>NC_137770.1:224614737-225242237 GCF_963455305.1 Plecotus auritus | reverse complement strand
ATATGCTGAAATGTTAATTTCTATGAAATTGAGGTGATTTAGGTAACATACCTTTAATGTTATACTCATTAAGAGCTAAGATCCTACTTAAGTGCATTTCAGATGATGTCCCTGAATTAAAGTTAAATTTGGATAGAATTAAGCAACTCAAATATGGCAAAATCTTAAAATGTTATTTAAAAATCAACATAATTTTATATTTCCTTGCTTGATTTTTCAAACACATGAATTAAAAATATATTCCAACTGGAAAAGGAGTAAAAGTGAATTAAAAGCCTATCGGAAATTAAATTTAAACTTTCTTTTTGAGGACAAACTTTGGTAAAATATTAAAGGAATATTTAATATTTCTTTAAATTAATAGACTTCAGGGGTCCTCAAACTTTTTAAACAGGGGGCCAGTTCACTGTCCCTCAGACCGTTGGAGGGCCGGACTATAGTTTAAAAAAACAAACTATGAACAAATTCCTATGCGCACCGCGGGCCCGGGACGAGTTGGCTGCTAAGCAGGACAGGCAGCGGCACCCGGCGGGCCAGATAAATGTCCTCGGTAGGCCGCATGTGGCCTACGGGCCGTAGTTCGAGGACCCCTGGTTCTTTCTCTAGTCATATGTCAAGTCAATAAACATAACTTACATACATTTAATATATATTTTAAATGTTTGAGTTACCTTTTTTTAACCAGCATATTTGAGGTCTTTGGAACAGATGACAATTACATCCTTTTGCAAGGAATCCAGATATTTTTTAAATATATCTTTCTAGTTGTTAACAATAAATTCCTGTACAATGTAAAATGCTGCCTGTAAAATATTTTTCAAATTTAAAATTTTTATAGATAAGCAATTAATGCACATTTTCATTTGTCAAGAGTAACAAGTAAAGCAATTTTAGAGCAAAGAGAGTCTTAAAAGTTTACTTAGTGATTTCAATTCCTTTTAGAGCTAGGAACAATGATGTCAGAGAGGGCGACTTTCCAAGTAACATAGAGTAGACTGGAATTGGATGCTGGCTCCTAACTCCATGCAACCTCTTCCACTACTTAGGCCGCTATTCCCAATAAATAAAAACTAGATTTGTCCCCATGCAACACCTAGAATGCCAAGTATGGTAAAATGTACTGAACTGATTGTTGTGGCTAGCAGATGCCAAGGAGCTTATAATGTAATCGAAAATGTAACAAATAGAATAAACAGTGAATGGTAAGTAATACAAGGCACAAACAATAGTAGAGAAGGAGTTTTTCCAGGTGGGAAGAAGGAGCATCTTTAAGGAGAATGGCTTATTTGAGTCAGCTCTTCAAGTTGAGCGTGAGGTTGTAGGAGAAAGAGTAGAAGGACTTTCTGATGAACTCTAAAGGACTTCCCATGTAAACAAACATACTGAAGTAGGAAATTATAGACGTCATTGGGGGGGTGGAGGGGAGAGTGAAAAGACTAATTTTTTCCAGGAATGTGATTTGCATACAGGATGCAGGGATAAAGTTAAGAAAGATAGTTGCAGCTTAATGGTTCTGGTGCACAACAACTAGTACATAGTTGCTGCTAGAAGCTAATGATGAACAGAATTCACAAGAATGGCTCCATAAATGTGATCCTCTCTAAGGCTGCTCTGTCACTAGAGCATAAGCAAATAATATATAATATGAGAGAAATTTTTGTTTGTATATTTCTAGATTTTTTTTAGTCAGATATTGTGGTATCCAGGTAACAAGATGAAACTTATGAATCTACTAAAATTGGTCTATATGAACTTTAAAAGTGAAGGTATTTAGTTTCTGATGATTCTTGATATTAATTTTGCAATATTCTTGACATTTGTAAGTAACTTTTGGAAAATCAAATTGGAAAACTACAGAAGTAATAAATTATAGTTATAGTTCAAGTAACTTTAAATGGTTAAATATTTGAAGTTTAGCAGTAAAGCATTTTGTGATAGAAGGAAGGTGATAATTAAATGTCCAAGAAAAAAAGTAATTAAAATTGAATTTTATCAAATTCCAATTTGATAAAGAATATTTGCTATTATTCGGCCTTTTAGTAATCCTATATAATAAAGAGCTGATATGCTAATTAGACTGGACGGCAGAACACCTTCCAGAACGACCTTCCAGAATGACCTTCCATTATGACTTCCCAGAATGACCTTCCAGAATGACCAGTGGGCAGGGCCTTGAGGCAGCCAGGGCTGCGAAGGCCTACTCTTTACACGACTTTCGTGCATCAGGCCTCTAGTGTTTTTATAAGAATCCAGGGTTTCTATTACTGTGCAGTTTTGACGCCACCTTATAAAAAGTTTAGGATTCTTTATCCTATTAAAGCCATATTCTTTTGTCATGATGCTGGCAAAGGGGATTGTCTACATTGGTACATTTTTTTTTTCTAGTTCAGCTTTATTGAAATATAAAACCTAGTCTTCCATCACCATGTATTTGAACCTCCTTACCCTCTCTCTCCATCCTTCCCCCACCACACTTCCCCTCTGGTAACCACCATTCTATTGTATGTATCTATGAAGTTAGTTTTTTTATTTGTTTTGTTTATTCATTTGTTGCTTTTTGTTTTAGATCCCACATATTAGTGAAATCATCCAGTTCTTTCCCTTTTTCATTTGATTTATTTTACTTAGTATGATACTCTCAAGATTCATCCAGGTTGTTGCAAATGGCAATATTTCATCTTTTTATGGCTGAGTAGTATTCCATTGTATACGTGTACAACATCTTCTTTCTTTATCCAATCGTTCGTCAAAGGAAAGACCTAGTTTATTTTCATGTCTTGGCTATTGTGAATGATGCTGCAGTGAACATAGGGATATATTTATCTTTACAAATAAGCTTTTTTCAAAAATTTCAGGTAGCTATCCAGAAGAGGGATTGCTAAGCCATATGACAGTTCTATTCTTAATTTTTTGAGGAACCTTCATACTGTTTTCCATAGTGGCTATCCTAATTTACATCCCTACCAGCAGTATGTGAAGGCTCCCTTTTCTCTGCATCCTTTCCAACGCTTATTATTTCTTGTCTTATTGATAATTGCCACTCTAACAGGTGGAGGTAGCATCTCATTGTGGTTTTGATTTTCATTACCCTTATAACTAATTATGTTGAGCATCTTTTCATATATCTGTATGTGTTCAGGTCCTCTGCCCATGTTTAATTGAATTTTCTGTTTTGTTGTTGTTGTTGAGTTGTATGACCGCTTATATTTCTGAGTAAATCCAGAAGGCCAAAGGGTTTAAGCATGAAAATAAAATGAAGATTTTAAAGTTTGGAGGCAATATTTCTATTTGAATCCATGGTTTCCTATGATAGTGTAAAGCATATAGTTCCAAAATTAATGAGCTAATGTTTGTTTAGCACTTAGAATCAAACATTATTCTTAGAGGGTTACATGTACCTATCAGGTACTTTACAGAGAAGGTAACTGAAGCATAGAGAAATTGAGCAACTTGCCAAATGGTGGAGCTAGAAAAAAAAATGTAGGCAGTCTGAATACGGAGCACATTTTCTTAACCACTATTTCATGTTGCTTTTTGGGGGGTGGTGGGAGAAAAAGCAAGGGAAAATTCTAGCTCAAAGAATAAAGTGGGAAGAGAGCAGGGAGAATTATTAGATTAATGAACCCTCATATTAAAGCAAGGACAAAAGAAACTTAAACAGCAAAGTTAGAAATTGATTACAAGTCAGGACATGAATGTAATTTTTGTCATTCCCCCTGAACATAATCAGAACTCCTTGGAGAGTAACTGACTCTATTTAGAGCAGAAAAATCTCAGAGTTAGTCTATATTTTGTCATTGCAAAACAGAAACAACAAACAAGTAGAAAACCAAGAATACTTCCAAAACTGTGTATGACTAAGCTAAAGAAGCTAGATCCAGTGGGCTTCCATTGCTACACTGTCGCAACCAGCACACAGCAGTGGTAGATACTGTGAGAAAAGCGAACTCAGGTGGAGAAGCAGCTATTAATTCATAACAATGCTCAAAATGAATAAACTACATAAAGCATGCCAGAAAAAAATCATATACAAGTTAGAGTTATTTTATGAGTAGAAAATTACCTATAACAAGTATATACCAGTGATGGCTGCAGCGATGACCACATGACCTTTCCATCAATGTTCAAGTGTGAACTACAGTGAAATGGTTTTGTGGCCTCGCTCTCAATATTTAGTATCAAAAACATTCCCAATAAAAGGGCATTAAATCAGAGTTAGGAGATTGGATTTATGGAAATAGGCTTTCTGTCGGGACACAACCTTCTTGATTTGTATGGAAAACAAGGACCAGAAAGGTTTGGGATATGTGTTAATATAGGTGGTTTAAGGTGCAGGTTTTCTTCTAAGTTCTCTCTGAATGGTGATATGTGTCATAATAGTAAATGACCTTGGTAGCAAGAAACAGATATCTCATATCCCAGAATCCTTCCTTGCTCCTACAGCATCACAGGCACTATGTGTCCCAGTAAAGACTTTGCCAACCAAGGGATGCTGTGCTGTGTATCTCTTCCTTCTCTGAGTGGTTCACCCACTTCCAATATTTTTTTGCATCATTGGTTAATTAAATAACCAATATAATTAAATACTACAATGAATGTGTTATTAATATCTTCTTTCCAATTTGCAGGATTATCTGAACTAATACGTTGCTTGATACACCTTAGTTCCTTAAGACCTGGTAGACTTTTTACATTGGTCATATTACTTAACCTTCTGTACCTCCATTTCTTAATTTGATAGATGCATAATTATATCTTGAGTATATATTTATAATAATACCAAATTTATAGGATTGTTGAAGATGATGCCTGGCATATAGTAAGGTCTAAAAAAATGTTATCTATTACCACTGTTACTATTGTTGTTATTGATTGTGTCCCAAATAAGTGTTATTAGTCACATAACTGAAATGATGGTGCTTTCTTCTATGGTTTTTCCTAAGCATCAAGTACCCCTTTATCACCTAATATCAGCTTATGTGACACAAAGCTATCCTCTAGGTAATGAGGGTGGGGTTTTTTGTTTGTTTGTTTGGGTTTTTTTGTTTGTTTGTTTGTTTTTTGCTATTTTTTGCAATAGATGTAGGGCTGAATAATATGAGGACATATTTAGGGAGTAATATATTTTCTCTTCCATTATTTCTAAAATGTAGGCAGTTTCTAGCTTAGAAGCCATTTGTGTTTTATGAAACTAGTAGACATAGTTCTTTTGAATTTATAATATATCTTCCTCTAGCATCAAGGCAATCAATGAAAGACTTTTAACTCAGTATATTAGGGGAAAACAAAGAGGGCCAACATCATATGTCTGTAGCCCCTTAAGAACATACCATAATGGCCATTGAGATGAGTCTTGTGGGAAGGAGAATGTATCCCTGTCCGTGGCAATAGAAAATCCTTGTAACTTAGGGTGCTGGAGTTTCTCCCACCTTGGAAAACTGGTTCTGCCTTTCAATCTCTCTCAGCAATTCTCAACCTCATGGAGGAAAAATCAATGATGGGAGAAAAGAACATAATAGAGATGACATTTTAAAATAAAATAAAAAGATGACATTTGGGCAAAGACTACAGGCAAGATGTAACTACTGAAAGATGACTAGAGAAGGAAAAAAGTAAATTATTTTTTTTCCATTTTCATAAATGCTTTATTAAATCTATCCACAAATGCTAAAAGTATACAGAAGCATACATGATATAGAATAAAAGTCAAGATACTTGTCTACATGTTGGCTTATTCATTAAACAGTCAAGAAGAAATGTATTATTTACACTGAGATTATCTACTGGTGTGTGTAGAAAGTTTAAATTAGCTGCAAGAAATTTTATCTAGACATGCACCTGCCTAGTGCTGTGATCTGGTATTTACTGGGCAGATTAATTACAAACATTTCTTCTGTTCCTTTAAATATGATCAGGCAGATGCAGAAGTTGGTGTTCAAAGTGAATACACTTCTTCTGAATGCCTCAATTTAAAATGGCCTTCAGGAATTCATAGCTGTCAAGATGATGTAACTCTTTATTAGAAAGTTCTGAACTCTTCTTTTCAAACAGTTTTTGTTTTATTACTTTTGTCATTAGTTCTTTTGTTTTCTTCATTTCTCTTTTTAAGAAACATGGTCCATAGAAATACCAATGAGATTTTGAAGCTTTCTATTGTCCTCCAAAGCCTGTGTAATACTTAAACTTTGCATTATTTCCATGATTTCCTCTGATGATTTCTCAACTTTAGATAGCAACACCATTAATCATTTGTAGGTCCATTTTTGTGCTCTTGTTCTTTAGAGCTTATGGGAGAAGCATATGGGCTCAATCGACAAGTTCCAGTTGATGGAGAATAATTTGTAGCACTTCTCTTCCTTGTGATTCTTGAAGGCTCAAATGAATGTGCTTCGAACGGATCATCCAATTTCAGTGATCTTTTAACACTACGGCATTTCCACACTGAGGGAAGGACCACTGCCGCTGGATCAAACTAACCCGAGCAACCTCTTCTGAAGACAGAACCTCCCGAAGGCAACACTGAGCCTGAAAAGCCAAAAAGTAAATTATTTTGAAATCATGTTTAAGTAAGAATGAGCCAGAACTTTGCCTTCTGGTTTGGGACATAAGGAAAGGAAGGAGAATACATTCTGTGTTCTCATTTGTTCATCTTTTTGATATACATTTGTAGCACCTCTCGTTCAAGAGAGCCTCCACAGACACCCAGGCCAGCCCAAATTAACATAACTTATTTAATTCATCATTTACATGTACTGTAAGTCCTGCTCTGCTCCGAGGCCTGAACTAACTCTCTCTCTCTCTCTCTCGCTCTCCAAGTTCTGAGGGGCCAGTGAGTGAAGAAGAGCCACCTTGTAGGTCACCATCACTAACACTTTGCAGGTTAAAGAGACCAGACAGGAAGCAGAAGCACCTGCGCACACATGCTGAAGGGAACCAGGAGAGCAGGTGGCGAGAGCTCGTCATAGTCACAGGTTGTTTGGAAATTAGGAAACAGCACCTTTAGCTACTCTAATAAACTCCAGCATTGACAATGACTCAGTAGGATACACATTTATTTGCACGCATTTAAATTTCAAATAGGTCTCCCTAATCTGCCAGTAGTTCTCCAGTCAGTGAGTCAGGGATTGGGGCTGTTTGCCTCCTATATCTCTAATATCTTCAAGTCCTGATTTTCAAGGTCACCATGTGTGTCTGCCTCAATCTTGAAAGAGAAATAACATGACAGATCAATCACCCATGAAGGATTTTGACATTTAGACCTGGAAATAGAACATATCACTTCCATTCACATTCCTGGAAATACAGTCATAGGGCCACATCTTGCTGCAATGCCTAGAAGAAGAGCAAGTAGATTGGCCAATTGGTAGCTACAGACCTCATGGGAAAATTCAAAAAAATATCATACATTTATGTATACATTTACATATATATGTATTTTTAAAAATATTTTTTTATTGATTTCAGAGAAAGAGATGGAGAGAGAGATAGAAACATCAGTGAGAGAGAATCATTGATTGGCTGCCTCCTGCACACCCCCCCATTAGGAATTGAGCCTGCAACCCAGGCATGTGCCCTGACTGGGAATCGAACCATGACCTCCTGGGTCAAAGGTCAATGTTCAACCACTGAGCCTCACTGGTTGGACTGTATGTATTTTTAATTCTCACTAACAATCCATATTGAAAAAGCCAATCTGAAAATTCATCATGGATCTCACTTGGACTTGAAATCACACTCATCAATAGCTAAATAGCCCTATTCGAGATTGTTTATTCAGGCATGTTCTGTACACTAATTCTGTAGTAGGTCAGTGTACTAAAGTATAAAAGGACTGGATTTTAAAATACACCATCTTGTTCATTTTTGTTAGAACTTGACAGACATTAGCAGGGCCTCCGTTAGAGACTGTTCACATGTGTTTTTAGCCAACCCTGAGGCAATTATAGGGGCTAACTTGAGCAGAATTCTGGGTACTCGGAAATGCAAAGTGAATTTCTATTTTAATTAATGCTCAAAGTAAATTTCATTAAGAGAATATACAAAAGACAAGAGCACTTGTCATAATAATAAAAGGTGTTTCCCATGTTTGTGCAGGATGTGCCACCCAACAGTCGTGTCAGCAGATTTTAATTTTGTGTTTGTTCCTACTCTTCAATCAGTTTCTTCAGGCTGTTACAATACCAAGTACGCACACACCACTTACTGGAAAGTATAAATAATTTTTGACCCACTGTTATTACAACCTGCCTTGTGAAGTGACTTTAGAAACACTCTATCATCCCATCATCCCCAGTTTCACAGCTCTGGTGTCCTTAATACATTTCCGGCTGAGGGAGACCTGCAAAATCAGAAAACTACCTGAGAGCCAGCCTGGCCTTGGTAAAAAGCTAAGTAGGGTAAGAAAGTTGTCACTGAAAGTGGCCCCACCCCAGCTGGGAAACATTCCGATTTAAAGACTGAAGGCAGCTCACCAACCCAAATCACATATCACATGAATGTGTTAATGACCTATCAACAACTTCTTTCAATTTCCACTTCAACTCTTCTACAGGGAAAGAAATAAGTTGGGATACTCTTTCTTAATTGGCACATTCATTAGGTGTCTCTTCATGGAAAACATTCAACTGGCTTCTGTAAGGCAAAGATCAGCAAGACTTGGCCCCTTCCTTACACTAACCATCTGTTGAGAGTCACAAGAAAGTGGAATCAGGGATAAAGACAACATTCAAGTGGGAATGTGGAGGAGGTGTGCGTGTGTGTGTGTGTGTGTGTGTGTGTGTGTGTGGTTGCCTTCTCTTATTGTAGAAAACTATGGGTAAGGGTTTGAGCGAAGAATGAGTAAGGATGTACTTACATATACTGTGCTGGGATGGATTCTAGAATTAGTTTCCTCAATATTTGCTTAAAAGCAGGGGGATTCAATTCAAAATATTTACCAACTAGTACAATTTGGGCCCCAAGTCTATAAACCGTTCAGGTCCGGAGTCTAAGCCACTGATCTGGCTTTACCAATGAGTGCCAGCAGGGGGCGCCCTGCTCAAGAGGTAAATTGAATACACAGTGTGGCAAGAGAAGGTAGTAGAACAGAGCCTACAGGAGGCTACATAGGCAGGCTAGTGGATGAGAAAACATAAAAAAAAAACTTGAAGATGATTTTTGTCTTTGCTTTGCAAGACTAACCCTGTTGTTGAATCAGGAGATGGGGCCTCATAAAATAAAGCCACTCACAGCAACTGAGATTGCCATGCTGTGATTTCTCATGGTGTTAGAGGTGTTTTTAAAACCCTGGGGTTTGAATTGTAACTGAATTACTGGAATGTTGAGAAAATGGTTGTAATGACTTATTTTAAAAGAATACAAAATCGGAACAAAGAGGAAATGCTGAATTATGCATGTTGCAATATTTTCACGTGGAATATGAGGTGTCCCATTTGCTGGTCATCCAGTTGTTCTGTGAAAAAGAAACAGCGTGATTACAGGAACGCACCTTATACCTTCCACACACACCCTTCTGCTGCACGCACACACAGCAACCTTCCTCAAATGTTTTAACTCCCCAACTTCTCTCCAATCTCTCTGGTTGTCCATAATGTATATCATTATCCAAAATTGTATATTCTGTTATTTTTTTCTCCCTCATTAAAATATCAGCTTTACAAGATCAGGGTTTTGTTTTATTATCGGTTATTATTCATTGCTGCATAACTCCTCCCTCCATACCTACAGCAGTGTTTGACACATAGCAAACACTCAGTACTAGTGTATTTATAAATAATCAGTAAAGAGTTCTTATGCTTTAAGAGTAGGCACTTTATATGTGTTACTTTATTTACCTTTTTCTAGCATGAAGGTGCTTACAAGTTTGGGGGTTGAAATAGGGTGATATCAACAATAATAACCTAAGTTCTGACACCCCTTCCCCAAATCTGGTATTTTCACCTCCCATTTGTTCACAATTTGGCCCTAATCTCAAGCCATTCTGAGGCAGACTTCTCTGGTGTTTTGTCGCTCACACCCCTTCTTCATCTAAGTAACATCCACTTTCTTCTAAGCCAGGGATTTTCAACCTTTTCATCTCAGGGCACGCATAAACTAATTGCTAAAATTGCATGGCACACCAAAAAATGATGTTTTTTTTGCTGATTTGACAAAAAAAAATTGGTGTTTTATTCATTTATACCCGGGAAGCTGTTGTTGCATTGGCTGCTGTCATTTTTGATTTGACAATCTAAGGGAAAAGAAGTCAGTACTCCTGACTAAAGTTAAGGATTGCATGTTTTAAAAAGTCTTGCAGCACACGGGTTGAAAATCACTGCTCTAAGCCCTGGGGGAATGCTTCCAGCGGCCACAGCAGGTTCTTTACCAGGAAAACACCTGCCTAGAGCTGCCTCCGTTTCTCTCGGAGCCCACAGTCCTCCAGGTGCCAGAGTGGTCCTGAGGCCCATGCGGGAGCAGGAGAATGCCCTGCCTCTCAAATGCTGTCCCACTGAAGCCTCCGCTCTATTAACTTTGGGCCCCAGTTTCTGTCCTTAGCAACTAAGATCAAGCCATAGGACTGGGAAGGTGACAAAGAGCATGACACCCTCTCCATCTCACTCATCCAACTCATCTTTCCCTCTTCCTGCTTATCAGGCGTCCCTGAAATTTTATTTTCTCTACTTTTGGCAAAGCCAAGTCTCATTTATAGGAGTCGGTAACTCACCATTTCCACAAACATCATATTCTGTTTCTCACTTTACATTCTTTTCAGATACCTTAGTACCCTACAATGACACTGTCAGATAAGCAATATTATTCCCATTTTAAAGATGAAAACTTGGCAATTATTGCTTGAGGTAACAAAACTAGGAAGTGCTGAAAGATCAATGTGAAATGCAATCTCAGAATTTCACAACCTCAAGCCTGTGCACTGAATGGCTAACCTCAAGCTGATTAAAATAAACATACTGATCAGCATAACTTTTTCAGGAGACGCACTAATAGGGAAAGAAGAAAGCCAGCTGCTCTTCCAGGGCTGAAAGAGAGAGGCCAAGAAACCAAAGGAGCAAGATTCAGAAGGAGCCTGGGCTTGTTACAGAAAACCGAAGAAGAACAAAGCAATACTTAGAGAGATGGAGTTACATTTATTACGCGCATGTCCAGAGGAAAATGTCTCTCAAATTCTGGACCCCCACATGCAGGAATTTTCCTTATTTATATGTTTTGACCTTCTTTGTCTCCCAAATATGGGGTGTTTCCGGCCCCTTTTGCAAGTTCTTAAAGAGCCCGTATGTGCTAGGGTCTTGAGACCTCAACCAGAGGCCTGGCCTGGCGCCAGCACTGATAACCTTGTCTGGGGAAGGTTTAATGGTCTCTCTGAAGTGGGAGTAGTCTTAGCAAGCAAGAATTTACAGAAGCCAAATAGCAGGGTTAAAATTTCAAACAGCAGTATTTATATAAGATGGATGCTTCAGGCTAAGCTGTAATCATTTCACTTGGGACAAAGCGGACTCTGGTTTTAGCTTCCATCCCAGCCTCTCATCTGTCTCTGAGGCCAGTGGTCAGCAAACTGCGGCTCGCGAGCCGCATGCGGCTCTTTGGCCCCTTGAGTGGGCTCTTCCACAAAATACCACGTGCGGGAGCGCACGTACAGTGCGATTGAAACTTCGTGGTCCATGCGCAGAAGTCATTTTCCAGCTCTCAAAAGAAATTTCAATCGTTGTACTGTTGATATTTGGCTCTGTTGACTAATGAGTTTGCCGACCACTGTCTTAGGCTATTAGCAAAGCCAGGGGACAAACCCTCGCCTACATGCTACTGAAGGCCCTGCCACCTCAGCCATCAGCCAGCCCTCTTCCTGTTTGAAACACCTGGTCCCATTGTCGGGCTAATTAAAAGCTGTTACATCCCATTGTGTGAAGGATCTTCTAAGAATAAAGCCCAATGGGTCCTCCATTGTTGTTAATTCATTTCTATAAACTGTGTAATCTCCTCCTTTGGACATCTAGAACTGAGTAGTAAGTAATTAGTGAACAAGGGGACTAAAGTAAAATTTGTGAAGCTGCTAATCTAATCAGGAGAAATAGTTGGCCATCCCATCCCAGAGAGGCAGTCATTCTGGGTCCATTGAAAAGTGAAGAGGGCTTGAAGGTATTGAAACCAAAATGTAGGGTGTTTGAGGAGTTCGTTGTCATGCAAAACCAAAGAATGGATTCCTGACAAAAACAATGAGCAGAATGAAAGTTTATGGAGGAAGCCAGGCCTGGAAAAGCTAGGGTTCCAAGAGCAGGCCAGTGTCCAGGGCTTCCTTTCTATGTTACAGTTGGGTGTTAAAGTCTATTAGTCCATGTGTAGAGCCCCACGTGGCCATAAGCCACATGGATGCAGGGATGCACTCCCCTACCACAGGAACATCTGGAACCCATTGCCTCCCAGGAGCTAGAGAGGGTGAGAGGAAGCGCATGAGAGGAATCACACGCTTTTTAATCTCGGGGGGTGGATACAGCCTTGCTAGCTCCTGATTTGCTCTTTTCAAAGAATTCTGCCTTGGCAACTCCTTGGGATTGGTTTATATGCCTTACTGCCTTGTGATTGGTTATCAGCAAGCTGCTTGTCTTAGCAACAATCCATACACTTTATTTTATTTTTAATTCTTTATTGTTTAAAGTATTACACATGTCTCTTTTTTTCCCCATTGACCTCTCCCTGGTCGTTCTGAAAGGGTTAGCTAGCTAGCTTAATTAGGAAGGTTTAGGTTAGGAATAAAACGGTGTCAATGTTGTGATGTACCCCAAATCTCACAAAGGACGCTTCAAAAAAAGGTCAAATTATCGAGTCATTTATTAAAAAGCCGGCGGCTGACGAGGGGCAAAAGTGCTCCAGACCTCACAGCCCCGAACAGCTTGCCACTTCTGGCTTATATGCAGAATATCACAAAAGTATCAATTACATCTTTGGGTCTGGAATGAGGAACCTGTTTCGCAAAAAAGCATTTTTACAGAAGCAGAATTTGAGCAACTTAGTTATCTAAAGTATCTACGAATCACTGAATCAACAGAAACGCATTATCTGAGACCACCTGGACAATTTAGAATAATTGTGCTGTCCAGATTCCGGGACCACTGAGTCAACCGAAATTCAGTTATCTGTAGCTACTGAGACAATTTAGGATCACTATCTGTCCTGGGTCCCAGAGGAATGTGCTTCGATGACCAGTGAGATCAATGGGGTATTCAAACTGCCATCAAGGGAGTATTCAATCAATCATACATAAGTTCAATTAAAATAACTCTTCTATTATTTTAGCAAGCAAATGAGTACAGAAGCCAAATAGCAGGTTAAGTTAAGATTAAAACTACCATACTTCATCTATAGGAAAGAAACACATAATGGAGACTTGAAGACGCCAGGGTGTTTATCTTACTTGTACAGAGAGTAGAGAAATGAAATAGGCAAATAGAAATATATCTGGCCCATGCAATTAAAGACAGCCATAAACCAAAAGGCATCTCGGACCTGAGCAATTAAAGTGACCATAAGTTAGGCCCAAAGTAGCCCTGACCTGAGTAGCTGGGAGGGCCATAGATAAGGCTTTCTCTGACAACACAAATGGGAGAAGAATAAGATAAAGCAAAAATGACACCAGCCAACAAGATAAGGGGGAGAGAAGGTGGGGGACATCATGTGGGCGTTGAGCTTTGAAAACTAACTCTATGTAACAGAATGACCAATAAGAAGGGGTCAGGTTCAGACAAAGAACTGCAGCCTATTTAATGCCTCAAGACAAAGAAGCAGCGGTCACCCTTCTCAGGGCCCCTCTGTCCGTCCAGGAGGGACCGAGTCTCAGGCTTAGAATTTAGAATTAGGTTTCAGGGATAGCCTCTGCTTGTAATAAAGTTTCTGTACTTTTCACCTATCACCTTTGTCCGTGGCTGCATTCTTCAAATCCATGAGGACAAGAACCCGGGAAAGAAATCACCTTTGCGTTCCAGTTCAGTTTTAACATTTCAGTTCTCAGGCCCCCTTCAGCACATGCCCTCACCCCTCTACTGTTTGTGTCCATGGGTTATGCTTATATGTGTGCATACAATTCCTTTGGTTGATCTCCACACACACACGCATACACACACACCCTGCCTTCCCTCTGAGATTGGATGGTCTGTTTGATGCTTCTATGTCTCTGGATCTATTTTAGTTCATTAGTTTATGTTGTTCATTATATTCCCCAAATGAGTGAGATCATGTGATATTTATCTTTCTCCGACTGGCTTATTTCACTTAGCATAATGCTGTCCAGGTCCATCCATGCTGTTGCAAACAATTCATATATTTTAAAGTTTGTCTCTCTCGTGTACCCTTCCATACACGTGCCATTTAGTTGCCTTAGCAATTCTGCCTAGCTGGGTTCCCGGTTTTACTTCCTCCCCCACCATGTTCCCGATTCCTGACTAGCTAGCGTCCTTCTGTCTCCTCAGTAGTACATTTATTTATACAATGGACATCTCTATCAAGTTAGAATCCTAGCACAGTCCTTCCAACAGTTACAAATGTTTCAAATTAATTTAGAAATGAACTTTAATCATCTCATCCTTCTTTCTGCCAGTAAATGATAGTCTCTGGGTTATAGTTCTTTTTGTTTTATGAATTTAATTTCTCAAATTATGGGCAGTTTAACAGTTTCCTTAGAAGTTAAACTAGAGAAGGGGGGTGGGGGAGGGAGAAGAAAGTAATTAAGCTTAACTCCAGCCCAGTTCTTCATAAGTCTCCCAAAATACTTTTCAAATGCTATATTTCAGGCAAATTTAGAAAGCTACTTGTACCACTGCATAAAAAAAAGAGTGTCAAGGGAAAATGCAAATTTGTATGCCTGAGGCGAAGACTGTGCCAGAATGCATGGAGGCTACAGAGAAATGTTAAAGCCTTAACAGATTCTAGATTGGGCATATTAGCATAGAGCTTCTCCCCTGCCTGGGGAGAGGAGAGGAAGGAATTAGGACTGGGACCTTTTCTAGTCACCATTCCGTGGCTGACTCTCGATGAACCGTCCTCTTACCTCTTGTAATACCTTCACTGCGCTCTGATTGGCTCCCATTGGCTCCACTTCTCTTTTCTCTTCCTCCCCTTGCTTTTAGCTTCCCTCTCTCAAGCCACAAAATGTTACAAGAGCAGCTAGCAAGGGAAGATGGTAAAGAAATTCAAGTCCCATTCCTGCCTCAGACTCTGAGCAAAGTTCAGGACTGCCCAGCTACTTCATTGAGGCTGAGCCTTAAAAATTGGTGCAGACAGAAATAAGAATCACTATATGGTATATACACTGAGTGGCCAGATTATTATGATCTCTGAACACATAATAATCTGGCCACTCAGTGTGTATCCTATATAATAAAAGGCTAATATGCAAATTGTCCCCTCGACCAAGAGTTCAACCAGCAGGCAGGCTGACCAACTGCCCATGTCCCCTCCCCCTGGCCAGGCTGGCCGGACCCCACCAATGCACAAATTCATGCACCGGGCCTCTGATATATATATATATATCTCGAGTGGCCAGATTATTATGCGTTCAGAGATCATAATAATAATCTGGCCACTCAGTGTATATCAGTTGGTTCTGGGGTGAGATCCAGGTTTCATATGAGAAGTCAAGTCCTTTCAGTTTCATATATATATGGTCTCTGCATTAAGGTATTGCCTTTTGTTTTTGTTTCCAAAGATGGTCAATGAGAATTCAGTCTAAAGTTTCTAATTCATTTACAATGAAGTCACATAAAAATCTCTCTAACATTTTTGAAAATAGGATTTGTGATCAAATGTAACTATTATGTGCAATTTCACTCCTCAGAGTTTAGGGTTATTGAAGAAGGTCCATGCCATCCATTGGCAATTCACCAATAGCCTCAAAATGTGGCCTTGAGAGTATTGAGAAAGTCTCAGGAAGCCAGGCCTGATGTTGTGCATGTATTGTCTTATTCAGACCACACAGCAACCTTGAGAAATGGGTTCTTTGTTATCCTTAATTTTTATTGAAAAACCTGGAATCTGGAATTATCAAATAATTTATGTATGTCAGATAATCAGAGCCGGAGCCGGGATTCAAATCTTGTCTGCTGAAACTTTTCAGAACTAAGCCATATCATCAATAATCATCTGAAATTTCTTCTCCCCCTCATCTTTCACTGGCTTCCCTAATGTTTTCTTTATTTCTAATACCACACAGTTACCAGGTACCCAATTCCCATGCATTTCTCTCTCCTTCTTCCTCTTTCATCTAAGGTTTCTATTATCTAGTCTCCTTGGATGACTTGCAATGTGAGAAATGGAGGTAGCCATCAAGTACCCTGCCCAAGGCCAGGGACCCATGAGACCAATCTCTAAGGTGGTTCTGGGGAGTGATCCAGGATTCCTATCAGAAGTCAAGTCCCTTCAGTTTCATCATTTTAAAGCAATCTCCAGGCAAAAAAAAAAATGTAGATAGACTAGACACAGCAACCAAGGGACCAATGGGAAGAATGATCAATACAATAGTTGGAAATATGCATTGGTTAGTCCAACTGCCATTCAACAGGAACAAGAAACAGGAGAGCCTTGGAAACAGAGGAGAAAATAATATCTGACTAATGACCTCCATAGGAGAAGTGTGGTGTTCACTTTTAGGAATAACAGAGGGGGAGGTAAGTGATGCTGGCTTTGTGGAGGCAAGGACTCCTGGTCCAGCTCCCCTCTTCTTCTCCCCTTTCTCCCCTAGTGACAGAGGCAGTAACAGCACCTATAGAGGAAGCTATAACCCCAATTACAAAGATTCTATCATGTTAACATCCACTCCCCCAGGTATAACACAGAGTTCATACGTGCTATGGGTTGAAAATTGTGTCCTCCCACAAAACTCATATGTAGAAGCCTTAATCCCCAATGTGATGGCATTTTGAAAGAGGTGGGGCCTTTGAAAGTTGTTAGGTTTAGATTAGAGCCCCATGATTGAATTAGTATCCTTATAAGAAGAAGAAGAGAGCTTAGATTTCCCAGCCTCTCAACTCTGTAGAAACTAGTAAATGTGTAAGCCTCCGGGTCTATGGTATTTTGCTAGAGCAGCCTGAAAATCCTGTGACAGTGCCCAAAGTATTAGGTATGGACTAGCTCCAGGCACAGACCTTGTGGACCCTTAGAGAACTCCTGACCCAGAAATCCTGGTGTGGTGGGGTTACAAGAAAATATCCTCTGGCTAGGGAAGAGAAAATATGGTTGGAAGGAAGCCCTCTGAGTGAGCCGAGGGCCATGTACTGGATGATAATAGGATAAAGAAATCCTGTTCTAGAAGAGCAAGAATTATTGTAGTTGAGAACCATCCTTAGAATGGTGCCTCCAGCCCCCAGCAGGCATCAGCATGGCATCAGACTGCAGGATCACCAGTGAATCTTTACAAACACAACAGCGGGTAGACTTTCCAGTGCTCTCTCTTCCTGGTGATAAGAACCAATACTGGCTGACTCTTAAATTGAAAAGCCCCAAGATTCATGGAGTTATCCAAGGAACAAAGACCTCACTGAAGGAAGAGAAACTATTTTTGCAATTGCATTTGCCATTGTGGAGCCAGCATCATTTAAATTGGCTGCCATACATGAATAATGGTTCACTGTGTACTCCAAGCTAAAGAAGCTCATACTCACCTGCCCAGGACTATTTTAGAGTTTCCAGGTGAGGATTCTAGGGTCTCATCTGCAAATTTATCTTCATTGATAGCAGAGAGTACATTACATATATATAGTAGGACCTCATTCAGAAGTGTCTTGATGATAACTTTATTGTTTATTTCTTCTTTTCCCAACTTCTTCTAAGACATTCACAGCAAAAAGTAAGATGCTGAGCCAGTCCTTTCTTTTCCACCGGGTGAAGGTGCTAAGAGCCTCAAGTTTCCCAATGCTCATATTGTCCCCAGTGGCTTCTGTTGGTACAACAGCCTTGGAGCTGCCATCCCTGAGTTCTTCTTAGTTCCTTACACCATGTACTAGTACTATACAGAAAGTCTCATCAAATACAAGGCTAAACAAATGCCACATTTACACACCTTATTTAAACCCCCTATGGATAAAGCATCTCTACACTGGTTAGTAATAAGTCACTTGATTTGTTAGCTTACCCCGCATAGAGTAAAGGTCCAAGTATCAAGAAGGACATGAGAATACATGCCTCCTTCTTGGAACTGGTTGAGTCCCACTTTCTAGGTGAGGTTCTGCTACTTAATAGTCATATTTCTTTGAGGAAGTGTCCCCTCACTTTTTTCTTCTGTAAAATGGAAACACTAGTAATAATAAGAGTATATTCAAAGGCCAGAAATTTTCTTGGGATTGTGATGAAGTTCACATTAAATGATGCATATGAAGCACTGGTCCTAGTGTCCAGCATACAGTGAGAAATCAATCAATGACACTGACAAAGGGAGGCTAAGAGACGGGCCCAAGACCCTACCACGAGTACTTGGGTGGGCAGAGGGAGGGGAGGGGCTGAGTAGAGTGATATCTTGTCTCCTGGTGAGGTGCAAACCCCTTTGCTATCCTGGCCCTCAGGTGGTAAAGGTACATATAGATGAGGGAAAAAGGTAAAACCAGAACGAAGAACCCTGACCCCCTCAGTTGTCACTTCCCCACCTCTAGAAGAATAAGTATAGTGCTTGAAACTTCTGCTCTGACACAGGTAGAGGTCTCTTTATTTAAAAGTTAACAAAAGGGAAAAGATCTTTCAGAATTGTGCTTATTAGCCAAAATAAAAATAGCCCAGCCATGCCAAGCTAATTTTGGATCTCTTTCCCTATCCTGCCTCTCTCTCTTGTTTACCCAGGCCCTAGCCATCCTTCAGCTCCACTTTCAAAATTCCACTGGGAATTAAAACTTCAACTTTAGAACTGAATTTTGGCATTGCTTAAAAAGACAATCAGCCCTAGCCAGTTTGGCTCAGTGGATAGAGTGTCGGCCTGCAGACTAAAGGGTCCTGGGTTTGATTCCAGTCAAGGGCACATACCTGGGTTGTAGGCTCGATCCCTGGCCCTGGTTGGAGCATGCAGAAGGCAACCAATCAATGCGCCAATGTATCTCACATTGATGTTTCTCTCTCTGTCTCTCCCCTCTCTTTTTTTTTTTTTAAATATATTTTATTGATTTTTTACAGAGAGGAAGGAAGAGGGATAGAGAGTTAGAAACATCGATGAGAGAGAAACATCGATCAGCTGCCTCCTGCACGCCCCCTACTGGGGCTGTGCCCACAACCAAGGTACATGCCCTTGACCGGAATCGAACCTGGGACCCTTGAGTCCGCAGGCTGATGCTCTATCCACTGAGCCAAACCGGTTTTGGCTCTCCCCTCTCTTCTACTCTCTCTAAAAATCAATGGAAAAATATCCTTGAGTGAGGATTAACAACAACAACAAAAAAGACAATCAGAGCTATTGTGACACCTTTAGACACAGGAGGGAAGGACAGCCCTGGAAGTAGCCAGCTGGGCAGGGTTCTGGGGCCAGCTCTAACTCGGGCCTTTCTGTTAAGTCCCTAGCATAGTGCCTTCCTTAGTTCCTTTGCTTAAGGTTCTTTATACTATAAGATTCTTCTGTTATCACTCATAGTTCACAGAGATGTGACCCTTATCCTATATAATAAAAGGCTAATATGTAAATTGTCCCCTCCACCGGGAGTTCGACCGGGAGTTGGACCAGGGAGGCCAGCCCCACTCCCCTTCTGGCCCCCTCTACTCCTATCAGGGTGGGCCAGCCAGACCCCACCTGTGCATGAATTTGTGCACTGGGCCTCTAAATAATGGCAACAGGAAGAAGGTGGCCGCTGCCACAGATGAGACCCTTCTGTGCAAATCAGGAGAAAGCATCTGCTGAAGTCAATGCAGAGCCCATGGTTTAGCTGGTAGAACAATATGAATTTCAGCTCCCACATGCTCTGTCTGAAAAAAAAAAAAATGGTATTGCCCTCATATCAGTCCCAGTGCTCAGTAAGTATTTGTTTATGTTGCAAGTAGGCTGTGGTTATAACAAGAATCTCAGTAAAGTTTTCAGTGGGGTGAGGAAGGAACAATTTTATAACTACAATTACAAACTCTGTGTTTACAACAACAGCATAGTAGAGTGCAGAGAACATAATAACAGGTTCATTTTCCCTGAGCACTTACAAATATGTTTGTTAAGAGCCTTTCATGTACCATCACATTTAATATTAACAACAATATGAGGTACATTTCCATTTTGCAAGTGTAAATCTTTGTGACACTAAATATTACAGATGTTTCTCCTCCCCACCTTTACCCCATCAACTCCAGGCCTTCACTCACTATTGTCTGTGTCCATGGGCTATCAACATAGTCATATCAGTTCTTTGGTGAATCTCTATTTTTAAGAGAATAACGCGTTGGTGAGAAACAATACCAAAAAGTCACTTGGCTAATTAAAGCATATGAAACCAAACAACTGTCTTGGGACTTGATCTTCTTGGTTTGCATGCTAAAAAGAAGTACTTTTCATGTTTCCTTCAACTGAGATAAAGTTAGTGAAAAATCTGGCTAAGGGAGGATGAGCAGAAGTTGACATATTTGAATAGTTTTGCTGCATATGTCACAATCTTTAAAAAGTGGTAGGGAGGCTGGTGTCTTCTGGGAATTAAAGGCAACCAGGAAACAGAACAAGAGTGCAGGATTAGGGGTCAGGGACAGAGGCCACATCCCTGACTCTGAACCTTCTGTAGCCAGAAGTTCTCCAACAGTTAACTCCTGTTTCTCAATTTCTTCTTCTAAAATGAGTGTTTTACTTGGTGGACTATGTGATCTTTCTCAAGTCCAGAATTGTGTTTCTGTGTAATATTTCCTTTTCTCTTTGAATATTATTAATAAGGGAGCTGTGAATTCCAGAGTTTGCTCAGATTTGTCTTAATGGGTTCACTGGTTGCTTCTCTCTCCAGTTTCTTTTCCTTCCTTCCAGCTCTAGTTCCTTCTG
This sequence comes from Plecotus auritus, assembly GCF_963455305.1. Lineage (NCBI taxonomy): Eukaryota > Metazoa > Chordata > Mammalia > Chiroptera > Vespertilionidae > Plecotus > Plecotus auritus. The sequence continues at coordinate 225,221,281 of NC_137770.1, read as the reverse complement.
TCATTAAGAAAATGCAACTAGAGCTCCTGCTATGAGCCTCTTATTATATCTAAAGGCAGAGAGCTAGTCAAAACTATATATAGCACAAATATAAAACAATAAAAAATCCAGGACATTGGTCATACAGATACCTGCCTAAAGCTAGAGGCAAACTTGCAGTTTAGATGAGTTTCATAAACATTTGTGTTCTTTGATGTATGTGTACATGTACATACATACATTTATTAAAGTGGGTTGTATTCATTTCAAAATACACTTATTGTATAAATTGAATTATCTTTAAGTTGCACAGAGAGATGAATAAAAGAATAATATTCACTATCACTGAACAGAAAGGTATTTATTAGAAAAGCAGATAGATGAAACACAAAGAGGCAAGTATGAAAAAAAATTGGGAATAAAAAAATTTTAATATTTGTTAGGTAGAATAAACTCTAAACTGAAAACAAACAAAAAATGAATTCATGAATTGAAGGTGTCCATAATAATTTCACCCATAATGTGTTGGAAGATGAACCAATGAAAAAATATGAGAGGTATTAGGAGACAGGGAGAATAGGCAGGAAGTTCTAATATAAATCTAATGTCAAATCTAGATGAGAATGAGGGAAGCAGAAAAAAACACAATATTTTAAAAGATAACAGCAAGGTATTTCATAGTTAAGGAAAGATATGAGTCCTCAAATCAACAGTACAGTATGATTATAGAGCAGGAAAAAAAATAAATATAAATAAATAATCTATACCTAGATCTATTTTACTGATCTGTCTTATTGATGCTACAGAACATTAAGGAAATGGGGTAGAGGGGAGGAAGTCAGAAATCTTAAAGTTTACCAGAGGGAAAAGAGAAATTAACTACAAAAAGTGACAATCAGATTGATAGCAGACTTTTCATCAGTAACAATAGATGCCAGAAGGCAAAGAAGAAATATCTTCAACATGCTGAAAAAGAAATAACTCTTGACCTTGAATTTTATATCCAACCTAATATTATTCAACAGCAAGAACAAAATAAAGACATATTTGGACACAAAGAGAATTTACCTACCAAGCACCTTTATTAAAGGAATTAATGAAGGAGGAATTCTGTTAAGAAGAAAACTGACCCAGAATGAGGAATAAAATTAAACCAGGGAACACTGTAGTCAGTAAAATAGGCCAGCGAGTTTAATTTTTAAATCTTACTTTTTGTGTTAAAAAGAGAACAAGTAAAATTCTAGAAAACAATAACATTAGCAGATGTTGAATGAGCAATTAAGTATGCTGGGTCATTGACAAAAATACAAAATTATGACTTAGTGTACATTTTAAAAACAGAAGGTTATCACAAAATAATAGAAATACAATCTATGACTTCCAACCCATAAAAAGAAATAAAAAGAAATATAAAATTATTTACCATCCAATAGAAAACATAAAGGGGATTTTTAAAAGTAAAAAAGAGAAAGGATGATAAATGAAATATTTACATTAATATGGTAGAAAAAAGCCATAGAAATATTTTTTTCTTAAAGTCAATAGCCAGTTCTTAATATCAGATATGCTACATAAAACCCTAATCAGAAATCCATCTTGCTTTATTTTAAGGGACAAAAAAAAAAAGCAAAGTAGTGTAGTTCAAGTAAAAAATTCTCAACTAATTTATAATTTTTCTAAAATGAACCTAAGACACAGTAAAATGTCTCTTTGTGTAAGTAGCAAATTATGATAGGCTATGAAATTGTTAAAACATTACTTACTAGTTATTAATTAATATAATTATTAGCAGACAATTCCTTTATAACCAGTGACATAGTCTTCCTTGGAACCAGGAACTCTGAGTCATGATTCCCCTTTGTTGATGTTGGTGCACTTATCAAAATGTTCACAAGAGCTCTGGACGGTGTGCTAAGTGGTTACAGCGTTGGCTGCACACTGATCACAGGTTTGATTCCTGGTCAAGGGCACTTACCTGGGTTACAGGTTCAATCCTGGCCCAAGTCAGGGTGCATGCGGGAGGCAACCAGTTAATGTGTCTCACATTGATGTTTCTCTCTCTCATTCCCTCCCTCCCATCTACTCTCTAGAAAAAAAAAATCAATGGGAAAAATATCCTCGCATGAGGATTAACAACAACAAAAAAGTTCACAAGTGATTCTGAAGTTCTACTCATTGAATTTTAAATATAACATATGACTATACTCATACATCAATTTGTTAAAAGTTTAGGTATTGGATTAAATGTAAATATAAATTTTTCATATGTAAACATAATCCAGAAAACATAGCATTGAGAAATATGAATGTTTTAGGAAGGCATTATTAGAAAATTTTTCTGGAAAAACATCAACAGGAAAGATGTTCTGTGGAATAGAATTAAAATAAATTATAATAACTAAACATACCAATTAAAAGATAATATCAGACTGTATAAATAAGACAACGTCTTAGTTAATATTGCAGAAAAAAATGATTCACCTGAAACAACCACAAAGATGGTAGAAAATAACAAGATAGAGAAGATATATGTATTAGATGGGCTACTCTATGAGTGACAGAAAAGCCAAACCAGTCGTGATTAACCAAGTTTGAACTTTGTCCCTCTTAATGGAGCCTGGAGACCAGTTTCTATGTCTGCCAAAGCAGCTTCACTCGGTGGAATCTCAGCAGCCCAGGATCCTCCCTCTTCACAGGTTTATTATCCCTAGACTGGGGCCCTTGCTCTTATGGTCCCTGATGGTAGAAACTACATTCTAGGTGGCAAGATTAAGGAAGGGATGAAGAGATAAAAGAAATATTCCATCTATTTTAAAGAATGCTTCTCGTGTTTTGCACATACTAATTCGTTTAATCCTCAAGCAGCCCTACTAGTTAGAAACTACTCCTTTTATCATGGTACACAAGAGGCAACAGAGAGATGAAGCAAGTTGCCCAAGTTATATGACTGTAGGCAGAACTGGAAGCTAGAGTGTCTGACTCCAGAGCTTATATTCTTAAACACTAGGCAATATTTATAAGTAGCTTAACTTCTCTGGACCTATATTCCCCCATCTGTAAAATAAAAAGATGGTCTAAATCAGGGGTCAAAAAAAACTGATGTCAATTGGGCAAAATAAGGTCTACAAAATAGTTTTGTTTGGACACATTATATTTTTAAATTTTTTATTAAAATGCCCTTAGATAGAGTATACACCACCCAGTTGTCCAAGGTCCTACAACCTCCCCTTGTTTTCTCTAATATTAGTTTTTCACATCATTACCCTTCTGATACCAGAAGACATTGAAGTTGGGGACCTCTAGGTAAGATGCTTTCCCTTTCTAGCTCTGCAATGCTCTCATCAAGGGAGGAAGTACTTTTCTCAGGGATGTTTACCAAAACAATCCATAGAGTATGCTTGATTCAGGCATACATCACTAAAATAGCTCACAGAATAACCAGAAACCTCATTAAAATGAAATAGAATGAACAAGGCATAAGCAGTTTGAGTATCCTTTGCTAAATTTATATATACTAAACATACCTGGCAAACTCCACTCTGGAAGTTAATACAACATGGTTCTAATGTTAGTTTTCAATTCACCCTCATTACAGTATAGAACTGCTTGGTAAATAATCCATTTAGGTGTGTTTTGTGTGGGTTTGTTTTGTTTTTCGTTTTTTTTTTTTCATTTTTATTGACTTTATTTTTTAAAGCAGTTTTAGATTCACAGCCACACACGCCCAGCATCCCTCATTACCAACAGCTTCCACCAGAGTGGTTCATTTGTTGCAATTGATGGACCTACATTGACACATCATAATCACCCGAAGTCCAATGGTTCACTCTTGTCCCCATTGTTTTATAGTCACCTCCTGCTTCATTACCTTGATCTCATGTTTCTGACCTAAGCTACCTGAATCTGCTTCCTTTGGTCCAGCTGGTTGCTTGTTTCAGGAGCAATATGCTAATTGAGATTCTCAGTATCTGCATCTGCAATTGCTTAAGGTTGAGTGGGACTATCAGGTCATGGCTCATGTGCTCACTATTTTGACACTGGCTGTTTCTTTTCCTAATGGCTATTGTACCTCATTTCACAAGCTATTTGGGTGCAGACACAGAGAAAGAAGATGGGCAAGTTTACATAGGTTGTTGCTTAGCTGTAAACGGAACAAAAATGACAAAAGGGAAAGGGAAAATTGTGAATGCATCCTCTTAGTGACAAACATTAAGTCTATGTTGGCAAAGGATGAAGAAGAAAAGAAGGCTGATGGACAGGAACAAATTGGGAAGCACTCTCTGGAAAGGCTAGGTTACATGTTACTTCTAAAAAATATTCCATTTTTTTCTGTGTGTTGGTAATTAGGACATTGGTGAGAGCATTGGAAGGTAATCTCCCACAAGGAGAAGTTATTTGAATTGATGTTACATTTGCTTTCAGTAGAAATGTTGCTGTTAATGCATAAATCAATAAAATGCTATGAATGATGGAAATCACATTGGAAATAAAATAATTAGGAGACTTTAGATAGTCTAAAAATTGAATTATGATGAGGAAGCAGGTTGTCACTTCTTATTAAGTGCCTCTATGTTTTTGGAGACAGGACTGTGCTGCTAGAATTTCATCCAGAGGTGGGCGTGGAAGATAGCAGCTGAAAAGAAAATAAACGAATGTTTTCTCACCTTTAATCAACCTCAAAGACAATCATATAGTAATGGATCATCCCATTTACTTAGCCTGCTCCAAACAGCAGGAGACTGGTTGATTTTCTTGAATGTTTGCATATCTAGAAATGTTTGGTTTGTTATGGAAAAAAATAACATATCATCCAATATTTCTTTCTTCTAAGGAAATGTGGCTTCTAAGTTGTCATGTGATACAAAAGGGGGGAAATAAACAGATAAGGAAGTTTAACATATTCTAAAACTTTTTATGATAAAAACATCTAAGTATAAGGGACATGTGTAATCAAAGCATGTACATCTGAGTAATAGTGAAAAATATGAATATGTCCCACTCCTCCTGATCTCTTCTTCCTAAGGCACTTTCTTGGACCACTTTGCCCTTCCCCATTCACACTAGATTGACATACCTCTTGCCACTGGGTGAGTTATAACAACTGAACACATCACATGGGAGTCAATTTCATGATGTTTGAATAATCTGAAGTCTCTTAAAATTTACAGCAGAGGCACTAGTTTGAAAGAAAATATGTTTTGAGAATCAAAGCAATGCTCTGAAGGATTTGAGACATAAAGTTAATGCCATAAAAAATACATTTGGGAGAATAGATGAAAACCAGGATGACCTCGCATCTAAATAATGATTCTTTAAACTGGCAGAGGAGGAGTTGTTGCCAAGGCAAAGAAGGGAGACCATCAGTGTGTCCCTGATGAGGATGCGCTGCCTCACCCCCTCACCTGAGGTTCAGAGCAATTGAATTTCTCAAAAGTTTATGTAAATTAGTAGTGCCCCAGTGCACTGATTTGTGCACTTTGAAAGGAAATTAATTAGAAGGTGGCCAGCGGGGTGGGACTGGGCGAAACTGGCCGGACTGACATCCCCTGAGGGGTCCTGGATTGCAAGAGGGCAGTTCTCGGGTGACACACCCCGGAATCAAACTTCCTCCTCTCTGGTTCCAGGGTGCATCACCCGAGAACCACAACTGCCAAGTCACTGCAGCTCAGCAGCTCGTGCGTTGAGCATCTGCCCTCTGGTGATCAGTGCACGTCATAGCTATCGGGTGGATGGGTGGATGGGTGAACAGTCACTTAGCCTTTTATATATATATATACTAGAGGCCCGGTGCACGAAATTAATGCACGGGGGGAAGGGGTCCCCTCAGCCCAGCCTGCACTCTCTCCAATCCGGGAACCCTTGGGGGATTGAGCCAAAAGCGGCAGTCAGACATCCCTCTCACAATCTGGGACCGTTGGCTCCTAACTGCTCACCTGCCTGACTGCCTGATTGCCCCTAACTGCCCCCCCCCTCCAGCCTAATCACCCCTAACCACCTCTGCCTGCCAGCCTGGTTGCCCCTAACTGCCACACCCTGCTGGCCTGGTCACCCCTTAGTGCTCCCCCCTGCTGGCCTGGTTGCCCCAACTGCCCCCATCTGCCAGTGTGGTCGCCCCCAACTGCCCCCCGCTGGCCTGGTTGTCCATCACTTCCCCCCTCTGCCAGCCAGGTCACCCCTCACTGCCCCCCCTGCCATCCTGGTCACCCCACGCAACCTGCTGGTCAGTCATTTGGTCGTCCCTCACTAACCCCCCTGCCGACCTGGTCGCCCCATGCAGCCTGCTGGGCAGTCATTTGGTCACCCTTCCCCTCGGTAACCCCCCTGCTGGCCTGGTCGCCCCATCCAGCCTGCTGGTCAGTCATTTGGTTGCCTCTCACTAACCCCCCTACTGACCTGGTTGCCCCACACAGCCTGCTGGTCAGTCATTTGGTCGCCCCTCACTAACCCCCCTGCCGACCTGGTCACCCCACACAGCCTGCTGGTCAGTCGTTTGGTCACCCCTCATTAACCCCCCTGCTGGCCTGGTTGCCCCACACAGCCTGCTGGGCAGTCATTTGGTCACCCCTCCCCTCGCTAACCCCCCTGCTGCCCTGGTCGCCCCATGCAGCCTGCTGGTCAGTCGTTTGGTCGCCCCTTGCTAACTCCCCTGCCGGGCCTGGTCACCCCACGCAGCCTGCTGTTCGGTTGTTACTGTGAGGGCGTCATGACCAATTTGCATATTACCCTTTTATTAGTATAGATATAGGTCCGTAATTTCAATTACATGTTATATGCACTAAAAGTATTGGATTTTTAAAATCCTCATTTTTATAAAAGTAGAGATTTGAAAAAATGAAAGCAGAGTATGGAACCTGTGCCTTGCCTTGCAGGGAAAAAAATGCCTTTGCTCCTCATGACTGAGGAACAGTCTATTGAAAATGGCTACAAAATGCAATCAGGCAAACACACCAAATGCAACCTCATAGAGTTCTGCTTCCCGACGTGGCACAGGAACTTTACCAAATAAGATGAGTTTCCTAGAGAGCTGAGAGCCATGGCCCCTGGAGGCCCTGCTAGTTGAAATGGCGAGAAGGCTGAAATAATCCACATGGACCAGCAAGTGAAGGATGGAGGATGCATCCTCAGCATGGATGCCTGAGGACCAGATGATCCTGAATTCCTCCAAGCCACATTTCATCCCCATATCCAGACACTAGATCAGATCATCAGAAATTAGGCAAACTATTGACATTGCAGGGAGTAAAGTTAATGATTAACTGAGAAAACCAGAAATTGATCATCAAAACCGAGAACCAGAATTAATGGACATGAGATACAAATTAAAATCTTCCTTATTAAACATAAAGTAGATGTTTTTTTTCTATTCCACAGTTTGTGCTTGAGAAGCCAGCAACAGCTTTGAGTACACGCAAAATCCAGATCAATAGCAAAGACACATTATGGGGTGAATATTCATTTCTGTGAAAGAATTATTTACTTTATAAAGCAACGCACCAGAGAGCACTTTTTAAAAAATCCAACACTCAGTGCACATAATGTATCATTGAAATTATAGAAATGTAATTTATATAAACCTCAGAGGAAATCATCAATTGTCCAAAACAAGCCTTTTTGAGACCTGCCTTTCTTTTGGATTATTAACAAAACTCAAGTACCACATTCTTGTAGAGCTGAGGTTACGGGTGCCTTTCAGTTAGGATATAATCAGAAATAGCTCACATTAACATGAAGGAGCAATGGACAGACCCAAGGGTATGGGAAAGAGGGAGCAACCTGCTGAGATGTGATGGCAGTCCTCAGCCTTCCACTGGTGGCATCTGAAAAGAAGGTCAGTTGAAGATGATAAGTGATCAGTTTTTGGATGAAGACATAAGAACCACATTTAATACAATGTGAGTATGTTCCCTGACAGAGAAATACAAGTTTCTGTGACCACGTTGGAGAGGCACTTCACCCAATGTTAGATAGTCAGGGGAGGCTTCTCTGGAGAAATAGCACTGAAACTGAGACTTAAAGAATGTACAGAAATTAGATAAGAGAAATGAGCTCATAGCAAAGAGTGCTCCAGGCAGATAGAACTGTGCAGAGGCAACAGTAGAACTCACCAGTATTTGTTGAATATGCTAGGCCCTATGCTTTACACACAATTTCATTTCATCCTCACAACACCTAAGTGGGGTGCACAGTATTATTAATTCTATTTCCCCACATAGGAAAACTGAGGAGTGGTGAGCTTAGGATCTTGCCCAAGAGAATATAACTGGTAAGGAGTTGAGCATAGACTTGAACCCAAATAGTCCGGCTCTTGAATTCCCATGCTCAACCACTATTCTGCACTGCTTCTTACTGAGATCCAAGCAATACATCCACTGGCTCACTCCAAGATCTGAGGTAAGTTCCATTTGCTAGGAGCTGAGAATAAGGTCAGGGAATTGGATTCAACAATGGCGGGAAATGAAGCAGAAGTTAGTATTTATGACCAGATCATAATTATATATACCCAATACTTAAGATTTCATCAGTCTTTGCTGAGGATTTGGAAGCTGTGGGATTCAGTGGAATGGGCCTAGGCTTTGGTGTCAAGCAGACATGAGTTCCAATCCTCCTGCTTCTGCTTAGAAGCTAAGCAATTTAACTTAAGCAATTTCTTTAAACTCCTTGCATATTTTCTCCTATGCTACCATCTGTGCCGTGGAGATTATAATAGCGACACTGAAGAGTTGTTGTGAGGATTGCATGCTGCAAAGTACACGAGTGTCTGGCATATAGTTAGTAGGAACTCAAATGTTCAGTGTCTCCCTTTGTTTCCCCTATTGAAAGGAGCACAGCAGACTGATATCTATCTCTGGATGGTTCAGCCAACTCAGAGCAAGAACTTGAACAAAAGTGAAAATTGACCCACAAATTTTAAAATACTGCCCTTGATTTAGAATCCAAACCTCAAATTTTATTGAACCAAAATGTAAACGCCAAGGACAGTGTTGTCCAGAGGAAGGCCACTAGAGTAGAAATCGGGAATGGGAGAGCGCCACCACAAGAAAGCGTGATGCCCCTTTCTCTGAGCTTCAGCTTCCCCATCTGAAACAAGAGCAGATTGTACCTGATGGCCTCTGTCTACCACTCAGAGCTTGCAGCTAAGCTCACTCAATGTCTTGAACATCTGAGCAGAAAGAGGACTAGAAAAATCAAATCACTCTCTGAATAAAGCCAGGATTCTCAGGTAAAAACAAAAAACAAACAAAACAAAAAAAAAAAACAGGTAAAAATTGTTCTTAAAACAAAAAAGAGATATATAACTTTCTTGGGAGATGCAAAGAAGATATGCAGGAAGATAGACGGGCTTTGAAGCAAGTTAGACATGCATCCTAACTTTATCTATTGTTTGCTATAAACCATCACCTCTTTAAATTAGTTTCTTCATCTATAAAATTAAAATTACAACCTTTTTTCATAGAGTCGTGTTCAAATTAAAGGGCACTTACAACTTCCAGTTTAGGCTTCATCCCCCCAAGAGAAAAATAAAATTTCTATTGATCACATTCCTCTGAGAAAAGTTAAGCACCCCTTCCTTCCTATTTTCTCCCATTACCTAGGGTCCACATGGTGCATCATCAGAGCATTTATTTACCCCGCTGCCTCCTATGTGAGTGATGTCCTCTATTTTGAGCTCCTGAGGACAGAGACTGTCATATTCACATTTTTGTCTAACTAGAGCCTAGAATAGTGCCCAGCATATGGCAGTATTTGAATGAATGTCGGCTGTTCAAACTAATAAAGAAATAAAATTAAAATAATGAAATTGCATATTTTACCTTGTAGCTTGGTGAAGATTTTAAAAAAGATTTACACTTAGTGCAGACAAGTGCACATGAACTGAAGCAAACTTATTTGAAATCAATTTAGTAATATGTTTCAAGATTCTTAAAACCTTGGGACCTTTTGATCCGGTAATTCCATTTTAAGGCCTCCATCCAGTGGAGAGGATAGGCTGTTTGCCAGGTGAAAAGGCAATGCATGCGGGGAAAAGGACTGTACAAAAATACACTAAAACATTAAAGGTGACCTTAATTTTCCATTTTAAGCTTCTCTATATTTTCCAAAATGTATTTATTGATCATGTAAAATTATATAGCAAGATTATATAGCAAGATTATATAGAACTTTTATTGTTATATGAGATATTTTTACAAGTTTAAATATGTAATCCTAAATATATTAAAAAGATGTTAATCTTCCTTAAATACATAGCTTCTTTTATTAACCCCAAGATCCCATATAACATCTTGCATGTTGTAGATATCCTACAAATTCATATACATATATCATGATTTTACATGAGTATCAACCTGGTCCTTAATTAATCTTTCTTCACTCTCTAAATTTAGAAGTGTCACTTACATATTTTTTCTGGTCATTTAATTTCCAGAGATATGCAAGTGTCAGCAGATTTATTTTTCTCCAAAATAGAGTAATGCTCCAGTTAACTGCTGTCCAGATAGTTTTTATTAAAAAGTAGCACACTTCCCCCTGTGAGATTTCAACATCACATGCCAAGAGGAACTGAAAAGTTAACTAGGTTACAAGGATCTGTTGGAGTGTCTGCTCATTGCTGTGTTGTTGCTGAAGTAAACACAAATGAAGTTCTTAAGTGAAAAATAAATCATTATTGTGGCTCTTCTTTCTTAATGGAGCTTTTTAGGTAGAAAAAAATTACACTAAAATTCTTTTCTTTGCTAAAAAAGGCCAGCGTTTACTTGGCCAGCTTTATTTTTGTTGGGAGAAGATTTCAGCCTTTCCACAGAATTAGCCACCATTCCATCTTTTTAAATAGACATCTTCCCTGTCACCTCATGGCCTCTTCATGAAGTTTGTTACATCAAGTATCCAACCTCTTATATTTTCATGAGATTTCCACTATATTCTTACTTCCCCTCAGGCCCCAACACGATAAGTCTCTCCTCCCATAATGAAAATATTTTCTTCTCTATTATTCTTTTGAGCTGTGATTCTGCTTATCTCATTGCCTGAAGTGGCAATGCCTTAAAAAAAGTAATTCATACTCAGCTGAATAAATTTAACAATATTTACCACCCGCTTCCTCCAACTTCTGAACTCTTGCTGTGGTAGTGAAAATATTTATTTTTTGAAAGTCACCAGTCAACTCTTATTACCCAAGCAATGGCTCTTTTCCATTCTTCAGCTTCCTTCCCTTCTCTGTGTAATGTTGTTTGCTCTTCTATCTTATGGGCATTTTTCTCTTTTCACAGATGTTTGGAAAAGTAGGATGTCAGTGACCAAGGAGTTGAAATTTCACCCTTGTCCCCAAAATGCTATGTCGGTAGCAAGCAAAAGTTTAAAAGTGCATTCAGTTTTGTAAAATGTTTACACAAGTTAAGCACAGGTATGCTTTCACTGTAATGTGAAAAATAAAACATGTGTACATGAAAGTGTTTTTATACTCTGCCCTCTACACCAACCCATCCCACTCCTCCTCACTTAGTTAAATAACCTGGTGGGTATTCTTCCAATGTTTTTTCTATGTATCAATATTAATATACTGGTATATATATATATATATATATATATATATATATATATAAAACATAAATGATACATACATGGGTTTTTGTAACACATGAGCTCATTTTTGCTCCTTAAATCTGTGTATTGCTTTAAAACTAAACGGAAGTGCCACTAAGAGTAGGAAGAAGAATAGCATGAAAAGTGGGGAGACACAAAGATGGACAGATGGCTTGCCTTTATGCTTAAAATATCTTATGAACACATAGGCATAGTTAATGTTCATGCCACACAAAGCTTCTTAAATTTAGCAGAGGATGATTAAGTGCAGAATTTTGGATTTAGATTTCTCTTTTAATAGTCTTTTTGTTACTGTTGAAAATGAAACAACACACGGGGAGCTTAATTTCAAAGGCATCAGTTAAATTCAACTCCAGTTTTTATGAGACATTTGAAGAAGAGAACTTACATCTATATGTCTTTATTTGAATGGAAGGCTTTACTTTTAAAAAGGTATGAAGTTGAAAGTAGTTACAGTCAGGGAATAGAAAGAGAGCATCATAATTTTAGTACTCTTTTTTTTTTTCATATTCTGGCTATGTTGCCCAAGGTGATTGGATTTCACAATCCACACAAAAGCTATAAATGTCTTTATATGTAGTAAGTCTTACCTAGCTCTGTGGTAACATGTCTTATATAAAGTAGTAAAAGCTTTGAACAAGATGGCATCTAAGAATAAGGAGATTTACTAATCGTCTAGAAAAATGAAACATCCTTTGAAATGAATTTCAGAAGATGAAGAAAGATTTGTACTACATAGAGGATTTCAGTGCTCAGGTTAAAAAGAAACTCATGTTGAAAAGACTTTAGGGGATTTTTCTATTAACTAAATAATTAGAGATTGATATCTTGTCAAGCACTCTGTTAAGAAAAAAAGGAAAAGGGTATAGAAGTGTTACAAAAGACCAGAGAAAAACCAAGCAATGCTTAGAGAAAGGGAGTTACATTTTATTATTAAATACTACGCAGGTCCAGAGAAAAATGTGTCTTTCAAATTCTGGGCCCCCCAATATGGAGAAAACTTTTTCTATTTATACTTTTTCTAGTTCTTTGTCTCCCAAATTTGGAATGAGACTTCCGGGCCTTCTGAGTAAGGGGCCATGAGACCATATCTCAAGGCCTGGCCTGGTGCCCACACTGACAACTCTGTCTGGGGCATAGATTATGGCCTCTCTGGAATGGGAGTAGTCTTATTTTCCTTATTATTTAAGCAAGCAAGCATTTACAGAAGCCAAAATAGCAGGGTTAACAGCAGGGTTAAGCCAAACAGCAGTTTTTATACAAGATGGGTGCTTCAGAAGGACAGACACTAGAAAGGGCAAGTGGATTTAAAATAAGAATAAGCAATATTCTATTATTACTGAGATAATAGTTACCAAAGAGCTAGAGTGTATTATTAATCATGTTGCATTGAAAGAAATGACAGATGATGTGAAGATGACCATTAGGTATTACTTGCAGAGATTAGAAAAGAGAGATTTAGATGCAACATTTTATAAAAAAGACACAAAAGTGAAAAATACTTTAGAATTTAGGGACCATTAAAAAATGATGCATTAATACATGTTTAATGAAGGGTTGAAGAAATTGGTAACTTTTGCTAAGGGCTTGAAGACTTATGATGGCCTAACCCTCAGATGCATTCAGTAAAGATAGCACTGATTGATATTTTTCTCTCATTTATCCCTATAAACAAGGTTGTAAAGACTTGTAATTAGTAACCTTAAGATTGGTAATTCTCATTTTAATTATTAAAGTTGATCAGTGTATGTACTAAGAGCATTTTAAAAATATGTCAAATAATTGATTTCAGTTTTAATGATGTGTTGCTTGCAAGGCTTTGCAAGGCAAGTGCTGAGAGGCTATTTATTTCTTCCCAGGTAAGGCCCTACCTGCTGCCTGCCATCTATAATAATAAAAGCATAATATGCTAATTAGACTGGACGTCCTTCTGGACAACCTTCCAGACAAAGCTGGGGCTGCGAGGGAAGGTCCCAGGTGCCTGCCTGCAGCCAGAGGGAAGCCCGGGTCCTGGGTGTCAGAGGGAAGCTGGTGCCAGCAGGCAGGGGAAGGAAAGCCTACTCTTGCACAATTTTCATGCATCAGGCCTCTAGTATTAACATGAATTCGTAATCTGCATAGGTGGGTTTTCCACAGGTTTGGGTACCTAAAACAGGAATATGACACACATTTATTTTCTTTAAAAATAAAAACATAGCATTATTAAAGCCAAGAAGGCTTATATTTACCAATCATTTATCACTGTCCAGTTAAGGTGCAAATTAAGATGCAACTTAGAGAACATTCTGAATACATTAAATTACTAAGTGCAGATAGGTAGCTCTTGAAATCTTGGATTCTAGCCTTATATTGTCCCACCCACTCTCATCCAAGATTTGAACTCTATCAGCCTAATCAGTGCTTATGCAGGTGAGTGTATGCCTAAGGATTCCTCCAGGAGATTTCGATATGAACACATCTCATCACCACAATCAAATGAAAACCACTGCTTCGATGCACAATAAAGTGTAATTGAAAAGGAAAATCAACATGGCTCAGTTTACAATCTTGACCCAGTTCAAACACCAACATATGATTTTTTTAACCCTTCTAACACCAGAAGCTCTCTTTCTAGGTGCAATCCCTTCCTACTGCTCTGTGGCCACTGGTACTGTTGTTTCCTTAATCCGCACTTCTTGTCCCTATGAGTGGTCACGTTACCCAGCCCTGACCAATCAGCTTATCCTGTCCCCCTGGCAACAGGGACTCAAAATGAGCCATTGAGAGTACTTGCCAGAATTTTCTGCCAGAGTCACTTTTTCACTGAGGATATTAGGCTGGTAAGATGTGTCTTGAGCTGAGCATCCCTTACAAAGCTCTGCTTTATTCTGGATTCAAACATTCTAGAATTTTTAGTTATACTTATACTGGTTTGGATTGAGTTTTTAATTTCTGGCAAATGAAAAGGCTCAAGACACACATTACACTATAGTGGGTAATTACTTACATTATTTGGCTATTTTCTTCACCTATAACATTTGGACAATGGCATCTACCATGCCCATGCACCATGAAATAATTGTCAGACCTAACATTTTAGATGCAAAGCATTTATTATCTTATAACAGGTTTTCAAAATGATAAATGTCATAAAAATCCCCCCAAAATAAATGTTTTATTAAGACTATAACTGTAATCCAGACTGATTATTTAGTATTATATAAAAATATTTTGTGCTGTATTTCTTTATCCTTAATGGGTTATTTTATTGTCATGTAATTTATTGCTCATCAGCAAAGCAAAAACTTCAATCTATTCATAAACCTGTAATAACAATGAATAATTATTTCTTCATTTACATTGCTTAATCACATAACAGTTATATGCTAATAGTTTTCATCCAATATTGAAATTATATTTTAAATTTCTAATTTCCTGGTACAATATGTAGCAGTACCTCTCAAACTTATCAGTCACCTGGGAATCATGTTAAAAATGCATATTTTGATTCAGTATATCTGGGGTGGGACCTGGCATATGGTATTTCTTTACTTTTTTAACGTTTACTTTTTTCAGCTTTATAATTCACATATAATACTGTGTAAGTTTGAGGCATACAATGTGATTATTTGATACACATCAATATTGTGAAGTGAATACCACAATAGGGTTAGTCAGTGCCTCCATCATCTCACATAATTAACATGTATGTGTGTTGAAAACATTTAAGATTTAATCTCTCAGCAACTTTCAGGTATATAATACAGCATTTTTAGTTGTAGTCACCATGCTGTGCATCAGATACATCAGATACCCAGAACTTCATCTTCCAACTAGAAGTTTGTACCCTTGACCAACATCCTCCCATTTCCCCACCCCATAGCCCCAGGCAATCATCATTCTACTCTCTGCTTCTATGAGTTTAGCATTTTAGGTTGCACATATGTTAGATCCCATAGTGTTTGCCTTTCTCTGTCTGACTTGTTTCACTTAGCATAATGCCTTCAAGGACCATCCATGTTGTCACAAATGGCAGGATTTCTTTTCTGTAAAAGCTGAATAACATTCCATTATATGTATCCATTAGTAGACACCTAGGTTGAGTCCATGTCTTGGCTATTGTGAATAATGCAGCAATAAACATGTGGTGCAGAAATTTCTTCAAAATAGTGATTTAATTTATATTCCCAGAAGTGGAATTGCTAGATCATATGGTAGTTGAATTTTTTTAAGCACCTCCATACAGTTTTTCATTTCCTTGATGATTTATGATGTCAAGCATCTTTTTATGTACCTGATGTCTATTTGCATGTCTTCTTTGGGAAAATGTCTATTCAGGTCCTCTGCCCATTTTTATTTATTTGTTTATTTATTTATTTAAATATATTTTTATTTATTTCAGAGAGGAAGGGAGAGAGGAGATAGAGAAACATCAATGATGTGAGAGAATCATTGATCGGCTGCCTCCTGAATACCAGCTACTGGAGACCGAGCCCACAACCCAGGCATTTGCCCTTGACCAGAATCAAACCCGGGACTCTTCGGTCCACGGACCGACGCTCTATCCACTGAGCCAAACCAGCTATGGCCTCTGCCCATTTTTAAGTCAGATTGTTTGTGGAGTGTTGCTGTTGTTTTTTGCTCTGATTGCTAGTTTGCAAGTATTTCTAATAAGCCCCAGGTGACAGATGCATATTTAGGTTACGGACCAACTTTGAGCACCAAGGGTCTAGAAGAAAATCTCCAAAATAATATAGGCACAAATGCAATGAGTTGTGAGTTGAACGATTTAAGATGTAGCCTTTGTTTTCTCATTTGAAAACCTATGTGATTATTACAAATGGCTCCCTGGGCTTTTGCTTCCTCCCCTAAGATGAAAATGTTAAAATTTATTGCACAACAATTGCACACAGTGGATAGTTAATGAGTTATTGAGTGACTGACATTGGAAAATACCAAAGAATCCATGTCTTAGGATTTTTTAGGACCTATAATTCTAAATGGAAAGAAAGGGATTTTTTTTTTATTAGATAACTGGCAGTAGAGCTTCCAGGTTTGTATTCAATCTTCATTTTCATATAATGGTGAATCTGACAAATACATGTATAGGATCCTGTCATTTCCAGTAAAGAATTGAGTCTATAATTGAGTGTTGTTCACAGTTGAGTGCCCTGGAGTTCATACTAAAAAGACAAGTTGAAATGGTAGGTGAATAATGAAACACATTTCTGACCAAATGACTATAAAAATATACACTGTGATTGTCAGTTAAAGTGGCTTCTTAAAAGCAGCCTACACTAGAATGGTGTCCACATTTCCTTTCTATATCCCTTGCAGTGCCTCTGCAGAAAAGTAAACATATCATTTTAATATAAAATAGACATCTCAGTACAAGAGTGGTAATACATAGGTGACTTTTTAAGCCAAAAGACATTGCATTAGACTGGCAGGCAACATTATTTCACCAAGAAATAAACAAAATTCATCAAAATTCAGCCATGAAGTTTCCTAAGGAGTATTCCTTCAGAGCATAAAAGATTTTGACAGTCTTTGTTTAGAAGACTTTTAAAGTCAGAGTAATTCAGTGTATTTCACATAATATTGCAGTAATTGATGGATGGGGTTTTCCTGCCCAAGGTGGACTCTCAAGTGTTCAGTTGAATTGTTGATAGATTGATTTGACACAGCCTTAAGGACATGCCTGAAAAACTGAAATTATAAGATCAACATTTTCCAGGGTTTCTATTTTCTTGTGTTTTTTTGTTTTGTTTTGTTTTGTTTTGTTTTTGTGTTTTCTTGTTGTTGGTTTTTCTGTCCCTTGATCAACTAAACCTATTTTGGCTTTTAGGTACTAATCAGTGTTCTACTAATGCCCACTACAACAATCCAAAAAGATATAATAGAGCTTCATAAGAATCAATTTGGTTGATTTTTCCCTATGTAAGGAAATGTGATCAAATGTATTTTCCTCTTTGTGAAACCTGAGGTGGTTTTGAATTTTGAAGTTTATGTGCAGGATTTTTTATGAGCCTGAGTGAGCATTTTATGCTATCAGCAACATTTCCATGAAATATACCTCTGAACAAAAGAAAAACGTGACAGTTTAAGATCAGTACATCATGTTAAGTTTAACACAAATTCTAGCACAAAGTTCTATGCAATTTGAAAGATAAAGATGAACAGTCTAGGACAATTACCCATATGGTATAGATGAGCCTGTGTCCATTCAGCTTCAAGTGCCATGATTCCTAGGGAATCCCCACAGAAATCATTACTTTAACTGGTGGTTTTGGAAACTGAGAAAGAAAATGCAGTGTCCAGATGTGAGCAGCACTCCAGAAAAAGACCATGAACTGTTTCTTTGTTTTGTTATTTAATTGATTTGAAAGAGAGAGAGAGAGAGAGAGAGAGAGAGAGAGAGAGAGAGATGGATTTGTTGCATTTATTTATGCACTCACTGGTTGCTGCTTGTATGTGCCCTGACAAGAGATTGAACCCACAACTTTGGTGTATTGGGACGATGCTCTAACCAACTTAGTTACCCTGCCCAAGCAATGGCACAGGTATTTGTGATATTTTCAGGAATCCTATTATTTTTGCTTTATGTTGCCTCTTTCTTTTTATATATATACTAGAGGCCTGATGCATGAAAATTCGTGCAAGAGTAGGCCTTCTTTCCCCCGGCTGCTGGCACTGGCTTCCCTCTGGCACCCAGGACCCAGGCTGGCTTTCCCTGAACCACCTGCAGGCACCTGGGACTGGCCTGCTTCCCTCCAGCCCCGGCTTCGTCAGGAAAGACGTCTGTAATGATGTCCGGAAGACGTCTGGTCTAATTAACATATTACCCTTTTATTATTATAGATATACAGTATATTTTTTATTGATTTCAGAGAAGAAGGGAGAGGAAGAGAGAGAGAAAGATAGAAACATCAATGATGAGAGAGCATCATTGATCAGCTGCCTCCTGCACACTCCCTACTGGGGATAACCTGGGCATGTGCCCTGACTAGGAATCGAACCTGGGTCCCTTCAGTCCACCGGCTGATGCTCTATCCACTGAGCCAAACTGGCTAGGGTTATGTTGCCTCTTTTTTAATCACAATTTTGAAAGTGGACTGCTGAGTTGAAAGGGAAGAAAAGCTGATGGAATGAAGTTATGAGTTTAGTTCTGTATGGAAACCTCCCTTATGTATCTCAGGACATAGCAGTAGATAGCATATAGAGATTAATGATTTAATTTAGAATAAATAGGATGATTGTTATTGAAGTACAAGGATAAATAGTGAATATTACCATATTGCCCAATCCATGAAAACCCAACCCTTTAAAATATTAAAAGTAACCATATATTAGGTAAAAGCAGTTTTATGTTCTTTTCTCTAGCCTTTTATTATTTGTGTTGTTATTATCTGAAGATTTGAAGTAGATTGTTGAACCTTTTGGAAATTTCTTAATCAAGGTAATCCCATGTGGAATTTTTGTCACTTTATCATTATCTTGTCTGGGAAGTAAATATAAGGCAAATAATATGTGAGGCATTTAGCATGATACCTGGCACATGGCATCCATTTGGCATTTGCAAAATTATGTATAGCACGCTCTATAATTTCTACATTCGATATTGCACAAATCAGAGACTTTTTGCATGTAAAATAAAATGTCTATAATCACCAACATAGAAAAGTAGGTCTTTAGGCCAAACTTCATCATGATTATGAAATATTTAGATTTTTTTTAAACACTGATGAAGAAACTCAATCTTTCCCCCTTTTAACAGATATGAGTGATTTTCAAGATAGCTCTAGTGGTAAGAACTGGGGACTTACTCCTTCAACGCACATGTGCTGAAATGTTCTGTTTCCCAGCTTTATAATTAGAGATTATTTCACAGTAGTTTTCAGCACAGACAAAATTTAGCTCACTTACGATATGACAGCCATCATCTCTTATTTTCATTAAACATGCACTAGAGCGGGTAGTTATAGAAATAAGATGGGAATTAGCATATGAATGTTTAAAGATGATTGCAAAAGCTCTTCTTTAGAAAATTATGGGTTTCCCTTGGCTTAGCTTTCCTAAAATAAATCAGCATTGCTCCAAGTAGCAGCTTCTACTGCCTGGTATTATCACACTTGAGCTTTCATCTATGTCCACACAAAAAAAGTCTTGATTTCAGTAGTTTCAAAATATAAGATGTTTCTCACTCTTGAGATGTGTGGATCGTTGGCTGAGTGTGTTACCAAAGCTCACATTCCCTTGCATCATTTGCCTACTTTTCCCTCTCTGAAAGTGTCTCAGCTTAAATGTATCTGCCCACCATACAGGCTCTTCAGTGGCTTATAATTCCTATGCCTGGTAGCAAGCCTTTAGAGTAAAATTTTTTAAAAAGTAGGAAACTGTTTCTACTTCTGTTTAAAAATAAATAATACGTTATCTATGTAGGTCCATCAAACAAATCAAGCTAGTTCTTTCACTGATGACCATTTCCTGTAGGTTCCACTTACCACAAGAAAGGGTCAGGCCATGTTGGCTAGCTGCCATGTTCAGTGGTAGTCCTATCGGCATTTGGAGATTAAGAGTTCTTGGCTTTGATTCCTTGGAACCAAACACTGATACTCTGTGGATGACACGAGGTGCTTAGGATAGGAAAATTCTCCTAGGTCTTGCTCTCCCATGATAACTGAATTGTTTCTATGTCTTCATTGCTGTGATATTCAAGGCTACTCCAAGGATATTCTTATCCGGCATATCTCTGATGGAGTGATTCTTAAAGGGATCTTAAGGCAAAAATTGTCCTACATTTTATCTGAGTGTCAGAATTCCTTCTATTGGCTTCCTACATTTTATCTGAGTGTCAGAATTCCTTCTATTGGCTTCTAAGGGGTAGCCATAGAAATAAGAGTATACATCTCACTCTTCTTTCCCACTAATTTCAGTATATGAAGCCAGAAAATAGTCCACTGATGTATCTTTAGCAATAGAAAGATAGTTGGGAGGTAAAATTAATAGGGTTTCATGTTCATCCATAAGGAACAAAAGAAGATTGGCTCTTGGGTTTCTGGCTTGAGCAAATAATTGGTGGTTGGTGATACCATGAATTGGTTTGGAGAGCAATGTCAGAAGAGCAGGTTTTAGACGGACTGATGGGAAAGATGAATGCCATGTTGAACATCTTGCTCTTGAGATGCCTGCAAGACACTCAAGGGAATTTTCTAAGCAGCTCTGGGACTTAGGAAAAAGCAAAGGGTGAAGTTAAACTTTTAAGAGTTGTTATGAGAAATAAATTAGACAAAGCACATGAAGAGCTTAGTACTGTACCTGGAACATTGCAATCATTCCATAAGTGCATTATTGTTGATATTATTGGCATGTAGATGTCTGTGTGTCATGAACAAGGGGAGGGGAGAGTTTCTAGAAGAGCTAGTGGTCAGCCATATCAAATGCTTCTCTGAGTTACAGTAGATTGAGAATCAACTTTCCTCAAGTGAATTTGGATATGGGAAGGTCATTGGTGATCTTGGGAAATGCTGGTGGGGTAAAGCAGTGGGGAGAAATTAGAGTGGGTTGGGGAGTAGAGAATAGAAATGTAACATTCAACAACTCTTTTGAAAAGCTTGGTTGCAAAGCGGAAGAGCAAGGAACTATAGCTTGAGCAATGTATGTATGACTGATTATCATCATTATTGTTTAAGATAGGAGATAACTGGTATGTTTAAATATTAATTCAATAGTTAAATATCAATGGAGGAAGGGTGAGGTTGCAGGATAAAAAGAAAATAAGAATTAGGGCAAGATCTCCCAGAGGGAAGAAAGGAAAAAATGATAAACAAATAAGATAGCTGACACAGCCCACATAAGAGCTCACTAATTCATTTAGTCATTTCCTTTCTGTAAATGGAGACAGATTAGAGAGTATAGTTTCTAGGAATTTAGAAGTGAGGCATTGCCAAAGAGAGTCCTTGCTTTTCTTTTCTCAGTTTGTTGTATTTGTATATGAAGGGACATTAGAATCTTTTTAGAACTCCCTTCACAGATAAGGTTTGTATTTTTTTGTTTGCTTGTTTTTTGTGTTGTTTTTTTTTAATATAATCTCACTCATTTGTGGAATATAATGAACAATATAAACTGATGAACAAAAATAGAACCAGAGACATAGAAGCATCGAACACACTGTCCAACCTATGAGGGAAGGCAGGGGCGGGAGGTGGTGAAGGGGTAAGAAATCAACCAGAGAACTTGTATGCATGTATATGAGCAAAACCAATGGACACAGTAAGGGGGGGGGGGGTGAGGTCTTGTGCTTGGGGGAAAGGGTGGCAGGGGAGAGGTCAAAGCGGGGGGAAAAGGAGACTCATGGAATACTTTAAACAATAAAGAATTTTTAAAAATAAGGTTTGTTTTAATTCACTTTATGAGCTGGGGGTATAATATGTGTTCTAAATCTATATCTTGCCTGTGGCTATGAAAAAGAGAAGTAACAACTCCTGTTCATAATTGCTAATACATTCCCAAATTTATTTGCACATTAAGAGGGGCATAACTTTGAAACATTTTGTAATGTAGTAAAGGGCTTTATGAGGTGTGCTAGAGGGAGTTAGTGGAGAGAAGGGTGAAATCATCCTATATAATAAATAGGTAATATGCAAATTAACCCTCACGCCTTCACAAGATGGCTGCCTATGACCAGGCTGGCAGGGGGGTTAGTGAGGGATGACCAAATGACTGAACAACAGGCTGTGTGGGATGATCAGGCTGGTAGGGGGGGCAGTAAGAGGCAACCAGGCCAGTGTTGGGGGCACAATTGAGGGTGACCAGGCCAGCAGGGGGTGCAGCAAGGCATGACCAGGCCAGCAGGGAGGGCAGTTAGGAGCGACCAGGCTGGCAAGGAGGGGGCAATTGGGGGTGACTTGGCCAGCAGGGGGGGCAGTTAGGGGCAATCAGGCCGGCACACAGAGGTATTGAGGGGTGATCAGTCGGAGGGGGTGGGGCAGTTAGGGGCGACAAGACAGCCAGGATTGTGAGAGGGATATCAGGGATAGGGCCTAAACAGGCAGTTTAAATGCGACATCCCCCGAGGGGTCCCGGATTGGAGAGGGTGCAGCCTGGGCTGAGAGGACCCCCCCCCCCCATGCACGAATTTCATGCACTGGGCCTCTAGTAGGTAAATATCTGCACATTGCCTTGTCACCAGCAGGTTAGTAATGGTGGAGGGAGCTGGAGTACAGGGAGTAGAGTTAGGGAAGGATGCCACTGACCAACATGATGTTGAGCAAGCTATCTAATGTTCACTTTCATATAGGTTACCCTGAGGATTAAATTAGATAATGAGTGTTCAGAAATATTACTATTATTACAGTGGAGTATTTACCTTTGCTAAATCTGTGATATGGACAGGCTATTTATTTTTGTAGTCACAAATGCACCTAACCTTAATTATCTTAATTACCTAAAATTAATTCAAAGTCATGGCAATTGGCTTTAATATCTAAAACAACTGAGCAGTAAAGCGTTCTCCCTTTTGTTCCATGGGGCATTGTCCCCTAAAAGCATCTATCTAAACCCTAAAGCCAGGAGAAAAATCATGCAGGAAGGGATAGAAACTGCCTTTGCCTGTCTGTTTGGAGGCCTTTTGTTGCCTGTCCTGGTGTTCTGACCTCTCATTTATTATCTCTCTTTCAAGAAGAAAGCATGGAGAGGAAAAAACAAAAGTGTTCTCAGTAGAAATATTTGACAAGAAGAGAACCTTAGCTTGGTTGTCACTGCCATATATTGAATAGCCACTATCTTTTAGTCATTCACCTTGGCATTTAATGCTTTTGATAAAGACACATGGAAAAGAAAAAACTCAGAAGCAATAATGACATAATTGGTGTGGTCTGTGTTTGGAAGAGCATGAGCAGAGCAAATGCCATCATCCTTCTTTGCTTCAGAACCAAAAACTAATGAGTCAGATTCACCTCCTTGCTTCAAACATGCCTTGGCTGAAGGTTAGTCATATTAATTCCTGTGAGTCAGCATACCATTATTCTTCCATATCATTTTAAAAATGTCAACAATTTCAATACTTGTAGACCCATGTAATAATATTCAAATTTTCCTCAATCATAAGAATCCTGCCAACTTGATGTGTCTTTTTGGGTTAACTCCTTTTCTACCCCCAAAAAATATTAGGCTGCTGAGAGTCTAGGAACTCTTGCTTTTGCCAGTCAGGGATTTTAAGTTGAGAAGCATGGAACATTGGAGAAGAAAAGAGGAAAGCCAGATGATGACTACAAAGAAAATAATACCAGAATTGTGAATGAGTGCTTCTACATCTACTCACATCAGTCTAAAATAAAGTGAGACCCCAGGTCTTTTTCCCCATTTTCCTTTCAAACTAGCCTTTTAACCTAAAAAAAAAAAAAAAAATTCAGGCATCAATGTTGTCAGTTCATCTCTATTTTTTTTTGGGGGGGGGGGACCACCGGGGCAATTTATTTTATTTATTTTATTTTATTTTATTTTTTTATTTTTATTTTTTTAATTGTTTGAAGTATTACAAATAGTAGTACATATGTCTCCTTTTTTTTTCCTTCCCCATTGACCTTCCCCCGGCCTCCCCTTCCCCCCAGTACATGCCTTTACCTGCCCTCTCCCCCCCCAGTGTTTTTTATCCATTGGTTATGCTTATATGCATGCGTACAAGTCCTTCGGTTGATCTCTTACAGCCCCCCACCCCCACCCCCGCAACCTCCTCTGCCTTCCCACGGTAGTTTGACAGTCTGTTCAATGCTTCTTTGCCTCTGTATCTATTTTTTCCCCATTTCATTCCTTTAAAAAATCTTGCCTCTGCAGACTAGAAATAAACATATAATAACAAAAAATGTTTGAGTCCCAATTTCCATGTCCAACAGTTCTGAGTCCCCATTGCAATGTCAAACAGTTCCTTATGTGTACATGTCAGCAATGATAGCTGGATGGTGGGCACATGGTGGCAATGCAGGTCCGACCCTCTCTGGTTTGGTCCTAGGCAACTTGCTGCGTCGCTCATCTCTAAATGGTAAACATAAAAGCCACTGGGCGTTGTATCTGAGCTCGCATTTAAATCTTTCATAATACTGAATTTCTATAATGATGACCTAGACCAGGACTTCTCAGACTGCAATAGGCATATAAATTCCCTGAGGACCTTATTAAAATGCAGATTCTGATTCAGTGGGTTTGGAATGATGCCCAAGATTCTATATTTCTAACAATTCTATAGCCTTTGGTCAAGGTGCACACATTGCATTAATAGGTTCAAAGTAAAATCGTTTCTTAGGATTCATGTCATTGCTTAACTATGTCAAAATTTTGTGATTCAGATTCCAATCTTCAATTTCAGTCCATCAGACTCATAATAAAAGTAAGTTTTTTCATAGTATATTGATGATTAGCTAATGTCTAATCAAACATGAATATTATTCAGAGCTCATCAATTACCCACGTCTTAATTATTAAAGGTTTTCTGGGATGGGTCATTATGATGAATACAGAATTTTATATTTAATTGGTTTTTATTCTTCTCAGGTGCCAATTTTAACTTGTTATGTAAGTGACATAAAGGAAATCTGAAAGTAATGAAAAATATGACCTTGTAACCAAGAAGGAGTAAATAGGTAGGCCAGAGCAAAGGCCCTAACAATCTGAAACACCACTTTTTAGATGAAATCTTTGGTACCAATGGCATTAATAATAGATAAATAGCAAAGGCCTAGTTCAAAATACCTAGAATGTAGCAGAAAAGCTAGCATATACTAAATTCTCTAAAACACTATTTTGTCAGGAAAGACCAGTCAGAGAAAAAAACATTACCATAGTAGAAAGAGGTTTTTACCAAGAGAAATATATTTCCCTAAGCCTCTTTCCCTGTAGAACATTGCAGCCACCCACACTCTCGATTGTCTTTTTGTCATTCTGCCACACTTGATAAGTCCTAACCTTAGAAAAACCCGATAGTCTTGTCTTCTCAGTGCCTACATTCAAGTGGCTGAGATTCTCTGGAGCAAATCATATCACCAGGTTGATTGATAGCACTTTCAATTTGTAATTCCCAGGCTCAGCTGAGCTCTTGACATCCCTTATGATCTTATCACAGTATTACAATCAGTGCATTCTGATCAGTATCTGCAGAAACTCTTTTTGCCTTTCACTCTCTTTAGATGACTGACCCTCCTATGTCACCTTAAACATCAGTGGATGGCCTTAGCTAAATATGGCTTGTATTTAGGATTGTGGGCTCTAAGAGCAAACTGTCTAGATTTGTATTCAGATTCCAGAAATTTATCTAAATACCACTTATGAACAGTTCTGTGCCTCAATTCTTTTTTTAATTTCTTTATTGATTAAGGTATTACATATGTGTCCTTATCCCCCCATTACCCCCATTACCCCCACTCATGCCCTCACCCCCCTGTTGTCTGTGTCTATTGGTTAGGCTTATATGCCTCAGTTCTTTATTGGCAAATACAGAATAATAGTTCCTGCCTCATAAGGTTACTGTAAGTCATAAATAAGTACACATAAATCTTTTAAAACATACCTGCTGTCAATAAACCATCAATAAAAATTTACTATTATTCTAATTATGTTTACACACACACACACACACACACACACAATAGAAGCCACTGTATAGAAATTCCCAACACCATATCAACAAATTTGTCTACACCCTCATGACCTCATCTAAACCTAATTTTCTCCAAAAGGCCCTACCTCCTTAATAACATCATATTGGGGGTTAGGGTCTCAACATATGAATTGGGAGAAGACATCAATATTTAGCCTATAACTGAATCAACCTATGACTAACTGGCTCTCAACCATTCCTACCTAAAGTCCTCTAGGTAAGGTTACAAATAATTTCTGTTTTCCCCATTTTAGTGATCATTTCACTTGAGCTTTTCTCAGCATTCAACATTGACTGCTTTTTCCTTTGGTTTCTATAACATCACACTCTCCTTATTTTCTTCTTATCTCCTTACCTTCTCTATCATCTACCTCATAGCGCATGCCAGAAATGTCACAATATTCCATCACCAAGTCTGATGATTCTCCATTCTACATCTTTAAATGCACCCACTTTCCCTACTAGGTAATGATGCCATTATAGACTAAATAATATTCTCCTACCTCTTCATTTGAAATCCCTTTTTCTCTACACTGCAACCAGTGATAATCTTAAAACTTCATCCTTAAAATGTTTCCACTGCTGTTTATTGTCTTTAAGTTGAAAATTACACGTTTTACATTTATTTTAACTTTATTATAAGAAAATCAAGTATATTTCAAAGTAGGGAGACTATTATAATAAATTTCCATATATCCATCACCTAGCCTTAATAATTATTATAATTTAATCATAATTCCTCCATCTATTTTCTCTTTGCTCAGTTATTTTTTATTATGGTAAGATATATATAACATAACATTTACCATAAAGCATATCATCCTATGGCATTAAGTAAACATTGCTGTACAACCATTACCACCTCCATCTCCTGGAATTAAATTTTGTTAACATGAGCTGTACTCCACCCTGGGTCCATGTAGTCAAGTCACTCTGGCCTTTATACAGTTCCTTGTATGTGCCAAACGTGTTCCTTTCTCAAACCCTTCAGGCATGCTTTTCAATTCTGCTTAAAGTGCTCTTTCCCACCCACTTTAGTGGCCAAGTGCTACTCATTATTGAAGATATAGCTTAAACATTAGTTCTTTTTCTAAAAATGGATACTACACAAGGTTGCAGCTCCACGTTCTTGCTGTACCCCCTACTTCTGTATTTAGAGGCAATAAATACAGAAGAAGGGGCTATAACTGCCTGAGTTTGAATCTGGGCTCTGTGTAACTTTGGGAAAGTCACTGTATCCCTCTGCATCTCATTTCCATCTGTAAAATGGGGATAATAGACCTGCCTCTAGGTTTTTGAGAATTAAGTATTTAGAACATGACCTGGAACTTGGTGTTACAAAAGTATCAGTAATTACTACTCTTGCTTTCAAGTACTTGTGGATTTTGTGGAAGTTTCGTTAAATGTCTGTCTGCCCCCATGGAGTTTCTCTAGGTTATCATTGAAATTTCAGAGCTTAGATTGGTGCCTGTCACATCACATCATTGCTAAATTAATATTGATTGAAAAATTGAATGATGCCCTCAGGTTTATTCTTATATATTACCAGCTCAGATTATTTTTGTTGTGAAGATCAAATTAAAGAATTCATGGGTATTTTCTTTCTAAGCTTTAAATCCCAATGTACAACAAGATACTGTTATTGGGATTATCAGGCATAAACAAATGAAAATAAAGTGCATTTGAAATGAAGAGGAAGCACATATTAAATTGCCACAGTGCCTAAAACATATTTGTGTATCCCCAAATGAATTCCTTGAAATGCTAGTTTATGAAATAGTCAAAAGAAAAAACAGGGACTTTCTACTTAGATTAATAAATTTGGGAAATGCTTCAAATAATTCTTTCTTTCCACATTTGTACTTTCACAATATACATTACCTAATGGAGCATTGGAAAATAAAATGGTCTAACTTCTTTTTAACCCAGAAATTTACCAGCTTATATTTTCTGTCCATAGAACTTACTTTTTTTTCCGAATACCTATTAATTAGCCATAGAAACTAAGCTTTATAAAATCTAGCTGGGTAAACTCTGGGATAAAAGTGATATGGTTTCAGCACAAGCAGGATCACTGTAAATGTAAGTGATCTAAGAATGCTTCAGGTACAAGTTAGAAAGTGAGCCAGAAAATAAAGAGAATAGAATTTGGACACACAAAGAAAAAGGAAAAAATCATTCCACAGATAGATAACAAAATGTTAGCCACAGAAATGGGATTAATTTAGTAAATAAATGTGGCCAAACTATATCTTGATATCAAATCTCATGGTCTTATCAATTTTTTTAGGATGTTCAGCAAGAACTATAGAATTATTTTTCTTAAGTTTCATGGAGAAGATGAGAATTGAACTAACATTTAAGTAGAGGAGGTTTGGGTAAGTGGTGGGGAGAAGAGAAGAAAAAATGTAAAGGGTTCTGAGAGAGAGAGGAGAAACGGACAGGCAGATTGACATTCATTGAGAGCCTCCACTCAGTGCTTTCCTGTGTATTTTATCATTCAATTTCTCAACAGCAATCTTCTAAAGTGGTTAATACTAACTCTCTTTTACAAATAAGTAACCTGCAGCTCAGAGAGTTTATGTAATGTGCCTAATAGCAGCCGGCAGACTTTCAATCGTAGTCTAAATGACATAGTCTTTCTATTGCACCACACTGCCTCCTAAGTTCCACTAGACATTAAATGCATACACACTCTTCTGACTTTGGTTGCCACGACTATCATCGCAACACACCCATACCTCCCCCTTCTGTGTCATATCTCCACACAGACATACAGAAAATGTGCTCATTTTTCTGCGTATAATTGTGCTGTCCTGTATGGTAGCCATAGCCCTATGTGGCTATTGAGCACTTGAAATGTGGCTCATGCAAATTGGTATGTGCTGGGAATACAACATACACCTCAGATTTCCAAAACTTAGAACAAAAAGAATGTAAAGTACCTCATTAGTAATTTTATATTGATTATATATATATACATATATATATATGATAATATTTTGAATATATCGGGTCAAATATACCATTGTTAAAGTTAATTTCTCCTGCTTCTTTTTCCTTTTTCAAGTAACTACTAGAAAATTTTTAAATTACCTATGCAGGTTATAATTATGGCTCATTATTTCTATTGTGCAGTTTTGGTATATAATAAAAACAGTTTTTGGTCCTTTTGTAGACTGTGCTTGAAATTCCCCAAATGTCTCCCACCACTGGGATTAATCCTTTAAAATGCAAGCCTTCTTAAATGTCTGACACATTGTCATTATCTTTTATTAATGAATTTATTAGAAATTAGCACAATTATCTGGAATGGGGCTGAGGCAGGGGAAAGAAAGGTTTTGCTTTCTTTTTTTAAAATATATCTATTGAATTCAGAGAGGAAGGGAGAAGGAGAGACAGATAGAAATATCAATGATGAGAGAGAATCATTGATTGGCTGCCTCTTGCACACCCCCTACTGGGGATCAGGCACGCAACCCGGGCATGTGGCCTCGACTGGAATTGAACCCTGGACCCTTCAGTCCACAGGCCGACTCTCTATCCACTGAGCCAAACCAGTTAGGGTGGTTTTGGTTTCAATAGAATCAAGTTCATGTAGAGAAGAGAGGGGGTAAATGAATGGGTATTGGATCTGGTGCTATAGAAAGGTGCCTTGGTTAGCAAGTTGCCAGAAAATGAGGAGCTCAAGGACATTAGAAAGAAACCACAAAAAGAATAACTGCCACCCTGACCGTGTGTCCAGGATGGGCCCTAAATATCCATTTTTGTGACTTCTCTTTCAAGGACCAAATTTTGTTCTATGAAAGTTATGATCTTAATGCCAAAGACAGATATAACTTCATCATCTGATCCCATAACTCTGAGTGAAGCTGCATCTCTGCAGTCTGACCAGGGCTTTCTGGCAGCCCTCAGACTCATCAAACACCATTGTTCTCTGTGGGTGTTTGAGTTATGGGACAGTGGCAGTGGTCACACCTTCGAAAAATAATTGCCAAGGCCCCGTGAAGCTGTTGGCTCAGTGTCTCATGGCCTGGGAAAGGAGGAATAATGGCAAACAGTAGGCTCTTACATTCGTTATTTTGAAGAAAATGGTCACTGTTGCTGGTATAGAGACTTCTCTTTCTATCAGTTTTCAAATAGCTGTTTCATTAGACCTATACATTTATCCCTGCTGTCCAGGCATTTTCTTGGGACATTCTGATTGAAGTGGAGAAACTCAGCGTGTGCTTTAATTGCAATGTTAAAACATGTAGCCAGTAGTGAAGAAAATGGCACTATTTTAGTTCCTTTTGTTTTATGTAATTTAGCACTTCTCCTCTCTACTTCTCAAATAAGAGGCATTTAAAGGACAAAATGTGATCTAAAAGTGGGGGCCTGGAGTCTTATCATTGGAAATATTGTGTTTACAGAAATGACAATATGCTTTGCATTTTGTAAAAATGAAATGAATTTAACTCCTTTAAGTGATGGAAAATGGTGGAATAAGGGTCTTAACCCTACATTAACTGTGTCACTTTGGGTCAATTACTTTATGAAATTTGTTTCTCTTCTATAAAATTATAATTAAATCTCTCTCCTCAGGTTAGGGTGGAGGGGAAAAACTGATGGACTACAAGTCATAACCCCTACACCACCTGGAACAGAATAGGCGATAACCTTCTTGGTGTTCTCACTTCATTTTTAAAGTAAAGGGCATTACCTCCTTCACCCAAATATCTTCATTCATGAATGGAATGTCCTAGAACAATTCAAAGTCTTGTTGTTGAATTCCCAACTCCATTGTTCCAGCCACAGAGAATCCTTCTCTGGGAGACCTCTTGAAGGGCACCCCATGCCTGTACCCCAAAGGCACTCTTTTTTTGCCTCTCTTGCTTGCAAAATAAGAAAAAGGCAATGTCAGCTTTACTCTTTCAACATTTGCAATCCCATCTCTATATAGTAGTCTTTCCTTAGGAAAGCAGTCTTCATTTTGCACTGGTATCGTTCACCAGAGAGCCTTTCCAAGACTGGGATATGATGGCAGGAGCAGAAATGTGGTCTCGGCCTCAAAGAGTGTGGCATTTTCCTGTCTTGGCAAGTTACAAGACCACCAATGTGAGCGCATGAGTCAGGAAGAACTTTCAAATAAGTAGAACCTTCCAAAAATGAATCCGGCAGCCTCAGGAGGAAATGTTTCCCACTATTGGAGGTGCTCCAGCCGATGCTAGGAGACAACTTGTTTATTCACTGAGTAAATAGTGAGTTTCTACTTTGTGTCTGTAATGGGGTACAGGGGATAGAAAGCGAATAGAAGACAAAGTCAAGGTGATACTGATCTAGTAAAGGAGACAACTACAAAAGTCAGTAATGTTATATTTTGCTAACTGTGTGGAAGCAACCATTATTAGGTTATAGAAACACATAGGAGAGCAAATGATTCCTGATGAAGACCTCTCAGAGAAAAGAACATCCAAGTGAGATCCGAAGACAATCTGAAGGGGGAAATAGCAGAAGAAAAATGTTTAGACAGAGAGACAACATTAAAAAAAATTCTAGAATGGAAAGGAAATAAAGCTACAACAACAACAAAATCTAAAATAAGAGGATCAAACAGATGGGAGTGGCAGGAAAAGAACTTGAAAAAATAAGCAAGAACTCGGACAAGGAAATTGGAAGAGTCCTATACACATGTGGAAGAGTTTAGATTTTACCCCAACTGAAGGCAGGATCCACTGGCAATTTTCATCAGATTCTGTGCTTGGGAGTCTGGCCCCAGCCCTGAACTCTCAGGGGTTGAATGGAGACCTACGTGGTTCCTGTCTTTACACTTCTAGTCCAGGGCAGGGCTCCGTCTGGCAAAGGAGTGTTGGCATGTCTGACCTGGGTGAGTGAAAGGAAGAGAAGGTTGTTCTAAACTTTCTGAGTTTTGTTTCTTCATTATCCTTTCTCTTAAAAATCCTCAGGAAAGGAAATTTTCCCAATAGCCCTTACAGGATCTATAGAAAATTGAGAGCCCCATCAACCAGAGATCCATTTAGTATTTACCAATGTGAAAGGAATTTCTTTCCACAGAATCTGTTGGCATCCCAAAGATAGAATAATACCACTAACAAAAGAAAAAGGAGAGGGAGAAACCAAGATGGCAGCATAGGTGAACACCTAAACTGCTGCCTCGCACAACAATTTCAAAACTACAGCTAAAAGACAGAACGGACATCATCCAGAACCACAGGAAAGCTGGCTGAGTGGAAATTCTACAACTAGAAGAAAAGAGAGGGGCACATGGAGACTCAGAGGAGCTGCAAAAGGCTGAGGTACGGAGACACACGCATGGAGAGGATGGGCGGCTGAGAGCCTGGCTAGCTTTCTCTAGCGGGAGAGAGATGGAAGCTCCCAACTGCACTGAACCCCAGTTCTGACTGCACTGAACCCCAGTTCTGGGCAAGACCCTGGGGTCCCAGACTCATACAGGGGGAGTCTGGACTGTCAGGAAACTCAGGAGAGCCACGAAAGGCAGAGGTCTGGAGGCGCGTGCGCAAGTGCGCATAGAGAGGACTGACTGCTGAGTGTGCTGCTGGCTTTCTCTAGTGGGAGGAAGGCAGAAGCTCCTGACTGTGCTGAACTACATTTCCGGGCGAGAATCTGGGAATCCAGATTCATTGAGGGAGAAACTGGACTGTCTGGCAGCGGGTGAAACTCAAGGGCAACTTTCTATCAGAGGTGCTTGCAGTGATTACCGAGGGACACTGAGACCCAGGGGCCTCATAGGGCAGGGCTGACTGGAAGCCAAGGCTGTCTGCTCTGCCCTGAGACTCCGCCCCATCCAAGCTGAGCACAGAGGCTTTTGCAATTTTGCAAGTCTTGTCTCATAAGGCTGTCTCCAGCACAAAAGTTCTCCCGGTGTAGACACAGCTGATCCTCATAGCCAATTGGCCTGGAGATCAATTCTTCCCAGTGATACCAACAACAATCAAGACTTAACTACAACAAGGCTGTACACACAGTCCACAAAGGGGTGCACCAAGAGTGTCCACCTCAGGTAACTGGGGAGGCTGAGCCACTGGGCCATACAGGACACCTAGCACACAAATCTACTCTTATCAACTCAGGGAAGCAGCGAAAATGCAAAGGCAAAGAAACAGATCACAAACGAAAGAAATGGAGGAAAGCAAATGACTGGATATAGAGTTCAAAACCACGGTTATAAGGTTTTTCAAGAATTTTCTAGAAAAGGCCGATAAATTTAGCAAGACCCTCAAGGATATGAAAAAGGACCAACTAGAAATTAAACATACACTGACTGAAATAAAAAATATTATACAGAGACCTAACAGCAGACTAGAGGAACACAAGAATCAAGTCAAAGATTTGAAATACAAAGAAGCAAAAAACACTCACCTGGAAAAGCAAAAAGAAAAAAGAATCCAAAAATTTGAAGATAGTGAAGGAGTCTCTGGGACAACTTCAAGCATACCAACATCAGAATTATGGGGGTGCCAGAAGAAGAGAGAGAGCAAGATACTGAAAACCTATTTGAAGAAATAATGACTGAAAATTTCCCCCACCTGGTGAAAGAAATAGACTTACAAGTCCAGGAAGCGCACAGAATCCCAAACAAAAGAAATCCAAAGAGGACCACACCAAGACACATCATAATTAAAATGCCAAGAGCAAAAGAAAAAGAGAGAATATTAAAAGCAGCAAGAGAAAAACAGTTAATTACCTATAAGGGAGCACCCATACAATTGTCAGCTGACTTCTCAACAGAAACTATGCAGGCCAGATGGGCATGGCAAAAAATATTCAAAGTGATGAATAGCAAGAACCTACAACCAAGATTACACTACCCAGCAAAGCTATCATTCAGAATTGAAGGTCAGATAAAGAGCTTCACAGATAAGAAAAAGCTAAAGGAGTTCATGACCACCAAACCAGTATTATATGAAATGCTGAAAGGTACTCTTTAAGAAGAGGAAGAAGAAGAAAAAGGTAAAGATAAAAATTATGAACAACAAGTGAACCTAAAAATCAAGTGAATAAAAAATCTGATGAACAGAATAAACTAGTGAAAATAATAGAATCAGGGGCATAGAAAGGGATTGGACTGACAATTCTCAGGGGGAAAGGGATGTGGGGGGTGCAGGAAGAGACTAGACAAAGGTCATACACCTATGGATGAGGACAGTGGGGGGGTAGGTAAGGGCAGAGGGTGGGGTGGGAACTGGGTGGAGGGGAGCTATGGGTGGAAAAAAGAGGAACAATTGTAATAATCTGAACAATAAAGATTTATTAAATTTTAAAAAAGGAATAAAAAAAAGGAAATAGAACACATAAGAAAGATTCCCCAAAGAGGGGGAAAAAGCCTGTATTACTGACCTTTCCAGGAACAGTTTAATTTCTTTCTCCAACCCCCACCTTCATAGACACAAAGACAAATAGTTTCTAGTAGAGAAAATAATTCTTTTTTTTCTCTAAATAACTAACTTCTCATAAATATAATAATAGTTAACATTAATTGAACTTTTACTATGTGCCAGAAACACATTAAATGTTGCATGAATTGCTTAATTTAATCCTCACGTGACTGAGAGGTACATGTATGTCATCATCATGCTCATTTTATAGAAACATAAACTGAGGCTAAGAGATTGAGTAACTTGCTCACTTAATGCAGCTAGTAGTGATGGAGCCAGGGATTCAGACTCAGAATTTCAATCTCTACCCGTAGGCAGAACTTAAACTACCTGTGTTAGCAACATCTGAAGTACCTCATAAAGATTAACATTCATCAGGCCTATAGAATTGGAATTCCTAGGAGTCTAGGAATCATATATTTTAATCAGGTACCCAGAGTGATTCTTATAAATACTGAAGTTTGAGAAACGTTCAACACCCTCTACCATTCCAAAAGATACTAAATTGATTAAATTAACTGTTCTAGCCCTCAAGGAGAGAAATGATCTAAGGTAGGAATATTAGCTTTTGTCATCTTTGA
Source organism: Plecotus auritus (assembly GCF_963455305.1). Lineage (NCBI taxonomy): Eukaryota > Metazoa > Chordata > Mammalia > Chiroptera > Vespertilionidae > Plecotus > Plecotus auritus. The sequence continues at coordinate 225,186,095 of NC_137770.1, read as the reverse complement.
ATGTGATTGCTTAAGCAGCAAAATTGTCAATCTGATGAGGTGAAATCTAGCACTACTCACCTCAGTGCTATATATAGGGAGCCATTTAATTATCTGGGCCTCAGTTTTGTTATTTGTGAAATGGGAATAATAATTCTCAGGAAAGAGCTTTATGGTAAAAAGTAGGTATTGTATCTGATATTTTATGTGGAACTGATCTAGCCTGAATCCTAATGCTTAAGAGATGTTTAATAAATGGGGATGGCACCTAGCCAGTTTGGTTCAGTGGATAGAGCATCAGCTGGTGAACTGAAGGGTCAAGGGATTGATTCTGATCAAGGACACACACTTCGTTTCAGGCTTGTTGAAGGCTTGATCCCCAATCCCTTGCCCCAGGTAGGAGAGCATGTGGGAGGCAACCAATCCATGTGTCTCTCTCACATCGATGTGTCTCTCTCACATCGATGTTTTTTTCTCTGTGTGTCTCTCCCCCTCCTTTCCACTCTCTCTAAAAATCAATGGAAAAATATCTTCAAGTGAGGATTAACAAAACAAAAGAAAAAATTGGTGATGGCGATTTTGATAGTCCAGCACCCAGGGCTATTCATTCTATTGTCTGCCCAAGTTTCGGATGGTGGGCAAAGAGCCTTGGTTTTTTAGTCAGACAGGTGTGGGTTCAAGTCCTTACTCTGTCAATCACTAGCTGTGAGACTTCAGGCATATTACCTAAGCTCTCTAACTTTTACCTTCTCATTCATGACACAGGGATAAATATCTACTTCTTATAGTTCTTTTAAGAATTCAAAGAGAATATAGTCAATAATCCTATCTCATAAAAGAGTAATATGCAGATTGACCATCACTTCAACACACAAGATGGCTGCCCCCATGTGGTCAAAGATCCTGCCCCCATGTGGACACAAGATGGCCACCACAAGATGGCCAGCAGGGGAGGGCAGTCAGGAGGGACCAGGCCTGCAAGGGAGGGCAGTTGTGGATGATCAGGCCAGCAGGGGAGGGCAGTTGGGAGGGACCAGGCCTGCAAGGGAGGGCAGTTAGGGGTGACCAGGCTGGAAGAGAAGGGAAATTGGGGGTGACGGGGCCTGCAGGGAAGGGCAGTTGGGGGAGATCCAGGCCAGCAGGGGAGAGCAGTTGGGGGGGATCAGGCTTGCAGGGGTGGGCAGTTAGGGGGGACCAGGCCTGCAGGGGAGGGCAGTTAGAGGCAAACGGGCTGGCAGGGGAGCAGTTAGGCATCAATCAGGCTGGCAGGGGAGTAGTTAGGGGGTGATCAGGCTGGCAGGCAGAAGCGGTTAGGGGCAATCAGGAAGGCAGGCAGGCAAGCAGTTGTGAGCCAGCAGTCCTGGATTGTGAGAGGGATGTCTGACTGCCCGTTTAGGCCTGATCCCAGTAGGATCAGGCCTAAACGGGCAGTCAGACATCCCTCAAGGGGTCCCAGATTGGAGAGAGTGCAGGCTGGGCTGAGGGACACACCACCCATGCACGAATTTCGTGCACTGGGCCTCTAGTCTATATATATAAAAGCCTAAGCGACTGGGCAACCAGCTGGTAGCTCTGACACGCAATGACCATAGGGGGCAGACACTCAATGCAAAGGCATGGAAACATGGAACAGACTGATGAATCTTAGAGGGAAGGGGGGAGTGGGGAGGGAGGGAAGAGATTAACCAAAGATCTTATATGCATACTAGAGGCCCGGTGTATGGATTTGTGCACCAGTGGTGTACCTCTGTCTGGCCTGCGGGGATTGGGCCAAAACCAGCTCTCCGACATCCCACGAGAGGTCCCAGATCGCAAGAGGGTGCAGGCCAGGCTAAGGGACACCACCGGTGCATGAATCCATGCACTGGGCTTCTAGCATTATAATAACCATGTATGGTGCCAGGTGGGTACTAGATTTATTGGAAGAATTACTTCGTAAGTTATATAAATATACACCTGAAACTATATAATGTTGAATGTCAACTGTAATTGAAAAATAAAAATAAATGAAACAACTGCTTTAAAGCACACAGTAGAGTGTAATTCAGGAGAATTAAAATAAGTAAAGTACACAAAGTTTCTCCTCTCATTTTAAAGCAGTCTCAGAAAGAAGTTTTTATCATTTTTGAACTGTTGTTTTATTGAATTCTAATTCTTTTCAAGTCAGTAATATAGTAATTTAGTAATTTCTTATTAATTTGTCGACCAGAACTCAAACATTATTCATATATTATAATGGAGCATTTTCTCTACACTGATTTCTAGTCATTCCTTATTAGTCTAAAGGTAATTTGGCCAGAATATTTTCCCTTGGAGAACTTATAGCTGAAGCTGTATCTTTTCCAGGCAAGATATTGGCAGGCAAAAGAGGTGAGGTGACAGAAAATCCAGGTCAACTGCAAAGAAGATTTAGTTGGAAAATGAGATTGGAGGGGGATGATTTAAAAAATAGGAATTGTTTCTTCTGGAGATAATGAGGATGATTCAGTGATGATCATCAAGCACTCCAATGTTTATGCTACAAGATAGGTGCTACAGTTACCCTCCACTTCCACCGAGAACAAAGGGCTCTGGGCCTAATCATAGCATGAGGGGTTTAGAATAAATATATGAAAGATGATAGTAAGAACAGAGCAGGCAGGTTCCTCTGAATTATTTTCCATTATCTCTTATAAATCTTCCTGAATCATAATTGAAATGTCAGGCTTTGGCCACATGTAATTACTTCTCTAAGCTTCATTCATTCACTCAACATGCAATGGGGGAGTGCTATTTCTGCACCAAGCACAGTGTGCTCTCTGGGGATACAAGACCCAAATGGACATGGTCCCTATCTTTGTGGCATTATAGTACAACTGGAGTATATGCTGTGTACAGGTCCTTAGAAAGGAACTTTTTAATATCATGTCCTTATTTGGGAACTTTGGAACTTTCTACATCACCCTACTTGGTAAAGACAGTTAGTTCTAAATTCCTTAGTGTGTCATTCAAGTCCATTCAAAGATCTTACCCTCCTTTCCTAGTCTTATCCCTCAATATCTCCATAACATGGCCCAGCTACACACAGTTCCTCTTGTACCCTAGGGTCTGGCCTAAGCTGTTTCTTCTGTTGGCACGCTCTGCTCTCCACCATCACTGAGCCCCAGGGAATAGGTAGGATCTTCCTATCACCTAATGAACACATGTAAATTCTGTATGTCAGTATCACTGATAGGTTGTGAGCCCTGAGAAAGGAGGAATCATGGAACATCATAGTGGTCTAGTGGTTAACAAAGGGTGTGGCTTGTATTATAAGATCGATGTGTGGATGATCAAGATAGGAAGGGAGAGAGATGAAGAAGGAAGGAGGGAGAGGGGACAGAAAGGAAGGAGGGAGTCTCAAATGATAGGACAATATTTCTAAGTCTTAACTGGATTTCTTTCCCAAAGGTTTCTTCCACCCCTTGCACAACCCACCCACCTCTACCTCTGCCCTCAACTTGTAACCCACTATAGAAATTATAACAAAAATAAAATTGGCTTGAGTCAGAAAGACTCAGATACACACCTACAGAGCAGGTGTTTATACTAGCAGATTAAGGTAAATGACCGTGGCTGAGAAAAAAGGAAAAGGTGTAGCTCTCAGATCAGAGAGGATGACACAGAAAAACCTTAAGGCTAGTAGGATTAGGGTTTAGAAAGGGAGGTGAGGCAGGACTTTCCTTCAAGTGTACCTGGGAGCTATAGCCAATCTGACTTAGTTCTAAATTGTTGTGTTTCCTCACATCCAAGGAGAACCAATTGTCCAGAGTCAGTCTCCTGCTCAGAGTGCATCTGTTTGAAGATAACTGGTCAGGGTAGTGAAGATGTTGCCCTGGCCTCGGCCCACCTAGAGCATCCTGGACTTTTACAATCCAGAATCTTGTGTGAGGGACATTGTAGTCTAAACCCTGACCGTTAGCTTTTCTTCTGGTAATGCAGTGTCTGACTTACACTTTGATTGTGAGGCATCCCCTTCAAAAAGGCATTCACTTCCAAGATGAATATCTTGAATAAACACAAGACCAGCCACAAGACAAGGTAAAGGCCCAGGTGCCGCCCCTCTACTCCCACCCCCATCCTTGGTTTTAGAGATCTTTATTGATTTCTATAACTTATCAGGCCTGATTGAAATTCCCACTCTTGTGTTTTAAATTCATCAATAAAGAGTGAGCCCACAAAACACTGGGCCCCCACCCTTGACCCCAGTAAAAGCAGAACCCTAGGCCTGCACTGTACCTGTGACCTTGTTATGTGACCCCAGGTAAGCCATGTAAGCATCTTGCAATCCTAATAAGAACCATAAGGGCTGGTCCAGCCACAATATTGGTTCTCAACAGGCTGAGATCAGCACAAAACAGGCATGGACCCCTGTGGCCTGAGAGTGGTGTGAAATAATCCAAAACTATCCATCCCGAGTTGAATTCAAAATACTTCTTACAAAGAGCATAATTACTGAGACTTCCTGGATGGTCACCAAGGTCCCTTTTAGCCTTCTCCTGCAATGGATTTTATGAAATGTGAGAGGTCACTCCTCTGACCACCAGAACAGGCATCAAGAAAGTTAATTGAGAGCCTGTATTAGTTTCCTAGAACTACCCTAACAAATTTTCACAAACTGGGTGTCTTAAAACAACAGAAACTTACCATCACACAATTCTAAAGCCTAGAAATCTGAAATCAAGGAAAGGAAACTGAGCAAGGAATACAAAACCTGTTTGAAGAAATAATGACAGAAAACTTCCCTGATATAGGGAAGAAAAAACCCACACAAATCCAAGAAGCTCACAGAGTCCCAAGCAAAATGAACCCCAAAAGACCGATGCCAAGGCACATTATAATTAAATTGGCAAACACCAACAACAAAGTAAGAATCTTAAAAGTGGCCAGAGAGAGACAGAAAGTTACCTACGAAGGAACCCCCATCAGTCTAGTGACTGATTTCTCGACAGAAACTCATCAGGCCAGAAGGGAATGGAATGAAATATACAAAGTCATGCAAAGGAAGGGTATGAATCCAAGAATACTGTACCCAGCAAGGCCATCAATCAAAATTAAAGGTGAAATCAGGAGCTTCACAGACAAAAAAGGACTAAGGGAATTTATTACCACCAAACCAGCGATGCAAGAAATGCTAAAGAGTCTGCTGTAAAAAAAAGACATAGGAAGCAGAGAAGGAACACAGGGGTAAAGAATAAAAATGGCGACAAAGAAGCACCTATCAATAATAACTTCAAATGTAAATGGATTAAATGCCCCAATCAAAAGACATAGGGTAATGGATTGGATAAGAAAACACGACCCAAATATCTGCTGTCTACAAGAAACCCACCTCAGAAAAAAAGAGGGTGAAGGGACGGAAAAAAGGTTTTTCAGGCTAATGGAAATGAAAAAAAAGCTGGGGTAGCAATACTTATATCTGACAAATTAGATCTCAAAGTGAAGGACATAACAAGAGATAAGGAAGGGCAGTTCATAATACTAAAGGGAGCAATCCAACAAGAAGAAATAACTCTGGTAAACATATATGCACCCAATACAGGAGCACCCAAATACATAAAAAAACAACTCCTGGAGGATATCAAGGGAGAGATTTACAGCAATACAATCATAGTAGGAGACTTTAATACCCCACTATCACCATTGGACAAATCCTCTAAACAAAAAATCAGCAAAGAAACATCAATCCCACATGACTCACTAGACCAGATGGAATTAATTGACATCTTCAGAACATTTCACCCCAAAGCCACAGAATATACATTCTTCTCAAGTGCACATGGGTCATTTTCAAAGATAGACCATATGTTGGGCCATAAGCAAAGTCTCTTCAAATTCAAGAAGATAGAAATCATATCAAGCATCTTCTCAGATCACAGTGGCATAAAACTGGAAATCAACTACAATAAAAACAATCCAAAAAAAATCAAACACATGGAGACTAAACAGCATACTATTAAACAATGACTGGGTTACCAGAGAGATCAAAGAAGAAATAAAAAACATCATGGCAACAAATGACAATGAAAACACAACAATCCAAAATCTATGGGATACAGCGAAAGCAGTCTTGAGAGGGAAGTTCATAGCTCTACAAGCCTACTGCAAAAAACAAGAAACAATGGTAATAAATTACCTAACCCTACAACTCAAAGAGTTAGAAAGAGAGCAACAAGAAAAGCCCAGTGTAAGCAGAAGGAAGGAAATAATAAAGATCAGAGTGGAGATAAATGACATTGAGACCAAAAAAACAATACAAAAGATCAACAAAGCCAAGAGCTGGTTCTTTGAAAGGATAAACAAGATTGATGAACCTCTAGCCAGGCTCACCAAGAAGCAAAGAGAGAGGACCCAAATAAACAAAATCAGAAATGAAAGAGGTGAAATAACAACAGATCCCGCCGAAATACAAAGGATTGTTAAAAAATACTACGAACAACTCTATTCCAACAAACTGGACAACCTGGAGGAAATGGACATATTCCTAGAAAAATATAACCTTCCAAAACTCAATCAGGAAGAATCTAAATAGCTCAACATGCCAGTAACTATGGAAGAAATCGAAGCAGTCATCAAAGAGCTTCCGGCAAACAAAAGCCCAGGGCCAGACGGCTTCACAGGAGTTTTACCAAACATTCAAGGAAGAACTAAAACCTATCCTCCTCAGACTATTCCAAAAAATTCAAGAGGAAGGAACACTTCCAAGCTCCTTCTATGAAGCCAGCATCACTCTAATACCAAAACCAGATAAAGACAACACAATGAAAGAGAATTACAGGCCAATATCCCTCATGAATGTAGATGCCCAAATCCTCAACAAAATTCTAGCAAATTGGATCCAGCAGTACATCAGAAAGATCAAACACCATGACCAAGTAGGATTTATCCCAGGGATGCAAGGATGGTACAATATCCACAAATCAATAAACGTGATACATCACATAAACAAAATGAGAGATAAAAATCACATAGTCATATCAATTGATGCAGAAAAAGCATTTGACAAAATCCAACACCCTTTCCTTTTTTTTAAATTTCTTTATTGATTAAGGTGTTACATATGTGTCCTTCTTCCCCCATTACCCCCTCCTCCTCCCCCACTCATGCCCTCACCCCCCTGTTGTCTGTGTCCATTGGTTAGGCCCATATGCATGCATACAAGTCCTTTGGTTGATCTCTCCCCCCTTACCCCCACTCTCCCCTACCTTCCCTCTGAGGTTTGATGGTCTGATCGATGTTTCTCTGTCTCTGAAACTGTTTTTGTTCATCAGTTTATGTTGTTCCTTATATTCCACAAATGAGTGAGATCATGTGATACTTATCTTTCTCTGACTGGCTTATTTCACTTAGCATAATGCTCTCCAGTTCCATCCATGTTGTTGCAAATGGTAGGAATTCCTTCTTTTTTAGCGCAGCATAGTATTCTATTGTGTAGATGTACCACAGTTTTTTAATCCACTCATCTGCTGATGGGCACTTAGGCTGTTTCCAAATCTTAGCTATGGTAAATTGTGCTGCTATGAACATAGGGGTGCATATATCCTTTCTGATTGATGTTTCTAGCTTCTTGGGATAAATAGCTACCATTTGAGGCAGTATAATTCCAGTTAAGAGTATGGACTCTGGAAGCAGACTGCCTGAACTTAAAACTGTCTGAGTGTATTTGGGCTGTTATAATGGTACACCATAGATTGTGTGACTCATAAACAACAAAAATTTGTTTCTCACACTTCTAGAGACTGGGAAGCCCAAGATCAAGGCACCAGTGGGCTTGGTATCTGGTGAGAGTACTCTTCCTCTTTCATAGACCACTGTCTTCTCACTGTACCATCACATGGTGGAAGGGATGTAGGAACTCTCTGGGGTCTCTTTTATAAGGCACTAGTCCCATTTACAAGGTCTCTACCCTCATGACTTAATCCCCACTCAAGGATCCCAGTCTATAGCAAGCATAGACTTTGAAACCAGACTGTTAAACTTGAAATTCAGTTCTGCCACTTATGAGCTGCATGGCATTGGATGAGTTAACTGCTCTGAACCTCGGTTTTCTCATATGTAAAATGGGATACTAATCTTTCCCCCTTCATAAGTTATAAGGAGTATTAAAGGATTTAATATTTGTGAAATGTTTTAAACTGATTGGTACATTGCAAAGAGGTGTGTGTGTGTGTGTGTGTGTGTGTGTGTGTGTGTGTCTGTGTGTGTGTCTGTGTGTCTGTGTGTGTGTGTCTGTGTGTGTCTGTGTGTGTATCTGTGTGTGTGTCTGTGTGTGTGTCTGTGTGTGTGTGTCTGTGTGTATGTCTGTGTGTGTGTGTGTGTGTGTGTTCATCCATCCAGCTCCTTACAGCAACCCTTACAGAGCCTGTGCTATTTATTATTCCAATTTCGTAGATGGGGAAACTACGTCAAATAGAGGGGTAGCATTCTCTCAGGTCACACAGTCTGAGGCAGAGTCAGGACAAATCCCCAGAGGCCTCTGACCTAAACAGGGTCTCATTCCACAAAGCCATGGCACCTCCCCAGCTGTTCTGTCACATTCTGAACTTTCTGCCCCAAAGTCTCAAAAGAAGAGATCAAATTGATTAGGTCCCGAAATGGAATTAGTCCCTCTCCCCAGGGGTGCCAAAGTTGTTGCTGTCACTCATTCTTGACCTAAACTAGATATGAACGCAGAGCTTAGAATGAGAGGCTCCATGGGTTCTTTCGTCCTGAGCTTACATGGTCCCTAGAAAGTTCTTTAAATACTTTCAATTAAGGGCTCAGAAACATTTTTAAAAATAACCTTGCACATATAATTAGAAACTGGCATGTGGAGAATTAAATATAAGAGGTGAAATCATCTATGATTATCAGGGACTACTGGAAGGGAGGTGTGTTGAAGAAAGTACCTCTGACTCTCAAAACCCCCTCCAAGGGGTCTGACATGACTTGTTGATGACAAAGCTCACGTGAGCTCAAGGGCAGAGACTCTGAGCCAAGAAACCCTCCTCTTCAAGCAGGTCAGAGATGGAGAGAGACCAGGCTGGGAGGGTCTGGGACAGGTATAGCTGTGTTCTTACGATTCTAATATGACTATTACAATAACTTACATCAGGAAATTACTTTAAAAGCAAAGATGAAATAATCCCTTTCACTTAAAAATCAGGCATCTGTGTGCATACATCTGAGAAACAGATAAAAAAAACAACAACAAAGATTTTCACACACGTCTACTACAGGTCAAATAATTTGCAGGATGCCTCAGGACACCAGATCACTATTTCACTGCAGGAGGTGAAATGGTAAAGAGGAGAAAAGAGGTTTTGCTTCCACTTCTCCAGGAGGCTTTTCTGATTCCTGCTGACCTCTCACACTACTGGACTCACGGCCAGTACAGTCAGTGCTGCATATTTTGAGTTTGTGGTTGTTCTACTCATTAACCGAGTGACCTAAAGCCAATTACCTACGTTTTTCCATCCTCTTTCCTCAGTATCAAAATGAGAAGACGAATGCCAGCCTCACAGGGTTACAATGAGAAGGAACTTTCCTATGGCAAAGGCATGTACAGCAGTGCTTGGCATAGGATAAGAGCCCAGGAAGTGGTTCCCGGGCTCCCTGCATCCCTGCCTCCTGAGTCTCATACAATGGAACTCGACATGCCCATTGTAAGACCCACGAGGACTTGAAAATATCTGTTTTGAGATTTCAAGTGTAAAATTATCACAACGTGGATCAAATCAAAGCTATTCAAAGTCAGCCTGAAGATAGAAAATAACTCTCAAGGCAGAATAAGTCCTGATTTAGGGTACTAATTTTGTAAAAGAATAAATGTATAAGCATTCTTGGAAAGTAAGTTGGTGGCTTCATTCGAACTCATTTTGATGCAAGTGACAGAAGCCCAACTCAGATAATAAGAATGGCAATTTATCAGTTCAGGTAGCTGAAAAATGAGAGCAATCTTATATTAGGTACTTAAAAAATCAAGTGCTCAAACAATGTCATCAGAAATGTTTCTCTGTTTTGGCTTCACTCTAAGGCAAGCTTTCATTAGTTCACATGGCCTTGGCTAACAAAATTATTATCTAAGTATTTACAGTGTTCAATCCACTGACCTGGAATCCCTTATAATATCTCCAAGGAGCCCACTTTACAATAAAGCAGGCAATGCTGGCAAACAATAATGAGATGCACTGGTCCTGGTACCTACCATGATGACTAGCAGCAACTGCTCTGATAAGTAGTGATATGGCCATTTGAAGGCACTGCTGGGGCATTGGCTTGGGATGATGCCTTGCAAGGATGGAGGGCCACCTGATATACACTCCAGTACACCTTATATGCACTATGACTATTATGGGTGCCAGTGCTAGGTCCCTTGTCAGTAGAGTATATGCATTTGGGAACCAAGCGGTAGAAATAGAAATGGCCTCACTCACAATCACTCCCAAAGACCCATTTCAGAAATTTGTGCTCCCTGTCCTACAATGCTAACCTCTGTGCATCTGAAGGATCTGGTTCCCCAATAGTGTTTGTGCTTCCTCCCTTTCCCATACTTTCACGCTACATGGGTCTATGGATACTGCTTTCTAGAAGGGAAGGCTCCTACCAGAGGATAAGCAAGGGTCTCGTTAAACATTAAGCTACAGCTTCCGCCAAGTCACTTCGAGTTGCTCATGACAAATGACCAGAAGTCAAGGAAAGGAGGAGGCAAGGGTTAGGAGGATGCTGTCCCATACGGGAGGAAGGGAGGAATACATTTAGCACCCAGGTGGCCACAAGGATGTTTCTTGGATTTCTTCTGCCCTGTCTTGATGGCAAATGGACTAGTAAAGCTGCCTTTGGCCCAAGATGGGCATGGAGACAAGGGATGAAGATCTGGGGTGCCCACCAGGTATGCCACCTAAACCAGGAGAGGTGCAAACTGAGGATGAGGGGACTCTAGAATGTGTGACAGAGAGGGAGATGAGGAGTATCCATTCTGGCCTTGAGACAGCTGCAGTGGTGAGAGCTGTAGTTTACCTCACTAACCTTCCTCTAGTATGTTTCCCATGGGCCCCCAACCCCCACCAGAATCCTGGAGGCACTGATCCTAGATGGCATGAACTTCCTGTGTGAACCAAGCCAATTCAAGTCTAGCTGGATGAGCTGTGGTGGGTACTGTGGTGAGCTCCCTAGCTCCCCAGGACTGAAGGTGCTCACACCCAGAGCTGCTGGGATAGTTGTCTGCTCATTTCTCTCCACTGAATTACTTTCTGGGGTATCCCTCAGCAGAGAGAACTATCTTACCCAAGATTACCTCTACTTGACAGGCGGGGATACTCACCACTACACTAATGAGGACAAGCCATAGATTACCTCTACTTGATGCAAGAGTGAAAAAGGTCTGATTCCCTTGCCTCATTCAGGACAATCTGAGCGGCCATCTCAGCACCAGAGGTCCCTCCCCATGGGCCTTTGTTGCAGCCACATATTTGATTTCTTCCTCTGTCCAGTTGTGCCTTCCTCGATCGCTTATAGGTGATGTTCCTGAGATCATGCCCTGAAACAGCTCCTGCCTCTCAGGGTCTGTTTTCTTATGCCCTTGACCTGAGACAATAGCTAATATCTATGGGATGCTTAGTACATGCTAAATACTCTGTGTATGTTAACTCATTCAGTGCTCACCAAAAAATACTATTATCTCCATTTCACAGATGAGAACCTTTAAGTTTAGAAAGGGTTAAATGACTTACGTGACGTTTAATGTGATGATCTGAAAATTAGTTTTGGAACAAATATGTATATCAGGTTGATTTCTTATGGAAATTTGAGATTCCACTGAGGTTTTCATTATCTGCAAGTGTGTCTGATGATCTGTGATGTAGTAAATTGGTTTTTATTTTTGTAAGCATTACCATTTATTTATCATTTAAGTGCCAAGCATTTTGCATGTATAAATGTATATAATTTTTAAATCTTTATTGTTGAAAGTATTACAGATGTCCCCTTTTACTTTTCCATTGAGCCCTCCACCCCATACCCACCCCTCCTAGGCCTTCACCCTACTATTGTCTGTGTCCTTGGGCTGCGCATATATATGCATTTAAGTTCCCCGGTTAATCTCTCCCCAACCAGACATGTAGTAAATTGTAATTGCTAAGGCTCCATTTATATCACACATGCTCTGGGTGTCTGGTGACAGTGCCTGGGAAACTATCCAGTGGTCACATCTCAATGGGGCCTTATTGTACTCTTATAAATTCCAAGAATCAATTGTTCTTATTGTGACCAAATTCCAGTATACAAGCTTTGTAACAGGTAAAATAAACAAGGAAAAGAAAGATGTTAATATCTATTGAATATAATCTTTGCCCTGTACTAGTGTTCTTCAAACTTCTTTTACCCCAACCTATAGTACGAAATACATTTTTCATAGTGGCTGGTATATACATGTGTATGCAAGTATGTATTAGAAACTGAAGCAAAAAAATGTTTACTACCAAATAAATACCCCTCATTATTGTGACACACTCTGATATTTTCTATTCTATTTGCATGTTTTTAACTTGGTTACTACCCACTATTTTAATTTCATACTAAATGATCATGGAGAACTGTTTGAAAAACACTGCCCAAGGTTAAGAATCTTCAAATGCATTTACTAACTTAGTATTTGTAACAACTTTGCAAAGAACTTACTATTTTTATCATACCATATTTTTTTCTAATGAGATACATTTGATCAATTATACTAAGATCCTACAACTCATAAATAATAGAGCTGTAACTTAAACAGATTAAACTCCACAATTGTTTTATACATTTTTTCAATGTCTTGGTCAGCATGCAAAATGCTTGAAAAGAAGAGAACAAAAGAAAAAAATGAAGAAATATAGGTGTTCTATCTTTTTTTCCCCTCTTATACCAGGTTTGCCATCAGTTCTAGGAAAGAGGTCAGAGCTAAAAAATTGCCCCACAGTCAGTGGAGGTTCCAGTAACTGACAACAAATGGTAACCACCTTGCCATCCTTGTGAGAATTTGTGGAACTGAGTATACAGCTTAAGAAAACTGATCTTCTTATCTAGTTAATGTGTTTTCTAATCTCTGTGCAGCAAGACAGAGGTAAGGATGGTGTTGCTTCTCATCATTCTAGTTCTAAGCACCATTTCTTTTGCTTCTTCAAAAGTAAAAGAACTGTCAAGTTAATCAATACTGCAACTGACTTTTTTCTAGAAATAAAATAAAGTGAGAACATTTGCCCTGATGAAACTTAGGCATTTTATTCACTCTGGAGACTTATGGATAAATTCAAGTGAATTGTGATGTATTCTCTGAGCATATACCAGTTTTAGTTTTTATTAGCATTTATGGGAAAGATAAATTTGAGGGACAAAATTCCTTAATCAGTCCCCAACTTCTTTAACAACACAGTTCTTATAACCAACGCACTGATGTAAGATGAACAGAACATCTTCCTCTCCATGCAATATTTTTGGTTTTCTACTATTCCTCAAATGGATATTTTACAATGAAAATGTATACCATGGTAGCAAACAAGAGCTATAATTTATGTTTTTTTCCATGTTGAGTGGTGGGGCAGAAACCAATTTACAAGAGATCATATAAGGACAAAGAAAGAAAATTTAGAAAAATTTTTACAAAATAATGTTTGGATTCAATGCTACTCCAATTAAGTCCCAACAGAAATCATGTAAAACTGACAGTTTTATTACATCAATTAAAAAATCAAAAGGCAAGAATAGCCAAGTCATTTCTAAAGAATGAAAAATATCTGTATATTGGGGAAGGGGAGACAGTTGCCCTGGAAGGGTAGTTCTTGAACATTGATTGCATCCAATCACCTGAAAGCTAACAAAGAACATGGAGGCCTGGCAGTGTTGAAGTAAGACCCACACCTCTGCATGTTTCCCAAGATCCCCAGGTGATTTTAATATCCATCAAAGTGTGAAAATTATGCAGTGTAGTTCTACCAAAGGCAGAAGTTGATGGAGAGGTGATTGCTTCCTGAATAGTCATAATCTCTCTAGAATTTACAGTTTAGCTTCTGGCCCCTTTGTCCACCGCCCTTCTCAAGAATGTGGAAAGAGAGAGCGGGAAATGCAGTGGCCATTGTGCAACTGTGAGGCCACAAGCCTGAGGATTAAAGTCTACATCTATGGATGTCAGGACAGAAATATGAAAAAAGATAGGCTTCCTGATACTATCCTTGAGTGACCCTGCGTGGCCTCCCTCCCAATCACACAAGACAAACTGCCATCTGTTTAAGCCGTTGCTGCGACAGGCTGTGACAGAAGAATGCCTCGTGTCCTGTAAACACAGCGGAAGGGGCAAAGAGAAGTTTTCACAAGAAAACACTGGCATTTGAAATTTGATTTCAGCTGCATGGAAGGAAAGAGGAGGCAGTCGAGTCTAGGGGTTAAAGGGAACTGGAGTCAGAATGCTTGAGTTCATGAGTTTCTGCCGTGTACCTACATTTGTCTAATCCTTTTATGCCTCAGTTTCTTCTTCTGTTGAGGAGAGGTAACTATTGTATCTACAGTGTAGCATAGTTATAGATATAAAACAGTTATCGCTGGTGATGCTTTTAAAACAATACTGGGCCCATCATATGGCAGGTGCATGTGGGAGTACGGGGACTGGGCTGCTGTGCTAACCGCTCCACTCCCAAAGGCTGTTGTACATTGTGGGTAACTGGCTGCCTGTTACCAGATTTTTTTAGATGGATATGTATTACCAGTTAATCCACTCAGATTTAAGAAGGACTGATCACCCTAACTGGTTTAGCTCAGTGGATAGAATGTCAGCCTGTGGACTGAAGGGTCCCAGGTTCGATTCCGGTCAAGGGCATGTACCTTGGTTGCGGGCACATCCTCAGTAGGGGGTGTGCAGGAGGCAGCTGATTGATGTTTCTCTCTCATCGATGTTTCTAACTCTCTATTCCTCTCCCTTTCTCTGTAAAAAATCAATAAAATATATATTTTTTTTAAAAAAAGGAAGGGCTGATTGAAGAAAGTACTTTCTTTAGGATTTGATTAAGCAATATGCAGGTTGATGATTTTTGCAGCTATCAGATATGGGCCATAGAAGGATGCCTGAGTAGAACTGGTTTTCATTTTGGTGATTATTGATCAGCCACATGTACCTTTCCTCTCTGTCTCCTCCATTCCGTTATCAGACAGTTCCTCTTCCATCGCTCCCTGTTCAGTTAATTCCTCTCTTTGACCAAAGGTGTTTCTAACTCACTCTAACACTGACTTCCTCTTGAGATCCTGTGACTTTGTTTTAAAATGTACCCAGGTTTTTGTTTTATTCAGGTATTGTGAGGTCAGCAGGTCAGGAGATCATTGTCATTGAAAGGAGGTTGTTATTTACAATGCCCAAGTGGAGGGGCCATGCCACAGGACTTGGGACCACATGGGGAAGCACTAGGGTCAGTCAGGAGGCAGAGGGAGTGAGGGGAAGGCATGGGCAAAAGCCTTTATTGTGTTTTTTTGTGGGAAGGAATAGGTGAGGCAGAGTAAGCAGATCAGGTTTGGCTAGTGTGAATCATTTCTGTGAACTCTGGGCTATCGGGACAGTCCCTAGCTGTCTAGTATTTGGCCCTGAGATGGTCAGGGCAGGAAAATACTGCCTCCTGGAGTACAGAAGCCAGGTAGAGCAGGTGGTTTGGAGTATGGGCTCTGGATTGGTTTGTTTGCATATCAAAGGTGTGCTCACAGGCACGCCATATATTATTGCTAGAAATTTGCTCACCCTGGGAAGTGCAGAGTCTTTGTGATCAATGAGCCCCTCAAGATATCAAGGTATCATAAAATACAGAAAATAAAAAATGGTTAATACAGACTTAGGCTTCAGTTTGTTGATTTGCAGTATTTCAATCGTATGTGTTTTAAATTTTCGTCTGCATCATGTAAAGATCCAATTCTAATAATCTTACAAATAAATATGTTACACATGGTTAAAAACATTTTTTTTTCAAAACAAAATTACTATAATGTTCAAATTGTTTTGCTTAGACTGTTTTGGGGTCTTTATTTTCTTAGTCAGTGAAGTCTTTGGATAAAAAGATACTTTTCAGTTTGCATTTAAATAAGATTAATTGTAGCACCTATGTAGTTACTACAATTAGTCTAATATATATATATAACTAGAGGCCCATTGCAGGAAGATTCCTGCAATAGGGCTTCCTGCTGCGGTCTGCTTCCCTCCCTTCTCCCCCACCCCGCCTGCTTCCCTCCGTTCTCCGCAGCCCCACTTGCTTGCTTCTCCGCAGCTTCACTCCCTTCTGCAAAGCTTGGCTTCCTTCTACGCTGTCTTCAGTCTTTGCTCTACTCCTGGATATGCAAATTAACTGCCATCTTGGTTGGGTTAATTTGCATAGTTGCTCCTGATTGGCTGGTGGGCATGGCTTGTGGGTGTAGCTGAGTGATGGTTAATTTGCATATTACTCTTTTATTAGATAGGATTATTTTATATCATACACATACCCAAATACTGATCATCTTACCATCTTGCTCCAAATAACTTCATCTTTTAAAAACAATATTGTATTTTAATAGGGGGGAAGGGTATAGCAAATCCTAAAAGACAAGTGTTTTGTTTTGTTTTGTTTTGTTTTGTTTTATTTTTCAGTAAAACGCCATAATTTTTTAGCTCCCCTTTAATCTTCACTTTCTCCAGACTTGTAAGTACCCAGAGAATATGAAACATGCCTACCCTACGTCCTAGTATATAACTCAAGGCTGACACATAGTAGAAGCTCAATAAGTACTTCAGGAAAGAAAGAATAGTGAAGAAATTAATTTAAATAATAAATTAATTAATGTAATATAAATTAATGTAAATATGAACATTAGCATAGTCAGTCTTTGAGGAAGAAATATCTCTAGAATTCTGTGAAATCAAGTCGCTAAAGTTTACATCTCCATTTCTTGCAAGCACAGGAAAATATGTCAAGTAGTCACATTAAAGAATACAGTACTACATGAACCACTGTTCAAAAGTTTTACCTACCAAAAACCCCAGACTTCCAGATCACATCCAGCCAAAACTCTCAACTCACAAACACATATTAATTTGACCTTGGTTTCTATAACTCAATAGTTTGTAAAGCTCTGTTAGGACCCTTATGCACTATTAGTGGAACTGCAAATTGGTGCGGCCACTGGGGAAAATAGTGTGGAGATTTCTCAAAAAATTAAAAATAGAACTGCTATGTGATCCAGTGGTTTCACTTCTGGGTATTTATCTGAAAAAAATGAAAGCACTAATTTGAAAAGATATATGCACCTTTATGTTCATTGCACCATTATTTACAATAGCCATGACATAGAAGTCCAATAATAGTTGAATGAATAAAGAAGATGTGGTACATATATGTGATGGAATATTACACAGCAATAAAAAAGAATGCAATCTTGGCATTTCTGACAACATGGATGGACCTAGAGGGTATTATGCTAAGTAAAGTAACTTAGACAAACAAAACAAATACCATATGGTTTCACTTAACTGTGAAATCTTAAAAAAATAATAATAACACAAAGGAACAAACAAAACAAAAACAGACTCATAGAAAAAGAGACCAAGGTATGATTGCCAGAGGGGACTAGGGGAATAAGTGAATAATATAGTCAATAATATTGTGATAAGTTTGCACTGTGACACGAGTACTAGAATTAGTGGGATAATCACATTGTAGGATATAAAAATGTCGAATCACTATATTGTACACCTGAAACTAATGTAATATTGTATACCAACTATGCTTAGACAGAAAAATCACGACCTCATTTAATCTTCACAACCATCTGCTCTCAGAGTGGGAATTAGGCTCTTCATTAGGCTACCGCACTCAGAAATCTCAAAAATGTAAGAAGCTGCTCAAATTATCCTGTCTTTCTACACCTTCTGCAAAAAAAAAAAAAAAAAAAAAAAAAAAGACTTCTGCTCTAAAGGTTAAATACAAACTGTCAAAGAGCACCAGGCAGTGACTGAAGTTCAGATTGCCTGGTTGAAAGAGATCGGTTAGAATTATTAAAACAGTAATAAAATTGCTGACCTTGATTCTTTGAAGTCTTTGGTATAAGAATGTAGCCATTTTGTGCCCTTATTCCCTGTGAGTTTCTCACCTTAGGGAACCCTCTATGGCCCCATGCCTTCAGCTTTTCTCTACCTTCCATAACTTTTAAAAGCAATCTAATAAAATCACTCACTGGCTCTCCCACAGTAAAAGCCTTCTTTTGTAGCATTTGCCAGTTTCTGTGATGTAAACACTCCCTCCACTGCCAGTTTCAAGGATGTATGTCTTTAACAGTGGGATGACAAAGTTCCTGAGAAACTAACCATCAGTGACTAAGTCAATGGTGAAGAGATTTATTACCCCCAGAAAGCCATTTGCATTTACGAAGGCAATGCTACTCCCTAAAGTATGGTCCCACTGGGAGCATCACATCACCTGGAAAATGATTGGAAATGTAAATTATTGCACTTCACTCTGAACTTAAATCAGAAACTCAAGAATCTCTATTTTAACAAGCCTCCGGGTCATTGTTATGCACACTAAAGTTAGAGAATCGCTAAACTACATGATAGTGCAAAAGCTAACATATAATTGTTGTCCATATTAGTTTGTTAGGTCTGTCATAACAAAGCACCAAGGACAGGGTGGTGCTTTAATAAACTACAGAATTTTATTTCCTTGCAGTTTTGGAGAAGTCCATAACCAAGCTACCAACAGCTTTGGTTTCATTGGGATCTCTTTTCTTGGATTGACATCCTTGTCTCCTTTCCCCCCTTTATGTTTTTATCATCTTTTCTCTGTGTGTGTCTGGAGGCTAATCTCTCCTTATAAGGACAATAGTCATCTTGAATTATAGCCTGTGCCAATGACCTCATTTAACTTTAATTACTGCTCACATTCTTAGGTACTGGAGTCAGGACTTCAACATATGAATCATGGGGTAAACAATTCCATCCATAAGAGTGTCCAATGAATATCTGCTTCATAAATGAGTAAAAATAAGATAGAAGGGAGAAACAGAATCAATTCATTGAAAGGCAGAGATCACAATGCTAACCTAACTACTCCTGAATGTGGGCTTCATCTGTTGAGTTAGTAGATGAAGAATGGTAATTATAATCAAAAGCACTCAGTATTATGTGAAAATTTTTATACCAGGGTGAGATTTTAGTTGTTATTAATTCATCTGTTTATCATTCTTATGAAGTCCAGAGTTAGATATACCACTTGGAGATACTTGCATGGAGCAGATTTAATTGATAGTTGACATCATCATTTTGGTGCCTAAATTCGGCAGACCAAGTAAGCCAGCTCTATGACAGAACAGGGCTAAAAAGAGCCTCTTTCTGTTTGGTATCCTTCCTCTTACAGTGTCAAGCATTAGGAGCTGTTTTGCAAGATCCATATATACCCGAAACACAGATACAAAAAGTAAAAGTGGGAAGATAATACATTATCTCTTTTTTGATGTAATGAAGTCTGCTATTTAGGATCACTACTTGATGAAACTCTGATTTTTGGAATTTTTATTAATTCTATTTTGTCAAATTCATTGAAATGTGTCCAGCAGGGCATTTGGGTACATTATCCTAAAAGAAACAATACTGCAAACATATACTTAGTGTGGCATTAGCAATCTCACATTCTGAAATTGTTTATCATAAAATTATAT
Source organism: Plecotus auritus (assembly GCF_963455305.1). NCBI lineage: Eukaryota > Metazoa > Chordata > Mammalia > Chiroptera > Vespertilionidae > Plecotus > Plecotus auritus. Next base: position 225,166,424 of record NC_137770.1, on the reverse strand, counting down.
TCTTGGAATTTTCCAGCATATTCTTCAGCATTTAATTTGTGAATGTTTCTTGACTCCTTGAACATATATAATCATTCTAAGTCTTCCTGACACTAATATCTTGAATTTTGTCATATTTTGTAATGAAGGAGGGCAAGTGTGAAAATAATTATTTATTTTTAAAAGTTAAGGTAAAATTAGCAAATATCACTCTATGACCCCAAATATTGATCCCAGATGGCTTCAAAGAAAGAAAATAACATCATCATTAGCAAATTCCTCAGGCAAAAGCTTTGGCATCTTGCCTTTGATTAAATCTAATGCATCACTTGCTTTTTGTAACTAGCTCTGACAGATCTGGCATATCAGCCCCCAACTAGTCAAATACTGCTTGCAGTGGAATGTGCCTTTCTGAATTTAGGGCACCAATTTTCTCAAACAAGAAGGATGAAAGGTCTCCTGAGTCTCCCTAGGAATTCCTGGAAAAAGAACCATAGCATCCCAGTGGTAAAAGAGACATTGATGTTCACATCCCACTTAATTGGGAGTCCCTCTACACGATCCCTTACAAGTTGTCGCCAGTCTGTACTTGCATACTTCCTAGAACAAGGCATTTGCTGCCTTAGCTGGCTTCCATTGGAGCCCATTCTGTACTACAGGGCAGCACTAAGTTGCTGACTCTCTCACACATTATAAATCAAATACTTGGACTCCACTGTCAGAACAGTATATGTCTTCCCTTCTGAGTTAAGATTTTTAAAAATCCCTAAATATTCCTCAGATGACTTTTAATGACTCTTTACTTCAATGCAGATACAGCAATAAAAAAAAAATTAAAATTAAAAAAATCTTTGCCTTGACCCTATGTCTTCTCATGCTATTATCTCTGTTCTCTTCTTCCATAACATCAAGTTTCTGGAAAATAATATTGTACATTTAATTTAACTTCCTCACTTTTCATTCATTTTGAAGGCAATTGAGCTTCCAGACCTACAATAATACTGAAACCATTAACATCAGTCCTACTACTCTACAATTCTAAAGCATCTGAACTCTCCTGATTGCTCATTTCTTTTTAAAATCCCCCTCTCTCTTGTTTTGTTTTGGTGTGTGTGTGTTTTTTATATACAATTCTTTATTTATTCTCACTCATCTCTAGTTACTCCATTAATGTTCTTTTGGAATGATCTTCCTTGCTCACTCCTTTATACTTACCCAAGTTTATCTCCTCTGTTTTCTTCTTATTTTTAAGAAGAAAAAAAAAAGGCCTTCAGGATATCTGTAAACCCCCTAAAATTGTATCCAAAATTTTTATCTGAATGTGTGTGAATATTCTGAGAACTGGATATTTACTGAATACTCAGAGGCTCCTTGAAATGAAGCTCTACATTGCTCTTTGCACAAGTACACCCATACCTATGATATCACTTGCCTCCAGTACCCATCCCTAATCAGCTCCACTGATATTTCTCAAGTGCCGCAAACACAGTACAAAAGCAAATCACAATGTTACCACCACCACTAAATTTGTCCCTTGTACTTTATCTCCTGTTTTTATGAATTCCAACACTATTTCATCCAGTTCTCCAAAGTATAAACCAAGACAAATCCAGAACCCCATCCCCCACTCTCCGAATCCAATTGATGATAAAGTCCTCTCAATTAGATCCCTTTAACATTTTCAGAATTCATCTCCTGTCATGCCTACACAACTGCTTTAGTTCAGGGCGCCATCATTTCCCAAGTCAATTAGTCTAACAGATTTCTAGCTTGTCTCCCTGTCTCCAAATTTACTTCTCTCCAATCCATTCTCTATACTTCTGATAAGTATTTTATGCCAAAGCCTAAGTCTGACCCAGACATTTAGCTATTTAAATTCCTTTTATAGTTTCCAATTGTCTTTAAGGTAAAATCCATGTCTTAAAATGGTGTACAATGCCTTTCATTACTTCTGCATGAGTGTCCATGCCATCTTTTTCCATTGTCATCTTCCTATGTCTTGCATTCTTCTTTCTGGTGCCCCCTTACTTTCAATATTCCCTGCTACCCTCTGCATCCCCAGTCATATGATTAACTTTTACATGTCCTTCAAAAATCAACTCAGTTATCACATCATCCATTCCTCTATTCATCATCCACCAAATGTGCTTATTAGGAGCAATCTGTTTGCTAGACATCATGTAGTTGCTGAAGACATATGAATAAGATAGACATAATATCTGTCCTCCTAGAACTTACCTTCTGTCTAGAAAAGCATATCCTATAAGATAAAAGGCTAATATGCAAACGACCTGACGGTGGGACAACCAGTCGCTATGACGCACACTGATCACGAGGAGGCAAACACTCAATGCAGGAGCTGCCCCCTGGTGGTCAGTGCGCTCCCACAGGGGGAGTGCTGCTCAGCCAGAAGCCCTGAGCTGGGCTCACAGTTGGCAAGCGCAGCAGCAGTGGCAGGAGCCTCTCCCACCTCCGTAGCAGAGCTAAGGATGTCTGACTGCTGGCTTAGGCTCGCATCCCCTGAAGGCTCTCAGTCTGTGAGAGGGCACAGGCCAGGCTGAGGGACCCCAGCCATATACACTTTGAGCAGGCCGGCAGGGGAGGCCATTAGGGGCGACCAGGCAGGCAGGCAGAGGCGGTTAGGGGTGATCACGCAGGCAGGGGAGCAGTTAGGGGCGTTAGGCAGGCAGGCAAGTGAGTGGTTAGGAGCCAGTGGTCCTGGATGCAAGAGGGATGTCCAACTGCCAGTTTAGGCCTGATCCCACAGGGGCAGTTGGACATCCCCCGAGGGGTTCCAGATTGGAGAGGGTGCAGGCTGGGCTGAGGGACGCCCCCCCCCCATGCACAAATTTCATGCACCAGGCCTCTAGTATACTAATAAAATTAAATCAAGTGCATACTTAATTATTTTATTAAAACTACAATAAGTGATTTTAGAATTAAATATAAGCTGCTAGTATACTGAGCTAGACTATGGTATCAGGGGAAACTTTCCAGTGGAAATCACATGTAAGCTGTGACGTGAAAGATTTATGAATGTCTGTGGGTGAAGGAGGAGAAGGATTACAGGTGAAAAGAACAGCATGTGCACCTTGCAGAGATTGTGAAGCAAGAATATTCATGTTATATTGGAGGAAATGAAAGAGGAGGTTGATCTGTGGTGATATATGGTGATTGAAAACTACTACAGGATTGTGAAGGTATGTAAACTGGTATGTTAAATGGTTGGTAAGAAATATTATATCCAGTCAATTAGAAAATAGTACTCTCGTGCTTGTTTATATGTCATAATTGGGTTAGCATTTTTGATTTTGGCCTTTGGACTGACACTGCCCGTGTGTGTGTCTCTCTGTGTGTGTGTGTGTGTGTTTAGAACACAACATGAGATATACCCTTTTAAAACATTTTAGACTGTACAAAGAGGAAATGTTAACTATAATTATAATGGTGTACAGCAGATCTCTAGAATGTATTCATGTATAATGTGCCAATTGAATGAGAATATCATAATTATTATAAATCCCCTACCAATTTTCATTTAAATATTTGTAAAGATGTCATGAACCAACATGTGCATATGCCTTTGTTCACCTTTCCTATGATGTCTTTTTAATAATTTTTAGAAAAACATTCATTTTAAAGGGATATTAGGATCAGTCTTATATCTTACATGTTTGATACCTCCCATTATTACACATATATGCTAAAAATACCTTATATTTTTTTCAAGGCTCAATTTGGGTTTCTCTCCTTCACAAAGCTTTCTCTGACTATGACTCACAGTTTTCCTTCCTTAAACTAAGCAGTGTAACTGGGTTATAAACTTCCGTTTATTGTTCTGTTTCTCATATATTAACAGGTTTCATTGTGCAGCTATTTTGTAAACTTCTGAAAATTATAAACATACTTTCCTTGATATGACCCAAACCCAGTAAGGATATTAGGCAAAATTAGGCCCAATTATAAAGGAAACAAAATTAGTCTAAAACCATCTTCCCAAACTGGTACCATTTGCTGCCCTTTTACCTGACTTATTAGTGCATTCCCTGACAAGGAAAAGGTAAAGACATTTTAAAACCTCCAAGACAAAAGGTTATTTTAAAGGTTAACCAAGCAATAACAGGCCAAAGTGCATTTTCTACAAGTTTATTCTTAGCTCTTTGGGAGAGATCTGTATACACATCCACAGTGGATTTAAAGAGAACCAGGTGACTCCTGCAACCCTGTAGGGGCCATGGCAATTGTTGGCCAGATTGGCTGCCAGGTAAATAAATATGCTCATTGCAGACTGTGGGAGTGTGAAGAGTGTCCCAACACTGTCAGAGGTGTGCATTTAATTCAGTTAGCCTTTCTCTGACTACAGTTAAGTTTCTTCCATATAGATAATGTTATACAGGATGCAGGCGAATAGGTTCTCAAATCTTACTAAAATTCAAGATGCAAGGAGTCATACTCCCAATTTTGATGTGGTGTTGCAATTAATTTACATGTGCAGTTAAAATATATGTCTGGAGTTTCAAACATAATTTTTCTAAAAAAAAATCTTGCTTAAAGTAATGCCATGATGCAGGAGAAATCTATAAAATTCCAATATTGTGTTGAAATAAGATTATTCAATGTTTTAAAAGTTTTATGCACAAGGCCTTAATTTCTATTTAAAATGCAGGAATCTCAATTATATAATTTTGATTGGACCTATCTTTCAAATTAAGAAGAATGTGAAATGCCTTTATTTTTGTCTGCAGTATAGTTTAAATAAGGTTTGTGGGCTTTTCAATGCTACAAGTACCCTAGCTAGCTGATTGCTTCTACAATCCAGGAAATGGTGTATTTAAAGTCTGTGGAGACAACTGCTGATAAGCAAAGCTGTTTCCTTGGAAACGTCTAAGCAGCATCTGACAGCTTGCTGAACATCTGAAATTCACAGCAATTGATCTTGGTAGCCTCTACCTAGACAAGCTGGCTTATGAGGAGGGAGTGGTAAGCTGGGGTGAAGAGCCAAATCTGAACATAAATTGGACAGTAAATTTCTCACTGACAGTTTTCTTCAAAAACTTTTATTGGGGCTCATTTTATTATCTTGGAATACATTCAGTGATTGAAACATTATATTAAAAATTGGAAATTTCTAACTTGGAAAATGACATTTTCTGGTTTATCCTTTTAAAATATGAATTGTTATAATGCCTGTTGAGGACCTAGTCTCCCATAAATGGGAAGCCAGTCAGAGTGCAATCCTGGCAGACCTTGGGCATCACTGAAATGGACAACATTTACCACTGTCACTTCTCTAACCTAGAATAGAAACTGAGGAATTGTTGGGACAGAAAAAGAGTCATAACTAACTCGCAAGCAAGTATTATGTATCAACATAGCTCCCGTTTAAATAAATAAGCAAAATAAATGCACACTAAAACATGTCTATCATATGTTCTCATCTACCTGAACTTTATCAAGCACTGCCCATTTGTGTCACCAGCATTGCAAAGCATGTGAAGAAGACAGCTTTCAACCCTGTGTAGATTTGGGCGAGACAATACAGAGACTACAAGACTGAGTGATGACTTTTTCCTATGTTCTAGCTGAATGGTCCTCAGTATATGTTCCCTGGACTAGCAGCATCAACAGCACCTTATGCAAGTTTCCAGGCCCCAATGAAGACCTACTAAATCAGAAACTCCAAGGTAGTGTCCAGTCATTTGTGTTCTAACAGGCCCTCCGAGGAATTCTGTTGTAGATTCAATTTTGAAAACAACTGCTCTAAGATGTAAATTGTGGGGTGGTTACATACACCTGAATATTGTTCTCCCATGCGGCTGGGATGACTACCTACCTACAGGTTGTTGGACATGTTGATGACCTATATTAAAGGTTACAAAGGCATCAGAACTTTCTTGGCAGAGTACTGAAAAAGAGATCAGGAGGCTCAGAGCAGTGAGCAAACAAAAGCACATTATTATGTGAGACCAGAGAAACTACAAGCTGTATGATCCTGAGGAAGTGAGAAAAAGCAATGACTTCACTGAGTCAATAAAGGAATGCATTAATGAGAGGAACATTGTTGAGAATCTCAGTAATGTCTGTCCTCTGTAGCCAAGGTCGGTGGTAGGATATGTTGCTATGAAACTGGGCTCCCTACTGTCAAAGGGGCAATGTGGGTGATGTATTCTGGAACATCAGAGGACAGATACCACACTTACTCATCAGAGGCAAGATGGATATAATTACTACAACAGGCGGAAGCTAGAATGGCAACATGGGGCTAATAGACCTTTGGGTTCCTAAGGGCAAGGTAAGTTGAGCAGTCAACAAGGACATAGCATGACTTATACGAACAAAACTGGTTAAGAGCTGATGAGCTGCTGCTGCATGGAAAAAACATGGTCCCTCTTTTACTTTCTGGACCTGTTTTTAGCTCCAGAAATCATTCAATTGAAGAGGGATCTGGACCCCCCTTAAAGAAGGACTGTGCGACATCACAGAAGGTATATATGATTAATATTACCAAAATCTTTCCTCAAAATTATATATAGTCACTTACTAGATAAACCAAACTAGGGAAAGAAACTAGCTAGTTCTTTTGAGGACTGCTATGTACTTGATCTGAGTGATAACACCAAGGGAAGTAAAATGTCATCATGACTCATCTGTTTAAAAAAAAGGACATGCACAGCAGCTGTGCGTCGCAGCAGGTTGCCTAGGACCAAACCAGAGGGGGTCAGACCTGCATTGCCACCATGTGCCCACCATCCAGATATCATTGCTGACGTGTATACATAAGGAACTGTTTGACATTGAAACAGGGACTCAGAACTGTTGGACATTGAAATTGGGACTCAAACATTTTTTGTTATTATATGTTTATTTGTAGTCTGCAGAGGCAAGATTTTTTTAAAGAAAAGAAATGGGGAAAAAATAGATACAGAGGCAAAGAAGCATTGAACAGACTGTCAAACTACAGCGGGAAGGCAGGAGAGGTTGGCGGGGGGGTGCTGTAAGAGATCAACCGAAGGACTTGTACGCATGCATATAAGCATAACCAATGGATACAAGACACTGGGGCGGGGGCAGGTAAAGGCATGTACTGGGGGGTAGGGGAGGCCGGGGGGGAGGTCAATGGGGAAAAAATATTTTAAAAAAAGGAGAAAAAAAATGGACATGCAGAGGCAGGTTATGAATAGAGTCTCAGCCCATGTCCACATCATAATAGGTCCAGTAGTTCCAAGGATTCATCTTGTTGTCATAGCCCTAGTCACTGACGGTATAACTGGGTTGGATACTTGTAGCTGCAATAGAACTTTCCCAGTAGATCCCTGGTCTGCATAGTAATACTCATCATGATAACAATAGCCAAACCCTTAGCCAAGATAGTAAACCAGAAGCAGTACCCAATGTCGGGTGGATTATCACAGGTTAGTACCACTCTCAAAAATACAAGGATATGCAGGCTAGGCTCTGCATAAACCCAGAAATCATGGCAGATGATTGGAGACCACCATGTGGTAGCCCTTATTGCAGCTATGGTACCAGATGTGATATCTTCACTAGAACAAGCCAACCGGGTCTCTGGCACTGGTATATGCCAATGAGATATATGTGTTATTTTTTTTAATATATTTTATTGATTTTTTTACAGAGAGGAAGGGAGAAGGATAGAGAGTTAGAAACATCAATGAGAGAGAAACATCGATTAGCTGCCTCTTGCACCCTCCCTACAGGGGATGTGCCCGCAACCAAGGTACATACCCTTGACCGGAATCAAACCTGGGACCCTTCAGTCCGCAGGCCGATGCTCTATCTACTGAGCCAAACCAGTTAGGGCTATATGTATTATTTTCAATACGATCAGGAAGAGGGACAAAAGAAGTTCTCATCAGCACAGGTCCATATCAGTTAATTCATTCTCTTACCTCAACTGTGTTCCTCCATCACTACCAAATTATAGTCTGAAGAGAACTCCATCATCTCAGTCCTGGAGAAAACTTCACACTGGTTTTGAATGCATCAAATTATTTTTTTATTGACTAAAATGTAATCAAAATATAGTATTTGGGCCCTAAGATCTTTGACCAAAAAAAACCAAAACCCTGACTAAACAGACATAAATGGGTGAGGATATTCCAAAGGGGCAATTGTGATTAACCTTCCCTGTATGAGGATTCTCACTGTAGTGAACTTAGATGAAATCATTTGAACTATGACTTTTCCACTGGAAACTTCAGGAGCCAGCATCGCTTCTCTGTGTACTCTTTCCCCCTCTGCCACAACTGATATTGTTCCAACTAGAGGCTGATCCATCAGGCTGGGCCCCAAAGTGAAGGTGAGGTGGAGCAGTCATGATGGACATTGGCCCTGATGGACATTGTTGTCCAAAGCCAGAGATTTTTGGTACCATTTATTACACTATGTAACCTAACCTCTCCTGGCCAAACCAATATCCTTTTGTAATTAAGTTTACAAATACCAATAAAAAGGAAATGAGATGCCTCCAGAAAACCCTCCCAACTGTAGCCATCATATAATATTAGTTATGATGAAGCCAAGGACTTACCTATATTTCAACTAAAGAGGTGATCAATATAAAATTATAACATGACATGAAAGTCTGCTGAAATGATAGATGCTGCTGCAAAGACATCACAAACGAAAAGAAGCAGCACTCCAGGAATCTGCGAAGAGCAGAGGTTAGTGGAGGTATTATTTGTTCTCCCAAAGCCATGGTTGGGAAAGAAGTTGCTCTATCTGGCTGACAAAGAACAGATGCCAATACTTGAAAAGTTTTTCCATTTAGTAAGAAACTGATTCACTGGGGTCCCATACTCTGGTGAAAACATTCCTTAAACCTATATACTTCTGTTTTCTCTGATTATATATTTCCAAATTATCATCTATTTTTCCTGTTACATATTAGAGAGAGAATACATTGATGAGCCAACAAGAACATTCTGACCACTTGGCATCCTTATAAACAGTGTGTTGAACTCTGTATCTGACAGATTGCTTATCTTCTTTTCAGTTAGTTCTTCTGGAGTTTTGTTCTGTTCTTTCATTTCAGATGTGTTTCTTTGTCCCCTCATTTTGGCAGCTTCCCTGTGTTTGTGCCTACATATTAGGTAGAGCTGCCATTTCTCCCAGGCTTGGTAGAGTGGCCTATTGTAGCAGGTGTCCTGTATGATCGATCCAGTGACACAGCCTCCCTGAGCACCCAAGCTGGGCACTCCAGTTGTGCAAACACTCCTCCTGCCGTCAGTGTAGGACATGGAGTACTCACACTTCACATCTCTCTGACTTCCCTTCTGCCACATCTCTTGTGTCTCCTTTTCTGCTTTCCTCTTGTGTGTTCCTCTTCTGTTGTTAAGGGTTCATGTAATTACATTGTGCCCACCAGGAAAATCCACAATAACCTCTATATCTTAATGTCAGCATGAGCATTCTTAATTCCATCTGTAAAGTCCCCTCCCAGCAGTACCTAGATTACTGTTTGATGGGATACCCAGGGGATGGGAATCTTGGAGAGTGCATGTCTAGAATCCTGCCTCTTGCTGTTACTCTCCAGAAACATTGAACCAGAGAGACTCAGGAGTCTGAAACCAAGCACAGTGGAGGACAGGAAGAAGCAAGGGGCTGAACACAGGGGGATAGGAAAGATCTTTTCCTGAATGTCCCAGATACTTTCCTCCACTCAGCTCCCAGAACGATGGAAGCTAGGCATTGACACCCCAGGCAAAAGACTGCAGAATTTCTTCCTGGAGAAACTGGCACAATAGCAGAGACCTGCACCTCTACATTTCTAGACATATCCTTTCAAGTCTCGGTTCAGATACTCTCCAGCTGGCAAATGCCAACTTATCATTTAAACCTCAGCGCAAATGTCACTTTTTCTGTGAAGCTTTCTCCAACATTTTACACAGAATTAGTGGCATCTTTCCTTTTCTTCTGGCATGCTTTATTCATACCAGCACTTAGAATGCACAGTACACTAACTTTCACAGTACACTAGCTGCCTCTGTTGAGGGATTTGATTGCTGATGGACAACCCTATCCATAGAATGAACACAAAGGATTAGAATTCTATGCTAATTATGGCACAAGCTAAGCTCTTACAACAAATAGAAAATACATGCATTCAATTAGATAGTTCATTTCTTTTCCATGCAATGGCCCGGGAATTGTAGACAAGAACTAAAAGAGTAACTCCACTATTGTCAGCATGCCTTCTCCATCTCTGCTTCCAAGGAGGCCAGTCCACTGTCATTGTCATGTCTGCATCCAGCAAGCAGGAGAGAGACGAGAAGGACAAGCATGCCTCTTGATTTACAGGGCATTTTGTAGACGTTGTGCAGATCACATCTGTCACATTTCATTGTCCAGAGCTTAGCCAGATGGCCCTATCTAATCACGAGAGCCTCAGGAATTTAGTCATTACCTGGTCAGCAATGGTCCCAGTAAAATCTGAGAGTTCTATTACTAAAGAAAAAGTGGGAGAAATGGTTTGTGGACATAAGCTATCAATTGGTGCCTCAAACATGAGACACAAATTTTTTTGTTTTACCTACATATTAGGTATGAAGCTATAAGGTTTCATAGGGAAACTGTTGCATTGTTGGTCACAGTAAGGTTTCTGGTTACTCATATGTTAGTCATTTATGGACTCCTTTATTGTTGTTGTTGCAGTTTATTCTATGAAATCTGGCATATATATTATCACAGTTTCTCAGGCCACACAAAAATCCTGCTATTTTATGGGAACTCTAAACTCTGGGTCAACTTGTGTATATTCCTTTTTTATATAGACAGGGAAGTAAATTAAGTCAACCTTATTTTTTTTATTTTCACTCCTGCTTCTTCCTACAAATAAGCCCTCTTCCAAAAACACAGTTACCACATCCCTTTATAAAATTGTAGGCATAGCTCTATAATTATCTACAAGTTCTTACCTTAAATTGTTTAGCTGACTCATAACTTTTGCAACATGACTTCATTTCAGAAAATGATGCACTAAACCTGAACAGGAAAGTATTGCAATCAAAGTATGCATTCAGTTTGCTAAGCATCAGTTATATTTTTCTTTTAAAAATATTTTTATTGATTTTAGAGAGAGATGAAGGGAGAAGGAGAGAGAGAGAGGAACATTGATGTGAGAGAGAAACATTGATTGGCTTCCTTCTGCACACACACACCCCGTCAGGGATAGAACCTACAACCTGGATATATGCCTTGACCAGGAAGTGAACCAATGACCTTTCCATGCATGGAACAATGCCCAACCAACTGAGCTACACTGGCCACTTATATTTTTCAAACATTGCTCTCTTGGGCATAATAGTAAAATCTATCAAGCTTTCCATCTGGCCTCAAATTAATAAACACTTGCTTTCAGCACTGAGCAAGACAGCAGTGACGCTAGGGTTAAGCAACCATAATGAGAAACAATTATGAACTGTAAGTGTTTGGCTTGAAGCAATAATATATTATGAGAGAAAGATACCTTCATTTTTCCTACTGGGGGTTATTCTTTCTGGACTACTGAGTATGAATTACTTCTAGAGGCCAAACCTGTCCCTCAGTGAATATTTGAGCATGATTGAGAGCTGCCTCGGTGAGCCTGCTTACATTAAGAGCATTCTTTAGTACAGAATTAAATTTGAACTGATAGTCTTTCATGATTCTCTGGATGTTCAGAAACTGAGGGCCTGTATGTCAAAGATGGCAAGCTGGTCTCCTAGTACTACCACAATGCTTTCTATGCCATATGGGAAAGCAACTCCCATCCCACCCGACTCCTTTACTTCAAGGATTGGTGGTCAGCAAATGCTTGTGCTATGAGACAACAGTTATTAATACAAGACTTTTTCCAGGTGTCTTCTTGTACAGTCCACTAAGGAAGATTTGACCTTGACCCTCTCACTCTATTTGTGTCTTCCCCGTGAGAGGGGGAGCTTTGTGGTGCAGAACAAGGATTCAGAGGAAAAGGACAAGCATACATTGACTTAGGCTAGAAGTCACAGAGGGCATTTTGAAGAATAAAGCATGGGAATGGCTACAACATATGAAGGCAGTGAATGGCACAAGAAATTAAAGATGCTTAGAATCGAGTGGAGATTCTAAAAATCATGATGCATAGGAAATAGAGCAATACATATAAAAGACTTGGATTGCTTTTGTTGACTGAGATTGCACTAGCATTGAGTAGAATGGGTGCTAACTTTAAGGTAATATACCTATTTTCCCTCAGCACCCTATATTACAAGAAGAAAGAAAAGGATAAATATTGACATAGTAATTTTCCAATATTGTCAACTCTTGATCTCAACATTTATTACTATTTATTTATTTAATATATTTTATTGATTTTTTACAGAGAGGAAGGGAGAAGGATAGAGAGTTAGAAACATCAATGAGAGAGAAACATCCATCAGCTGCCTCCTGTACACCCCATACTCGGGATGTGCCTGCAACCAAGGTACATGCCCTTGACCGGAATCGAACCTGGGATCCTTCAGTCCACAGGCCGATGCTCTATCCACTGAGCTAACCCAGTTAGGGCCATTTATTACTTTTAAAATCCCATTTTATGTAACTAGGAGAACAGAGTCTCCATTGGTTATACTGTATGAGGTGGTGGCATCCATGCTCAACAAGAGTAGCCACGTAGCAAGCCAAGAGTCAGGACCAGGAAAGAGCTGGAGATGCTCCATGCTGATGAGTTAAATAAACAGACCCCAGGGCTGTTTCACCTTCCTCATATAGTCTACTGAAACCCTCTCATCTCTGCGCACTCTCTTAACTGCCCCAGCTTCATTCCTTTGCTGTCTCATGTCTGATCTCTGCACTCTTTTGAGAAGTCCAAGGGCTCTTGCAGCTTCATTAATATGGAGACAGTAGAGCAAAGCAGGGGAGAAGGAACAGAATTCATAATCTAGCAGAGCTGAGTTCACATTGTGACTTGACCATTTACTTCCTCCCATTGACTTGAAATTGAGAAACTGCAGTTTTCTTATGGATAAAGTGGGGATAATGATAGAAACTGTCACATAGGGTTATTTTGAAGATTAAATGAGATAAAATTATAAAGCACTTATAATACCCAACTCATAGTATATCCTAAATAAATGCTAGCCATTTTTATTGTCATTAGCACATTATCATGTGGTAGCTCTATATTTATTCACTGTAATTATTATTGGTGTTTTCTTTCTAAGTCACCTTCTAACTCTTCTTACTCTTCAAGGTCATGTCCTGAACCGAATCTGCCTTCCTACATATGTACTGGTACATTTTGGTGTGGTCAGGACCTATCTCAACCAACATCTGAGGCCTTTAAGGCATCATCCCTGATGGTATGCGTTCTACTCAGCCAACAGTTTCTCACCTGCATCTCCTGGTCTATGTCTGGTCTGAATTCACAGCTCTTCCCTAATAACATTGAGTCTAGCCTCCAATAGAGCAAGTTCAGATTTTAATAAAAACATCTTGTCCCTGCTTTTTAACACTGCGTTTGGACCCCCAAATAAAAACTAATGAAATGTTAACTTTTATCACATTGTTTTCTAAGGACTTCTGAGAAGGAAGGAACTGAATTTTTCTCTTAAGTCTGAAATATTTCAATGAAATATAATTTTTAAGTAACTTTTAGAGAACAATTTTAAAAGAATTATCTCTATCCTGGGAAATCTAAATCACCTTAACCACAATTATTTCCCCTCTTCTGAGAATGAAGATACCCACCAGGAAAAGAGAAAATAATAAAGCCAATAAGTCTCAAATTTTTACCATTGTCTATCCTCCCAGAAATCTTGTGCAATGCCATCTCCATTGCACAGATAGGAAACTGAGGTTGAAGGAGTGGAGGTGAGAAGTAGGAATTGTCAAGGCTGGAAAAGAAGCCCCAGGTGCCTTCAAAGATCGTTATAGTACAAAACATCCTACCTAGCAGCAGACCCAACCCTGTGATATATGTTCCCCCCCACACTCTCCCTCACTCCCTCGTGAATATCACATTCACTGACTGTCTTAGTAATCCAATAACTACATATAGAAAATCACATGTTATTAGCTAATACTTCCATATTGAGCCATTTATTTACCCCCTGGTGTTCCAACAACTTGTGCATTGAGTCCACATGAAAACCTGGTGTTCTGAGTCATGGTTCAAATCAATTCTATTTACCAAACTCCCAGAGACTTTTTAAAATCACTTTACTGGAGTTTCAATGATGAGAAAATAAGTTACACAGAAGGACCTGCTGAGAGGGCAGCTGGAGAGTATCCTGAGCAATTACAGATCAGCAGCATTTTTTCCTATTTTATCTTTAGAATCACAGCAGAGTAAAAGTTTAGAAGAAAATCAGCAGTGGGTGAATGAGAATGTGTTCCAGTTCCACTGTGTCATGTAACTCATCTATCTCACATCTGCTTTCATACCAATCTCTAGCAAATCCCATTCTGAACCAATATCATGTAGGACAGATAAGAGGATGGTATTATTTACTCTGTGGAACTGGAAGATTTTGCTTCTAGCACACTTATTTTATCAAACTCTTTTAACATCTTTGCCTGGCCATGTTTTCAATAACATCATTCCCTTAGTTTTCAACTGACAAAGATCTCTCATGTATGGTAGACATTAGTGCTACTCATCCAGGCTCCTCTTTCCAGGTACATGAAGATATTGTTTTTCTCTACCCTCTCGAGGTTAATCCTGGCCAGGTGCTTTGGTTTGTCCAATGCAATGTGTACAGACACGAAGTGTGTCACTTCCAGCCAGAATACTTAACTGTATTTGATGGAATCTCCAACTCTGCTTTTTTCCCCAGCTGCAGGGATCAGGACACATGTATTGACATGGAATTGCCATCACTCATCCTGGAATTATGAGCTAACACATGGGTATCAGCTCCTTAGAGAGTCACCTAAAACCACAGCAGACATACAGTGAGCAAGAAACATCCCTTTTAGTGGTGTAGCCATTGAGATGTCCAGGTTGTTCATTGACATAAAAGCATAAAAACAGCCTGTCCTAACGCAAGACATTGTGTCAGTTCTGTTTGTCTTCGGCTGAAACGAGCAGAAAACTCCATTCTGTTGGCTTAAACAAGTTAGAAGATTATTTGGTTCACATTATAAGAAGATCCAAGGAAGACAGTCAGGATAGTAGGACAGTTCAGAGGATCTCCATGACCCAGTACCCTTCCATCTTCTTATTCTGCATCTCTGGTTGTGGCATTAGTCATGGTATCCCATGGCTCCTGCTCCTACAGGCATCATGCCCAGAATCCAAGCAGAAAGGAGAGGCAAGGCTTAGGGCTTTTCTTTGGGAAGGGAAGCCCTCCTCAGAGGTTTTTGCCTTTGTCTCATTGGCTATGGCCAACACTAGCTGCAGGGGATCTGGGAAGATGTTTCAGCTTCCTAGTCTCTAAAGTAGAGGAAGAAAAGGGAAGGGAGGCTGGGGGAGAGCGAATCCACCATTTCTGTCACTCTGTGATTATGAAGACTGTTGGGCCTTTTCAAGTAAGTATCTAAATGCAGATTATTTTTAAAGAGCCAATAGCTCACAAAATCAAATTTCAGACACTGTAGCATTAAGAGAGATATTTTATGTAGTAATAAAGTTTATGCTATAGCAAGATATATACATATCTTCTATTTTTGTATGGCTCACTATGTATCCATTATCCCAGGTTCAGGGACACTATAACAGAATCACGATATCCCTGAATGTTAGACTGGAATATTGGGAGAAGATGGGGGAGAATTCTACAAAATATAAAGACATTATGAATTTTCTAGTTACATCCAATTAAATCATGAATGATAAAAACAGGCCTTTACCTCACGCGAACTATATACATTTTATTTATTTGCACCAAGTATGATAGTCTCGGCTTCATACCCTTTACGTGAGTGAAAATTCTGAATAAGACAAGTGTCTTGCAAGCTCCACGAAAACATAAACCATGTTCTCTTTGCCTTTACACACTACTGTAACTAATATAAGACATGTGCCAGCTGCATCATAAAAACTGATTGGTTGGTCGAATTGAGTTCATAACTGAGAATAGAGGCTGTAGCCAAAACCGGTTTGGCTCAGTGGATAGAGCGTCGGCCTGCGGACTGAAAGGTCCCAGGTTCGATTCCGGTCAAGGGCATGTAACTTGGTTGCGGGCACATCCCCAGTAGGAGGTGTGCAGGAGGCAGCTGATCGATGTTTCTCTCTCATCGATGTTTCTGACTATCTATCCCTCTTCCTTCCTCTCTGTAAAAAAATCAATAAAATATATTTTTTAAAAAAAAAGAGAATAGAGGCTGTAGAGTTTAAGATAAATAGCAGAATGTCATTTATTCCAATGATTTGTATTATTGCAAAATCTTATAGGAATTATTTATGAACAAAGAAAATACAGTTGTTTCCTTGGTATCCATGAGGGATTGGTTCCAGGACCCCTGCAGATATCCAAATCTCTGGGTGCTCAAGTCCCTTATATAAAATGGTGTAGTATTTGCATATAACCTATACATACATCATCCTGTATACTTTAAATCACCTAGATTACTTATAGTACCTAGTACAGTATAAATGCTATATAAATAATTGTTATATCGTATTGTTTACAGAATGATGACAAGAAAAAAATCTGTACAGAGACAACCATCATAGGCCTAACTACATGTCAGCAACAACATAACATTTTTTTTCGAATACTTTCAATCTGCAGTTGTTTGAATCTGCGGAAGCAGAACTGACCAGCCAACAGATGCAGAGGGCTTATGCAACAACTTCAACAACAGAACTTATTAGGTGCCGGGCAGGCATGGTTCTAAGTGATCTGCATATATTTATACTAACTAACTCATTTAATCTTCCCAACACTTCCGACCAAGTATGTGTGGGTAAGATTAATCAACCCAGTCGCATGTCTGAGAACAAGGGTGTTTTATTTCCCAAAAGGAAATTAGGACTCTGAGTAATAGATGCTTGGGTGGAAGCCAAAAAGTGCCCGCCGCACTCACAGAATGAGCAACATTACCAAGACTGAGCCCCCGTCTTCTGCCTCAGACTAATGAGCCCTCCTTGCATCCTGCAATGCACTTCCCAGAGCAAAAACATATAGGATGAGTCACTAATGCATTAACATTTTTTCTCATTCATACACTAAATATTTCATTTGACTAATGTTTGTTAAACAAAAATTATTTTTCCTTTTTTACATATGTCAGGAAATTATGCCCTAAAGGTGTTACTCACATGAGGCAGAGGGGATTTTACAAGAAATTCCCCAGTTTACTGAAAACCTCATCTTTTCTCCATGCAGTTTTTTTTTTAATATATTTTATTGATTTTTTTACAGAGAGGAAGGGAGAGGGATAGAGAGTTAGAAACATCGATGAGAGAAAAACATCAATCAGCCGCCTCCTGCACACCCCCCACTGGGGACGCGCCCGCAACCAAGGTACATGCCCCTGACCCGAATCGAACCTGAGACCCTTCAGTCCGCAGGCCGACGCTCTATCCACTGAGCCAAACCGGTTTCGGCTCCATGCAGTTTTTTTGAAGTGACTCCACTTCAAGCTCAGAGGTATGTGGGACATGATGTTTACAAAAGTGGGATGGATCTTTGTCAATGATATTACAGAAAGACCACTGCAACTAGACAGTCATTATCACTCCATACGTTAGGCTGAAATCAGCTTAGGGGATAAGAGCCTCCTAAATTCTACCTGAAAATGAAGCAGCTTCACAGACTTCCTCTTAGCATTTCCTTGGGTAGCAGCCCTCTGTGAACTCCTCTGAGTTATTGCAATTTACCATACCCTCTGTGGGGGGAAGCGGGGATGCGGCAAGTTCTGAACAGGAGCATGAAGATGTGGTCCTATGCCCTCTTTCTCCTGTTCTTTGCACACCTTTTAAAATTCCATTTCCAGCCCTGGCAAGTTTGCACAGTGGTTAGAGTGTTGGGTTCGATTCTGGTCAAGGGCATGCACCACAGCTGCAGGTTTGATCCCCGGCCCAGGTCAGGGCACGTGCAGGAGGCAACCAATCAATGCGTCTCTCTCACATCCATGTTTCTCTCTCTCTCTCTCTTTCTGTCTCTCCCCTTCCCTTCCATTCTCTCTAAAAATCAGTGGGAAAAAATATCCTCGGGTGAGGATTAATAAACAACAAAAAAACTTTCAACAGCAATGGTTTTTGCCAGAAGAAAAAAATATTCTATTTTCAGGTAAAGAAAAGTGCAGTAGGACAAGAATAGAGGGGAATGGGTGAAAAAAATGATAACAGCCTATTAAATAAGTCTCACCTCTTTCTTTTATTTTTAAACCCTGTTCTTCCAACAATTATTCATCATATACTTAACATGTAGCAGTCCTATTCTGCACAGGTGAACAAAATATACATACAAATTTCTGCCCCTGTGAAACCAGAGTTCTAGTGGACTTTATCCTATCTAATATGCAAATTGACCATCACTCCAACACACAAGATGGCCGTCCCCATGTGGACACAAGATGGCCACCACAAGAAGGGCGGCAGGGGAGGGCAGTTGTGGGTGATCAGGCCAGCAGGGGAGGGCAGTTTGGAGGGACCATGCCTGAAAGGGAGGTCAGTTGGGGGTGATCAGGCCTGTAGGAGAGGGCAGTTAGGGGTGACCAGGCTGGC
Source organism: Plecotus auritus (assembly GCF_963455305.1). Lineage (NCBI taxonomy): Eukaryota > Metazoa > Chordata > Mammalia > Chiroptera > Vespertilionidae > Plecotus > Plecotus auritus. Next base: position 225,147,790 of record NC_137770.1, on the reverse strand, counting down.
AGGGGAGGGCAGTTAGGGGTGACCAGGCTGGCAGGGGAGCAGTTAGGCATTGATCAGGCTGGCAGGGGAGTGGTTAGGGGGTGATCAGACTGGCAGGTAGAAGCGGTTGGGGCAATCAGGCAGGCAGGCAGCCGAGTGGTTGGGAGCCAGCAGTCCCATATTGTGAGAGGGATGTCTGACTGCCCGTTTAGGCCTGATCCCGGGCAGTCAAACATACCTCAAGGGGTCCCAGATTAGAGAGAGTGCAGGCTAGGCTGAGGGACACACACACACACACACACACACACACACACACACACACCCATGTACGGATTTCGTGCACCGGGCCTCTAGTATTCTAATAATATTTGAGGAAAACTGGCTGAGGTAAAGACAATTGAAAGGCTTTATTTAGGCCTTTGTAAAGTCAGAAATCAAATTATCAACAATGAGTCTTCTCTATCTACACACCAACCATCACCAGTAGCGTGATGGTATTCTAAGAGAAGGGAAATAGTGCATCACAGATGCTGATGCAAAGGTGTGCCTTCAAGGTCAGAAATTTAAAATTTGTGTGAAGAAAACATTGGGAAGGAGTAGGCTTTTCAATAAAAAACCTATGCCAACTCAAGAATTAGGTAAAAAATAGTCCAAACTCAGCAAGTAGTACTTGAAGTGTTTTGGGGGAGAAAAAGATTGGGTCAGAGACCCTAATGGAAAGATGTCACCCAATAAAGGAAAACCGAATACTGAATTATATCATGTAAAAATAACATCGATGAATTAGATTTCAGGGAAGTTCTGGCTCATTGTTAATGCTCCCTAACAGCCTCTGTCTAGACCTAGAGAGCTGATCAATTGTCCAGACCCTGTCTGAATTTTATTCTTATTTTGAACAGATGCCTCATTCTACATGGTAATTTATTTAGCATTATCACTGAAGGAATTAACCAAATAACTCATGGAATTTGTAATGAGCTCAGGAGCTCTCACCTGTAACACCCACAAACAAGACATCAGGTTGAGATACAGGTTTGCTAATGATCATATGTTATTAATCACAAAGGACACATTTCCCAGATTTTAGAACCAGAGGATAAAATGCCCTTTAATTTCCATGAAACCAAAGGGTAAAGTCTACTGTGCTTCATTAAATACAGGCTCAGAGTAACAGCAGCAATTCAGTAGAGCAATGTCTCAGAGTCATAATGTTCACCACATTGCCATCATTGGCATCATCACTAGTGAGTCGCCTTTTAAAGGAGCCATTAGTAAAATCTGCCATTTAATAACAAATATTAGCATCAAAATTATTTTATTTGACTTGTAGATAATTTGCAAGACAGTTTTAATGATAAAAGTCATATCTCATCAATGACTGAAAAATATGGTTTCATTTAGCCTGAAAAAAAGAGTAAAATAAATGAAGACCCAATAACTATTCAGTTAATTGATGTCAATGTAGTTATTCAGTGTAGTTATATAAGTAATATAATGAAGTAATAAGAGTAATATAATGTAGTTATTCGGTGTAGTTATATAAGTAATATAATGAGAAAATAAGAATGGGGAAAATACAGGAAGAAATATTATTACTCCAACCATACTAACACAATCACTGTCAACATTTTAGTGTAAACTCTTTCTAGTTTTTTTAATATTCATATTCCATATGGCTATCTATTTCAGTATACGTATAAAATATAGATCCTGTTTTTAATTCACAAACATTATGTCATAATTGTTTTTAAAGAACTTTCATAATAGGCCACACTGCATATTATTTAATAACAGTCTTATTAGAAATTTTAATCTTTCATAATTACTTAAGATTGTATTAAAAAAAATAATTTGTACATATATTCTATCATTTGAATTTTTCAGGAGACACCAGCAAAACTCTGTGTAAGAACAGTTTGTGGTTTCAAATTCATTCTGACAAAGATTTTCCCCAAAAGTCTATCCTATATACAGTGCCACCAACATTCATTAGGAATGCTGATTTCATCAAATATTTATTAGAGTTCTTATATTATTATTTAAGCATTTTTGCTAATTTACAAGAGAAAAATAGTACCTCTTTATTCTGAAACACATTTCTTTGCTATTAATGAAAATAAATATTTCCCCTGTTTATTAGTTGTATTTGTTCCTTTTTTAAATTGAGATATAATTGACATATAGGATTTATGAGTTTAGATGTGCAATGTGTTGACTTGATACATTTATATATTACTAGAGGCCCGTTGCAGGAAGATTCCTGCAAGAATAGGGCTTCCTGCAGCCTTCTCCGCCGCCCCGCCTGCTTCCCTCCCTTCTCCGCCTCCCCGCTTGCTTCTCCGCAGCTTCGCTCCCTTCTGCAGCGCTTGGCTTCCTTCTACACTGTCTTCAGTCTTAGCTCTGTGCCTGGATATGCAAATTAGCTGCCATCTTAGGTGGGTTAATTTGCATACTCGATCCTGATTGCCTGGTGGGTGTGGCTTGTGGGCGTGGTGGAGGTACGGTCAATTTGCATGTTTCTCTTTTATTAGCTAGGATAACTAGAGGCCTGGTGCATGAAATTCGTGCACTGGGGGCAGGTCCCCTCAGCCCAGCCTGCACCCTCTCCAATCCAGGACCTCTCAGTGGATATATGACTGCAGTTGGACATCCCTCTCACAATCCGGGACCATTAGCTCCTAACTGCTCACCTGCCTGCCTGCCTGATCGCCCCTAACTGCCCCCCTTGCTGGCCTGGTCACCCCCAACTGCCCCCTCTGCCAGTCTGGTTGCCCCTCACTGCCCCCCCACACAGGCCTGGTCGCCCCAACTGCCCCCTCTGTGGGACTGGTCACCCCACACAGCCTGCTGTTCAGTTGTTTAGTCGCCCCTCACTAACCCCCCTGCCGACCTGGTCACCCCACACAGCCTGCTGCTCAGTTGTTTGGTCGCCCCTCACTAACCCCCCTGGTGGCCTGGTTGCCCCACGCAGCCTGCTGCTGTCGTTTGGTTGTCCCTCACTAACACCCCTGCCAGACTAGTCGCCCAACGCAGCCTGTTCGGTCATCTGTTCAGTTGCGATGGTCGCTTAGGCTTTTATTATTATAGACTAGAAGCCTGTTGCATGAAGAGATTCGTGCAATAGGCCTTCCTTCCCTTGGCTTCCAGCACTGGTTTTCCTCCAGCACCTGGGACCCAGGCCTTCACTCCAGCCAGAGTCTGCCTTCTTTGTCTTCGCTGCAGATTCAGGCCAGAGTCTGCCATCTTCATCTTCGCTGCTTTGCTGCAGACTCAGGCTGGAGTCTGCCATCTTCGTCTTTGCTGCAGACTCCGGAGTTTGTAGTCTTGTCTTCGCTGAGGCACTCCGCTCCTGTAGATCCCTTCACCTCCTGCCCTCCCTCTCATAGCAGGTGTCCTGCCCCGCCTGGCCACTCCGCACCTGGAGCATCTGGGTGGCCACCATCTTTGGCCTTCTAATTTGCATACCCACTCTGATTGGCTGTGGGCATAGTGGAGGTATGGTCAATTTATATGTTTGTCTATTATTAGGTAAGATATGATTACTGCCTCTATCATATCCAATATTTATCATTTCCTTTTTGTAGTGAGAACATTTTATTAATTCTCCCATTAAATCTTTTACCCATTGATCTATCCCATCCTTAGTGGTTTTACCACAGCAATTCATACAAGCTCTTTTTCTAAAGACAATATTTTCCTGACCATAAACATTTAGAAACATTTACCGCAATTTGATTCTTGGTTTTTTTGTTTGTTTGTTTTGATTGCTTTAACATTCAAAAGATTTAGTTTTATGTGTATGTAAATCTCTTTATTACAATATTTGTTTTTTTTGTTTAGTTGGGTTCTTTGTCATTTCTAAGCTTAGAAATGTAGGGCTTTTGTGGAGGTTTAATAAACATTAATTTTTTGTTTTCTTCACATTTTTGTAAAGTATAATTTTTAAATCTAACTGCTTGATCAAGTACACCTTACAGTGCAGTGATGCAAATCTGCCTCTTATCACTTTAACTTGGCTCACTTTCTCTGCCCTAGGCTTCCTCCCCAGGCTTCTTTATACTCTTCCTATTCCATCCAAAGGTGCTTCTCAGAGAGCTGTCTTGGCACTCCTCTCTCTTTCTAGTGCTCCCTGAGCAGTTGTACCTACACCCATTACTTTAGTTACTCCCAGCAACTTAAACCTCCACATCTGTATCTTCAGACCCAATTGTCTATGTCAGAAACCCAGACATCATCTCTGACTTCTTTCTCCCAAACACCCTGGATAATCAGATTCTGTGGATTCTGCCTCTTAATTTAGCTCTTCTTCCTGTCTCCTCTCCATACCCACACCATTTCCTTAGTGTTTGCCTTCATTTACAATTGCCTGCTTACCAGTCTTCTTGCCTCATTCTTGTCCTTCCAAGACCTCCTTGTCACATCCATAAGTGATCTTATTTTTTTTTAAATATATTTTATTGATTTTTACAGAGAGGGAGGGAGAGGGATAGAGAATTAGAAACATCGATGAGAGAGAAACATCGATCAGCTGCCACCTGCACACCCCCTACTGGGGATGTGCCCGCAACCAAGGTACATGCCCTTGACAGGAATCGAACCTGGGACCCTTCAGTCCGCAGGCTGATGCTCTATCCACTGAGCCAAACCAGTTAGGGCCATAGGTGATCTTATTATTACGCACATCCTATGCTGTAATTTCCCCGTCCAAAGTTAAAATGTTCATCAGCAGACCAATAAATACTCATTACCAAGATTTACAATAGAGTCATGTAAAGGAGGTGCAAAAAGAGGGATACCTAAGCAAGACTGAGATAGGAGGTCCAAACACAAGTGAATGAGTTGATGGTAACTGTGGATAAAGGGAAGTCAGAAGGAGGGAAAGCAAGGAATTAGTCACAGAGAAAGCTATCAAGAAAGGTTCTTCTATCTAACATGTATTGAGGGCCTTCCTCTGTACCAGGCATTTTACCTATAATTACCTATTCATTCTTCACAACAGCCGTTGAAGTAGGTACTATTATTAGCCTCACCTTAGAGAAGAGGAACCATTAGGAATAGAATATCAAAGATAGTGCCTTTAGTCACCCTGCCAGGGAGTGGAAGAGCCAGGCATTCTAATCCCAGGCTCTTTGGTGTGGGGATTGCGATGATGTGGGAGGTGGGGGAAAGAGAGAGATTGAAGATTGACAGAGATATAGTATTAGGTATTTTGGTTAGGTAGGCCACAAGTCCAACAGGCAGGAATCCTGGGTTATGATCCTATACTATTGTGTTAACTTTGGAATAGTGATTAAAGTTTACATACCTAAATTTCAACATTAGTTAAAATGAAGTTATTGGCACTTTCTCTTCTAGCTTCTCACCAGTCAAAAATCATTGTATACCTTTCTGCTATTATGAAAATTAAGTGTTATCGGACCTACTAGAATGGGGATCATAGATGAAACACACATCATCTTTACAAACATTTCAAATAATGTTCAATTTCCAAATGGGTGGAGGAAGTTTAGTCTCCAGAGCCCTTGAACTCTGCAGTTCTTAGCATCTTGTGGACTATTGCTTGAATATTGAGTCTGCTCTCCTTCTTCCTCCAGTTTTTAGACCTGCTGGAGAACTTCTCAAAGCTCCTGAATCTCATTGTCAAATACTCTCTCCAACTTTAAAAAGAAGCAGTTTGGGGACTACAGTGCAGGTTCCTAAAAGCAAGGACAAACATCTCAAAGAAAAGTCCTTTCTAACAGACTTTTATAAAAAATTTATCTTTATTGTTGAAGTATTACAGATGTTCCCTTTTTTCCCCCCATTGACCCTCTGCACCCATTCCCCACCCCCTCCCCGGGCCTTTATTTATAGATTTTAGAGAAAGAGAGGAAGGGAGAGAGGGAGAGACAGAGGGAGAAACATCACCCATTGCTCCACGTATCCATGCATTTACTGGTCCATGCCTGTATGTGCCCTGACCGGGGATTAAACCCACAACCTTGGCACATTGGGACGATGCTTCAACCAACTGAGCTACCCGCTCTAATTGGCATTTTTGACTGCCACCTTAGTTCACCCAGTTTTATGTGGGGATCTGGACCCTACTAGAAACAACTGCTGCCCATGAATTATTCCTAGGATGACCTCTGCCTCTGAGGGCATCCATTTAATCCAATTTGTCTCCCAAGCATTAAACATGCTTCTTTTAATTGAGTTTAATTGAGTTTAATTAAGAAGAGTTTGTTGAAAAACTTTGCTTCAGCGACAAAGTTAGTTTAAAAGTGTGAGGATTTTCTTTCCTTCAGAAGGTATTTTTTAACTAAATTGACACTCAGCCACCTACACTGTTTCTATAGTAATCCCTTATTAACCAGGGCCTCTTAAATCCAAAAAACAAAACGCCTAAATCATCAGCCAAAAAAAATTTAAAAATTATCATATTATATAGGAAGCCATATTTTTTATGGTTCCCTGGCCTCAGTAATTTGAAAGTATTGCTAAGTGATTCAGTGCTTCTTCTTCTAAACTTACTTGCTGAAAAGAACAGCAGTGTATGCTGTGGCTCAGGATACTATATCAACATTTGAGAAAAGGGAAATTATAGATTTGGCACTTTCTCCTCCCATTTTGGGAATCCATGTGTAGAGCTATGGAATATTAATATAACATTCCTGTATTCCACTAGACTTTTGTTTTCCATTGATTGCTCTATACCAAAGAGACCAAAGCAATTTGCAGAAAGGTAGTGTCAATAATCTAAGAGGAAAATGTCACAAAATAATTGAATGAAAATTGCTGCATTATGTAATGGATCAATATGAATTATAAAACCAAAATAAATCTGAGCATTTGGACAAGAAGATAAAACATTTAAAAGATGAGAACATAATTTTTCACCCTAAAACCATTATGTAACTCAGTTCTTAAAAGTGTAAGGGAAAAAAATACAAGAAGCAAGTGTTATTGAAATTATCCTGTCTTTCAAGATGAGATGATACACGAAGAGGGAGGAAATGGGCCTTTGGAAATCTGTTTATCATCTCCTGCATTCAAAACCATTTTTTGTTGTTGTTGTTGTTGTTGTTGTTGTTGTTTGTTTGTTTTTTTATTGATTTCAGAGAGAAAAAGAGAGGGAGAGATAGATGGAAATATCAATGGTGAGAGAGAATCATTGATTGGCTGCCTCCTGCATGTCCCACACCGGGGATCGAGCCCACAACCCAGGCATGTGCCCTTGACCAGAATCGAACCCAGAACCCTTCAATCCCCAGTCTGATGCTATATCCACTGAGCCAAAATGGCTAGGGCTCAAAACCATTTTAAAGAAACTGCCAAGGATGCTCAATCTGAATGGCCCTCGCTATCCTAAGGCCAGAAAAGCAGAAGAGTATCTTTTCAAGATTCCAGTTGATTGGGGGTGGTTGACTGTGGAGCTGGGTTGAAAAGAATTATGAGGATAAGTCTGGATTCCCTGGGAAAGTCTGCTAGGATCAGTAAGTGGTATCTGCCATAGATATTTAGGGTTGGAGTGTGATAGAAATGATGCAAAATATGTGCCCATCTTAAACATGAAGGCATGTTTGTGTGACATGAGTGGAATGTGTGAACATTCCTATGCATGTTTCCTAGTTTACATCAATATGCTTCAAGTGGGTTGTAATGAATGCAGATATTCAACTTTGCAAGATAGCACCAAGTTGCTTTTCAGAGTGCTTGTACTAGTTTGCACTTCTACTCCCAATAAGGACTCTCCACCATGGAGAAATTTTCCCAACATCCCATGGCTATATGTGATGGAGATAGATTTGGATACAAGCATATTGCCTCCAGAACCTTCTCTGTTTACAAATGTATTGACCACAGACAGATATATGTTTACTTCATAAGACCTAAGGAAAAGAAACTTGCTAAAGAGGTGTTGAGTAGAATTTTAAGATATAATAAAAGTCCCAGTAAAGTTCTAATGGCAATAGACAGAACAATTTTGACCAAAATTGACATTTATATCTAACGCTTAAGACAGAAAGAACAAGAATTCTGGATTTGAGGGAAGACGTTGAGCTAAATATCCAGTTCGTGGTGAATGAATCCAGCTGTAGAGAATGAATTATATTCTTTGTACATTAACTACCAGTGTCCACCTTAAAGATCATTCGCCTTGAATAAAGGGAACTTGGCATGCTTGAGTACTTTGTAGGTAAAATGAAGTTAAATAGTCCTCAGAAGAGAGAGGTGAAGCGTGTTTTCAGAAGCCTGTTCCGGAAGGGTACTTCCAATCCATTGCCCAGGTGGAGAGTTGCCCTACATTTCAGGATATAGTGGTTGGTTTAGTTGTAGTGATGAGCCACGTCATTTTAGATTTATTAGGTAGGGTTTTCATTTGGTCTGCAACAAGCAAGTGAGGTGAGAACATCTAAAAATGTTGTAACCTGAAATATATTAATAATAGACAAAATTGGAAAGATTATATGTTAATTGCCTCTCATTTATACCTTATATTTATAAATATCAACTTCTATGTATTTAAGCTGAATTAGGAGTTTAATATCTCTTGACATTGGAATAAAAATAAAAGCAAACTTTTCCTAAGCCATAAAATATGTGCAACATTTTCTAAATTGCTTCTTTTGTATTGGTTTGATTTTTTTAAATATTGTAACATAGGATACACACTGACAGCAGTCAGAGGGCAGGGGAAGGAGGACTGGATGAAAGAAGGTGAAGGGATTAGCCAAAGAACATATATGCATAACCCACAGACACAGACAACAGTGTGGTTGTGATGGTCGGGGTGGGGGGGGAGGGGGTAGAGTGGAGGGAAATGAGGACATCTGGAATAGTGTAAGCAATAAAAATAAAAAAATAAAAACATAAAGAACTAGAAATAGGCCTAAGGTATATTCATTCTCAAATACATTACTTGATTTTGCATCTTAAAGTGAGTTCCAAGTTTTGAAAGGAAATTGACAGACTCTTTCTTAATCTCAATCTTAAAGCAACTTGTTAAAATCTGTTATCTCACTGAATTTATTTCATCTCAATTTTTTATCTTTAGAGCAGTTCAACTTTACATTAGAATTTGATTTTTATGAAATATGCTGGAATTCTTAACTTCTTCATAGCTTTAAAGTTTTAGAGTACAAAAATAACAAAATTTTCTTAATAATGTCTCCTTAAAAGGTAATGTCAGGCTGAGCGCTACTATTTAAAGGTATGTTTCAAAAGAAGCATCCGTAATTCTGCTGCTCTTTATGGTATCATGTTTCCTTGATGTTCAGCCAATAACGTATTGTTTGGTCCAGAGTTGCATTTGCTTTCCTTTAAATGACATCATTTGGTTTCTTCTCTTCGTAAACTGGCATCAGTATCTCCACAACAGCTCTTATATTCTTAGTGTTCGTGTGTGTGTGTGTGTGTGTGTGTGTGTGTGCGCGCACGTGTGTGTGTGTGAGGGTATAAGTTACTGTTGAAGACAGGGTCCTTATCCACATGTGTAAGTAGCTAACAAGACCCAAAACATGGGGCAGGGTGCATGCAGGCTTTTGTAAAGCAGGGCCTCCATCTCAGCCTGTGCCATGCCCACCCACCGTCAGTATTATAACTTTGCCTCTTCCTCTCATACTGTTTTTGCACAAATTAATCTGACCCCTCTTCTTTGAGTCTGCAGTGCAATTTGGTTTTGGTTTCATACAATTGCATAGATAAAGTTCATAACATGCTTTAATTAGTGAAGTGCTTTTTTCTCACATACCCCTTGACCCCTGCCCCAGTTCCACCAGCCACATAATATCTTACCTGTTACAAAGAAGAAGAAAAAAGATGTGGAAAAAATCACAAGTAAATCCACAGTGTAGAGCTATTCGATAGTTTTGATTCTGATCCCAGTGGCTCTCCACTCAGGAGCCAATGATAAATGAGATAGGGTGCCCAAGTGTCATGTGGTCATTTATCACTCATTAGGTAAGACCTCCGTCACAACTGTTATCACGAAAGGTTTCAGTATGAGAATGGCAGTTCTGTCCAGCCTCCCTCTCTAACCTCACAGGGAGCCCTATGCTATGATTCTGGCTTGCGTACTAATTAACAAAAGAAACCACACTTTGATCCTTTAAACTGGGCAGATGGCCCAGGAATAAAGATTCTCTGACCTGTTATAGCTAGTATTACCACCCTTACTTCTTCCCTTCAATTATTCAGGCTTCCCCCATGCTTAGACTGGATTCCTGCTGACAGTAATGTGGAATGCACTCATTAATCCTGTCATTGTACTCTAGCGGGGAGAGAGGGATGCTTCAAAAATAGAATGCCTTCTATCTATCTATCTATCTATCTATCTATCTATCTATCTATCTATCTGTGATAGACAGGAGAAAACTCTCTAATAAACATGTTATCTTGTCATGGAAGATTCCTTCTTCAATTGTCTTGAGAAGAAGCCTATAACATTGGTCATGTGTATCTATATATTATAGACATACAATACTGAAGATCTAAGTAGATATTAAATTAAAATAAGTGCTTTCTAAAAATAACTATGCAATCATAAACTCTCAGTTATACTAATAATTTCCATGTCATGGAACCCTGAATTTTCTAAGCAATAAATTTTTGGTACACGAAGGCAGACATTTATTTTTATCATTTATATGTGTGAAAATGACCCATTTATGAGTGTGTATATGCACATGGAAACAGTTTTATCTTCCTACATGAGTTTGCAAAACTCATGCTGGATCACAGCATTCAAGGGTTTCTGGAAGATTGTCATTGCACACAAATCCAACATAATGATAAACATCATCAAGTCTAACATATTTTATGCAATTTTTAAATATATGTTTTTATTGATTTCAGAGAGGAAGGGAGAGGGAGAAAGAGATAGAAACATCAATTATGAGAGAGAATCATTGATGGGCTGCCTCCTGCATGCCCAACAGTGAGGATCAAGCCCGCAACCCGGGCATGTGCCCTGACCGATAATCAAACTGTGACCTCCTGGTTCATGGGTTGATATTCAACTACTGAGCCATGCCGGCGAGGCAAGTCTAACATTAGAACTAAAATCACTGGTAATGGACATTAGAACTAAAATCACTGGTAATGGACATTTAGTCCCTTGTCTTTATTTTACAAATGAGGAGGTTGAATCAGGAATTTATTATTCTAGAGCTTCCTGACTCTTGCTCCAGTGTAGATTATTCTCTAACCCTTTGTATCAGTTACTTAATGAGAGGTCTCACAGAGCAAAGACAGGAGATAGCCAGTGCTCCCTGATCATTCTTTCAAACCCTGCTGCACTGTGCTTTGAGTTTAATGAAGGAGCAGTGTCCCATTTTTCAGCTGAGAGAGCAGAATTAGAGAAGCTGACTTAATTAGAGGCAGACTAGTTAGAGTCCAGCAGAGTAAGGATTGGTATTCAGGCGCCCTGACATCTAACATCTAAAAGCAAGTAATATTATTATTTTCAAGGGCCTGATATTTAGCTCCATTTCATTTCTTTTATTCAGGAAAAAAAATTCTTTTTTTGGTGTACCTGTAAAAATGACTGTTTGCCTTCATACAGCTGTAAGATAAGGGCTGAAAGAGCATTGGAGGGGTATGACACTGAACACACTCCTGGAATACTCTCCCATATGTCCTGTTTACAGTCTCCCTGAGGGTCTCTGAGAGTCGCTCTGGATTGCTTGCTTAGTGGAAGGATTGTCCTAGAACTAGTCCAATTATCAGTATAGCCAATCCATCAATCACTATCTCTCTTTTCTATAAAATAACAGAGTAAAAGCAAACCACAGGTATGGTTTTCAACATAATTGGCCTGTGGATGGAAAGTGTCAGCTAATCGATCTAGTTGATATATGCATAGTGAGAATGGCTTAAGGGAGGCCAGCCCTCCCACTGTGTCACACAGCAAAGTCACATGGGAAAGACTAGACAATCACTATTTAAAAGGCACCATTATTCTGTAAATTGTTTTCTTCCTTTTGTCCTTCTTCCATCCACCCTTCCTTTCATATTTTATCTTTTATGACGTTTCCTGCACAGACCATTCTCTCTCACAAAGCAGAGAAATCAAAATCTATTCTGTCAATTAGTCTATCGTGTTACCTAAATTAATAACTTGCCATTGATGAAATGAACCACAGATTGACAAACCTGAGAATATAGGATACATGAATCTGGGTTTGCCCCAAGTAAGAATAAGCTGGGTTATCTTGGGTAAGTCACTTGACCTCTCTGAGACAATTCTGTTACCTCTAAAACTGACATCATCAACTAGAGTAATTGCAAAATACAAAAGAGAGACTATACGTGACAGTGCTTTAGTAAATTAAGTTCCATGTAAATATTATTTTTAACACCATCAGATTTTAATTAGTTTCTAACCTTGTTTCAATGACAAGGTAAAATCATATAGATTGCACTGTAAGATTTGTATATTCAAATTTTTACTACAATATAACTTAAGATAGGAAATTCTGGCCAAAGCCATGAGAAATGATTTTATCATTTGATACCTAAAACATGTTAATAAAATAAATCACTATAACATGTAACTTAATTCACATCTTTGCTAATTGGTTTGACATAGATCTGCTGTTACTATGGAAAGGAATTGAAGATTAAGGGGGAAATGGGCCCAGGTGTAAATGGTGTTTATAAAGTTTATCTGCCATCAAAACCTATCCAAACTTCAACTAGAATTTGTGGCACTCTAGGTTACACCATCTCATCAGCTCTCCAAGCAGCACTGGGTATTCTTATCTGTGTGTGTCTTATCTGATTGACAGGAGCAGAAAGAGAAATTGTGTTCTACTTCCTGCTGTCCTATCTCTCTGAGCTAAAAGTCTTTGGCCCAGAGTTGTCACCATAAGTTTTTTACATTTGTCAAAAACATTAGAGTGCCTTTGCTATGTAGAGGTATCCTCAAGAGTTTCTCCAGAATTCATGTTCAACAAGTTTCCAATATTTTAACAAAAAAGAGCTTGGTCAACAATAAAGGTAAATAATAAATAAATAAGCAAGCTTGGAATAGTAGCATATCATCAAAAGTAAATGGCAGCATGCAGTTCTAAGGGAAGGACAGGAGCAAAGTCAGATTAAAATTCAGAAGTGATAACAGCATTTGAAAAAGTGTGGTAAGGGAAGTGGTGAAGGTCAAAATGAAGTGAAAATGAAGTTTATGAAGAGGAAAAACATTGTTCGTGTTCAATAAAGCTCCTAATACGTTTTAAATAACTTTCAATCACTCCCCCTTTCTCTCACTATAGAGTTCAAACCCGTGCACAAAGCATGATTCATTTGACAGGTAGTTATGGAATAGTTACTCTGGGCCAGGATGTGAAGAGACCACAGCAAACACTCCTGGGTTTTGCTCCTTATACCTTTTCTACATCTTGCCCAACATAAAAGCTCCATACTAGCTTTTGGCATTTCTGGGAGAACAGAAAACCAGGCTTGGAGCCTTTATGGCCAAATAAAGTTCCACAACTGTCCAATAACCTTTCTGCTTCCTTACATTTGCTCATCCAAGAATGGCCTTCTCCTTCCTTTGAAACCTTTCTCTTCTTTCCAGGCTTAGGTGGAAGTCATTGCCTCCATGAACCCTTAGCTAATCCATGAGGCCAACTTTCAAAGCACTTGATGATACCTCTGTCTTAGTGCATTAGGATGGCAACAAAAATACCATAGACTGGGTGGCTTATAAGTAACAGAAATTTATCTCTTACAATTTTGCAGGCTGAGAAGTCCAGGGTCATGGTACTGACAAATTTAGTACCAGGTGAGAACCCACTTCCATATTTTGCCATCTTCTCCCTGTGTCCTCGGAATGTGGAGGGACAAGGAAACTCTCTGCAGCCTTTCTTATAAGGGCACTAATCCTATCCACAAAGGCCCCATCCTCCCAAAGACCTCATTGCCGAGAATCAATTCCAGCATGTAATAATTACAAGAGTTTTACCAAAAGGTTGGTGAAGCTTGGGGAGCTCAACAGGGTTGAGTCACATGTAGTTTACCTGTTGGAAATGGCTAAAGGGCACTTTCCCCAAACCTGAATGGGATTGTTAACTGCCAGACAGCTCAGGGCATTTTATTGTCTCCTGTTGGCCAAACACCTGAACAGCTGTAGGCTATTCCCCAAACTGATAATGCTTCTGTATATCCTTTGATACCCTACCCTTTGAAGTGTAATATCTCTGCCTTGCCTTGGGACAAATTGTACTAATAAAAGCAGGGTCCTTGGTCAAGGTGGGAGTCTTCTAGCTCCTTCAGCTGAAGCTCCTCTGACCCCCAATGCCTCTCAAAACTATCTTTCGTCCTTGGACTCTTTAATCATCTACGCGCAGCCCCTATCTCCAGAATGCTGAATCCTTTGTAAGGCTGGGAAAATAACCCCGGCACCTCATCTCCTAAAACTGTCACACTGGGGTTAGGTTTCAACATGTGAATTTGGGGTAGACACAAACCTTCAACCTATAGCAACCTCTATGATCAATTACTTGATAAATAATAAACTAATTCATTGAGTAGCATGTCATAAGTGGAGGGAAAGTACACTTTGGAGACATGCTTACAAAGAATCCAACACTAAGCTATTCACATGCATCTAAAGCACCTTCTATCCCAGCCCTGATCCCTCTAAGGAGAGGTTACACCCCTAAAGTCTGCCCCTAGTGGCAGCCGAGTCAGCAAGGTGGTGCCCACAGCACTGCTGACAATTAAGATAGAGGAGAAGGGAACTGAAGACAAAATTATGAGACTTCGGTTGTGTTCACAATCTATTATGAAGCCAGACATGTAAAATAAATATCTCACTGATAAATGGTGTCAATTTCTGAAAAACCTTACAAATTGAGGCAGTGTATACTACTTCTTTAAAAAATGGCATCAAGAGAAAGCCTTTGCTCAGTGGTGATTGGCCAAGTGCATCTGTTGTCTTTTTCCTTTTGTGGCCAAGGGGTCACATCCTGAGGCTTTAGCTAATCATCAGCTTGAACTTAGACCCCAAGGAGAAGGCCTCCCATGAAAAAGCTATAACTTGCATTTGAGACTTGGATTTATTATGCCTTTTTTTTTATTTTCTCTTGAGAGAAATCTATTTAGAAATAATAATTAAAATTAATATTTAAAAGGCATATTCTTAAAGCTTATTGCAAGTCTCAATTTTCCCCTGTTATTTCCCTATATTTATGATAAGTAACTATCTTGGACCCAGGGAATTGGGAGTTCATGGCATATTCTAAGTTATTATTACTCACTAGGATTCCTCACAAGGGTAATGGGTAGGGTTTTTTTCACTCATTTCTTTCCAATTTCCAATTGTAGTGGGAAAAGTGCCTACAAATATTGCTGATGAGTCAGAAGTGACACATTCACTGGTAACATCAGTAGGAAGCTAAGTACCGAGTGAACACTACCATTTGCAAAGTAATTTCTGTGAAAGATCCCCAAACGATGGTTACATGTTTTCACTCTGCTCTCTATTTGGTGAGAAATTGCTTTCAGCGCCAGGCAGGGCTGTCTGCCCAAGTTGTAGGCCATGGACAAATTGCACTTTGCCTCTTCTTACTAGAAATACCTTGGGCACGTTAAGCAGCTCTCAGGTTCTATTTTATAATGGGGAGGGGGGCATTCGGCAGAACTTCCAGGCAAGCTGGGACAGGAGGGGGTCTTCTGAGGCTACAGCCTTTAACCTGGATGAGGAGTCTCTCTCCTCCGACTTCTTCAGCACAGTAATTGCATTCCAAAAAACACAGAGGTATCAGTCATGGTTCATAAGGAGTCAACAAAACAGAACCAATTGATTTAAGCAGAAAAGGAATGTATTACAGACACTGAGTAGCTTTTGGCATCTCTGGGAGAACAGAAAACCAGGCTTGGAGCCTTTATGGACAAATAAAATGTTCACTTTCCTGAGGAGCACGGCCCTAGCAGACACTCGGCACATGTGGCACCAGCAACACTGTGCCCTGGACTCACCTTCAGAACCTCCCTTCTGCTGCTTCTGGAAGCCGGCTTCCCACAATGGGTTCTTCTCAGCACCTGTGTCTCCCCATGAGGCCTCCCAAATCTGTGACTAACATGTCAAACTCTGGTTGGCAGCACATAGGTCATATGCTTATGCCATATCTGCAAAAGGCTGGAAAAAATTAGTTTCTGATATTTTTCAAAGGGATATGCGGAGTCTGAAAGTAGATAACTCTCCAAAGTGGGCATGCTCAAAAGTGCCAGACTGCTAAAAGAAAATGACAAAGGTCTGCTCTCTTGGTTTCTAGGCAGAGCTAGAATCAGCCAACATTCTAGGTCAGGAAGAACACGAGAGCCAGGAGGGAATGGTGTGTGTCCATTCCTCTATTTCCATTGACCCTATGCCACTTGTTTTTGGTTTATTCACTGAGTGCCTTTGAGCAAGTTATTTAACATGTCTGGTCTCTGCCATTTACCCAACTGGAGTCCCTGATTGCATTCTTGCCCTCTAACAGCCCAGTTCCATGCTCAACTGAGCTTTTTCCAACATAAGTCTGATGACATTCTTTCCAGGCTTAAGACTCACCAATGGCTGCCAAAACACCTTACCATAACCTGCAAGACCCTATAGGAATTGATCCCTGCCTAGATTCCCTTCAAGGCATCTTGGACCATAAATTGTTCTTCAGCCCCACTGACCTTCCAACACGAGCAAGCTGGTTGAAACGCAGGACTCCTACACTTGTGGTTTTCTCTACCTGAAATGTTCTCCCCCCAAATGGCTGCATGGGTGGACCCTTTCCATCATTCAGTGGCTCAAATGCCACTTCCTGAAAGACAACTTCCTGACCACCCTGTCTAAATTGAACACTCCCCCCCCCCCCCCGCCCCGCAACTCTTCATACAATAGCCTCTTTTTAAAATCATAGTTCTTATCAATACCTAGATTATCTTATTGATCTGTTTATCAACTGTTTATTTTCTGTTTGCTCTACTAAAAAGTAAGGTTCATGTTCATTTCAGTATCCCCAGTGCCTACAATTGTGCGTAGATAATTAACAAGCCTTATACTGTGCCAAATTTCTGAGCTTCTGGCTCAATTCCTTCCACACTCTGCCTAACTCAATGCTTCCCTTTGCCCCACTTCCTTGTACCCTAACTGGGTTTCCTGTCATGTGTTTGAGCAGATGGGACCTCCCACTTCCCCTGAAGCAGACGGTATCCTCCATGGCAAGTGTAGGCAGAATATTAGTAGACTGGGAGTTGATCAGTGCATACAGAGAGGGCTTTGGAGTTTGGAAGAAATTGAGGGGGAGAGTGGGGAAGAAAAATTGGAGTTGTGAGGCCAGCCAGAAGTGAGGTGGCAAAGATATGACAAAGGTGGCTACAGAGAGCAGATCGATAACCAAAGTTGGTAGACTTGCTGTCTGGCCAGAGCTTAACCTCAGCTATCATTCCTTCCTGGATGAGTACAACAGAGAGAATCAGACAGTGCCAGGCATATAAACCATGTGTCTCATCAAAGTTCTTTTTCTTAGAGACACAGTCAGCAGGATTCACTAAAACATCCATATGCTTGTTAATGCTTCTTGTTAATACAGAGTCTCAAAAGCAGGGTTAATCCAAATGGAAGAGCTGTGCACTGGGACTTGAATGACTGCAGTGATGTCTGAGTTATCTGTGCTTCCTCAGCTATAGCTTCAAAAGAAGGAGGGCATTTTTTTTCCTTCAAGGAAAGTCCTATTCTGATTGTTTCCTCTTAACATTTAGTTACACTGGCTCTACTCCAAATACACCTGCAAATAAGCATGTTCTCCAAAAGAAGACAGGCATCCACTGAGAATCCCTACATCAGAGACCTTGACCTAAATGTTGTGATGAGTTGGGAAATAGTTTTCAGTCTTAACTACTTTCCTTTTAATTATCTGAAGCATCTAGATAATCACTTCATCTCATTCTGCTAATGGAGAAATAGCCATCATGCTGTACTCTGTGGTTTGTATTAGTTATGACCCTTTGCAGTTTTGTTAACCCAACTCAGCCCCACACAGAGATTCAATTCTACTCTCTAATCAAAGGACTTGCCAGGACTTGGGACTATTGAATGGCAGGAGATGAGTAGGCGGGGGGGGGGGGGGGGGGGGGGAGGCGGTAGAGGGATGGAAGTGTCCAACCTCTTATTTCTTCCATTCTGCTCTTGGTCCTCCTGACTAAAGGTTTTTACCCTTGTCCCTCCAAACAATCTTTTCTCTCCCACTGATTGTTAGATAAGTTTCTGCCTCCTCTCCCTTCCCCCAGGGATGGTAATATTTGATCACTCCTCATGCCTAGAACTGTGCGTAGATAATTAACAAGCCTTTACATTGTGCCAAATATCTGAAAGAAAAGGCCCTTCAGGCAATCTTCTTTTCTGATACTTAGGTAGAGGATTGGTTTAAATCATTGTTTCTACTTTTGCGTGAGGTGATGGAGGGAGAAAGTCCCTTTTGGATCAAGTGAAAGAGAAGAGGTGGAGATAAATGTCCAGGAACAACCACATTATGGCTTGGAGATATAACATTGAAAATGGTTGCAATAACAGAAACCACTTGAAGTACTCCAGTGGTTCTCAACCTTTTTAATGCCGCGACCCTTTAATACAGTTCCTCATGTTGTGGTGACCCCCAACCATAATATTATTTTTGTTGCTACTTCATAACTGTAATTTTGCTACTGTTATGAATCGTAATGTAAATATCTGTGTTTTCCGATGGTCTTAGGTGACCCTGCTAGCAGTTCTCAACCTGTGGGTTGCGACCCACAGGTTGAGAACCGCTGCTGTAGAGCCTAAGACCATGGGAAAACATCACAATTCATAACAGTAGCAAAATTACAGTTATGAAGTAGCAACAAAAATAATTTTATGGTTGGGGGTAACCACAACATGAGGAACTATATTAAAGGGTCACGGCATTAAAAAGGTTGAGAACCACTGACTTAGACAAATAAGGGAGACTTCATTGTAGAGAAAGGGTTTCCCATGGGACCGTGAGGCTGGGTTGCAAGCAGAGCACAAGGGTAGCTGTGACTTAGGGATCCAAGCTCTGTCTGAACCTGTTTTCTATCTCTTGTCTCTTGCCTGTGTGCTGCTGCATTGCTTTCCCTCTTTCTCCCTCTCACTGTCCTCTCTTGCTTTCCAGCTATTTCTGTCCTTCTGGTGCTTACTCCAGTTCTTGCCTTCATCTGACTCTCGGTCTAAACCAGCTTCCTTGCATCTCAGTGCATGTGGAAGAAGCATGACCACTGTTGCCTCCTGGATTTAACTGTTACAGACCCAGCCTCCCAAATTTCCAGGGAAAGGCCTTTGGCAAGTTCACCCTCGAACTGATCAATAGAGGACATAGTGAGTCAGTGTTATATCAACATGGCAGCCAGAGCTAGTGCTACAACCATATGAAAGGAATTCTCAGAGCAGGGCTGAAAGATGAGGGGCTCATATAATGAATATCTACTGCTTCATTCAGTTGTAATGCATGGCAAATTGTCTTCCTAGTTAATGAGTATTATACTAGTTGGCTAGTGAATTTCATCCCTTATAAATATTTGCAAATCTATCTATTCATATAATAGCGATCTTCCAGAAATCTGTATCAGCTACACATAACTCAGGAGGGGATCCTGCTCTTACCACATCAATTGTGAGACATTTCTTGGTGCTCTGTGTGGTTGCCAGCAAGATTAAGTGATTTATTCTACATTTGTAACAGATGGAGAGCTTTCTCCACTCACTATAATTCTCATTTCATTGAGCCAGATGGGATTAAGGGAATTAGAAAATAACAATGCATAAAATAAATATTAAAGCTGCTCCTTCTCTTCTTTTAGGACTACAATTTTAATGTCATTTTTCCCTCTCTCTGTCTGTCTTTCCTCAATGTACTAATTCAAAAGTCTATATTCTGTGGTGACATCTATAGTATGCACTTCAAGTACAAAGAAGGTAGTAAGCGCTCAATAAAGTTTTGCTGAAATGAACTGTGTTTATCAAATAGGTGCAGAATGTCACATGACTGATTTTGCCATCTCTCCTCTAATGGAACAAGCAAAGGGGAAGAGATAAATGTTTAAGTAGACATCAATATACTTGGGAAGTCCCTTATGGACATTTCTGGAGTATTATTAACTGTTGTCTTTGTAACTCTAGGCTGTGAAGGTTTTTTTTTTTTTTTCCTTTTTTCAGAATTAGCAGCAGGTGGGTTCCCTTAGGGAAGTACTAAAAATATCCCGCTCCACATATGGCTTTCCAGTGCTATGCAGGTATGTGTGCCTTTGCTAGATGCAACAGCCTACCTGCTGTTTTGAATATATTCCAAGATCATTTGCCAGGTATTGGCAATTCATTCTAGAAGTGTTCCTTTAAGCACTTCCGCTGTGCTAAGTGCTGTGTAGTTCCAATAAATAAAAGCTAAGATAAATGGTTATGGTAAGAAAATGATTTGATTTTCACTTCTAGTGGACATTCTTTCCAAAAACCGTTAACTATTAAGTTTTCAAAAATTGAAATCTTCTCCCATATCTCTTATTTTTTCTTACTTTAAAGTTGCTTAACCTAAGACTTACATGTGCTAGTTGTAAGTGGTTTGATATTTTGTTTGTTTTCTCTGTGTTTTTTTCCCCATGACTTTTACATTGATATTCTTACTGTTCCATTCTTGTAGAAGAGGAAACTAAATATTTTAACAGAATTTTTTTAATGAAAGTAAAGCTTAGACAGTTTATTTATTTAACACATTTTTATTGATTTCAGAGAGGAACAAGAGGGAGAAAAGGATAGAAACATCAATGATGAGAGAGAATCACTGATCGGTTGCCTCCTGCAAGCCCAAAACTGGATTGAGCCTGCAACCCAGGCATGTGCCCTGATTGGGAATTGAACTGTGACCTCCAGGTTCATAGGTCAATGCTCAACCATGGAGCCACGCTGGCCGGGCTTAACAGAATTTTTTAATTAAGATTTTAAAAATAAGGAATATTTTCTAAGAATATGTTAACTCTTCTCTCCGTGTTTAGAGCTTTCTGCAAACCAGTTAGCAAAGTGTGGCCACCCTCAGGTTAACTTGGTCTGTAACAACCAAAACTGAAAATGAATACCTAAGTAGCTTTCTTGAGGGAAAAGGTCCTTTCCCTAAGAACTGAGCTTAATGAAGGTATATGTCTAACAGGAATGTGACAGGAGTGGAGATTTTTATATCTGGCAGCTAACACAAGAGTCAACTCTTACTTCAAAGTCCATGTGGAATGAAAGAATGGGCAATGCCTTGAAAGCACTCCCAGCACTCATTTAACAACCCCTCCATCATGTAAAAAGGACTGCAGTGTGTGTATAATTGTGTTGCCTAACGAATTTCCAGAAAGAGGGGGGTCTTCATTAAAGCGTTCCCGTGAAAACTGAATTCAGCAGAATACAGGGTTTACCTCCAGACTGGCCTTTAAGGCTTGGACATATTCAGCAACTCCATACCCAGGAAGCACCATTCTGCTCTCTGACAGGCTTTGCACAAAGTACTGAGAGCATCTTTTATCACAGGTCTTTAGGTGTTATTCGGCTATATCTTACAATCATGGTTTGCGAACCGCGATTCAGAAAGGTTAAGTGATTCCGGGTGCTGTTCTTTTCTGCCCTCATTAGGTTTGCCGGGCTCTGCCCAAGACCTGCCTGGGAAGAAAACAAACCGTGACACAGATAGCGCCGTCCATCTGGGTCACGGCAGCAGTTCGCAGTGATCCATCTGTACGGAGACAAGGGACACAGGTTGGGAACACCAATTACTGTGCCGCTGCCACCTTGACTCCCCCCAGTCTCCTCTTTGCTGAACTGCCGCCGTACTCAGCCTTCAGTCACACCTTGGGCGCTCCATCATTCACCTCTCTGCACTGTTGCTTAACCATTTCATGTTCATTTATGCAACTGGCACACAATTCTGAAGCATATCCTCTGAAGAAAGCGCTATTCTAGGTTGTGTGTGTTTTTTTTTAAACCTTATTCATGTAAATACTTCCATCTTATTCAAAAAGAAAGACAGAGTTTAAGGCAACTTGGTTTTCTATTGTAGTGAGGAGTCATTGTTTTCAGGAATTAAAACCTAGGAAAGAAGAAAGGGCTAGTGTGGTGTTCATTAGGACTCTCCACAAATATTCTAGTCCTTCTTTTCTCTTACCTATATGGTTGAGTTGAAATTCCTCACCCTCTCTAAAGTTAGGTGTGATCATGTGACATTTTTGGCCAATGAAACATGAGTTGAAGTGATCTGTAGAACTTCCAGGTGGAAGTTTTAAGGGCCAATAGGCAATCCGCCACATTCTTTTTGCCCTACCTTATGGATCAGAGAAGTGTACGATGAAGTATAGCTGCCAACAGCCAGGGTGTGAGAGGGTCCACTACCCGCAGAGCCCCTCCCCCAACCTCCAGTGAATGTGTAGCATGGGTGAGCAATAAACTTTTGCTCTATTAAACCGCTGTGATTTTTAACAGCTTTATTGAGAGGTAATTTGCATATCACAATATTCTCCTGTTTAAAGTGTACAGTTCAATGTTTTTTTCATATATAAACTGTGTAACCATCACCATAATCTAATTTTAGCACTTACATCAGACTCATTTAGAAGATTTCATCCACAAGAAATCTTATACCCATTAGCAGTGGCTCCCCATTCCCCCCTCATTCTTTCAGCCCCAGGGAATCACTAATCTACTTCTGTCACTATAAATTTACATATCCTTGGCATTTCACATAAATTGACGTATACAATATGTATTTTTTTGTGACTCCCCCACCCCACACACTGAATGTTACGTTTTGAGGGTTTGTCCATGTTGTAGCATCTCTCAGTGATGCATTCCTTTTTATTGCTGCATATGTTTTACACATCTACCACATTTTGTTTATCCATTCATCATGTGGTGAACATTTGTGTTGTTTCCGCTTTTGGGCATTTATAAGTAACTAAAGGCCCAATGCACGAAATTCGTGCAGGAGTTAGGCCTTCCTTCCCCCGGCTGCCGGCACCGGCTTCCCTCAGGCACCCGGGACCGGGCTTCCCTCGCAGCCCCAGCTTCGTCCTGAAGGTCGTCCGGTCTAATTAGCATGTTACGCTTTTATTATTATAGATGCTGCTATAAACAGTTGTGTACATATTTTCTGTGGATATATATTTTTTTGTTTCTCTTGGAATTTCTCTAGAAGTGAAATTGCTGGATGATATGGTAACTGCGTTTATCAACGTGTGGAACTGCCAAACTATTTTCCAAAGTAGCATTCACACATTCACATCAGCAACTTAAGAAGGTTCCAATTTCTTCACATTCTCATCAATCATTGTCTGGCCTTTCTATTATACTCATTCAGGTGGGTGGTTAGTGGTATCTTACTTACCATGCAGCCCTTTTTTCTAGAGTGTCAACTAATGTCTTATCATGTGCAGTATGTACTTGTCTTACTGGGTTTTCTCATGTTTTAAAATCTCTAAACTGATTGATGGTTATCTCATTAGACCTTCCCCCGTACAGGCACCATCTTTTTGGAGTCCCATAGTGGATTGTGCATCCCAAAACAAGGGTTTGTCCTCGGAACATATAAGTGCTTAACAAATGTTTGATGAGTAAATGAACAAATAAAATGGATGCATATATGAATGGACAAGTTTAATAGCTCATTCTCACAGTCACCATTTGCATCATTTGCTGGCAATGTCACTATGTAGCAGAAAGAGTATGGAGTCAGGCTTGGAGACTGAGTCTCAGCTTCATTGTTTATAAGCTCTGTGAGGATGGATACGTTACTTAAGCCTCAGACTGTTCATTTGTAAGACGAGAAATAATATCAGAGATCATATGAGAGGCCACATGAGGTGGTGAAGGTAATGGATGCACACAGAGTAAACCCTCATTGAATATTCCCTTCCCTTCCCTTTAAGACAAGTGTTGCAACCTGAGTTTCCTCCTAGTTTCCTTGTCTTGAGCTGGTCTCCTTCGCCTGGAGTATATCATACCCAGCACCTAGAGATGGAGTAGATCATGTGTGAAACTCAAATTCTGGAGCCAGACTGCCTGCATTAAAGACCAGACCCCACCACCTTCTGTGTGATCTAGGAAAGTACCTTGACATTACCTTGCCTCCTCATCTGGAAAATGGGAATAAATGCCAGCTTGGATTTAAATACATTAATGTCTATAAAGCTTATAGGAGACTATCTGGCCCAATGAAAGGCTTCAAAATGTTTATTTTATTATTGTTGTCATTGATATTTTACTATTATTATTACTACTACTATTGCTATCACTGTTACTTAAGTAAAAGAATCCTGTTCTTCATGGCGGTAGGATTCTACCTTAATCTCCACCTACTTGATGTTTACTACTGGATGTCATGAATGCCAATTGTCTCTTTCTCTAAACTCTATCATGAGTTGTTGGCTGCTGAATGTTGTCCCCAAATACTTGCAAAATGCAATACTCTGAAGTTAGTCTGTCTCCACTTCAGGATCTATTCATTCCTTGTCTGCCCATTTTGAAATAGATGGAGTCCTGTTCTTCCAAAATTAAGTGGCCCCTAGATCACTGAGGGGTGTGTGTGTGTGTGTGTGTGTGTGTGTGTGTGTGTGTGTGTGTATGCAAACATGTATCACCTCTGCTGTCAAATGTTTTCTGACTCTTTGCTGTGAGCAGTCATTTCTCATTTCCACAGAGCAGCCCTTTCTCTCCGGATTCATTGTCTAATCTGCTGTGGTTTTGCCAAACAGGAAAACCCAGCTTGTTGGAATTGTATATACAGTAAGTGTGAAGAGACCCTGACAGAAAGCCCCTGGGGAATCTCCCGTGAGTCAAGAAAAGGAGTGTCAGTGTGTGAACATTGTAACACATAGTAAAACACAAGTAAACCCAATAAGACAAGTACATACTGTACCTGAAAAGACATTAGTGGACACTCTAGACAAACAAGCTGCATGGAAGCAGAGGGTCACAATGACCATCAATACAAGAGCCAGGGTTTGATGAGATCCCTTAAAAAGTCAGTAGGCTATAATAGAATCTTAGAAGATTCTTTTTAGATCACACTCTTATTCTCGGTTGTGATCTAGGAGAGGTGAGCTTTGCCGAGCATCTAAGTCAGAGAGGTAGAATATCATCATTCTAATTATATTATTAGGAATGCAAAAGCATCCAATTCATTTCTTGTCCATAGCATCAAATGTTCTGGGCCATAAAGGAATGCAAGTGTACTATACATTTGCTACGGGGCGGGGCGGGGGGGGGGTGGTCTGCAAGGGTTTTGACACTCTTACCTCTGATCCTCCTTGCAGTGTTTAGAAAATTCTGCACAGCCCAAGTCTAGCTGTAGAGAGTCCTTCTCCCTGGCTCCCTGACCCCAGAAGCCACAGTGAAGAACTGTACAGGGCAATAGTAATAGCCGTATCTACTGCCCAGTGGCAGTGGTGCCCACGGCGATATCCGGCGAATGGCCATGTGATGACAGGGTGGCACTGCCGTGCTCAGGCTTCAGCAGCAGGTCTAGGCTCTCCTAGACATCTGTTCTGGTGACAGTTTAGCTGTGGATTCAATGAGCTGACCTTTTCCGCTCCCATTGTCCAAGTCTGGTTCTCCATTCCTGCCTACAATACTGTTAACACCTAAGAATTTTCCAGTTAATTGCTTTTATGCTTAGTTCTTGTTTTCAGCCAAGAACTCTATGTAGGACAGATAGGTATTTCTTGTTTTTTTAATCTAAATCATATACAAAGCAAGCATTTGATATCAAAAGATAGTTTAGCCATATAGCAGATACGTTCAGTACATTTTGTCATATCCTTATTAACACAATTATCCCAAGAAGGTGGCAAAACTTTGACTGACCACTTTCTATTTAGTTTTACTCCCAGAGAATCTTATAACTAGCAAATAGTGTTTAAATCATCTTTAAAAATCACTTATTTCCCCTGTTTTCTTCTAGGAGTTTTATGGTTTCAGGACTAATATTTAAGTTTTTAATACATTTTGAATAAATTTTTGTATATGGTGTAAAATAAGGAACACATTTTATTCTTTTTTCATATGGGTTTCTAGTTTTCCTAACAACATTTATTGAAGAATCTGTATTTTCCCTATTTTGTATTCTTTGTACTCTTGTTGAAGAGTTGTTGACCATATATGTGTGGTCTTATTTCTGGGCTCTCTATTCTGTTCCATTGGCCTATGTGTCTGTTTTTAATGTCAGTACCACAGTTTTGATTATTGTAGCTTTGTAATATAATTTGGCATTAGGAAGTGTGATACCTCCAGCTTTGTTCTTCTTAATCAAGATTTGGGGTATTTCTGGGTCTATCTGAATTTTAGGATTGCCTTTTCTATTAGTCTTGGCAATAATTTTTTTTTGCATATGACACCAAATGCATAACCAACTAAAGCAAAAATAAACAACTGAGATTACATTAAGCAAAAAATTCTTCACGGCATAGGAAGCCACAAACCTACAGAATGAGAAATAAAAACATTTGTAAACCTTATGTCTGATAAGGGGTTAATATTCAAAATATATAAGAAACTCATGTGACTTGATAGTAATAATAATAATAACCCAATTAAAACATGGGCAAAGGATTTGAATAGACATTTCTCCAAAGATGACATACAAACTACCAACAAATAAATGGAAAGATGGTCAACATCACTAAACATCAGGGAAATGAAATCAAAACCACAGTGATATATTACCTCAGGCATATTAGGAAGGTTACTATTTAAAAAAAAAAAAAAAGACAACCAGTGTTGGCAAGGATGTGGAGAAAAGGAAGTCCTTATATACTGTTGATAGACCCTATGTCACTGGGTTAGAATCAGAATGTGTTAACGTATGAAAGTGCTTTGTAAAAAGCAATTTTGCAAATAAGTATCAGATAATGGAACAAGAGAGGAGAGGATGTTTAAAGGTGCTGTATTTAGATTAACATCATGATGGGGAAACAAACTTGGCAATCATAAAACAAAACATTTAATTTAGAAGTATAAAATAATCTACAAATTTTTATAGAAAAGCGACCTTACTTTCTCCTAATTTGTGTGGTATGCATAGTGCTCTCATAACCATGTGAATGATTAGGTTGTAAGAGACAGATCAAAAAATATATTAAACAGACTTGGAAGGGGGTGGATATAAAGTTAGCATTTCTGAGTCATGAAAGCATCAGATAGCAATTTCAGAAAGGTGTAACTTTATTTAAAACCGAGCTACTGTGAATTCTATCATACTGCAGACACCTCTGACTCAACAGTCTCTGTTGGCATATTGCTATGCTGACAAATTCTCACATAAACTGAAAATTTCCATTTTGTAAATAAGTATGTGGGTTCCTGACAGTCTAGCTTCTATCCCGAGATGGAACTTTGGAAAGTGGAGTCCTCACTTGACTGACCCTGTATAATCCACTTCTCACATTAGCAAAGCAGATTTATCACCCAAATCAGAGAGTCAGTGTGAACGTTAATGTAATATTAAATCTGATACTCTTCTTCAAGTTTGAGAAACACAAAACACATCCTTGGCCTCCTTGGCTAGATTTCCTGAGATAGTTAGAGTAGTATGGTGTGTTGATTTGGTCATCTTTATGATACCAGGGGCTCTATTCACTTCCATCCACAATAGGACAAATACGGCCCACTGGTCCAGAAGCAGCTGAGCCAGGATATCCGATGTACACAAATGTGAGTGTACCTGCAGGCAAATGCAGGGTGGGTGATGGATCTTCCTTCTGCTGAGGCAGAGTCAGTCCCTGGGGCTTGGGTCATACTCTTTATGAGCAACACCCCATCATCTAAGAAGAATGAACTGGACATGAGATACAACCACGCAGATGGATGAAAAGTCATAAACCATTGCAGGGAAGGGACTAGGTGAGATACATTTGCATATCATGGACTTTGGATCAGGCAACCGGCACATACATCACAAACAATAATGAGAAGGGTTGGACCCACATATCAGATATAGTAGGAATAAATGATGTACCCATTAAAGGCCTAATGCAGTATCTAGCTTATAGATGCTCAGCATGTCAATATTGCTATTTGTTTGTTTTTCTTCCTCCTATTTTTAAAAATTACTTTGGGAGGGGTTTTATCTATATATCAGGAGGAGTTGGATTCCATGATCACAATGTTTCTTCTAGCTCCATGAGTAGTATGAACCTAGCAGTAAGCTTACCTTTGAACAGCCCTGCTTTTTCAAGAGCTGGGAACAATGTTTTATAAAGATAGGAGACCTTTCTGTGATCCTCTGGCCTGCTAGTTGGAGTGAAGGAGAGAATGGAGAAGGGAATCTCTCTTTTTTATCACAGTTATGATCCTGAGCCCATTTCCCATGTACTTTTATTCTCCTATTAAAGGCCCGGTGCACGAATTCGTGCATCAGTGGGGTCCGGCCGGCCTGCCCTGATGGGGGCCGACCAGGACTGGGCCGGTGGGGTGGCAGGGGACGCGGGAGGTTGGCCGGCCGGCCCTGTCTCTGATCGGGGTTGGGGGGGCTAATTGGGGGCCAGGCTGGCCAGGGAGAGGAGTCACAGGAGGTTTGGGAGGCTGATTGGGGCCCCCATCGGGCCAGTTGGCCGCTACAGTGCACGTCATAGCGACCTATCGTTCCGGTCATTTCGGTCATTCTGGTCGTTCTACCATTCCAGTTGCTTAGCTTTTATATATATAGATTTCTAAATGCTTTTTTAAAAAGATTTCTTATTGATATTTAGAGAAAGAGGACGAGAGAGAGAGAGAAACATTGATGTGAGAGTGGAACCTTGATCGGCTGCCTCCTGCATGCCCCCTACTAGGGATTAAGCCTGAAACCCAGGCATGTGCCCTAACCAGGAATTGAACCAGCAACCTTTTGGTGCCCAGGACGAAGCCCAACCAACTGAGAGCCACACCAGCTATGGCTATTTCTAGATGCTTTAAATTGCTCAACCAACTTCAGTGATGAAATGGGTCTGCTTGTGGTCTTATGAGGAAAGAACAAGACCCAGAGAAAACAAGGATTTGGAAGTCATTATCATCCAACCAACTTCTACAAGTGGGAGGCGTCTAGTCCTGTGTGATCCTGTGGACACAGACCTTCCTGCCTATTGGGAAAGCAGAAGTGATAACCAGACTTCCACACCTGGACATCTATTTCCCAGGTTATTAAAGAGTCAGCCAGGGCCAGACTTGGGCAAAATTAGAATATAGAGGTGGTGTGTTGCAAAGAGTATTGGGACGGGTCACAATACCTGGATCCTGGCTCTAGCATTCACTTGTTCTATGACCTTGCACAAGTCATTTCTCTTTTTTGAACCTTGGTTTTTCTCCTGGGAAGTAAAATGGGAGTCCTAATAACACATTCAATATTTACCTAAGAGGAGAAAATGTGAAGTGTTTAAACCGATATAAAAGCAAAGCTCTAAGTCTGGGCCTGCCTCCCACGTTCATGCCTGCTCCTTCCCTTCCCTTCTCAGTTTCTTCACCCCCTCCCATAGCCAACAGTTCCTCGGGGTGGGAAATAAATCTAGTTAATTCATAACAAAGTGTTACCGCCATGGGTGACTCTTCCCTATGTCATCTGCATGCTAATGAATGAATCTCTGGCTTTGGAATATCAGATGTTAGCAAGAGACATGAAAGGAAGGAGGTAGGAGAATGTATATACGTGTGGAGGGGGTGGGTGGGTGATAGGGTATCCTTAGGTAGAAACCTCCCTGATAAACCAAAGACAGTAGCCTGCTCTACCTGAAGCAAAACTGGCTGTGCAGGGAGCCTTTTAAAGCACGGTTAATGTGAAATTCTCTCTCTGCATCCTTGGTCTGCAATGACACTGGCAGATGCTAAACTTCGGCCTGTCTAGAACAGTTAATTAGGTTATAGAGGCTGCCAAAAATCCCAAAGTCATCCCCAGGAAGTGCAACCTTTTGAGATCTGAAGCAAAGGTCAGAAGACATAAATACTAAAGTGAGTTTTAAGAGAGAAACCACCAAATACATAGCGGGCAGGGAAGAGAGGAAGGAAGGTGGGTCCTTGGCCGTCTGGCAAATCCTATCAGACTCATAAACAACATTGAGATCAGGCAGAAAGCGGTCCTGGCTCTTTCCCCAGTAATAAGTACAGTATATTCATAAAGGACGATACTGTAATAGAGACTGTATATTCATAACCTGTTCCAGAACGCTCAGCCCAAACCTCCTGGGACATCGGGAGGTCTTCCGGAGACCTCCTTCCTGCTGGAGAAGTTCCCACCTGACAGCAATGAGGCTGTGCAGGGGAAGGAGATAATTTGCTAAGTGGAATCAGTTGAACAAATGCCTGGGTAGGACTAGGCTTCTTCATTGCTTGCAGCACAGTGTTACAAAGTAAGAACTGCTATCTGGCCCCCGGTTCTCAGCAGTGGGAGGTAGCCTTAAAAACCCAGAGACCCAATTCTTCCAAAAAGATTACTCCAGAAAGTGTGTTGGGGATGGGGAGGGGCAACAAAATAAACAGCAGTGCCTAGGCCTTCACTGCCACCAGCAGGGCCCAGGAGAAATGCAGGCCTGCAGAAGCCCCAGGTGGGAGGATGAAACTTACAGCTGCCTTCGCCCTGTGCCCACCCACCCCTTCCCCAATCCCAATGATTTGGAAAAGCTACTCTTCCTCTCTACAAGTTGAGCTCCTGCCCTAAAGCTCAAAATAAAGGGTTTGGGGAACAAACTCCAATTAAGGGGCTGAACATTCCTTCCTCCCTTCCCCCAGGTTTTCCTTCCTGTCTTGGGATTTGCAGCGTTTCCATAGGTGCAATGGAGTGTGGCCCAGAGATGGCAATTTTACAGCTGGGTCCACTTACATCTCTCTTCTCCAGGGACGTGGACCAGACCCCTTCAGCCGTCCACCTTAGATTAGCGTCAGGTACAGCCAACTCTCGCTTTGCATGAATTTGAAAAATCGGCCCAACGCCAACTTGATCTCTCGCACCCCATCCCAATCCGTGACCACCTGCATTTTGCGGGGCCCTTGGGCGGGACGGCGCTCCCTGGAGCGCGCAGTGCGCCCCGCATCTTCGAGGCTGTGGGCCCGGGAAACACTGGGAGGGCTGAATGGCCCAGGAGTGCGCCCGGGTTGGAGCAGGAAGGACCCCCCTGGAGCCTTAGAGGCCTCCGAAGGGCTCCCCGCAGAGATCCGCTTTTGGAAAGGTTCCACGACCACGCGGCGGTGAGCACGTGAGTCGCGCAGCTTCCCTATAAAAACCCCGGCTTCGCTGCGCGTTAGGAGCGAGAGGAGCTGAAGGACGGGACCACCTGCGCCACCAGCGACAGGGCGGCGGTGCCACTCCCTCCGAGACGCGCGAAACGGTTCTGCAATTTGATGCTTCCTACCCTCGGGGTCCGGACTCGGTGCGTGTGTGTAACTTTGAGGCCGTATTCCCGGCACTTGGGCAAAGACGCGCTGACGCCGGCACGCGTGCATTCCCGAAAATCCTCAGGGCTTCTTTGACCTTTAGGAGACCGGGCAGAGCAGCAGTAATCTCGGGCTAATGTCTTTCCTGCCTTGCGCCAAGGCGGCAGCCGCGAGCGCTCGGGATCATCCCCAGTGAAGCCCAGGAAGCCCCTGGGTAGCCCGAGGCCCCAGCCCCGCCGCTCAGTAAGCCGCGGGAGGCAGCTTCCCATAAACTCCGGACACCTTTTCTAGATAAAGTTTGCTCTGCTACCCTCGCCCGCTCGGTCCCGCCTCCTAGACAGCCCCCTCCTCCCGCGGCGGGCGCGGGCGGGGAGATGGCCGTGGACTCGGCGACGGGCGCGGGCGCTTCCCAGCGCAAAGGGGCGCCGCGCTCGTAGCCGCCGACACGCTGACCTCCCGCTCCCACCGGCTGCTGCACTGAACTCGGGGCGCGAGCGAAGGCGGACTCCCGGAGAGGCAGCAGGCGGCGGCGACCAAGGCCCGAGGAAAGGTCCGTATGGCCGCTCCGCGCCGGCCGGTGGTGAGTGCCAGGGAGCTCGCCGGCGGCGCCTCGGGCTCGGAGCGGCTCTGAGCCGCGCTGCCTGCGGGGATCGACCTCGCTGTTCCGCGGATCGCGGGCAGGAACCCGAGGAGCAGAAGAAGGCGGCGGCGGCGGCTATCCCTCCAAAGGGCGATGTGGCCGGCCGGTGCGGGCACCAAGCAGCCCTGCCCCCGCGACTCTGCGCTCCGGCGGGCGGCTTTCTCCGGGAACCTCACCGCCCTGCCTTCTCACCTCGTGCCCGCTGGCCGCAGCGTGCGGGTCTTCATCAGCGCCAACCCTGAAGGTAAGTCCCTCGCTCGGATTTGCCTGTCCCTCTGTCCTTCTGTCCGTCCGCGCAGCGGGATCGGTGAACGGGCGCGCCGTGCGTCCCCGTGCTCCCTTCCTCCAGCTAAAAGCCTTGGCTGCCCTGAGCGCGTGGGAATTTCATTGGAATCACTTTTACTCACCTCACGCATCCCCCTCTGCCTGCCGACTTCCTAGGACACTCATTTTACCCCCGCCTTGCTCCTCTGGGCGAGCTAAGAAACGTCCCAGGCAGAGCAGAGGCTTCTGGAAGCTCCAACCTGCCACCGCCACCCTTTCCCCTTTCTTTTAGCCGTTTCTTCTCCGAGGTTGTTGCAGGTATAAGTAGTAGCTTTCGCGTCAAGTTCCCGAATAGGGCACCCTCCTTTGCTATTGTTCATGCCGAGGTGAAGTGTTCCCCAAGATTCACCTCTTGGCGGGTGCGATAGCACCCTTTCTGCCTAGGAGAGCCAAAGAGACCCCTGTGAACTGAAGGCCCGCGCAAAGGTTGGGAAGAAACGCGCCTTGGGGTCCTAGGATCCGCCGGGAGCTGGTTTCGAGGTAGAGCGCTCAGGGTGAGCCCATCTCTGGTTGGGCGCTGGGCTTGAGGTCCCTGTTCTAGCACCTGGCCTTTAGTCGTGTAACTGCTTAAGGCTGGGTACCTGGTCAGCGCTAAGTGCAAACTTGTTGATTTATTACTTTCACAAATCACAACGGCTGAGTGCTGGGTGGTGAATCCCTTGTTCATCACAGCATTTACTTCTCATCCTGGATATTAACTTTCTTTCTCAGTAAGTTAAGAAAAAGTAGGATGCATTTGATGTGAGCTGGATAAAACTGCAGGATATGCCTTTTTCCAGAACAATAAATGTTCAGCCAGGAGATGAGTTTTTAGGAGCCTGGAGCCTGGAATAGACGTGCAAGATCCGAAGGGAACTTTTTCTGCACTCTATAACAAGCCTGGGGCCTGACAAAAAAGTAAAAGGAAAAAAAGAAGTTGACAAGCATCATTGGAGAGAGAATAATTTGAAAACCCGAAGCTCTGATTGCTTGTTAAAAGCATACAGAGAGGACCAAGAGAAAAAACTTTCTAAAAAAAATCATGTTAAAAAAATAAAACCACTAGCAGAAACTAATTCTAATTAGTTTTAGAAGGACTTGTACTTTTTAGGGTGGGCACCACTGGCCTTTCATCAGTTTACAACTCACTTTCACAGACTTTAATAAGCAAGGGAGGTTTTAGAAAGCTACAGTACACTCAAAATCCTTTTAACTCAAATATGTCTCCAGGATTTTGCCTTAATCTGGATAAAGAAAACCATGCAGATAGGCAGCCTGTTTAAGGATTAAGAAATTCTGCAACTTAAGTTTCCATTGTTGTTTTCAAAAATATTGCTAAAACATTGTCAAAGTGTTTGAGAGAATTGTGTTAGAAAATGATTAGTCTTAAAATTTTCAATGCTCCTGAGCATGAAAAAAATCTCAAAGTATTTACATCTGCTGTTGTAAAACTAGCTAAATTATTGTTTTTCTTTAAATAAGTTGCTTCTAAGCCACAGTTAAATTGTTACTATCATCAATAGTTAATTTTTTCATTAAATTTGTAATTTCTAGGATTAAAAACCAATAATGAATTTAAATTGAGTCAGCTAAATATTTATTTTCAAGATTAATGTCATTTTTCTTAAGCCTGTCCACGTAATTCTTCAAATTCTCTAGTTTCTGGAAATAAATGCTTTAGCATCTGTTAATCTTAGGAAAGCAAACAGGAGAGAGTTGATCATGCCTCCTGGTCACTGTTTGAGTTGAGCAGCTTGCACATTGATTTTAAAAGATCAGCAATGTGACCCTAGCTGGTTTGACTCAGTGGATAGAGTGTTGGCCTGCAGACTATAGGGTCCCAGGTTTGATTCTGGTCAAGGGCACATGCCCTGGTTGCAGGCTTGATCCCCAATTGGGGCGTGCAGGAGGCAGCCAATCAATAACTCTCTCATCATTGATGTTTTTCTCCCTCTCCCTTCTCTAAAATCAATAAAAATATATTGTTTTTAAAAAAGATCAGAAATGTAAAGCTTACCTGAGACGTTTCAATAGGGGCAGGACCTCAACTTGTATCCACATGGAGAGCCGAAGGTATGTTGAATAGAGAAGACAGACGGGTATTTTTTTACAACCTGAATGTGAAGACCTGCACTCTTGGTAAATGCTCTCAAAGATGCAGCATTTTACTGTGAGACCTTTATGGATACAATTCAGGAAGCAAGTGGTGTGTTTTGGTACAATCCAATATTAGATTCTTGGCCAATACTCAAGAACCTTTCCACTGTCAAATTAAGACAAAGAACACTACCTCATGCTCTCCTTTACAAGTGGAAATCCAATTTATGCTCTAAATAAAAGCTGCTCTTTGTTGAACTCATAGCAATACTTTTAAGAATCCTGCCAGGGTCTCTCTCACTCAGATGATTGTTTTAATCGGTCTTGCTTCACAAGGCTGTGTGGAATTTCCCATCAGTAATAAAGATAATACATATTTTTAGAATGGAAAACTTACTTTCCCATATATTGGCTCATTCAGTATTTTAGTTTTGATTTCCATCCTCAAACCCAGTGAGGATGGTGGACCATAGAGTGTTGTCTCTATTTTACAGATGAGAAAACTGAGGCTACACCAGGTTAAGCTTACTTGCCTGAAATCATATAGCAGAATGAAACAAGGTAGAGCCTACAGGGGACTCAAAACATCTCTCTTGGTACTATTTGGCCCAGGCTAGGTTGATGCCAGATTTCTATGAAATAGCGCACCTCCATATAGACAAGAATATAAGCTAAATATTGTGGATGAGTGCTGTCCTTACTCTTAAAGCCTGATAGCCAAGAGAAACTAAATGGTAGGAAGGAAACTTGTCTGTCCTGACCCAGCCTTCAAGAAGATTTCAGAATGTTCTGAACACTAGTGGGCGTGGTTCTGTCTACAAGGTTATCTGCATCAGACCAATCCCTACGGATGAAAGAAGAACCAGTGTGGAAGAGGCAATAGCATTGTTCATGGATCTTCCACTGTGAGTAGCTTGAATTCGAGGAGGCCTGATAAACAATATTCCTCTTCCCTGCCTCAATTTTTAACCAGTTTAGAATAAGGTCATGTTTTAGCTCAGGCTGCTATAACCAAGTACCATACACTGAGAGGATTCAACAATAGACATTTATTTCTCAGTTCTAGCCCAAGATTAAGGTTCTGGCAGATCCCATCCTGATAAGGGCCCCCTTCCTGGTTCTCAGATGGCCATCTTCTCATTGTGTCCTCATGTGGCAGAGAAAAAGGAGGAGTTCAGGTCTGTCTTCCTTTTTCCATTTCTTTGGAGGATACTAATCCCTTAATGGGTGCCCCACCCTCATGACTTCACCTAAACTTAATTACCTCCCAAAGGTCTCACCCCAAAATATCAAGGCGTTTGGGCTTCTATATATGACTTTGGGCCATGCGAACATTCATTCAGTCCGTAGCTGGTAAAGTCTAAATCAGAAGGAAAACCAAAATATTGCCGTTATTACTGATTAAAAACATATGCAAAGCCACACGTTCTATCTGTGATCCTTTGGGCCAGATGTGATTTTGGAGTTCCAAATATTTGAGATCAGGGGTAATGGTGCGTACACTGCTTATTATATGGGGTCTGGAGTAATACCCCATAGTCAAATATAAAAGGTCTCTAAGGAAACATGTACCCCCTCTAAGTGCTGTACAATAGAATTTTCAGCAATGTTGGAAGGGCCTTCATCTGTGTTGTTCTATATGGTAGCACTGGTTACAAAAGGCTTTTTGTAACTTTTTTGAAATGTGGTTAGTATGATTAAGAATCTGAATTTTTAGTATTATTTCACTGTCATCTATTTATATTTTCCTAGACACGTGGAATTACTGGCTATTGTGAGGGACACAAAGCTCTAAGTGGCATAATAAAGCCCAAGTAGCTTACGTGAGTTAAGGCCAGTTTTGTTACCGAGGACTCAGGTCACTTCAGCTTTGGCTGCCAGATGAATTGGGGGAAATTTTTTGTTCTCAACACTTTGGGAATTTTAGAATTACAAGTAAGGACAGTGGACCGTTATCGGGGGATGTGGCTTTTACCTAGACGAGTGGGTTTCCAGAATTGCACAAACTTAGCCTCCCAGTCAGTGCCAGTAATGGACAGGGCACAGACCTGCCCCACCCCACCAGCGGACAGAGTTGACCCCTTTAACATTTAAGACATGGAGAAGCAGAAAAGAATGACAGGTTAACTTACAAGAGAGAACAAAAGGGCTGGGCTCCTTGTGCTCAGATTTTCCTTCCAAGTGCATCCCTCAGATGAAGGCCCTTGTCCCCTGAAGAGTAAGGGATGACTGCCCAGGGCCCACTATACTCATGGATCTCCCTCTGCGTGTCAATAGACATCTGGAGTGGAGGAGAAGACTCCAACACCTATTTTTGTGCATTCCCCTATGCAGGTTTATGCATCTTTGAGGGTTGTGAACGTTGTCCACAATAACAGTGATCAGATGCTCAGTCACTTCTCAAGTACATTTTTTATTATACATGTCTTTGCATCTTCCCTGAAAATCTATCCCGTGTCTTTGGAGTCCCCGTGGAAAAGCTTGTTCTCCATTTTTGCAGAAGCCATGGTGAAGAGAGAAATGTTTTCCCTACTGTGGCTGCAACCAGTGGCCATTTGCTCTAACAAATACTCCCAGACAAGGGGCAGAAAGATGTGCTGAAAAAACTCATATGAAACCTATGAGTATTCTTCACCAT
Source organism: Plecotus auritus (assembly GCF_963455305.1). Classification (NCBI taxonomy): domain Eukaryota; kingdom Metazoa; phylum Chordata; class Mammalia; order Chiroptera; family Vespertilionidae; genus Plecotus; species Plecotus auritus. Next base: position 225,110,764 of record NC_137770.1, on the reverse strand, counting down.
GGTTCTTTTTAAAATATATATATATTGTTACTGATTTCAGAGAGGAAGGGAGAGGGAGAGAGAGATAGAAACATCAATGATGAGAGAGAATCGTCATTTGGCTGCCTCCTGCTGGGGATCGGGCCGGCGACCTGGGCATGTGCCCTAACTGGGAATCTGATCATGACCTCCTGGTTCATAGGTCTATGCTCAACCACTGAGCCATACTGGCCAGGCTTCACCATGGTTCTTCTTACTTTTTCGACAAGATTATTTTCAAGTATCCATATTTTGTTTTGTTCTTTCATTTTTATAAGTAATCAGAAAAAAAAATGCAGTTGAGCACAGCAAAAAAAAAAAAATGTTTCATGCCCCAGGAACATCTTTAAAAGGTAAGATTCTTGAAGGAGAATATCCTGAGTTGTTTTACAATAAATGCAAATAGGATATATATAATAAATGAGTTCTAAAATTATAGAGGTTGTATTTTCAAATCCTTCAGCAACCATTTTTCAGGCAGGAAGAGAATATTAGCTACAAATACACACTTGAGAGCCAGACTGTCTGGGTTTGACTCTTTAGTCCACTATTTAAAATTGTGATTTCTTGAGCAAGTTGCCTCACTCTTCTGTTCTCAGTTTCCTCATGTGTAAAAGAAGACAGTAATAGCACCTGCCTTGCAGGGTTATTGACTAGATTAAGTAAGCTAGTAGATATAAAGCACTTAGAACAGTATTGGGCACATAGTAAACATTACATAAGCACTTACTATTGTCCTTTTTATCTTTTTATTATTAGTTTCTATTGTGATGCAGACACTGTGCAGGTGTGAGTTTGCAAAGATGAATAAGGCATTTCCAGCCCTCCAGGAATGCTGTCTATAGAGGCTATCAGTTAGAACTCAATAGGAAAACAGGAATCACTCCAGTTATCAGGGAACTGGGTGCTCTGAAAAATCCTTGTAAGGGTCTGAGGAATGAAGGGGCATCACTAGGCACTTAGGTGGATTGCCAAAGCCATCACCCAGAGGGCAGGGAACTTCAGAAGCCACAGCTGGTATCACAGTTGATACTGGGTAACTGGCCAGCTTCTACAAACAGGCGCATCTGCTAGAACTGAACTACACCGCCTACAGCTGGTGGCCAAGGAGTTTTCCCGGCTTGCTTTGCCTCCACATCTCATGCAGCTACATCCCTCTGGCAGAACCAGAATTGCATTAGGACCCTGATAAAAAGTAAGACTGGGAACTTCAGGCTTCCGGCCTCTATATCACAAGGAGAGAATGGATGGAAGTGATAATGGATACTCAAAACCAAGACGTAGTATCTAGCCGGGGGGGGGGGGGGGGGGGGGGGAAGCAGAGGCATCCACGCATTCACTTGTTCAACCAGTAAAGATGCATGAAGCACCTACTCCATGTGGAGTGCTGTTCTGGTGCTTAGAAAACAGGCGGGGCTTGGCTCTCATGGGGTTGACATAAATAAGGTAACATATGTGATGAGCTCTGTGCTAAAATATGAACAGAGCATTAGAGAGACACCAAGGAGTTAGAGGGGTTGGGCGGGCTCCTCGGAGGAATGAATGGAGAGCCAGGGTGTAGAAACTCCCACACCATAATCAAATAGGAGGCAAAGCAAGGATGGATGAAGTGTCTGCAGGCAGTAGAGAGAGATTGTTCAACAAAGAGCTTTTACCCCATTGGATAAGAATGGAGCGATGTTTTGAGGTGATATTATCATTTGTCTTTGAAGGTGCTCATTTAGAATGACATTTAAAAGAAAGCATGACTAGGACCATATAGGCATGCTATATACAAATAGATCGCGACCCTATCCTATGGTTTAATAAATCATCGACAGATCTTTTGAAATTCTTGTCACACCGCGGCAATGACACCATTTGCCATTTTAAAGGGCGGATGTCTGCAGGTTTGAATTGTATTTCTGTTTCAATGGTCTTTTGCTGGCTTAGTGACTTAAAACAAAGATGTATCACTTCTCACAATTGAATGCCTGGGAATTGGGGCCGGGCTTGGCCTGCAGAAGAAGGGAGAGACTCCCGTTCCACAGGCACTGGTAGTCACTCACGTGGCTGCGTCCAGCTACACGTCTGGGTGGCGCTGGTGGTGGAAGGAGGTTTCACCCCTCCTTGGTGCTCCTCCGTGTGGGATCGCTCTCTTCAGTTTTTCTCTCCCCATTCAGGAGTCTAGCCCAGGGTTCATAATATGGGGATGGCTTCCCAGGAAAGGGAAATGGCAGCTGCTTCAGGCCTGGGCTTGGAGATCCGCAATGTCACTGTCGCTGCAATCTCTGTGCAGGGCCTAAGGCGAGCCTAGCTCCACCGTAGGAGAAGCAGCCCATCTCTGGAGATGAGGGGAGGCACGTGTGCTCAGGGAAGAGCAGGGATTAGCAGTGGCCCACTTCGAAGGCAGTGAACCCCAGTTATGGTGTGTAGTTTCTTGACCTTTGCCATAACTAAATTAAATGGTATAATGCATGGCAAGTGAGTCAACTAGTAGCCTGGCACAGTGCTAACCCAGTGTTAATCCACATAGTCGTTGGTGATAAGGTAAGCTGTTGAGGGTGGACCCTGACTTCGTAAATGGCACCCTTCCACAACCTCCCAAGTTCTAAACTGAGAAAAAGTACCAGGGAGCTTGCAGATAGGAGATCAGAATATCCTGTTTTTACTGATAAAGATAACAATGGACAATACCTTTGTGCTTTCTCATACTAAACACCAGAATTAGACAATCTTCCACCCACACACGGGGGGAGAGGGGCCTCCAGACCGTCTGCCCCCTGAAACATGGAGCCTGTAGGGGAGAGCTAACCCACCCGCTCTGTGGACAGGACAGTCCCCAGAGGAATGAGAGAACAGGCGCGTTGAGCTTGTGGATTTATTCTTCCAACATTTTCCAATCAAGTAAGTCACCCCTTATGCCCCCCACCCCAGATCTGGAAATGGCAGGTGAGGAGGTAAAGGGGAGTCCAGGAGTCTGATGCTAGAGGAAGGAAGGCTTCTCTCTGGCATGGAAAGCTTGAGAGTTTTAACATTTGTGCACCGTGGACTCGTTTGAGTACTTAGGATCCTTTAAGTTAGATAACCAGTTTGACATCACCCAAATTATATCACAGACCAGTATCTTAACACATTGCGGACGGATCACGAGAATTTGCCAGTTTTGTTTAGTTCCACTTCATATTACACAGTGCTTTACAACGTATCATCCTTTAAAAAGGTATTAGCTTGTAAGAACATGTAATAAATAACTCCAAAATGCAATGGGTATTTAACTTTAAAGCGTGCCTTTAACATTTATGTAAAGCATTTTTTGTACTCGTTCAATAGAAACTTATCTGGCCACTGGGTAAAGCTAGCAATAAAACTACTGGCCCGCAATGTGTTAACACAAAAAGAGAATACAGTGAACTATAAGGTATGACATACCTTATATAGAACAGCAAGACCTGTACTACATATCAGCATCGGAATACTTTTATAGAGGAAGTGCTCAGCACAGCCTTAGGAAAAGTCACTTCATCTCTCTACAAATAATGAGTTGTTCTAAACCACCGAGTTTTGGGGTAGAGTGATAGGCAGCAGTAGACAACTAAAAACATCAAGTGCAAACTCACAAACACCTTTTAAAATTGGAAATGATGCAGTTCCTACAGAGGAACAGGGATTTATCTACAAAGTAATTGGGAAGTTCTTTTCAGCTCAAAAATTCCTTTAGGTTTTGCTCTTAATGGTCATATGATTTAAATAAATATAAAACTTGTAGTGGGTATCTCACAAGTATACAGTAGGAGCTGAGTTAGGTACCATCAGTCGAGAAGAAAGGTGTTTACTTTCTTAAAGATAGACACCTTGGTATTGTTTTTAAAGCTTTAGTTTTCATCATATTTTTGGTTGAAATCAAACAAGATTCATTTGGCAAATTAAAGAATGTTGGCTGATGTATAATTAGAAAAAGGAGTTGTGTGACAGAAAGTTAATAAAAGGATAAAATACAGCAGCTTTGGATGCAGTTCAAACAGAATAATACCCACTTCTAATGAAATACTTCCTTGAAATCTCATTTTCAATCCACAATATATCAAAGACTTTGACATGGGTACACTCAAAGCAGTGAGCAAAGCCCAGATGTCAGGTGTCTTATTCCAAGAGTGATTACGGAATCTAACTCAGAAATGAAACCACAGAATTGAAAGGGTATCCTTCATAATGCTTAATCCGATCCATTATGTGTCATGTCATTCAGAGAGATTCTTGCCACTGAATATATTTCCTGCAGCTTTTATTCTAAGCATCCGCTGCAATATTTTTTAGATACCCACTGTATACAACTAAACTCCTAACTGGTTGGTGTGGAAAGTTAATAAAGGAAGTAAGAGATACATACTGCTGTCTTAGGTCTTTAGACTCATCCATCCACAACTACTAAAAATACAAGCACTGTGGTTGCGAGAGGGATGCTTACGTGCAAAGGCCAGTTAGAATAATTGGAATCAAACTGTCCAGCCTGACTCCCAGTCAGGCATGAGCTGTTTCGAATTTAGTCGAAAGGCCTAAGACCAAGATGCACCAAATCTGGAAATAGACCTGTCTACGCTAGTAGTTTGTAGGGCGCTGGTCCAGCGGTGGGTGATGAGAACCATTCCAGATCCAAGAGAGGAACACCGTTTTTGAAGAGAAAGCATTTGGTACCAGAGAATCTGATATCAAAAGATTACTCAGCAAATGAGAAAAGCATAGGCTGAAATGTAGTTTCCTTGAGTATCAGAAGAATAACTCGGGAATTTGCTCAGCTAATAATTGGAAGAGTTTGGGCGGGTGCAAAGCATGAAGGCAAAATGAGGTGCGGGCACCAGATCCCCATCCTGAGATGGGGAATATGGGGGTGGAGGCAGAGAACAGGAAGGATCTGGTAAAATCAAGGCAGAATCCCAGGCCCGAGCCATAAGGTGGAACTGAGACAAGATACAAAGCTGTGGTCAGGACTAGAACCGAGGGCCAGGGCCAGAACTGCTGCCTGAGTAATTTGTCCCTGAGTCTCAGAGGCTTGGGATAGAAGTCATATGAGACATTTTCGACTGAGGTCACTTTTGGGTCCAGGGACTGGGAGCAGCCGGCACTACCACATGAAGTGTGGCTTCAGGTATCAGAGAATAGATGCAGGGGCTGGGCAGCAGAAAGGGTTATTTAATAAAAACAAGGTAATAAGGTCCGGCTGGTGTGGCTGAGTGGTTGAGTGTCGACCTGTGAACCAGGAGATCACGATTCAATTCCCAGTCATGGCACGTGCTGGGGTTGTGAGCTCGAGGGGGCGGGCAGGAGGCAGCTGATCAATGATTCTCTCCTATCATTGATGTTTTTATCTCTCCCTCTCCCGTCCTCTCTGAAATCAATAAAAATATATTTTTAAAAATAAGGAGTTCAGAACGATATTTGAGAGATCAGAACGATTTGATTATCCTAATAGAAGATGAGGTGTTCCAGAGAGAGAGGGAATAGTATCTATCCAGGAAGGCTCATTGCTTGATCAGTAGTGGCTGATTAAAATGTTTTGCAGCCACAAATGCTTGGGAGTCACATCCAGGCTTGAGAGACAGAGAAACAGAGACAGGGGAAGGGGGAGAAAGGGGGGAGGGGGAGAGAGAAAGGATTGATTAGGGATGTCTGCTAGTGAGGACTGGTGTCTGCCCTAGTTTATGCAGAGCATTTGCTGCTGGGAACAGTGCGGGGAGGGGGTGAATGGGGCAATGTCAGCAACAGAGAGCAAGGAGGCATGAGTTATGTGATGTTTGGCCAAGACAGAGAGGACAAGCCAGAGTGAAGGGAAAATTTTGCCCGAGAAATAGCACATGAGAAGTTTTCTTGCCCAAATAACAGAACTGGTAGAATCATCATTTTCTAAAGGAGGAAAATGAGTTGAAACTATTTCATAGACTGAAAATCTACTTGGGTGTGGCAGAACCTGCATACTAGTTAGCTGCTAAGCAAAGAGGAGTTCCAGCAGATCACACTCCGTTGACAACATTTTAGAAAATTCTCTAATTAAAATGGAGTTTCACAAACTACTGAGGTCACTGTTGGATAAAAAATGGTAAAGTTAACCAAAGAGATCAAATGTTAAAGAAAAAAAGAAACTGCTGAGAACACTGAAAAGAAGACATGAAAAGAAAAAGTTCCCCTTTAAGCCAAAGGTCTCTATTCAGAAGCTCAAGTCAACTTATAGAAGAGGAATTGCAACAACAATGGGGGAGAATTTGTAGGAAAAATGAGAAAAAACTCAGACCTTCCCACCTCCAAGAAGCTAGTGTTTGGAGGTATTTATCTGTGAAGTCATGGGGATGGAGCATTCATAAAATAGGAATTTTGCAATTTAATGAAATCACTGCTAAACTGGAATTCTTATTTTGAGGGTACAATATAGGTGTTCCTATAGATGTTCGTGTTGGGGGTGAAGGATGGAAAGATGCGAACAGAAGGGAGGAGACGGGTCTCTTGACTGACACAGCGCAAGGGCCAGGGATAGATGGATGATAACTTGAGTCTAGAAAGGGTTAATCATTTGTTGGTTGATTCTACCCTGCAGATCTGAGAGAGGAATGGAATGAGAGAGAAGGCCCTGGAATCTAGGAGCTGGGAAACAGAAAGTGTTTGATTCTTAACTTTGGAGTTTGGTGCTACTTGAAAAAGTGAAGATGTATTCATGGAAAATGGTCTATTGGGAGCACCGGCCTCCGGGGCTGGGTCTCTTCAACCATCCCTCCACCCCCTTGGGGATCCAGTTGGCGATGGGGTGAGGCCCTACCCGCCTGGGGGTAAAGGAATTGAGCAGCCCAGGCAGGCAGTTTGGTATATTGACTGGTGATGGGATTGGGAGATGGCAGGGGCAGGAACATGGGGGATGGGTTTTGTGAACTAGAGTTGGTCCTGGCAGGAGCGGGACCTGCAGGAGCACCTGGGAAGGCCAGGTCCGGAGGAAGACTGCCCCCACCCCAGTTCCCCCTGTTCACTTTGGTTTCTCTCTTTTTTTTAAAAAAAAAAAAAATATTGATTGATTTTTAGAGAGAGGGAGGAAGGGAGAGAGAGAACATAGATTTGTTGTTTCAGTTATTTAGTCCTTCATGTGTTGATTCTTATATTCCTGATGGGCATTCAAACCCGCAGCCTTGGCTTATCGGGACGACACGCTAACCAATTGACCTCCCCTGCTAGGGCCACTTTTCTTTCTCGTAAGACATCTTTAAATTCAGCAAGTATGACTGGAGCCCCTAGTGTGTGGACGTTCTGAATGTGAGTTACTGTATTGTACAGAACTGTAACATAACTTAATATTGCCTTCAGTCACTTTTAGACTCATGTATTGTGAAGAGTGTTAAGAAAAAAAATAGCCGACACCGGTTTGGCTCAGTGGATAGAGCGTCGGCCTGCGGACTGGGGGGTCCTGGGTTCGATTCCGGTCAAGGGCATGTACCTTGGTTGCGGGCACATCCCCAGTGGGGGGTATGCAGGAGGCAGCTGATCAATGTTTCTCTCTCATTGATGTTTCTAGCTCTCTATCCCTCTCCCTTCCTCTCTGTAAAATATCAATAAAATATATTTTTTTTAAAAAAAGAAAAAAAAAGAATGCTTTGTTTCTACGAGTGGGGCAAAAGTAGGTTTATAGTTGTGAATACACAAAACACTAGAGTTTATTTTTGTATTTTTTATTAATTATTGTAGTATTTTCCATGTGAATGACTGTAACTACGGAATTTAATCCTCAGAATTCCATAAGATACATGGTAGGGGTTCTTTGTTTTGTTTTTATTTTGACAGAAGGGAAGATGGAGACTCAGGTTCTAGAAGCTGCCCCAGGGCACACATTTGGTCAACACTGGGCAGCGCCGAATCCAGGGTTCTGATGGTGTGTATCGTGGGTGCCCTGGTAGCAAGTGAAGCCCTGCCCAGAAACTGGCACTGCCACCCCCTGGCACATGCAGATGCTGGCAGAGAGGAAATGTACATACACACTTTGAGGTCAGCAGATAGCTAAAAGGGGGGTCCCCTTCCCTGCTTACACTCCCACTGGAGCCGCCCCCAGAGCATGGGTCTGCTTTGATCCTACTCATGATATCAGCAAAAGTGAAACCTTTTTTCCTCTCTGAGGTAGACCGTAATGTTCTGGGAGGAAAAAAAGTAAGAAAAAAAAAAAAAAGAAAGAAAAGATTATATACCTTAAGTACTGAACCTAAAAATGAGTTTCAGATATTTTTTGAAATCTCAGAAAAAATAAACCAGCAAACATTTGGCTAAGCCCTAAATTTCCTTTCCATCAGATAACCCTAGAAGGCACACCCAGGATGGCAGGCTCATGGCCCTCCTCCGCCCCCTGATGCTCACTCAGCTTGGGGGCCCCCCTCCCTCCAGAGGGGATCCCAGTAACCCGTGTCCCAGAGCACAGCTCCCCACTCTCCGCTGCAGCCACCACAGGAGGGGAAGCGGGGAGAGGATGATGTGTTCCTCCCAGGACAGCAGGGACTGAGGGATGAGGTCAGAAGAGATTTCTGCCATGAAACTAGACAAACAGCAGTGCGGTTTTAAATTTCCATGTGTTTCTCACACAAAAAAGAAAGGGAGGAAGGAAGGAAGGAAGGAGGAAGGAAGGAAGGAAGAAAAGAAGGAAGGAAGGAAGGAAGGAAGGAAGGAAGGAAGGAAGGAAGGAAGGAAGGAAGGAAGGAAGGAAGAGAGTCAGATACTGCTAGTATGGTGGTCTAGCTGCGTGATGACTCTGGGGACGGCCGGGTTAGGAAGTCTGTCACTCTAACACTTCTGTGGCAGGTTTCATTTTGTGTTGCATTTCAGTCATGCCGTCAGGTTTGTGTAACTAACCGTCACGTGGGAGAGATTGGAGCATTTTCACGAGAACTTTCTCCTTGTTCTCTAATATCAACCAGATGGGGTGCCCTCAGACATCAGGAGGTGGTGCAGGGCCATGAGGTGGACTGGACCCACCTGGCTTCCCCGTCTGGTTGAGCAGTAGCTCTGTGACCCTGGGCGTTCTCTCTGCGACTCTCTTTCCTCACCTGTCGAATGAGGCGGATGAAAAACTAGACTTCTGGGGCCTCTTCCAGCTGCAGTGTTACATTATTCCATTTCTTTGAAACTCCCAGCAGTTCCATTTTGTTTCATTTCTTTCAAAGGAAAGGAGTGTTGTGTCTGGGTCTTTAGTCTGGCTCCGTGAAGGTGGCTACACCATCATCTGAAAAATATCACCTGTTTTAGCGCAGACATTTGTCATGATGATGATGGAAAAACACCTCTGCACCTGCATCGTACTGTGTACATGTACACTGTTGACGATTTGAATGAGTAGCAGAGTACAGTGAATTTAGTGGGAAACATCAGGACTTAGAAACTCTTCCCAAGTGTTCAGTATTGAAATCAGAATGGGATTAGGTTTACAAATGAGGCTTTCAGGGTGATCAAATCAATCCCTGGGCCTTTGGGTAAGGTGGTTGCTGGGAACTGCTGGATAGAGGGATGGATCTCTCCCCTGAGTTGTGTGGTACACTCCCATCACGTGTGCACTTACAACACATGCTACGCACCAGAACTGGTCAGTAATAGAGCTGGAAGGTTCAGAATCTGGAGTTGGAAACGTGGCTTTGAGACCTTGCTCGGTGCCATTTTCTGACTCGGTGACCTTAAGCAAGTTACTTAAGTTTCCTAATCCTAGATTTGCTTCTCTCTATATTGAATATCTCAGGATTCCTAGGAGGCTTAAAGGCGACGAAGCTTGTGAAATGTTCATCATGCGCCTGGTACATAATAAGCTCTCATTTAGTGGAACGAGGGCCCTGGCTGGTGTGGCTCAGTGGTAGAGCATAGGCCCGTGCACAGAGGGGTCCCAGGCTCAATTTCCAGTCAAGGGCACGTACCTGGGTTGCAGGTTCATGTGTGAGGCAGCCAGTGTGCCTCGGTGAGATGAATAATACTTTCTGAGCATCCCTGAAACAAAATAGCAATCGAAGGGAGCGCTGGAGTTATAGCGATGGCTATGAAGATGGATGGGCACACGATGCAGTGTGCAGGTGATGTTTCACCCAGTTGTACACTTGAAAGCTACCTGGTTTTGTGAACCACTGTCACCCCCAATTAGTTCAATATAAAAATAAATAAAATTGATACCCCCTAAGAAATTGAAGGGGAAAAAAGATGGGGATTCTCGAATGGGGCAATCCCATTCATTTCAGATTGAACTAAGTAAACTATTTCAAACCAAGGGAGATTTTAGACCCAGACTCCTTCAGTCTGTCATCAACTCCCAATTCTAACAGATAACTGTCAGCTTAATTTAGTGCCTGGCTGAATTCAGATGTGATAAGTGACTTTTTTTTTTTTAAACCAGGCCCTTCCTGTATAATAGGAAGTCGTGGGGAATTTGAGAGGCTTGCTGATGGTTAAATAGCTGGCATAAACCTCACATGTCCCTTGCTTGACTTGTGGTGGACATGTGATTTGGGTGATCCCTCCCCATTTAGGTAAAATGATGTTTCTTTATCCCCCCCTCATCCTGGACTTGTTTTGTTTACCATTTTTATTTTTATAACCAGCTGACCTTTTTCCTAAATAGGTCATTTTGTTACACAGCCAGTCAACTCAGTGTTCTGTAGAGTTTTGCCCAAGGAGGTTAAATGTATTTATATCTGGATGTGTCCATGTGTCAAACAGATATTTCGATCTGTATTCAAAGCTGTTGAGGTTGTAGCACACTATGACATTCCCTGCTCCATATAATAAAGTAGAAACAAATGCCCTTAACATATAACCGGACATTTTCAAAGGCTCAAGAGATGTAAAAATGAAGCTTTATTCTATAAGAAATAAAATCAGAAGCAAAAATAAATAGAGGATCTAATAAAAGAGTAATATGCAAATCTATGTATTAACACAGATTTATTATCTTACTAGAGGCCCGGTGCATGAAATATATAACCTCTTTTTATTAATGCAGTTAGATTCCATGTATACATGTAAATATTTAAATTCTCACTTAAGTCCTATAAAATACTGATTATATTTTAATGTATATAGTATATTTTTAGTATTTTAGGCATTAAATACTATTTTTGAATCAAAATAATATCTGCAAGATAACAAAGATATACAATGCAGAGTATCTGTTTTGGACATGACTTTTCTGCCATAACAGTTATACTATCAAAATATGTTGGAGCGTGTTTTTTGTAGAATTTGTAAGGTCAAATGAACCACAAAATACATCATCCAGCCGTCAGAGGCTTACATTGACATAAATTTCAACATGAAAACCAGACCAAAACAAACTACCACATTTCAAGCCCAAGTATACCTTTCCATGACGTGATTGTAAATTTTTCTACCCTCCATAAAAGTAGAGAGGCAAAGGGAAAAGAAGGAATATTTTGTGATGGTCATGAAAATACTGAGTAATTCTTTTTAAGAAAAGGTAAGACTTTGTTGTATTCTAATAGGGTGACTTGAGGTGAATTATATACACGAGTGAGATTAAATTGACCCTCCTCTGCACAATATCTGTGTATAGACACACAGAAGTATGAGACATGGAATTTACATCTGGGAGCTTACATACAGCTACTGACATTGACATCTGAAGAGTTAGAAAGCATCTAACAAACATAAAACATTTGTATTAATTTCCTATTGCTTCTATAACAAGTCACCACAATTAGTGACTTGTATTAACACAGATTTATTATCTTACTAGAGGCCCAGTGCATGAAATTCGTGCACGGGGGATGTGTCCCTCAGCCCAGCCTGCACCCTCTCCAATCTGGGACCCCTCAAGGGATGTCCGACTGCCCGTATAGGCCCAATCCTGGTAGGATCGGGCCTAAACGGGCAGTCGGACATCCCTCTCAAAACCCAGGACTGCTGGCTCCCAACTGCTCGCCTGCCTGCCTTCCTGATTGCCCCTAACCGCTTCTGCCTGCCAGCCTGATCACCCCCTAACCACTCCCCTGCCAGCCTGATTGATGCCTAACTGCTCCTCTGCCAGCCTGGTCACCCCTAACTGCCCTCTCCTGCTGGCCTTATTGCCCACAACTGCCCTCCCCTGCTGGCCATCTTGTGGTGGCCATCTTGTGTCCACATGGGGGCAGCCATCTTGTGTGTTGGAGTGATGGTCAATTTGCATATTACTCTTTTATTAGATAGGATAGAGGCCTGGCGCACGGGTGGGGGCCGGCTGGTTTGCCCTGAAGGGTGTCCCGGATCAGGGTGAGGGTTCCCTTGGGGCATGGGGTGGCCTGGGTGAGGGGCCTGTGGTGGTTTGCAGGCTGGCCACGCCCCCCGGTGACCCAAGCAGAGGCCCTGGTATCTGGGATTTATTTATCTTCTATAATTGAAACTTTGTAGCCTTTAGCAGAGGCCTGGGCCTGCCAGGAAGCTTGGCTTCCTCCATCGCTGGGGAAACCCAAGCCTCCTGCTCGCTCTGTGGCCACAGCCATCTTGGTTGGGTTAATTTGCATACTTGCTCCTGATTGGCTGGTGGTCATGGCTTGTGGGTGTGGTGGAGGTATAGTCAATTTGCATATTACTCTTTTATTAGATAGGATAGTTCTGTAGATCAGAAGACCGGATTCAGTTTCACTGGCCTGTATTCTTTCTGGAGACACAAGGGGAGAATCTGTTTCTTTGCTTTTTCCAGCTTCTGGAGTTGGCCTGCATTTCTTGGCTCATGGCCCCGTCTTTCCTCTTTAGAGCCAATAACAAGCGCCTTCCACATTTCCCTCTAGGACCTCTGCTTCCATGTCACATCCCCTCTCTGAGTCTGCTTTCAGTCACACTTCCTCCTTTCACTCTAACCCTTCTGCCTTCCTCTTCTAATGACCCTTATCATTATAGTGGGCCCTCCCAGATAATCCAGAATAATCTCCCCATCTCAAGATTCTTAATTTAGCTTCACATTCAGAGTCCCATTTGCCATGTTAGGTCACATTCACAGGTTCTCAGGGATTAGGATGTGGACATCTTTGGGACTCACTAATTAGGCTATCACACATTGGAGGCTTTAAGAAGAAAATGTCTTTGCAGCCTCAATTTTAAGATTCTTATAATAATGCCACAGTTTCCTCTTCTAAGTTTCATCTTCCACCAAACCTCTAAGTGCATCCTTTCACCACAGTCCTGTCCTTTCCCTCCTCTCTGCCTTTGTGAATGCTCTGGTATCCTGTTCACTTTTCGGAATCCTAGCCATCCTTCAAGGCCACTCTTCAAATGCTCTGCTCTCCTTTCAGTATTTTTAATGTTCCCAAAGGAGCCAGTACACTTTTTTGCAGGTGACAGGAACCCAGTTCAAACTCACTTAAGCAAGAACTGGAGACTTGATTAACTCAAGTAATTGAATTGTGTAAGGGAAAGGCACAGGTGGATCTGGCCTAGAAACAGCTAGGATCAGTGTCTTAGTCAGTGCAAGCTGCTATAACAAAATACCATGGACTGGATGGCTCAAACAACAAACATTTAATTCTCAATATTTCAGAGCCTCAGAAGTCCCAGATCAAAGTGCCAGGAGGTTTGGTTCCTAGAGAGAGCCTATTTCTTGGATTAGAGATGGATTCTTTCTTGCTGTATTCTCACATGGCAAAGAGAGAGGGGGCTCTGGTCGCTCCTTCTCTTCCTAGAAGGGCACTAATCCCATCATGGGATCACCTCCCAAAGACCCCTTTTCCAAATACCGTCACACTGGGGATTAGGGCTTAAACATATGGATTGGGGGGTGGGGGACGGGACACAAATATTCAGTCTCTCAGGAACTTGAACACCCTAAGGACTGTCTGCTTGTTTTTGCTTCTCTCTGTATGTCTACCAAATTCTCTCAGACCATCTTTTCTAACTTTGGCAAAAGTGGATGTGGACACAGGTTACTTCACATTTAAAATTCTATGGCTTTAACTAGATTTTGAAAAACTTCTGAGGGAAGGACTCCAATTGGCTTGGGTTAGGTCACCTGTCCAACCCTTAGCCAGATCACTATGGCCAGATGGTCCTGTATTGAAGCTGGAGAGCAGAAATGGGGAAAATAATCTTTTAACACACGAAAGAAAGGGGAAGAGTTTGGATAGAATAAATAACACTTGCTGTAGCAACCAATCTGGTGTGACGTCTTCTCAAACCCCATTATATTTTATTTCTTTTCAACTTAATGTATAACGTTGTTCATCACAACATCTTTATTTTTATCTTCTCTGTTCTTCTTTCATGGCATTGGTCATATATTATATGCCTCGGACCATTGCGCTAACATACTGAATCCTTAAAGGCATGCTTCTGTCTTTCTCATTTTCACCCCACCCCTCCCACCTAGCATCTAGAAATCTAGAACTGTGCAACGCTGATAGTAGATGTGTTTAATTGGGTTGAAAATAACACTATAGAAGAAGTGAGATCTTAAGGCAGCTTAAGGTTAATTAAAATAAGGACTAAATTTTCAGAGAAATCAAGTGTACTTCGGAGCTTGATAATTTGAGAATGTCATAGCTTGAGCTGGGGCTTAAAAGATGAGTAGAATTTAAATAGAAAAAGAAAGACAGATAGCAAAGATTATGAGTTGTTAAATTCATGCGGCCATACAGGAAATTTGGAGAAACAGATAACTGAATTCTAGACAGAATTGCCATAGACCTCCTTCTATGACTCTGTTGCTCTAATTCATAAATATTTCATGCTTACATTAATTAGAAATTGTCATTGCAAAAGCTGTTTTGCTGTATCGTGCAATGATTCATTTAACCAGTCATTCATTTCGTTAGTTATTGGGGGTTTGCTATGATTATTTTTGCATAGTGAGAACTGTCACTCATGCTAAGGAACCTACTAGTGCTTCAGTGGGGGAGGTAAAGAGCTGTGGGGAGAGAGTGCAGGGGATGAATTAGACTCGCAGGTGTCCTCAAACTACGGCCCGCGGGCCACATGCGGCCTGCGGAGGACATTTATCCGGCCCGCCGGGTGCCGCTGCCTGTCCTGCTTAGCAGCCGACTCGTCCCGGGCCTGCAGTGCACACAGGAATTTGTTTCATAGGTTTTTTTTTTTAAACTATAGTCCGGCCCTCCAACAGTCTGAGGGACAGTGAACTGGCCCCCTGTTTAAAAAGTTTGAGGACCCCTGAGTTAGAGGAAAGCAGTGCTGCCTCTGATGGTATCAATTCCAGTGAGGCTACAACTTTAAGAGTTCATAGGAACCTGTCAGTCAGGACAAAAGTAGTATCTTTAACCTCTAATGCAGACACCAGAGGGCCCGATATATTCTTTGCTATGCCTCTTCTCTTGGAAATGTAGTGCCCTTGAGGATGAGACCGTGGCCTTTGAATTGAAGACTTCACCCAAGGATGCATCTAGCCACAGTCTATAGATTTGCAGAAGTTAAAGGCTATAAATTTGGAGTAATAAATATCTTGAGACCAGAGTCCTGATCTACCTCTTGGTCTTAATGTGTTTGTTTTTTAAACCAAAGATTTGAGGCCCTATCATATTCCAGGAATTCATATTAATTAGTATTATAACATAATTAAAAACAATAATTGATAAAGTTAAAAGAATTAATAAGAAACAGGTTCTTCCCACAAGGACCTCATGTTGTATGAGGGAGAGAAACACAGAAATAGAAAATAATTGCATGCGTTGAGAATTGTAAAAGTTATTTGACCCATGTTAGGAGACCACTGTGTGGCTAACTCTGATCCTGATTCCTCAAACACTGTCTCCTCTTCTTAATCTGCTTCCACCCCTCCCTGCTCCCAGGGCCTGTCTTATTTCCTACAGGAGTCCTCCATATAAAGAAAATAACATTGTATTTAAAAAAAAAACACACATTTCCATATACTCCTTCTCAACCAGAAACATCTGAACTACCTCTCACCACCTGTGGGGTGAAGTCTGAACTCAAGAGCCTGATTTGCCAAAACTTCCATAATTGGACATCATGCTACCAGCTGCTGATTTCTTCCTGTACCTACCCTCGCATATTCCCATGTTTCAGTTTTAAGGTCTGCCTCCTGCAGGAAGCTGTCCTGAGTGAACTCCTAGGGAAATTAATGCTTAAGTAGTGATTTGTAATCGGAGACCTTTCACGTTATTGCTTCCATTATCTAATGTCTATGCCTTGCTTCCTAAATTCATTGTTAACTAATAAAGAAATAACTGTTCTATTCCTCTCTTGATTCTGAGCACCTTGGACAGTGCCTGGCCAGCAGGGCACCCGGTAAATACGCAGTATCACAATACGTACATCGCTTGAATGTTGCAATTACAAATGTAGATTGACATATGGTACTTTTATTCAGTAAGATCACTCATTGGCATTAGTAATATCCTGCAATTTCTAAGATCTTTTAGAAAGGGCTACTTGGTAATATTTAGGGGAAACAGACTGTTGGCCTGAGAAAGTCGGTTTTTAAGAAAATTATTCAAGAGCCATGTGCATGATGGGTTGATGAAGTGAAGGAGACTGGAGGCGGGTAGACAAGGCATGTGCAGGAATCAAGCTTGAGAGACAAGGGAGTGTCTGGGCTATGATTCTCCCAAACACCTAGCTTTGCTCATCAGTATCCATCGTTATTTAAATGTTGTTCATTTGACAAATAGAAATAAATCATCAGGCTTTATTTCCATGAATAGATGAAAGAAGAGTCCCTTTTTAGCCAAGTAAGGTCAGTTAGAGTGAATTCCTGATTTGCCAAAGCAATGACTTTTAAGCCCAGTCTTTGAAGAATTCCTTTGCCATTAAGAGTTTTATTTTATTAGTATTACGTAGATGTGTGTATTGATGTTTTTATAGAAATTAAATATAATGGCTTGTACCTTTGGCTAGAGGAAAGAACACATAATGGAATTGCAATCACAAATAAGATTTTTTAAGTCAACAATTTTATTATCCCTCACATTATTTCATAGAAAAGAGAATGTGGCAATGGGTCAGGGTGGAACGGAAAATAAGATGCCGGTTTGGACATGTTGCTCTGTTTCCATCGGGGAGCAGGCTCTCCCCCGAGGTCCTGCTCAGCAGCTGCCCTTGTCGGATGCTCCTTTGCAGATGCAGCCCTGGGAGGCGGCAGGAGCAGCAACTCTTCTTGCAGGAGGTGCATTTGCAGTCTTTGCATTTGCAGGAGGCGGCACAGGTGTAGGGTCCACCAGCTGGGCAGGAACATTTGGGATCCATTTTGATCAGATGTGAGGCAGGAGGTCTAAAGCTGGTCATGCTGGCCCAGCCGGTGTGGCTCAGTTGGTTGAGCATTAACCTATGCACCAAGAGGCGGCTGGTTCCATTCCAGTCAGGGCACATGCCTGGGTTGCAGGCTCCATCCCCAGTAGGGGATGTGCAGGAGGCAGCCAACTGATGTTTCTCATCAAAGTTCCTCTCTTTCTAAAAAAATAAAATAAAAATCAATAAAAACATTTAAAGCTGGTCAGGCTGGACCCACTATTGTGGCGCCTCTAGGCTCCATGTGCACCACATGGGCTGCACCTGATCACACGGAGGGATTTGTGTGCCTGTTATGTGGCACATGGTATCCCGTCCTCCAGGCCCAAACCTCCATAATTCTCAACTGAAAACGGAGATGCCAGCCTGGCCGGTGTGGCTCAGTGGTTGAGCATTGACCTAGGAACCAGGAGGTCACAGTTCAATTCCCTGTCAGGGCATATACTCAGGCTTCAGCTAGATCCCCAGTGGGGGGCGTGCAGGAGGCAGCCAATCAGTGATTCTCATCATTGATGTTTCTATCTCTCTCCCCCTCTCCCTTCCTTTCTGAAATTGATAAAAATATATTTAAAAAAGATGAAAATGGAAATTCTAGTCACGATTTGGTTTGATTGAGGACATGCAGATTCTTGTCTCTATTCATGCTACTCTCAATAGTTGTTATACTATTAATTAGGGAGAGTGTGTGCCATGCAAAACTGATGTCTAAAACATTAAAGTAAAAAGGAGAAGGTTAATCCACAATTTTTCCTACTAATTCTTTTGTGAGCAATGAAATGCATAGATCCCCAGTGCACACTGGATGAGTTTTGACAACATACCAACCTAATGAAGCCATGGAACACTTCCATTAGCCCATTCCTGTGTTCCCCACCCTACCTATCCATCTCCGCCCTACACAAGCACCCTTCTTCTGATTTCCATCACCAGTTTCATCTTTGAACTTCATTCCAATGGAATCATACAATAAGTACTCTTTCATCTGGGTTCTGTCATTTAGCAGAAGGCTTTGGAGATTCACCAGTAATTCTTTTGTAAATTCCTTAGCATTTTCTAGATACACAATCATGTCATCTGGAAATAAAAAGTTACATTTCTTTTTGTTTAGGTCTTTATACATTTCATGTCTATTTCTTGCCCTATTGCACTAGCTTATTGTACTCCAGGATTAGTGCTTGAACACAAGTGATAAGAGCAGATATTTTTTCCTTGTTCCCAGTCTTAAGGAGAAAGTGTTCAATGTTTCACTGTAAAGTATGTTGTTAGCCTTTGTTTTCTTTTGCAAGGTTCCAGTTCATTTCTAATTTTCTGAGGGCTTTTATTATGAATGGGTTTGAATTTTATCAAAGGCTTTTTTGCATCCTTTGAAGTGATCATATAGGTTTTTTCTTTTTAATTATGTTATTCTGGCAAATTACATTGTTTTCAAATATTGAACCTGGGATAAACCTAACTTGGTCATGATGCATTACCATTTTATATAGGAAGTCCCCCCAAAATGTGTGCATACACTTTGAATAATTATAAAGCCAGTGTTTACCATTTCATTTTTATAATTGAGCTATCAGCTATTAAAGTGTGTATATATTTTGGGGGGCACCCTGTATATTGATGAATTTGATTTGCTCAAATTTTTTATGTTTTCATTGATTACTTTTGGAGAGAGAATGGGAGATAAAGGGAGGGAATGAGAGAGATGAGAGTGAGAGTGAGAGAGAGAGAGAGAGAGAGAGAGAGAGAGAGAGACATCGATTCGTTGCCTCCCATATGTATGCACCTTGACCATTGGGGAACCAACCCCCATCCTAGGTATGTGCTCTGACTGGGGAATCAAACCAGGGACCTTTTAGTGCATTGGAGGATGCTCAACCAACTGAGCCACACTGGCTAGGGCGATTTGCTCATATTTTAAAGACCTTCATTCAGTCTGTGCTCATGAAGGGTATTTATCTGTGGTTTTCTTTTCTTGCCTGCTTTGAGTATCAGTACTGCTGGTTTCATGAATTGAGTTGAGAATTGTTACCACCACCTCCATTTCTAAAATAGTTTGTGTAAGATCAATATTATTTCTTCATTAAATGATTGAAAGGATATACCAATGTACATGGCCAGTGTTTTCTTTGAGGGAACATTTCATAATTCAGTTTTTAAAATAGATACAGATTTTCTGTTTTATCTTGCATCAATTCTGGTAGATTGAGGTTTTCAAGGAATTTGTCTATTTCATTGAAGTTAATGAATTTATTAGCATAAAGTTGTGTGTATTGTTTCTGTTATTTTATTGATAACTGTAGGATAACCTCCTATTCCTGATTCTGATAATTTGTATTTCCTATCCTTTTTTCTTAATAACTCTAGTATTAATCATTTTCATATTATTAATCTCATTAGGCAGACATCTTTTGACTTTGTTAATTTTCTGTTTGCTTTCCATTTTATTGCATTCTGCTCTTCCTGTACTCTACTTATTTGGGGTTTAATTTACCCTTTTTCTATCATCTTACAGAAAAACTTAAATTACTGATTTTAAGCCACTCTTCTTTTCTGATATAAGCATTTGAGGTAAAGCATGATCTGTCCTGGGGAATGCTCCACCTAAGCTTGAAGAGAATGTGTAGTCTGCAAACATTGGGTGAAGTGTTCCATAAATGTCCAATTGAGTTTGTTGCTAGTGTTTAATATCCTTAATACTGTTCTGCCCTGTGGTTCTATCAATTATTGAAATCCCCAACTAATATTGTGTGTTTTCCTTCTGTCAGTTCTTGCTCTGTTGTTAGGAACATATATTTATTATTGCTAAATCCTCCCAGGGTATTGACCCTTTTATTTAAAACATCTCACTTTTTATCTAATAACTAGAGGCCCAGTGCACAAATCTGCACACCCATGGGGTCCCTCAGCTTGACCTGTGCCCTCTTGCAATCCGGGACCCCTCGGGGACATTAGACTGCCGGTTTCAAGGATCGAGCCAAAACCGGCAGTCCAGTGTCCCCCGAGGGATGTAGCAGGCGGCTGGGGAGGAGCCTGAGCTGGGGCTAGGTGCCACTCCTGCTCATCCCAGCCCCACTGTGCCTGCCACTGCCGCTGCTCAGTAGTGCTGCCTGGGAGGCGGGAGAGGATCACGCCTCTGCAGCTGTGCTCGCTTCACTGCAGCTGCTCTCACTCAGCCGGCTTCTGACTGAGCTGCGCTCCTGCTGTGGGAGTGCACTGACCACCAGGGGGCAGCTCCTGCATTGAGCATCTGCCCCCTAGTGGTCAGTGCGCATCATAGCGACCGGTCGACTGGTCATTCTGTCATTTGGTTTCTTAGGCTTTTAGAGATAGATAGATAGATAGATAGATAGATAGATAGATAGATAGATGATAGATAGATAGATAGATAGCTTCTGTCATGGAGTCTGTTTTTCCTGATGTTACTCTAGCTCTCTCATTGCTGTTTGCATTCATATCTGTTTCTACACTTTCACTTTCAGCTTAGTTATATCCTTGAAACTACAGTGTATCTCTTGTAGGTAGCATGTATGTGGTCTTGCTTTGATCAATCAAGTCTGGTAACTGCTGCCTTTTGATTAGAGTTTTTAGACCATTCACATATAATATAATAATATAATTGGATTTAATATAGTTCATCTTTCCTATGTTGCTATTTGTTTTCTGTGTGCCTCCTGTCTTTTTTGTTCCTGTTTCTCCTTGACTGCCTTCTTTTGTCTTAAGTAAACATTTTAATTCCCCTATTGATTTTTAAACTATATTGTAAAAATTATTTTCTTAGTGGTTCTAGGAATCATAACATGCCTCTTTTTTTTTTTTTACAATCTCCTTCAGATTAACACTAATTTAATTCTAGTAAAACGTACAGAATGCCTTCATTACCTTCCCCGTTGGTATTAATATTGTCATGTATAGTAACATCTATTTAAGTAATAAGCCCAATAAAATAGTCTTATGAGTATTGCTTTATATAAATTATGTCTTTTAAAGAACTTAGATGGGAAATGAGAAAAATATATGCTAGTAGAGTACTCTGTATTAACACATATCTAATGTTCTGCATTTTACTCAGTGGATTGAGTCACCATCTAAAATCAGTTCCTTTTAGCCTAAAGGACTGTCTTTAGCATTTCTTACAAGGCAGGTCTACTAGCAACAGATTCTCTCAGTCTTTATGAATTTTGCTTCCATTTTTTGAAGGATAGTTTTTGTGGATATAGAACTTTTGGTTAACAGGGTTTTAAATTTTTTTTCAGCATTTTGATTTTGTCATTCCCCTGCCTTCTAACCTTTATTGTTCCTGATGGGAAGTCAGCCAAGAATTGTATTGAACCTCTGCTGTATGGGGTGACCTGTAGTCAGGATTTTCTGTCCTTGGCTTTACGTAAATTTACTATGATGTGTCCAGGTATGAATCTCTTTATATGTATCTGATTTGCATTTCATTGAGTGTTGTGGATGCATAAATTAAAACTCTTCTTCCAATTTGGGAAGTTTTGTCCATTATTTCTTGAAGAATTTTTCTGCCCTTGCCTTCTTCTCTCCCGAGACTGTTCTATATGTTGGCATGCTTGATGTGTCCCATGTTCTCTAAAGCTCTTCATTTATCTTTATTGCCAGCTCTTCAGATTGGGTTATTTCTATTGCACCAGCTTCAACTTCACTGATTCTTTTTTTTTTCCATTTCAAATCTGATTTTGCACTTTCTAGTGAATTTTTATTTGTTATTGTACTTTTCAACTCCATAATTCTTCTTTATAATTTCTCCTTTTTGATGATGCATTCATTGTGGTCATACTTTTCTGTAATTTATTAAAAATCGTTTCCTTTACTTCTTTGAACATAATCATAACATGCACTGGGAATGGGTATTATCCACCATTCCAAATCAAATGAGCCCCTTTACCGGCAGCAGAGAAAATGCCAACCCCGTGGCCTGGCCTGGCCCTGGCTTTCCCTTTCCTGGCAGAACCTCCATGTCAGCTTTGCTATCAGCAGCAATTGTGAGACACCCATAATTTAAGTATCATTTTTCTTCAAATATACCACTAGAAATTGACAAAATATGGTTATATTCATTGGAAAAAAAAAAAAAAGCACTAAAATGAACCCTGAAATTCATGATGGCCTTTGTAAGGGTTTTGATCATTCTGCCATTCCCTGAACCTTCATGAGAGCCAGCACTCCCTTCCTAGGCCATTTATCAGTGTAGTTCAGCTTACTCAGCCTCCCCCCTGCACCCCAGTACAGATCTTCTGACTGTTACTGTCAGCTCTGTCAAAACATTAGGATGAGGCACTTTTGTATAACACCAGAAAGGAAGAGAGAATGCAGAAGAAATGAAAATAAGAGAGAGAAATTGTATATCAAACCATACTTTTAAATCGGAAAGATGTAGAATTCACTACTAGACTTTTCTGGGTTTTAGGTCTTTGTGTCAAGAAGCTTTATTATCCATCTGCTTTCCTTTTGAATGCCAGTCCCTTTCGAAGCCAAACTAAACAGAAATGGAACAAAAACTTTTGTGGAAAATCCTCCTCACCAGATGGAGGCGTTGATTTACAAACAACAAAAAGAGTTGTGTGACAATAAGACGACACCTGCAGGAGAAAAAAACTAACATAGTAATTTGCTGTTCATTTTCATACTTCATAGTGAAACCTCCAGAAATAAAATGTAGAAACAGAAGTTCACTATGAATGAATATTAGTTTCTTATTCCCCAAAGTGTTTTAAAGTTGCTTTAACATCTGTACTCGATTGCAGGAAATACACAGTGAGAACTAGAAGCATCTATATTATATCTGCATTATCTCAAAAATGATTTTATTTTACATTGTATTTCCTAGTAATGACATATTTGTAAGTGCATTTAAAACTCCTATTCACTTATTTACTGAAAAAAAAATCAGGTAAGAGCAGTTTCATTGGAAAAATTTACTGCTTTACCCTTAGATTGTGTTATCACCTATGACTAAATGTAAACATGGACATCAGAATATAATGAAATGAAATGATGCCTCTAAAAAGTACCAAACAAAACCAAAAATAAAAACAAGAAATAGAAAATGATCTATAAGTTATGGCAGAGATCTTTTCTCTTAAAATACCATTAAGTCCCTGAAGGAGAAGAATGAATACAGGAGCCTTTATCATTTCAGAATTCATGAAGAAATTTATAGGAACACTGGGGAGCAGGGAGGGGAAAGCATTTGGGTCCCATTAGACAAAAAAGAGGAAAAGTAGTTGCTGACTGGCTGCCTAGCCCGAGGAAACGTGACAATTGTTTTATGGTCCCACTTTTTATATCTGGAGTACTGTACCAGAGTTCCAGCAGGAAACATGGCACTTTCAAACTGGATTATTTCTACAGGGTTTAACAAGGGGACTTTCAACAAAGCTGGGAGCAAAGTGGAGAGAAATTACAAGGGATAATGCAGCACCCTGGTGCCTGTAATAATAGAGCTGTTACCACCCCAGGTACGAAGAACCCAGAATAAAGCACATTTACAGTCATATAGCGAAGGCCCTTCTGAGGGGACCTACGGGTCAGGCCCTGGTGGAATACAAACCCTAACTTCTCTTTCCTTTCATTCTCTGACCTCATGCTGTGGATCCCAGTGTCCACACATCACAGGAAGCTGGAGGATGGGGGTGGGGATGGGGGCTTGGATATGCCTATTTTCTACAGATCAGCCTCCTGCTAGGGGAGAAACCAGGTGGAGAAGGGTGGGGAATGCATTTGGAGGGGCAAATGGAAGGAAGTTGACCCATTTGCTTGCTATTTAGGATGCCACTCTTATGGAACCTACAGGTCAGTGGAAAGATTTGGGCAAGAACGGAAAGGAGGAAAGACTTGTATGCATGAATATAAGCCTAACCAATGGACATGAACACCAGGGGGGTGAGGGCATGAGGGGGGGGGGGGGTTAGGGGTTAATGGAGGGATAAGGACACATATGTAATACCTTAATCAATAAAGAAATTAAAAAACAAAAGACAACAAAGTTAAATATGAACACCAATGAGAAAAGCATGCATGGCGATTACAGGACTCTGATCCAACGTTTTTAATGACGGATTTCCCTCCCATTTCATGGGGCAGTCTGTGGCCCCCCTCTCTTTTGAACCACACCAAGTATTTCTGGGACCAGCTGAGGAGTTTAGTAGAATTCTATGTGTTTTTTTGTTTTGTTTTTGTTTTTTTAAAGCTACTGTGTGCCAGACATTTTGTTAAAAGTGGTCTGGACAAAAGGGGGCTGTTCACCTGTATGCATCAAAGCCCAGTCAAATGAAAACAGGAGTTTGCAGCAAAGTGATGGTTTATTCGTTGATGAAATGGCTCCGAGCCTGGAGTCACTGGTGAGCTAAAGCATAAAGACCTGGCTCCCCAATGGCTTCTAGGGGATGAGTTACGTAGAGGGGAAAAACCATTAATCATGGGGGCTAAAGGACTTGTGGTCCTGGGCTGTACTGATCGGTTGGGGTCAGGGCAGGGAGTAGTGGATCATTGTATCAAGTCCTGACATTAACCATGGCGTTGTTCTGTCTGATTTCTTAAGGCTGTGGTCTATAGTGTCTTCCACTTTCAGGGGCCTGGGGCTGAAACGCAACTGAAGTCAAGATGTTATCTTAGCTGGACCAAAACTGTCTCTATGGGCAACTGATCTGAGGCTTTGTTCTTAAGACAGTTTAATGCCAACCAGAATCTGATGTCCTAAGGGCTTAATGATTAAGGAAGGGAATGGACGGACAGAAAGGACAACAGGTCATGTTAAAGAAATGGAGTTTCTGTGTGGTTATAAAAGTTGATAATATAAAGTGGGTAAATTCCAGCCCTCAAGGGCCTGATAGGATGAGAGGGAGAGAGGACATCTTTAAACAATGTCTGGAGGACCTGTGCATGGATACTAGAGCAGACGGCAGGGGGCGGGGGTGACGGGGACCCATCTCTCCTCTGAAGTGCTCTATGTGTATTAAGTCATTCTTCATCTGGCTGACCCAGTGGGGTTCATTCTGTTATCATTCCAGTATTCCCATTTTACATGGGAGAAAACTGAAGCACAGAAAGTTTAAATAACATGGCCAAGGTCACATAGTGAGCAAGAAATAAAGGTGGGATTTCAGCTAGGTAGTGTTGCTCTAGCTCCTCTCCCATTCTAACCATTCCAGACCCCTCCTACCCACTTTTCAACTCTGAAAGTTAAGAAAGAAAAAGAGGAAGAGTGATGGGAAGAAGTATTTTTAGTGATAATAGCTGTCATTTAATGAGGAACTTATGTGTTCCCCTCATTGTGTTAACCACTTTAACTTTTTTCAGACCTTCTAGTGCTAAATAATAAATTAATGTTTATTTAATCTTACCAAACCACCTCTACTATAAAGAAGTTAAAAGCATGCCATAATGATTCAAGTCTCACACCAAGTCTCTATGAATACTTTGCAATGGGTACATTACACCTATCAGATGTGATCATATAATGAGATTCATCACTGCTGAAAATAGAATAATAAAGTAGTTAACACCAATATAAACACTTTTATTTTCTTATATATTTTTCCTCTGTTCTATTATCTAATATTTTAGTCATCATGGTTCATATTAAAATATTGTTATTTTAAACTAATTTGTGGCTGTAAAAATCCTAGTTTAACTTAAACTCTCTCCTTTACACAATAACACCCTAGTAGCTAAAATCAAAGTAGCCTGGGTATTTCTATTTTGTTGGTTCATTTATTTTGCTTTTAGATTCCACATCTAAGTAAAATCATATGGTATTTCTCTCATTTCACTTAGCATAATATCCTCTAGGTCCATCCATGCTGTTGCAAATGGTAAGATTTAATTCTTTTTTAATGGCCAAGTAATATTCCATTGTATTTATGTACCACAGCTTTTTTATCCACTTGTCTGTTGATGGGCACCTGGGTTGTTTCCATATCTTGGCTATTGTCAGTAATGCTGCAGTGAACGTAGGGGTGCATATATTCTTTTGAATTAATGTTTTGGGTTTCTTCAGATGTATATCTAGAAGTGGGATCGCGGAGGGGCGGGAGGTGCTGGGTGAAAAAGGTGAAGGGATTAAGTACAAATTGGGAGTTATGAAATAGTCATGAGGATGTAGTAGGTGTACCGGTTAATAATGCAGATTTTTTTCAATAGATGCAGTTACACATATGTTGATATATATGCGATTTGATATGTATGCTATTTTGTTGTATTGAAAACAAGCTTCAAAACTTCATATGTCAAATTTGCTGAAGGTGTTAACATCATAGATATTTTTACGCTTAAAAATATCTAATTTCGTGCCAAAAAAAAGAGCATTTGCGGGAAGTTTTAATTCATTATTTTATTTTAAAGAAAAGTGTTGCTGAAAGTTAATGTATACTTCGGGAAGCTTATGGTGAACATGCTCCATCTCAAGATACTTGTGAACGCGATTTAAACGCTTTAAAAGTGATGATTTCGATGTGAAAGACAAAGAACATCCAGGTCAACCAAAAAAGTTTGAAGACCAACAATTACAAGCATTATTGGATGAAGATGCGTGTCAAACTCAAACACAACTTACAGAAAGATTAAACGTTGCTCAGCAATTTCCGATCATTTACAAGCAATGGGAAAGATTTTAAAGGAAGGAAAATGGGTGCCACATCAACTGAACAAAAGACAAATGGAAAACCAAAAAGTCATCAGTAAAATGTTACTTCAACGGCACAAAAGGAAGTCTTATTTGCATCGAATTGTGACTGGTGATGAAAAGTGGACTTATTTTGAGAATCCCAAATGCACAAAATCATGGGTTGATCCAGGTCAACCATCAACATCGACTGCAAGGCCAAATCGCTTTGGAAAGAAGACAATGCTCTGTGTTTGGTGGGATCAGGAAGGTGTGGTGTATTATGAACTTCTAAAACCAGGTGAAATTGTTAATACTGATCGCTACCGACAACAAATAATCAATTTGAACCACGCTTTGATGGTAAAACGACCAGCATGTGCCAGAAGACACGGCAAAGTAATTTTGCTTCATGGTGACGCACCATCACACACTTCAAAACCAGTTAAAGACACGTTAAAAGATCTTGCCTGGGAAGTATTAACCCACCCACTGTATTCACCAGACCTTGCTCCTTCAGATTACCACTTGTTCCGATCAATGGCACACGCACTTTCTGAGCAGCACTTCAAAACGTATGAAGAAGTGGAAAATTGGGTCTCTGAATGGTTTGCCCCAAAACAAGAAAAGTTCTATTGGGACGGTATCCACAAATTACATGAACGATGGGGGAAATGTGTAGCTAGCGATGGACATTACTTTGAATAAAGCACTTTTGATGTTTCTCTTGAAATTATCGTGTTTTCTTTGATTACAAAATCCACATGATTAACTGGTACACCTAGTAATTACAGCATAGGGAATATAATCAGTAATATTATAATGACTGTGTGTGGTGCCAGGTGGGTACTTAAATATCAGGGGGAGAACTTAGTAAAGTATATGATTGTCTACTATGCTGTACACCTGAAACTAATACAACATAATACTGAGTATAAACTGCAACTGAAAAGAACTTTTTTTAATAGGGAAAAGGAATCTGATGCAAAGCATGTATTTGCATAAATGTAATTCCATCTTTAAAAATAGTTGCTTTCATCCTAGCCAGTTTGGCTCAGTGGATAGAGCATTCGCCTGCAGACTGAAGGGTCCCGGGTTCAATTCCGGTCAAGAGCCCATGCCCGGGTTGCGGGCTTGATCCCCAGTGTGGGGCATGCAGGAGGCAGCTGATCAATGTTTCTCTCTCATTAATGATGTTTCATCTCTCCCTCATACTTCCTCTCTGAAATCAATAAAAATATATTTTAAAAAATAAAATAAAACAAAAATAGGTGTTTTCTACCAAAACGGACAAACAATTGAAAATTCTGACAGCTTGTACATTGCTGGAGAGTTGGCTCTGACGTCACTGTCATTGTCCTTCGTGATGGGTGCCACCTTGTCAGTGGCATGTGATTGGGCTGCTATGACACTTCATTTCAACCATACACACATAAAAAACACCAAAAAAACAAAACAAAAAGTAGTCTGGCTCAACGTAGCTTCATAAACCTTTATGATTACCTAGGGAGAAATAGAA
Source organism: Plecotus auritus (assembly GCF_963455305.1). Classification (NCBI taxonomy): domain Eukaryota; kingdom Metazoa; phylum Chordata; class Mammalia; order Chiroptera; family Vespertilionidae; genus Plecotus; species Plecotus auritus. Next base: position 225,082,397 of record NC_137770.1, on the reverse strand, counting down.
AGATCTGGCTTTTCCATGCAAAACACTGTCTTCAGGGTTTCTCTTCAGGACATCGAGTAAAATGTTGCTTCTCTCTGGCAATATGTAGAGCAGCTATGCACACACCGTTAGTGTGCAGTAATATAAGTTAATAGTCTCGCAACTTAAAATCACCAGCATATTTCTTGTAGAAGACATAGTTCTTTCAATAGAAGGCTGTTAAAGACACACACAAGGAAACCAAAACATCCCCTACGACCTTAAGCATAAGGTGTGTAATCAACTCTCAGATTGAAAAATACCTATATGGCTTGTAAACTGTGATTACATTATAGCCCTATTTCTGAGGTAGGAAAAAGAAGTTGCAGAATAACCCTGGGTTTTCTCCCCTGAGCCTGCTTTAGTCCCTGGCCCTGAGTGATGTGGGAGCATGTTATGACTTTGCCTACTCGGATACTGTTTCTTGCCCAGTGAATGCAGTTTGTGGCTGTAGTAATACTAAACTCTCACCCTGTGAAGCAGTAAGTGAGACCCATTGACCTTCCAGTCATTCTGAATCCTTGTGAGGTTCATGTACTTGGAGTTGTAGAACTATTCAGGGGCAGTTCCATCTGAATGCACAGAGGCACCATTTACTGGATTTGTATTTGTATCATGCTGAACCTGTTTGCATAGTAAGTCTCTACTAGAGGATTCGTGTACCGGTGGGGCCCCTCTGCCTGGCCTACAGGGATCAGGCCAAACCTGGCAGATCAACATCCCCCGAGGGGTCCCCCAGTGCAAGAGGGCACTCTGCAAAGTTGCTGTGGCTTGGCAGCTCCTGTGTTGAGTGTCTGCCGCCTGGTGGTCAGTGCGTGGCATAGATACTAGTCGGCCAGTCAACCAGTCACTTAGGCCTTTATATATATATATATAGATTAGAGGCCCAGTGCATGAAATTTGTGCAGTGGCGGGGGGTGGGGGAAGGTGTCCCTCAGCCCAGCCTGTACCCTCTCCAATCTGGGACGCTTTGAGGGATGTCCGACCGCCCATTTAGGCCCGATCCCGGTCGGACATCCCTCTCACAATCCAGGATTACTGGCTCCCAACCACTCACTTGCCTGCCTGCCTGATTGCCCCTAACCACTTCTGCCTGCCAGCCTTATCACCCCCTAACAACTCCCCTGCCAGCCTGATAGACACCTAACTGCTCTGCTGCTGGCCCGATTGCCCCTAACTGCCCTCCCCTGCAGGCCCGGTAACCCCTAAATGTCCTCCCTTGCCAGCCTGGTTGCCCCCAACTGCCCTCCTCTGCTGGCCCAGTCACCCCTAACTGCCCTCCCCTGCAGGCCTGATCACCCACAACTGCCCTTCCTTGCAGGCCTGGTCTCTCCCAACTGCCCTCCCCTGCTGGCCTGATCGCTCCCAACTGCCTACCCCTGCAGGCCTGCCCCCCCCAACTGCCCTCCCCTGCAAGCCTGGGTTCCCCCTCAACTGCCCTCTCCTGCAGGCCTGGTCACCCCTAACTGCCCTCTCCTGCAGGCCTGATTGCCCCCAACTGCCCTCCCCTGCAGGCCTGGTCCCCCCAACTGCCCTCCCCTGCTGGCCTGATCGCCCCCAACTGCCCTCCCCTGCAGGCCTGATCGCCCCCAACGGCCCTCCCCTGCAAGCCTGGTTCCCCCCCCCCAAAACTGCCCTCCCCTGTAGGACTGGTCCTCCCAACTGCCCTCTCCTCTGCAGGCCTGCCCCCCCCAACTGCCCTCCCCTGCAAGCCTGGTTCTCCCCCCAACTGCCCTCCCCTGCAGGCCTGGTCCCTCCCAACTGCCCTCCCCTGCTGGCCTGATCGCCCCCAACTGCCCTCCCCTGCAGGCCTGATCGCCCCCAACTGCCCTCCCCTGCAAGCCTGGTCCCCCCCACAAACTGCCCTCCACTGTAGGACTGGTCCTCCCAAATGCCCTCTCCTGCAGGCCTGCCCCCCCCAACTGCCCTCCCCTGCAGGCCTGCCCCCCCCAACTGCCCTCCCCTGCAAGCCTGGGTTCCCCCTCAACTGCCCTCTCCTGCAGGCCTGGTCACCCCTAACTGCCCTCTCCTGCAGGCCTGATTGCCCCCAACTGCCCTCCCCTGCAGGCCTGGTCCCTCCAACTGCCCTCTTTTGCAAGCCTGGTCCCTCCAACTGCCCTCTCCTGCAGGCCTGGTCCCTCCAACTGCCCTCCCCTGCAGGCCTGGTCCCCCCCCCCAACTGCCCTCCCCTGCAGGCCTGGTCCCTCCAACTGCCCTCCCCTGCAGGCCTGGTCTCCCCCCCAACTGCCCTCCCCTGCAGGCCTGGTCCCCCCAACTGCCCTCCCCTGTAGGTCTGGGTTCCACCTCAACTGCCCTCTCCTGCAGGCCTGGTCACCCCTAACTGCCCTCCCCTGCTGGCCTGGTCCCCCCAATTGCCCTCCCCTGCAGGCTTGGTCCCTCCCAACTGCCCTCATCTGCCAGCCCGGTCACCCCTAACTGCCCTCCCCTGCTGGCCTGATTGCCCACAACTGCCCTCCCCTGCCGGCCATCTTGTGGTGGCCATCTTGTGTCCACATGGGGGCAGTCATCTTTGACCACATGGGGGAAGCCATCTTTGACCACATGGGGGCAGCCATCTTTGTCTTGGAGTGACAGTCAATTTGCATATTACTCTTTTATTAGATAGGTTTTAGGTTTTGAGGCATTATCTTCTCCTTCCCTGAGTTCTGCTTATATAGCATTTGCTGAATATTGTGAGTATAGTTATACCATGAATAATTATTTAACCTCTCAATGCTCTCACTTTCATAATTCTAAAAGTTGTGTCAGTGTTCCTCCTTTTAGGGTTGTTGTAAGAAATAAATTAATTAACAAATGTCAATAATGTCATTATAATAAGTACCATTTAATTAACACCCAGGAATTTGCATGATTAAGTTATTTACATAATATTACAGATTATGATGACGCCACTATTATTATCCCTGTTTTCCTGATGAGGAAACTGAAGCTCAGAGAGGTTTGGTAACTTGCCCAAGGTCACGCAGCTACTGTGTGGGGAAGGCAGAACTTCCATCCTCTTCTTCCTGACTCTGAAGCTCCAAGCCACTGGCTGTGCTGCAGTCATTGCAGAATCATTTACTGAACTTGCCTCAGATGCAGTCTTCTGTGATCAATGAAAAGCCTTCCCCCACCCAAAATGTACAAATTAGAATGCATATCAGGAATATTTTCATATGCAGCAATCTGTTTTATCCAAGTCTGGAGGAATCTTAGGCTCAATACATATGGCTTTAGGAGAAATTCTCTATGAAGACCAAGCCCATCTTTTTTGACTGCCAAAATAATTTCTAAAAGATAGCACTTATATTCTCTTTAACGTGTGCTTAATTTTTAACTCATTGTGCCTATATATGCCATTAAGAGTTCTTAGTGACACCGGACGATTTTAGTTCTGTCTTATGGTAACTGTAGGTGAGGTTCACATCTCTCTCTCTGGCCAACACCAGTGAGACCAAGCTCAGGACACTTCGATAGCCCTGTGGCTGACTGTCCCCAGAACAAGGCTGCACATCTGTGTCTTTGTAGCTACTCTCCTCGTGTCCCTTCAGTGCCTGGAGGTGGTGGGGGTCATACACAGAAATGCTGGGAGCCTGTTGGCCTTCAGGGATGACACTCAGTAATCCATTCATCAGGGAAGTGCCTCTCTCCACCAACTCCACAGTTAGACATTTACTTCCATGTCTAAAGAGAGTGGGATTGATTGTTCTTTTAATCTGGTAACTGCATATGACCTTGGATACCCCATAATTTAACACTCCTTCCTTCACACAGCACCCCCCGCCCCCCCACACACACACACAGACACTGATTTTACCAGTGAGTACCAGAAGCCTAGTCCAGCTACAGTAAGTATTGGCAGAACTCGAATTCAGTCCATGTGTCTCCCTTCCCAGCCAACTTTACAGCAGATTATGTAACTTTGAAGGAAATAGACTATTTTGTGGGTGTTTTCTTTTTAATGATCTCTGATACATGTTCTCTGTAATTTAATAACATTTGGTTATTTTTCCAAAGCTCTGGAATTCTTAGGGAAAAAAAACATTAGGGTTTCCCAAAACAAATTTGTAAATAATTATCCTAAAAGTTTCCTCCTGTATGGTGAAGTAGGATTTCATTGGCTGATCTCTAAGACCTTCTGATAATGCACAATATAATAATATATTTATAGTGGTATAGATAAGAAAATAAGGCCATACTGATTTACAATGTTTATAAGTACCCAAGAATCAAATGAAAAGGATAATTAGGCATTGTTTTTACAAATACATTTTTATTATACTGACACTGTTGACATGAAAGATGCTGTTTTTTTCTAACATTTAATTTTCTTTGAGAAAGCATATATGTTTTGGTTTCATTTGAACTGGATAATAGTTACCAAATTATCTTTAGTTAATTTATTTTTACTTTATTTTGGATTCTAATATATATCCAGGTATTTTATCTTCACAGTATTCTCTTGAAAGTTTTATGTAGAAATTTACAGTAAGCTACTTTTTCTCATAAAAAAATTTTATATGCAGAAAATTCTGTCCTCTTTAATGCTCAGAATATAGGGTATTCTGTTTAAAGGTATCAACTATTTGTGCCATCCAAGTGATAGAATTTGGGAGGGGTAAAAGAGGAAATGGGGGAGATAAATGGGAATGGAAAGAGACTTGACTTGGGGTGGTGAACACACAATACAATATACAGATGATGTATTGTAGAATTGTACACCTGAAGCCTATATAATTTTAGTAACCAATATCAACCCAATAAATTAAATGAAAATATAAATTAAAGAGAGTGCTTTAGCATCAAACCTATGCTAAAAAGAATGTCACTCTGATTTTTTGAAGACTCCTCATATACGTACCTATGAGGATCTTGAAGCATCTTGGTGTTAGAATCATGGCATCAGCTGGCCTTCAGCTTGTGTGTGGCGGCGAATCATTTAAAGGTATCGCCAGTAGAAATTTACAGAGAACAATGTTCCTGTATTTAGTTGGCTGAACAAAAAAGATACAGCATCACAGAGTATCACTTAATGCACAACTGTTATTTCCAAATAAAATTGTTATTGCCATCTGTAAAAAAATTTTAACTCTCTAATACGATTGGATACATTAATCACTTTTATGTACTGTTGTGTTTTATCTAGCATCAGCCTTAGCAACTCTTCGGTCCTCAGCACTTTTGTTAACAGTAATAGCAGTGATCATGAAATCCCCAAGATTTCCTAGTGTGGAAGTATCCAAATTACACTTGGGTTCATTGGAAAAGCACATTTTAGAGTAACTCTTTCTTGCCATGTTCCATGACTTTGAACCGGCCCTTCCATCCTGGGATGGGAAAGTATCTTCAGAAGAAACTAACTTAGATATTAGTCAAATCGAAGTATGCACGTGCAGAGACAATTGCATGGGGTCGAGAGGGTGAAGGATTAGAGTCAGTGTTTGGGGCTGTAGAAGGAACATGGACTCTGGAGTGTGTAGCGCAGGATTAAGTCATGAATTGACCAGTGAAATTTGTGTGCACTTCAGCGAGTTACTTAGCAACTTTGAGCTTCCTCATCTGTGAAATAGAGGTCATGATGCTGTGCACGTGGTTACTGTGAGGTTTAGTGGAACAGTGTCACGGTGCCTGGAGCATTACTGAGGAAGTCCGTGTGAATGTTACTTGCGTATGAATCTTGACTGCTTGCATTCTCACCAAGCTTAACTTAGTTTCATGACACTGAAAGAAAAAAAAAATCAGTATAAAGAAGAGAGGGTATTTCCTGATGTGAATTGTTTTATGTGGATCCTTTATGTCCACAGGAGTAAAGCCAGTGCGAGAAAATTAATTTCACACATTAGCCTTCTCAAATGCCTCCTCCTGTTCCAGAATCACTTTAGCCAGTATCACTTAACCCCGAGGTGAAAATGAATATAGCGAGAGGGAGAAACCGTTGTTACATTCATTACAATAGCCACGCTATCAAATTAAACATGTTATTTATAGTGTTCCTAATTGTCAACCTAATTTATGTATTAATGTTACGAGATAGCATGTGCAGAGGTTTAATCAGCCACTCATTATTACCGTGGAGGTTTAGTGGTTATATTCTGGCATGGAAGTCAGACATCACAATCTCTTCTGCCTCCTCGGGCACAGCCCATATGCACAGCCAGCAGGGTCTGTGGAAAAATAGCAATTGCTGTGAGCTGCCCATTTTCATTTATTACTCAGTGCTCAGCAATAGAACTAAATTAGTGTTTGGTTTTCACGGGATTAGCTGAAGCCTGCTGTTAGGAACATAAAGAAACAGGCATGGACACATGGGATGAATCATATTTGTTAGCAATTTAAATACAACGAAACTCTTTTAAAAAAGGAGATATATAATGTCGTGCTGAGTTATTAGTCATTGGTTGTTTTACATTGTCTTTTTGTTCATTCCACGTATACTTTACATCGGTATGTTAGCTTTGCCTTATTTTCCTTTTAATTCCTAAGGCGTGCAGTGGCTTTTCGTAATGAATCTCTTAAACTAGAATTCAAGTTGTTGCCCAAATATTGATGGATTTTTGGACACATACCTTCAGCATGGTTGCAATATTCCAACTTTACTACCCCAGATAATCAAGCATTGGGCGATACACATTAGAAAATTCCACATAACACCTGTATGTTTTCATCATTAGCAAGCAGTTCTCATTTGTAATTTGCACATACCACATATTTGCACAGAAGCACCACTTTTTAAAGCAATTTACTAATCAGTGAATTAAATCAAAGTGTTAATTTATGTCAGAAATTACAATACCAGTGAGTATTGTTTCCTGAATAAATAGGGTCATTTCATTTTTCTCCCAGATGTTGCTTTATAGGAAGGAATACTTTCTGAATCAATTAAGAAAAGCATTTTTACCTAGGGGGTATATTTATTATTTTGATAGTTGCATTTGCCTTTCATTTTTCCCCTCCCTTCCAACTAAGTGCATTACAGAGAATCCCATATAGTCTGTGGCTAAATGATGTCATTGGGACTTTCATTATGTGTCAACATTTTTTTTCTGTAATTTAATTATGAAATTTGTATTTCTGAAAAATGTTTTAAACATGCATAAAATGCACTACCCAGATATAACATGTTTTGCCATTCAGTCTTCAGATTTCTTCTTGAAAGAAGTAAGTAATTCACGTGGTGGAAATCCTGACCACCCTCTGCCTCCTTCGCTTGAGGGAGCAGGGCAGGAGTTTGTATGTGGTGTGGTTATGTCTGGTTTTACTAGTAAAAGGTGGCAGAACATAGGTGTTACATATATTGGACATGATATAGTCTGCCCGAGCAGACTGTAACATAAGAAAATCGAAGACCACAAATTTTTCTACTTTGGGCGGGCAAACTAATTGACCACTATGAACTAAAAGTGGTCTCCGGTGAAGGGGCTATTGGATTGCCAGCACATTCCAGTTCACAGCGACCTTATGCATTTTATTTTATTTTATTATTTTTAAAATATATTTTTATTGATTTTAGAGAGGTGACAGGAGAGGGAGAGATAGAGACATCAATGATGAGAGGGAATCATTGATCGGCTGCCTCCTGCACGCCCCCTACTGGGGATCGAGCCCACAACCAGGGCATATGCCCCTGACTGGAATCAAACCCCAGAACCTTCAATCCTTAGGCAGACACTCTATCCACTGAGACAAACTAGTAGGGCCCCCTTATGCATTTTATATCCACATATGGAATTATTCCCGTCAAAGGAGAGTCTTAGACCTGAAACAGTAACAGAACTGCCACCTTCTCACCTGCTAACCCTCCCCACCACCACCTTTCTTCTCATCTTTGGAGAAACCTCTTTGAAATCATGATGAAAATCTGAACTCCAAGAAGGCCAGACCTTTGTCTGTTTCCTTTTGTGTGTCTAAATGGTTTCTGCTACATACTAGGAGTTGCATAAATATTTATTGCATGAATGAATGCGTCGATCAGTTACAGATAATGAGAACTTTTCCCATTTTCCTGAGATTTTTATATAGAGTTTCGTCATTACTCCATCCTAACCTGTTATCCATGATCTTAATTTCTGACTTTGCATAGCTGGAGGGCTCCCTGGAGAGAAGTCAGTACTTTACTTTTAGTTACTAATATGTCTGCATCTAAATGAAGACAAGAAACCATTTCCCCCCCGCAATGTTTTTCAGTGAAAATTTTCAAATATACAGGCATGTTGAGAGAACTGCATAGTAAACAACCACATACTTACCACCCAGATTCTGTGATTAATGTCTTACATTTTTGCTTTATTGCATTTCTTCATCGGTCTTTTTTATTATATGCAATTACCAGTATACTCCACCCTTAACATATCATGTCATGCATATCATTTAATAGAGTTCATTCTTTGTTGACAGATCTCTCGTTTGTTTGGTTTTAAGGTGAAATTTACATGCTATGAAACGTACAAATCCTGAGTGCACCATTAGCTGAGTTTTGAAATGCCTCCATTGGTATGGAACAAACCGTAGATTAAACATGGGACATTTTTATCTCCTGAAAGTTTCCCATCTCCCCTCCCAGTCAGTCCCTATCCCTAAACCCAGAGTCAGCCTCAGTTCTGACTTTTTCCACCATAGATTAGTTCCAAGCAACCAGTTATTACCAAATGATTTTTTCCTCATTAAAAAAAAAAAAAAGCTGTGGTTGGATTTGGCCGTATTCATAGGTGCCCTGAAGGTTGAATGAGCAAGCCACCTTTCATTTTCACATCGGTATAATTTTCTGAGGATGTCATTTCTGCTTCTCTTCCAGCCATCTTCTAATTCCTTTCTCATAGTTACAGTTAAGCTAAGGGAGGAGGAAACTCCTTGGTAAGTTAGATAAGCACATCATTTCAGAAATAAATTCAGCCAGCATTTATTAAGTGCTTACGTTGTACCAATTACTAGACATGCAGGGTACCAAGATGAATAAAACATGTAGAAGTCACAGTACAGGGGATTGACACAGAGCCAATGCCTGTTAATCATTCATTAATTATGTTCAAAAAATACCTCCTGGGCCTCTCCTATGTGTCAGGCGATGGGGATACAGCTCCGAACAAGATAAGATGGTTCCTGCCCCTAGGAGCTTCAGCCGAGTTGAAGGCCATCGTTAGTAATTATAACTGTGCCGAGGATCACAAATCCCAATGCAGTGTGACAGGAGTGTATAGTGGGAAGCTAGAACTTAGGCCTCAGGGGAGGATGTAGGTAGTCAGAGAAGGCTTCCTGGAAGAAATTGCCTTTAAGCTGATAGATAAAGGGCAGGCGGGAGTGAGCTGGGGTGAAGGGGGTATGCAGGAGTTAGACTGCAGCCATGTGGAAACAGTGCAAGAAAATGCCTGGCATGTTGGAAAATTGGAAATAGAGAGAGCAAGGAGGAAAGTGACAAAAAGTGAGTGCTGGAGGAGGAGATGGGGTCAACCAGTAGGTTCTTATCATGAGAAGGTAAGAGTATTTGATGGGAAGAGCCACCATCATTTTCACTCTTCACACCCCAGATAAATTACTGATTTATTGGATTAGCTGTATGAGTGTAATCTAGAACTGGCTGTGCTACTGTTTCAGAAAGAAACAAGGCTAAGAGGAGGATTTAAAGGGTCCTACAGTTAAGGAATGATAGGAGAATATTGGGGTTTAATCAGACTTGTTAAAATACGCAGCTTTGTCTCATCTGGGACCCTGAGAGCAAACCTAAAAGCAATCACAGGGCTTTTTTGAAGTAAGCCAGTCAGAGAAAGATAAGTATCACATGATCTCACTCATTTGTGGAATATAATGAACAACATAAACTGATGAACTAAAACAGATCCAGAGACAGAGAAGCATCGATCAGACTGTCAAACCTCAGAGGGAAGGTAGGGGAGGGTAGGGGTAAGGGGGAGAGATCACCCAAAGGACTTATATGCATGCATAAAGGCCTAACCAATGGACACAGACAACAGGGGGGTGAGGGCATGAGGGGGGAGGGTAATGGGGGGATGAGGACACATATGCAATACCTTAATCAATAAAGAAATTTTTTTAAAAAAAAGACAATACCCGAAAACACACACACACACACACACAAAAACAAAGCAAAACAAAACAAAGGCTTGAATTTAGCCTTCTCCCTCTGAGGCCCCAAGCAGCCCAGGGCATGCTGCAGTGTTAACTAGACTTACTAGCAGTTAGTTAGTAGTTAGTTCAGTTTATAAGTAACTAAATGTGACCTTCCTATCACTTTGACTTTCTTGCATTATTTAGTAACTTGTAATAAAATTAAGTTGCTGTAACAAAAATAATCTAAGGATTGCTGTGAGACAAAAAAAAACAAAAAACTGCAACATTATGTTTATCCCAAATAAAATTATATAGGGAAAAAATCTCCAGTGATTCAGCTGCTGTATTGAATTGCATGCTATTGCTGATAAAATCTCCATTACCTTTTTGTAAATTTAATTTTAATTACATCAGTCTAGTGGGCTCCATGCAGATATTTACTTTTAGTATAATGGATTTTTAAGGTAAAATGTTCCATGAAAGCATTGAGCATTGAATATTTCATTTGAAAACAAATGCTGAAAGTATTTTTGTAACATTTCAGTATTGATACTTTGGAAAAAAGAAACATGAAAACATCCTTTAATGGATTAAAAGGAAACATATACAACGTTTCTCTCTGAGTAGTATTTAGAAGTTCACACTAATAATAATAATATATTATTCATAAATGCATTAGCGTGAGAAGATAACTTTACTAAAACTTTTGTTTCGCTGTTGTCTTCTGTGTAAACTGTATTAATGTTCTTCTTACGGTGTGATGTCACTACGATAATTATCCCCATTAGTGATGAGACCAGATAAACACATCCATAAATCTCCAACGATCGAGGTATTTAAACTCTTCTCAAAACATTAAAATTAAGACACCATCTGTTATATGCCTCTGGAATAGGTAGCACCTCAGACGCTTGGCTGGCATTATGTCATTTCTTGAAAATAGGGGAAATGTTCTCTGAATGTGAGCTGACTCGGTAGACACGGAAGCAGCTCAAACCGAACATCTGTTTGACTAGGTTATTCATCTGAACAGGATCACACAGCGTTCGTTTGTTTTTAATGTCTCTAAATATCAGATCTAACAATCCCTGAATATTTCAAAGGGAATACATTTGTACCTACTTTAGTACATTTGATGACTTCTCCCGTTAGCCCCAGCGATGAGGTTCATCCCCTTAGAAGATCGAGGTAGAAAACTGGGGCCAGCGAGCCTTACCTGGCTCACCTCCTACCCCAAACTCCCATCTGAGCAGGTATCAAGACACTGAGGTACCCTGACATACATGGAGATCCAAACTGAATTCTGCTCATGTTCAAGTCATTGCTTCCCTGAAATCTTTCCCCAACTTGGGACTCAAAATTAGCCTTGTGTCTAGAATGTGCTGCATTCAGTTCTATGTGGGATCATTTTCTGTGTTCAATAGAGACCTTAGTTTTATTCTGTCTAAAATACAAGTTCCTTTGTGTTGGGGGCCATGCCGTGTTTCCTTTGATTTCCTGATACCCAGCGGAGTGTCTGGACAAGTGGAGGACTGGCTCATTGATGAAATACTCCACAGCGCAGGCCAGCCAGGTGCAGGTGGCCCTGTCAGTGAAGGGACAGCGGCACTGTGCGTGGTCTGAAATGTCTTTTTCTTTTCGTTAACTGAAATGTAGGCTGAATTGCTTTTGTTCTGTATGTTCCTCTGTATGTATTCTGGTCTTTCCCATTTGGTTATGAGAGAGAATTGCTGTTATAACCCCAATTCCCAGCACACAGAGGAACCTCAAAAGACTTGCAACTGGCAGACTGATTATAATATAACCCCATAGGTTGTACTGCATCAAACTGTACCACTCGACACAGCATGCACTTTTTAAGCCTTTCTCATTTTGCTCATGCTGCTACGGCTTCTACAAGATATTTCTTCCTTTCTATCCGTCAAAATCGTAGCTATATTTCAAGTCCTAAGCTAATTGTCATCTCCTGTGTTCAACTCTCCCCAACCATCACACAAAAGCAAGAATCCCTCTCTATGTGCTTCAGTAGAATCCTTCGTATACCTCTGTTCTAGAACTATTGGGGATGCCATTCTTAGCTGACTGCTGTTTGGCCCCAATGTATTTGAGTGCTGAGGGCTAGGCGCCTTGTGTGTCTTTTATTTTGAAAGAAACACTAGCAGTCAGTAAATTTTAATGTGGCAACAAGCCCTTGTTGAGAGCTGTATGTGTGTGAAATCATACTACTGGAGTGTGAAATTCAGATTACATATTAGTTGAATGAGTAGATCTGAGATGCCATGTATAGTTCTTACTAAGTTTTTTAAAATAGACTTCAACATGAAAGGAAGAGAATAATTAGAGATGAATTATGCTAATTTAAAGAATTTTTTTCTTCTGGAAATAGCAAAGTATGCGGGGATTTTTATAGGGAATGTGTTGGATCTATACATCAATTTGGAGAATCTCAAACCTGTAATTGGTGAGGATTTCCAATTAGCAATTTTGAGTCTTCTAGTCCATGAGGACGAAATGTCTCTCCCTTTTGATCTTATTTCTCTCTGTAAAGTTTTATAGTGTGTAATTTATGTCTTGCACTTATTTTGTTAAATTTTTTTCAGTGTTTTATTGTTTTAATGCTATTGTAAATGTAATTGTTTTTATTTCATTTTTGGGTTGTTTTATTATGAAATACTGATTTTGTACAATATATTCAATGACCTGGCTGAACTTGTGTGGGAACCATACCAGAGTCCACCGGATGCTCAAGGCCAATTGGAATATAGAGGCCTTGTTTTTAGTACGCCAGATGTCCAAGCCCACTCTGATCATGGACATCTTAATCAGGGTGTCCCAAGGTCTGTACACAAGTGCAAGCCACAGTAATCTCATGGTACACTGCACAAGCGTGCCCTTCCATAACCTAACATAGTGAGGTCACTATTTTGGAAAGAAGCCTCTTTTGTCTGAGTAGTATTAAAGTACGTTACTGAGGCTACTGAAGTTAGAGAACTCAGATGGGCTACTATGAGGGGCAGTGGGTCTAGAGGCAGTGGGCAGCTGCTCAGATAATGGCTATGGGGACAGAGGCTACTGCTTTGTGGGAAAGATGATTTGTTACCTAGCTGGTGTGCAGCTGCCTACCGTATGGGACTTTGCTTTGAAGGACTGTTTTGTCTAGTGGCTCCTTGTTTACAATGGCTACATGGCCACTGGCTCCTACAATAAAGACTCTCTTATATATCCACAGCTCCTCATATTGTCTGCTCCTTCTGAGTCTCAACCACTTGTTTATTAGTTCTTGTATTTTTTTCCTCTGGATTCCTCAAGATTTTCTGAATATAAGATCTTGTCATCAGCGAATAAAAGTTGTTTTCTTTTTCTCTTTCCAATGACTAGAAGTGACAAGAAAGTGTTCCTGATCATAGGTAGAAAACCTTCATCTTAGACCATGAAGTATGGTGTTAACTATAGGGTTTGTCTAGATGCCCTTTATCAGGGTGAGGAAGTTCCTTTCTGTTCCCTGTGGCTGAGTTTCTGTCTTGAATGGGTTTAGATTTTACCAAATGTTTTTTTTCTGCACCATGGAATGATCACCCGGTTATGGCCTCTTATTAATGTGGCATATTACATTAATTTTTTTTCATATGTTAAACTAAACTCTCATTCTTGTAATAAATCCCACTTGGTCTTGGTGTGTATGTGGCTGGACTCAATTTGGAAGTTTTTTATTAAGGATTTTTGCATCTGTGTTCATGAAGGAACAAATGCAAAGTTTAGTCAGTGTTTAAATCTGCCCCAGCTTTTACTTTCCACTAGGCCAGTGGTCGGCAAACCGCAGCTCGCGAGCCACATCCGGGTCTTTGGCCCCTTGAGTGTTCTAACGCCACTTCTTCAAATAGACTCGCCCAGGCTTCTGCGCATGGGCCACGAAGTTTCAGTCGCACTGTACGTGCGCGCCCACACATGGTATTTTGTGGAAGAGCCACACTCAAGGGGCCAAAGAGCCGCATGTGGCTCGCGAGCCGCGGTTTGCCAACCACTACACTAGGCCTTCTCGTGTTTTCACTACCCATGTACACAGAGGCTCAAAGCCAGCCAGGAATATGTGGATAGTTTTTTAGTCTTCTCTTATATTTGTGGGTAGCCTTCCCATCAGCCAGGAATTTGCTTGTGGGTAGCCTTCCCATCAGCCAGGAATTTGCGGAGAACTTATCAAGGCCCTTGATGGCTGTTTATTTCCTTGATGTCCTTATTAAATATGGATGAAGCCATAGTCTAGCTGAGTCACTAGACTTCCCATTTGTCTCCTCTGAGACCACTACCACTACTAATAACAGCGATGGGCATGGAGATTTCCCACACTCAGCTTCAAATCAGGCAAGTCCTCTCTGGCAATGAAGTCATTGGTGTTCACAGCTTGACCTTGTCTAAGATGAGGGTGGGTAATGTTGTTAATGAGGAGTGGGAGAAGCCCAGGCAAGAATACCATAGACCAGCCTTGGGCAAACAATGGCCGCGGGCCAGATCCGGCTGTTCTATCCGGTTCTCTTGCTCTCCCCTCCGCTCCTTTACTTTGAATTTATATTAGTTCACACAAACACTCCATCCATGCTTTTGTTCCGGCCCTCCGGTCCAGTTTAAGAACCCATTGTGGCCCTCGAGTCAAAAAGTTTGCCCACCCCTGCCATAGACTCAACTGTTCTTATGCAAAATTCAGTTGTTTTTCATGAATAATCACTTTCTGATTATCTGGTTTATGCCTTTGGTCTTCGGTCAGTTTACATTGCATTTAAATGCTTATTTTGACAGTTTTGTTCAGTTTCATTATTGCTTATTGGGAAGAGGGCCTGCTAAGCTCCATCATATATTTTTTATAGCACCACCCCAGATTCACACATTGCTATTAATGTTAAAATAATCAATTATTCTTTGAAAATGACAGTGGATTTTGATTTATGTTAGCTTTATGGAGACAAATTAATTCTTTGGTTGGACTTAATTAATGTTTTCATTAGAATAGCATCTGTCTGCTCAATCCTTTATTGAGTTCTATCAATGTTCTGGAGTCTGCTCTAATTTCTGTAAAGATGTGTATGAGAAAGTCCCTGTCTTCCATGGATTCACAGGTCTAATGGTGGAAACAAAATAAAAATAAATAATTATAATACAGTACATACAGTACATGATGTTATATAGAGGTGAGCAGAGTGCTGTGAGGTGACCTAGAGACGGCATGTCTGTCTCTGACTAGTAAGAATTCACAAAGTGTGCTGCCTTTGATTGGGACTCAGAATGATGGGAGGTTAAGCAGACAGAATGCAATAGATAGGGAATTCTGAACATGGAAAGTAGTATGTGTTGACACATACATAGTTCAGGCATAACTTGTATCTGAAAAATACTCTGGAGGTACTTGGTGAAGAGCAGAAGATGGAACTTAGCTAGAACACACATTTACATCTGCTGAACATCTATCCTCTGGGCCACCAGATGCCAACATACATCTTCAATGAGTAAATTAGTTCATGTTTTGTCGTGATGAGGAGGGACAGATAATTAAATGAAAAAGGAGTCTCTTTTAGGTTCTCCAGGTTCAGAGATGGTAAGGGCAAAAATAGAGAGTGGCCAAATTCAAAAGATGTTTATGATTAAATTGGCAGGATTTGGTGATATTGAAATAAGGAAGGGTGACTGTGGGTGGTTGGGCACAGAGGACTTAGAGGGAGAAGAGACAGCCTCTGGGAAGCTGCCAAAAAAGAAGTCAACCCAGACAACAACAACAAAAGCCAGATAAGCATCCAGATGCGTGACTGGCTAAGGGTTCCAGGTAAAGAGGGAGAACCCAGCAAGAGCAAATGTACAGAACCCTGGAGACCAGGCTGCAACAGCAGCTGTAAGCAGAGGGTGTGTGGTGGATCCGAAATAGATTTTCTGAGCTGCCACAAAGGAAAAGACTTAGTCTGTTGTCCATGGCCTTCACTTTGCATGAGGGAGGGGCAGTAAGAGGTTCCAAACCAACACAATCATTTGGGCACCCTTATTTTTAATACAAATTTGGAATTAATCCAGACCCTTCTTGAAGTAGGATAATGATATTGATTAACATTTCTCCCCCAACGAATGCTCTTCCTATGGGTAGCGCAGACACTGCACAGAGACCTTCATTAACTCCGAAATCATTGAGGAATTATTTAGAAAGCAACTCCTTAAGAATCTAATTGTGCTGCCAAAGTGTTAATGTGCCTTTTCTCAAAGCCTGAAGGAGCTAGGCAGATACAAATGGATGCACTGACTCTGTATAAAGAGTAAATGATGACATATCATGTCTCTGATCCATACTTTTTAAAGAGGTTCCTTTTTGTCTGTGACATTTTGTGACTTAATTTTTCCTGTTCGTGACATTCTAGTGTTTTTCAATTGCCAACATCCGGATTTGCTATCAGTATGAATCAGGCTTTTTTATGTAATGAAGCCAGCTTATCAGTCACCCATCATAATTAATCCATTCTATCTTAAGTACTGTTCTATTTCCAGAGCCAGTCATTATCTAATAAAAACAAAAGGTACAATCTGAGTCATTTTTGTAATATTATCAGTAACAGAATGCCTTTCAAATACGTGAATAGGTTCCCTTCACATTCTTCGAGAGGTTCACCATAATTTCATAAAACGTATTCATATTCTTCCAGAAATACGGAAAAGAAGCCAATATTACAATTTATGTACTTACCTCATGAAACCAACTTTCTAAATCCCATGGCTTTATTTCTCAGCATTTCACTTAGTCTTGATTCTGTATTTATCCAGAATCAAGGAAACCTTGCTCCTGGAGGTAATTACAGGGAAGCATCACCTGTCAGATCATTTTTGTCCCCGGTGCCTGTGTGGGCTTTCTCATTCACTCATTCCTTAATTGAGAAGGACTTTAATCACTGGGGATGCAGCAGTGAATGAGACAAAAGAAGGTCCTGACTCCCTTTAAGCTCACATTGCAGTGGGGAAGACAGATAGTAAGCAAATAAATACCAACAGTCGTGATGAGTAATGTGCAAAGAATTTAAAGAGGGTGATGTGAGAGAGAGTGGTGCTGTAGAGAAGGGCTCTCTAAGGAGGTGGCATTCAAGTGGACACTTGAATGACAGGCGGTGCCATTATGTGGTCACAGGACTAAGAACTAAGTGTTCCGGGAGGAAGTCGCAGCTAGAGCAAAGGCCACGAGTGACAGAATCTGGAACCAAAGGTATGCCAGTCTGGAGTGACATGAACTGGGAAAGTGGCGAGAGATAAGCTCAGGGAGAGGGAGAACAGCCAACGTAGGGAGTGTGGATTTCATTTCAAGTTCCATGAAGGGCTGCTGGTGGGACATAAACAAGATAGTGATGTGATCTGATTACATTTTTAAAAGATCAGTCTGGTTGCTCTCTGGATAATGGCCTGAAGGAGCCAGTATGGAAATAGGGAGAGAGAGTCCAGATGGGAGAAGAGTTTGGCTTGCACCAGCGGTGCAGAGAAGTAGACTCATTCTGGATTTGCTTAGAGATAGATGGAGAAAGACAACTTATTGATGAGTTGGCTATTGATGGGTATATTATAAAAAGGGATGCACCCATTAAGGGTAATTCAGTTGTGGGTTTTATTTGTTTCATAAGGACTTTGGCATCCCTTAACCATTCTATGAAGTTACCACATTTATCATTTTCAAAGACTGATTCTTTGCACAGTTGCATATTTTCCATGGTTAGAGCAAACTATGACATGACTCTTTAGATTCCAATCCATTCTTTCTTAGTGGTCAGATGACCTCAGGTAAGTATCTTAACTACTCTATTTTTCTGTTTCCTCTTATAAAAAAACTAGTGGCCCGGTGCACGAAATTCGTGCACATTAAAAGGGGATTAATTAGAGGAAATAATTTAATATTTCTATTTGCCCTTTTTAATAGAAGTGTCAGAGATGAAAGAAAATTAGTAAACAGTATATGAAAACCTTCCTCCTGTCAGAGTCTGGGGCGCACCACGGGACCCAGAGTCAAGTCCCCGCCCACCCACATGTGCCTCAAAATTGCGTGAGACCCAGACCCGGCCATTCCCTCCCCCCACCATTGGACTAGATCCAGACCTGGCCAGTCCCATCTTTGTCAAGCCCTACTGAACAGGGGACGTAGCCTCAGGTCCCTTGGCCCAGCACCAGGAGGGGGGCACAGCCTCAGGTCCCCCGTCAAGCCCCGCTGGGCAGGGGGAATGGCCTGAATTCCCCCAACCCAGCACTGGGGGTGCACCTTGAGGTCCCCTGTCAAGCCTCACCAGGCAGGGGGATGCAGCCTCTGGTTCCCTGGCCCGGTGCTGGGGTAGGGGGTGCAGCCTGAGGTCCCCTGGCCTGGTGCCAGGGTGGGGGACGCGGCCTGAAGTCCCCTGTCAAGCCCCACCTGGTGGGGGCACAGCCTGAGGTCCCCTGGTCTGGCGCTGGGGCGAGGGGGCAGCCTAAGGTCCCCTAGCCCAGCACCAGGATGGGAAGTGCACCTTGAGGTCCCCTGTCAAGCCCCGCCCGGTGGGGGCGCAGCCTGAGGTCCCCTGTCAAACCCTGCCAGGTGGGGGTCGCAGCCTGAGGTCCCCTGGCCTGGTGCTGGGGCAGGGGGAGCAGCCTGAGGTCCCCTAGCCCAGCACCAGGATGGGAAGCGCACTTTGAGGTCCCCTGTCAAGCCCTGCCGGGTGTGGGGCACAGCCTGAGGTCCCCTGTCAAGCCCCACAGGGACGGGGGAGGGCATAGCCTCAGGTCCCTGCTGATTGCTCATTAAGGCTCCTTATGGGAACTTGGCCTCAGCTGTGGGTGCAGCCATCTTTGTGATGGAGTGATGGTCAATTAGCATATTCCCTCTTTATGAGATAGGATAAGGAAGAACAATTTTACCTATATCATAGGGTTGTTGTCAGAAGTGACTAAGCAAATGCACATAGAAATACTTAGCACACAACTAGAGGCTAAGCACTCAGTAAATGTCAGTAACTATACACTGTATTTTTATCTTACCTCCTGATTATTGCACATTCAGGTCTCAGTATCTAGAGGTAAGAGTTACTATAAAAAAATTAAAGAAGCAAATAATTTCTGTTCCTTATTTCATCTGCTTGCATGTATTATTTTGATACTTTTTTAAAAAATATATCTTAACAATAGTCCTTGCTTAATATATTCCCAACTTCCACATCTGATTGTGTTTATTTTTATAGTGATTTTTTGTTGTTGTTGTTATTTTGGGTTTAAACATCTGTAGCCTTTTAGAGAGAAAGTTTGAATACTGTCAGCTTTCATCACTTAAAATGGGGTGAGGAAGGATGGGCGTTTGATCCCAAGATTATACAAATTATGTAAAATCATAGAAGCTTAAGGCCCTGTCTTGGTAGCTTACTTAGTGTGTCATCTTGATATGCCAAGGTTATGGGTTCAATCCCCAGTCAGGGCACATACAAGAAGCTGCCTATGAATACATAAATAAGTGGAAACAACAAATTAATGTTTCTTTCTTTCTCTCTCTCTCTCTCTCTCTCTCTCTCTCTCTCTCTCTCTCTCTCTCCCCCACCCTGTCTCTCTACCTTTCCTTTCTCTCTTTCTAAAATCAATAACATTTTTTAAAAACTTTAAATATCCTGCCTCCACCAGTGCCATCACAGCATGTGGGCACTGCTCAAATGTCCAGTCCTCAGCTGGGGCCGCCTGCTCTCCTTTGGACCTAGGCCCATGTGGGAGCTGCTGTTGGAAAGACCCCCTTCACTTGGATCAGAGGGTAACCTACAAGACTTTGTGTTGAATCTTTGGTTTCGGTGTATACACTGGTTCCTGACACCCTGTCAGGCTGCAGCTGCATTGCAGACGCTGGAGACTGGTTACTTACATCTCAAAACAGGCTTCAGAACAGCGGGAAAGTAGAGCAGGTCAACAGAGCATCTGGCTGAATTTGCATGGACAGATCTGCTTGAGAATAATAAGGAAATTCTTTTAAATTGGTTCCTCAGCTATAAGTGTGGTAGGCAAATGTTTCCTTGTTATGGCTGGGATTGAGGTAAATTGAGAAAATGGCACTTTTCATGAGATAACACATTAACCTCATTTTTCAAAGCTCCGTGTCTCATCTTGCACTGAAGGTTGTTGGGCGAGGAACCGCCTCTCTGCTGTAAGAATCTTAGTGTCGTCTTTGCTGCAGAGCATCACCCAGCCGTGGCTGTGGAATCCCTTTCTGTGCCAAACGTTCACCAGGAAGGGCAGACACAGCGCGTGGTGCTTCTGGTTTCGGGTTGTCTGTTCCTTCTTTCATTTTCGATGACATGGAAAATAAAAAATATTTTATTTCCAAGCTGTGACATAATGTGGCACCTGTAAAACAATCCCCTCTCTGATATAATAGAAGTCCCTAAATCCAAGGTGGGAGACGTTACTCGGTTTAACGCTGGTTGATCAACTGTACACTTTGTGGAATCTGCTAGTTTGGGGTGTTGGCTCCCACCATTTGCCTTTCCTAATTATAGTGCTGATGGCATGGATGCTGTCCTAAATTTTGTAAAAGTCATAGTATGTCTAAATACAATAGGAAATGGTGATGGAGTCTAGATTTTCTGGAAGTCAGAAACTAAATTAATCCATGTGTGTATGTGTGTTTTGAAAGTTATACTTATTGGGTCTAAAACACCTGATAGCCCTGTAATTTTTCCTTCTCCCTTGTCCAAAGACAGTGGGGTATGGCTGTTTAAGAGCTCCATGTGAGGGTCTACTTGGGCATAAAGAATCATCTGTGGCCCTGGCTGGTGTGGGGCGTCTTCCCATGCACTGAAAGGTCATTGGTTCCATTCCCATATGGAAGGCAGCCAGTTGATGTTTCACTCTCACATCGATGTTTCTCTCTCCCCCACTCTCTCTCCCCCTCACCCATGTCCTTGGGTGAGGAATTAAAAAAAAATAAAAAAGACCACCTGTGAATTCTCAGCTCTGCAGCGCACACAGAAGTGGGCAGTGGGGCTCCCATCTGCCCGATGGGCTTCTTGTGGGTGCCTGCTCCCCCTGCTCGGTGAAGAGCAGGTCCCCCCGCCGCCCCCAGTAAAATACCCCATTATTTCACAATGCAGCACCCCAGCTTGATCATACTATTGTTAATGTTTATTTGTAAGCTTTCTTTTTCCCAGAAATATATATATATATAATGTGGACATAATTCACTTTCTATGTGTGTGTTTTTTTTTCTACTACAGACACGGGAGCAGAAAGACAGGCACTAAGAGAAAACGTGTATCCTAAATTGAGAGAATTCTGCAGAGAAAATTATGGATTAGAATTTCAGGTAACTCTGATGCTATTTTCATTCTTAATTGTGTCAGTTAAATAACTACTATTTGTATTTGGTTCTTGTCACAATGTGGGTGCTATAACAGAATAATTTTAAGCCCTGAAAAAATGTCATTCCTATAATTGTGGGTGAAAAGAAACACTGGAAAATTGAGATAAACTTTTTAGTCATTTTCCATGTTTTGCACTATTACACTGTTTCTTGGACCCTGCCTGTGATCGGCTTGTCTTTTTCTTCTAACCACGTTTATGTGCTTTTTTGACAATTTCCGCTATTATGAAAAAGGTGAAGGTTGTTGAGCACCTGCCTTTAAGCTCTGGTCTCTAAAAATGTTTGGCATCTGAAAATTGGGACCAACTTTCTCACAGATATTTCCTTTCAGCAGTCTAGCCAGTCCCTGCCTTCTGTCTTGCCTTCAGCATTTCAGGAATTTGCCATTTACAAAAAAAAAGGTAACTGCTAAAGTTTATGAAAACGCTGGCAAGAGACAGTAAGTGTGCATATCATTGCTAACGTTATGAAAATCTGGCATCTGTGGACATCATTGATGTGGCCGCTAATAGAAAAGCACTTGAAAACTTGGATCTCTCTTGGACATCCAAAAATTGAAAAAATAAAAGACTCCTGCAACAGATAACATTTAGGCAGACTGTTTTGCAACCTCATTTACAATGGAAATCTTCATTCTCCTGTGCTAGATCTTAACTATGTATTTACATTGTTAAGTGAGGAATACGTACTAGAGATTTGTGGGGCGCCATTCTTATTGGAAGAAATTTCACCCTTCATTTGTTTCCTCCTGGATATATATTTTATCTTGTTAGGACCTCATGACGCCTTCTGTTGTGTTGCATAAAGAAATAGTCTCAGATTACTTCAATCTCAATACATAATTCGTCAGCCACAGGGCACTGACATACATATTGAGTAGTTACCGTTTGCTTGATAACTTGTGAACCTCAATTAGATTTCTTGTTTTGGGTTTAGCATTACTTTCTTTGAGGAATCTGGTTCTGCTGATAACAGGATCTCAACTATAACAAAAATGTCCCATCTGTCAAGATTCCCAAAGACTCAGACAACCTTGGGGACTCAGTTACTATTGAGGAAGAAATGTGTGCAAGTATATTAATCCCATCATTGAGGGAGTTTGGGTTTGTGTCATTTTTGTCAGTAGAGGGAGGAAGTCTTTGAGCTACAGAACACTTCCATAAAACATGATATTGATTAGGACTAGTTGAGGAGGAAAATAGAGAAATACGTTTTCTAAATCACAGGCAGGCACCGGAGAAGACAGAGAACGCCAAAGGAAAAACTGTAGCAAGCAAGATTCATAGAGTAAATTGATGGCAAGGATCATTCGAGGCAGGTGCAATGAATCAGTTGATGAGATGCTGGACAGCAGTGCAAACAGTGGTGGGCAGAGCAGACGCGGAACTGAGCCCCAACTGTCTACACTGAGTGACTTAACCTGCCAGTCCTTCAGTTCAGTGTCTAAAATGGGGATGGTGACAGCTTGTGGGTCTCAGATTGTATTTAGATTAAAATATGCAAGGTTGCATTGGCTTTCCAGCTTCTAAGCTTAACAGGAGCCCAAATAATATAATAACTGAACCTCCTAAGAATATACATCTTGGTATGGTCTTTTCTGGTAGATTGATTATTGCTCTCTATGACGATATGTTTTTGAGAGAGACGGTTCTCTTTTCAATTGCAACAAAATATGGTGCCAGAAGCTTCATGGAAAAAAAAAACAATTTGCCTATACAGTAGTCTAGAATCCATCCTTGGCTGTGCAGTGAACCCAGGAGAAATGAATTTCCTCGAGTTACTCAACCATCCCAATCTATTTCATGCCCCTTGCCACCTACAATGTTTTTCAATCTGGTTCTTCCCCTGTATCACCTCCCAAGTCCTATTTACTCCTAATACTCTTCCTATCTGATCTTAAGTCATGCCCTCTCCTCTTGCCCGCTGCCCTGCAGTTACGTGTCCTCCATCTGGCTCCTTGAACACTTCAAGCTCATTCCCACTTAAGGATTTTGCCCTTGATGTTCTCTCTCTATAGGAATGGCTCATTTGCTCATCTTCCTATTGTCCTTCATGTCTCCACTGAAATGTCACTGCCCTAATGACCCAATCTAAAGTAACCACTTAGGCATTCTTTTACGTCATCCTATTTTAGTTCTTTGCATTGCATGTGTCAATGCTGGATGTTTTTCTTGTTTACTCATGCATTCGCTTACTCGTTGTCTTTCTCCCCTAGAGCAGGGGTGGGCAAACTTTTTGACTCGAGGGCCACAATGGGTTCTTAAACTGGACCAGAGGGCCGGAACAAAAGCATGGATGGAGTGTTTGTGTGAACTAATATAAATTCAAAGTAAAGGAGTGGAGGGGAGAGCAAGAGAACCGGATAGAACAGCCGGATCCGGCCCGCGGGCCGTAGTTTGCCCACGGCTGCTCTAGAGTGTAAGTTCCACAGAACAGGGACTTGTCTGCCTTTGTGACAGCCATATTCCTGGTCCTAGAATAGTTCCTATCACAGAGGAAGACTCCATAAGAATGTGTTGAATGAATGAATGAATGAATGCCTGCATGAGCATGTGAATGAAGGAAGTCTCAGCCCAATATTACTTGCTTATGGGAGACTTCTCTGGTCCCCCATCCCTCCCAGAATATGCCTTATACCTTTCTCTTTGCTCCCCTAAAATCCTGTGCATAACTCCCAACCATTCATCCAGTTCATTCAAGACATATTTGTTGACCCTTGACCACATGGCAGTCAACATTGCAAGTGTTGGTAAAACAAGAGCAAACCAATATTGTTAGGAGAGGCAAACAACAAATAAATTCCAGTGCTAATAGATGCTTTTTCCCCCCAGTAAATGTTTCTAATAAAGTAAAGCAATTATGATAAGGGGGTAAGGAATGCCAGAGAAGGACTCAGTAATAACACTACCTTTGAGCAGAGATCTGCAGAAAGTGATAGAGCAAGTCATGGAGACATTAGGGAGGAAGGTGCTGGGTGTAGGCAACAGGGCCTGAGGGATGAGCATATTTAGAATATTCTAGGAACAGTAAAGAAGCCAAGCAAAGTGGAGTGAGTAAGAGAAATTAGTGTAGGAAGTGGCATCAAAATCAGATCATATGGGACCTTATGGGCCAAGATTAAGGACTTAGAATTTTACTGAGTAAGAAAGAAAAGAGTGACGTTATATGACTTATGATTAAGAGTCACGCAAGCTCTATGAGGAGCAAGAATGGGGTGGGGAAGAATGGTAGAAGTAGGAAGATGATTCAGGTAAGAAATGGTCACGGCATGGACTAGAGCCAGCAGGGGAGATAATGAGACACCTGGTTAGGTAAACTTTTTTATCAACTGCCTGTAAGATCGGAAAGTTCTCATGGCTGGATGTGTCTTATTCATCTTATCCCAATGATTAGTCAAGTATCTGGCACATAGTAGGCCATTTAGTTAAATCTTTATTAAACTAAATTGATATGCTATGGAGTTACATTTTAAGCAAGGCCACATACTTTTATCTAGATGTCTATGTGGCAGTCTGTTTCCCAGCGTGTCCTTTTTACTTTTCAACTAAGATGATTAATGAAAATGCTCCAGACCTTCAATTCTGTGTGTAATAAATATGTAGGCTGACTGCTCGGAGATGGGAACAACTGAATGGAAAGAATATCAGCCCCACTCAGAGCAGAGAATACACATGGTTTCAAAAAAGACAAGGCGTTTCAATGACAGGTTGTTTGACTTACCGATGTTCAGTAAGTGCCCTTACTTTTGCCAACGTGTTTCTTAGAAGTCCGCCTTCTGTTTCCATGTCACAAGGCTCTGTCTTTACTCAGGCTTCCTCTTCTTCACAGCTGAATGACAGTGGCACCCTCTTCCCTACCTTTCCTTACCTTGGGGTGTTTCTGTGCTGTGGTCCAGATTGTTCACAGCTGCTCAGATGATCTTCCTTAAACAATACTGACCAGATTTCGTTCATTGTAAAGAGGCATGCTTTTCCCCCATTTTGACATCTCAGAAATCAGGATTCATCTTACAAATTATTGGCGTGTCATATGTGATGATGTAATTAGCAGTGCATCTTTTTCAGAGGCATGTACATTATTGGAGCATCCTACAACTGATATTTTAGATTCCATAAATTGCAGCACATTATTTCATTTATAGGGTCTAGTGGAAACAGCATACATTTTTCTGTTAGACTAGGATTCAGATTCTGGGTCCACAAATTACCAGTCCTGTGACACTGGACAGAGTGCTTGATCTCGGACACATAGTTGACCTCTCTGTAAAATGAATGGAACAGTGTTTATTTCCCAGGATTGTTAGGAGAATTCAATGCAACAACACCAAGTGTCTGGCACATGAAAGGCACTCCACCAGAGTCTGGATTGAGACTTGGGTGGGAAACCCATACTCCGTTTAGACTTAATAAAGTAAGTACATTCTCTGTGCACATCAAAGTTCTAGGTTAAGTTAAATTATGTGAGTCTTATACCAGCTTGACCTTGCTAGCATTTACTAAATTGAACAATTAGTCTCACTCTGAAGGTGCTTCATTAGTTGTTTCCACCTACCTTTTCTCCATCGCTTCTTTCTTCTCCCACCGCATCCTTCCTGGTCTAAAAGGAGCCCCGTCTCCTCCTTTGCACACATTTTTTCTCCCAACTGCCTGCCTACTGAGGAATCTCAAAATGCATTTTGCCTCCTGCATTGCCAAAACACACCATTGGCTTTATAATTGACAGGATATGTTGTGATGCCCTTGGTCTTTTCTCCACGTTGTCAACTAATCTGCTCTTTCCCATTTCCTAGTAATCAAATGTCCGCTGCTTTCTCAGGTGAAATGCATATCCTCTCATTGAACCACACATCATTTCCCTCAGACCAGCTCTTCAATTTGTCTAGCTCACTTTGTGTTTCGGTCCTGTCTATCACAGCCCAAGCAGGTTTTACCAAGTTAATATTATGTAAAAATGTTACATCATTTTTCTCCCATCCATGAGTCAGTTTATAAAAAGGGGGAAGGAAGAGGAATAGAGATGGAAGAAGGGAAGGAAAACATTATGTCATAATTGACCTTCAATTGCTCCATTTTAATTGAAAATAATTGGCTCACTGCTTTTGCATCATGGAATGGCTCTTCTGGAATTCTCATGCCTGACTTCCCAAGATAGCATTGTTGTTCTTCTGTTACTTTGTGTGTGTAGACACTCTTCTGCCTAATATGTTTCTAAATAGAGAGCAGTGGCATTGTGGGAAGATTTACTAGAGGAGCTGTACTTTGCTGAATGTTTAATTCTGCTCAATTGTGGCTTATTACCCCAACACTGAAAACCACCCAATAAGATGAATCCTTTAATAAACAAAATCCCATTTGCAGGTGACATTTAAGTGTCCCAATTGGGTACAGTCACCATGAAGCTTTTGTCAAATTCTGAACACAGAGCAGCTATTTCTTTCCATTCTCATTTTTTTATTTCTTACAGGAGGGAGAGGAGAGCTTTTAACAAGTCTTTGCAGAGTAAAAAGAAAATTCATTTTAGAGGTTCACTTTGTCAATAACCCTAATATATAAAAAGCCATGGGCCATCATGACCTAAACGACCAGACAGACAACCGAACAGCAGGCTGTGTTGGGCGACCAGGCCAGCAGGGGGGTTAGTGAGGGATGACCAAACGACTGAACAGCAGGCTGTATGGAGCAACCAGGCCAGCGGGGGGGGGGGGGGGGGGGGGCAGTTGGGGGTGACCAGGCCGGCAGGGAGGGGCAGTAAGGGGTGATCAGGCTGGCTGGGGGAGGGGGGGCAGTTAGGGGCAATCAGGCCAGCAGGCAGAGGCGGTTAGGGGTGATCAGGCTGGGGGGGTAGTTAGGGGCAATCAGGCAGGGAGGCAGGCAGGTGGGCAGTTAGGAGCCTGCAGTCCTGGGTTGTGAGAGGGATGTCCGACTACTGGTCCTAGGGATTGGGCCTAAACCGGCAGTTGGACATCCCCCAAGGGGTCCTGGATTGGAGAGGGTGCAGGACCACCCCCCCATGCACAAATTTCATGCACCGGGCCTCTAGTCTTCTATATATATATAAAAGGCTAATATGCAAAGTGTCCCCTCGGGAGTTCGACCAGGAGACAGGGAGTTGGATCACTCGCTATGATGTGCACTGACCACCAGGAGGCAGCACAGAATGAAGGAAGGCCCCATCTGGAAGCTGGAAGGCCCCGATCAGCCCTGATCGCCGGCCAGGCCTAGGGACCCTATCCATGCATGAATATCGTGCACCGGGCCTCTAGTTATTTATAAACCATTGAAAAGTAACTGAAACTGTTTTCTTCTACCTGATCTTTGTTTCCTTTCAGCTCCCAGAATTATAATGCTGTGATCTTCCTTCAGCTTCCAAAATTATGATGCTATGACCTCATCTCCCAGTGGGCAGGCCATGTCACATTTGTGGTGGTGTTTTGTCTAGAAGTCCCTCTTACCCTGTCTGAAGACAGTCTCCTATGCAGTATCCTTCAGGCTCCTGTCTTTCTTCCTCACCAATGTCTGTCCTAGTTCCCCAGCAGCAGATTAAGGTGCTTGGTCCAAGGAGCTTTATTCATTTATTCACAGACTTTCTTGAGCCTCTGCTCTGCACCAGGCAGAGTTGTGGGGGTGCGGTGGATACCAGAGTGTTGAAAATAGGCATGGTTCCTGCCCTCATGGAGTTCGCAGTCTTGCAGAGAAGACGGTCATAAACAACAGTGAGCAGGGAAGCACAGAGCCAGTGCTGGGTTTCACTCAGTCACTATCCTTTGTCGGAGGCCAGATATCCCTCCACTGAAGGAAGCTGGTACCTAGCTGCAACCTAACTGAGCTTCCTTTGTGCAGTGAGTTCTCCAGCTTATCGTACTCCACACAGGTGCCCTGTGGATTCTGAATGTGGCTCCTTCTGTGCCTCCAGCAACTCCTGGTCCCTTCTCTCTGCCTCGGTGTTCATTAAGCCTTCCTAGTCAGGGGGCTTGCCTTAGTTGATGGCTCAGATCTTCCTGACCATCAATAATTGTTAAAGCTGCCCAGAGACTAACTCGCCCAAGGCAGAGAGGCATCAGGTCTGAGCCGTTTGCTGT
The DNA here is from genome assembly GCF_963455305.1 of Plecotus auritus. Classification (NCBI taxonomy): domain Eukaryota; kingdom Metazoa; phylum Chordata; class Mammalia; order Chiroptera; family Vespertilionidae; genus Plecotus; species Plecotus auritus. Next base: position 225,053,874 of record NC_137770.1, on the reverse strand, counting down.
CTTCATGAGGCTCTGAATGAAGCATCATCCCACCTCATGCTTTGGGACCCTCTTTCCTTCTAGTGGTTGTGTATGTCCATTGGGGCCAGCCAGTCCTTCCTGGGCTTGATAAAGGACCTGATTTTCCCAGAAATGTGTGTCTTAGTCATGATCCTATATACCCCATGACCAGCAGGTGACCTAAAGTCAGTATTTGCAGTAGTAGTAGTACAAGCATGGATACGGGTGAGTAGAACTAAAGGGGGGGGTGTTTTTTCTTATATACCATTAATCTGGGGAAAGACATTCTAACTAGAGTGAGAATTACCACATCTATAAAGCTTAACTCACCACGGGCAAACAGTATCTGACAAACCTAGTCTGAGGTTTAAGACTCCTCCTTGCTCACCTTCTCCTGTGAGATGAACATTCTAGTCATGGGACACAACTGACTAAGCCAATTCAAATGAGTGCTGACTTCACCTCTGTATTGACCTTGAAAGTTACGTCCATAGCACAAGAATGTTTCTGTCCAAATCTTTCTGAACCTGCTCTGTGTTATTCTGAATATTTTTAGTAGTGGCAGATATAGTCCCTTTAAGAATAGATTTGATTTTTTAAGAGTGAAAGGTCTTTTCAGAGCCATGTCTTACAAATTTAAAGGCCATTAAAGCAGGAGCAATAACATTTGTAATAAAAACAAACTCCAACAATAAAGTGACAGGAGTTTTTTTCAATACCAAATGTGATGATTCCTACAGAGGAAATGCCCTTGACAGTGGCAGGATCATTGGAATGAGTGTGTAGCTTCCCATTGTAATAGCTTTGAGGAACAACCTTCATTTCAGGACTATCCTTGTTCAGAAACTAAATCAGTGCTATTGTCTCTGTATTTACATTTTTGTTCTCTTCAGTAATGTCATAGGGCATGAGAAAATACTTTGGAAAATATTTAAATTGAAAAGCTCTTTGAAGAAAGTGTGCAGCCACTATGAATTCAAATCTGGGTTTTGTTTTCTTTCTCAGTAAAGCATGAGGTTATGATTTGTTCCGTATAGTCGGCTCTCTTGTTTGTTCGGTAATCTTCGTATTTAAATTATTATGTCTGATTTCAAGTGGTTAAAATTTGTTAGGGCTTGTATCTGCTGGCTTTTTGTTTGCAGACCAATTCAGCACATTATCATAAGCATGATAAATTACCTTCCCTAAGAATAGTTTAAAACAAGTTAGATAGTTTTAAGTAAAAAGAGATAAAATCAAATTACTTTCCTGAGCTTTTATACTTAATGATGAAATAAGTAAAGGCACATAAAATGTGCTGTCAACAAGTTAGTATTCCAATAAATAGTAAATTAGATTCCAGTGTCTGCAGTGCCTGGACATTAGGCTAAAAGCTAACCTTAATTTTTTAAGTATATAATAAATCTTGTCTTGTTGAGCACTTTGGGTTCCAGCCACTCTGTGCCAGTTATTGATCATGCGGATATATGGCATGTCGTTTGCCCCAAATGGTGTTTTGTGTTGCATAAGTCAGATGTCTCATTTATTTATTTCCTCCCCTATCTTCACGGTTGCTTGATTTTTATCTTTTTTCATCATGGTCTGCCCATAAAGACATTTGAGGGGGGAAAAACACACTTGAAGGGGGCAAAGCTGGAAGGAGGAGAATATTTAAACAGAACTCCTGACATGAGGAAATGAATTATGAAGGCTTGGAAGAGGACAGGGCTGACCAAACTCTGTAAGGGAATAACAGGTGCAAAAGCTATTACAAAAGACTCCCACTCACAGAAAATAGTGTGACATTCAGGCTCCTATTTTAAAATATAAGTGAAAGTCTTATATCAACTTTAGCCCCGGTCATGTGATCTACATATATAGGTCGTTAGATCTCATTGTCTATTTCTTAATAGGCCAAGCGCTTGACTTAAACTTACACTGTTCATGCACTCAGTTCTACTATGAATAGAGGATGTAAGGCCTGTAGAAAATCACAATACAAATTAGATGTGCAAAGTGTCACTGAGATAAAATTCAGTTCACATACGACAAAATTTGCCCATTTAAAGTACACAGTTTTTAGCATATGCACAGTTGTGTGAGCATTACCCACGTTAATTTTAGAATGTTTTCATCACTCCTAAAGGAAATCTGTGCCCTTTCACTGTGACTCCCTAATTGCCCTATTCCCCTTCCTCCCGGCTCTGGGCAACCACTAATCTACTTTTCGTCTGTATAGATTTGCCTGTTTTAGACATTTTATATAAATGGAATCATTTATATAAATGGTCTTTTGTGACTTGGCTTCTTGCACTTAGCATAATGTTTTCAAGGCTCCTTGTTGTGGCATTGGGCCAGTATTTCATTACTTTTTATTGCCAGTATATGTATGAATATGCCATTTTATGTCTCCATTGATAACTTGATAGACATTTATATTTTTTCCACTTTTTGGTTATTATAAATAATGCTGCTATGAATATTCAAGTTCAAGTTTTTATGTGTACATATGTTTTCATTTCAGTTGGGTATATACCTAGGAGAATTGCTGGATCATGTGGTAACTTTGTTTAACCGTCTGAGGAACTGCCAGACTGTTTTCCAAAGTGGCTGCATCATTGTATAGTCCCACCTGCAGTGTATGAAAGTTCCAATTGCTCCATATCCTCATCAACACTTACACTGAGTGGCCAGATTATTATGATCTCTGAACGCATAATATTCTGGCCACTCAGTGTATATCCTATATAATAAAAGGCTAATATGCAAATTGTCCCCTCGACCAGGAGTTCGACCAGCAGGCAGGCTGGCCAACTGCCCATATCCCCTCCCCTGACCAGTCTGGCCAGACCCCCCCACCCATGCACGAATTCAATATATATACACACACATACACTGAGTGGCCAGATTATTATGCATTCAGAGATCATAATAATCTGGCCACTCAGTGTATGTCTTTTTGTTATAGCCATCCTATGAAGTGTTACCTTTTTGTAGTTTTAATCTGCACTTCCCTGGTGACTAATGATACTGAAAATTTTTTAATATGTTTATTGGCAATCTGTATATACTCTGTGAAGAAATGTCCACTCATCTTTTTTGTCCATTTATAATTGGGTTATTTGCCTTATTTCTATTGAGTTGTAGGTGTTCCTTATATATTCTAGATACAAGTCCGCTACCAAATATATAATTTGCAAATATTTTCTTTCACTCTGAGGGTGCTCTTTTGCTTTCTTTATGAGTCCTTTGAAGCACAAAAATTTTTTAATTTTGAAGAAATTCAATTTATCTTTTTTGTTTTGATTACTTCTATTTTGCTCTCATGTCTAAGAAACCACTGTCAAATCCAAGGTCACAAAGAGATACCCTATATTTTTTAAAAACTAGAGTTTTATAGTTTTAATTCTTTATATCTATTATCTATTTTGAGTTATATTTTGTATATGGAGTGAGGTAGGGGTCAAACTTATTCTTTCCCATGTGGATATCCAGTTGCCCCAGTAACATTTGTTGAAAAAAACTATTCCTCCTTGAATTGTTTGGCACCTTTGTTGAAATCAGTTGGTCCTAAGTATGATGATTTATTTCTGAATTCTCAATTTTATTCTATTAGGTATCCTAATGCTAATACTACACTGTCTTAATTATTGTAGCTTTATAGTAAGTTTGAAATCTGGAAGTTTGAGTCCTTCAACTTTATTCTTCTTTTCCAAAAGATTGTTTTGGCTATTCTGGGTCTTTTGAATTTCCATATGAATTTTGGAGTCAGCTTGTCAATTTCTGTAAATAAGTCAGCTAAGAGTTTTATAGTGAATGCACTAAGTCTGTAGATAAATATTGTCAACTTATCACATTGTCTCCCAATTCATTCACAAGAGATGTTTTTCAGATCTTCTTTGTGTTTTGTAATTTTCAGAATATAAATTTTACATTTCTTAAATTTATTCCTTTTTTTGTTCTTTCTGATGTGCTTTTAAATGGAATTTAAATTTCTTAATTTCACCTTCGATTGCTCATTGCTATTGTATAGAAGTACAACTGGTTTTTGTATATCGATCTTATATCCTATAACCTTGTTCAACTGGTTTCCTTAGGATTTTCAGTATACAGTTGGCCTTTGAACTACACGTGTTTGAACTACGTGGGTACTCTTATACATGGATTTTTTTTTTCAATAAATACTGTAAATGTATTTTTTCTTCCTTATGATTTTCTTAACATTTTGTTTTCTTTAGCTTACTTCATTGTAAGGGTACAGTATATAAAACACATACATACAAAATGTGTTAATCAGTAGTTTGTTATCAGTAAGGCTTCTGGTCAACAATAGGCTATTAGTAGTTAATTTGGGGGGGACTCAAAAGTTATATTCAGATTTTTTTACTGCATAAGGGGTCAGCACCTCTAACTTCCATGTTCAAGGGTTTACTGTACAAGATCATGTCATCTTTGAATAAAGATAGATCTACTTCTTCCTTTCCTATCTGGATGTATTTTATTTCTTTTTCCTGCCTATTTGCCCTAGCTGGAACCTTCAGTACAGTATTGAATAAAAAGCACTGAGAGTAGACATCCTTCTCATGTTCCTAATCTTGGGAGAAAGCGTTGTCTTTCTTAATTAAGCGTTATATTAGGTATAGTTTTTTCATGCATGCCTTTTATTTAGGTTTATGAAGTTAATTTCTATCCCCAGTTTTTGAATGTTTTTATCGTCAAGGGGTGTTGGATTTTATCAGATGTTCCTTTCTGTCTATTAAGATTGCTCAGATGGTTTTTGTCCATTATTCTATGAATATATAGTGTATTATATTAGTTGATTTTCTGATGATAAATCAACCTTGCATTCCTGGGATCAATTCCACCTAGCTGTGTTGTATAGTCCTTTATATATGTTGCTGAATAGGTTTTCTGGTATTTTTTTTTTTGAGGATATTTGTTTTATATTCATAAGAGATACTGCTCTAGTTTACTTGTCTGACCTTGGTATCATAGAATACATTGGAAAGGGTTCTCTTCTAATTTTGGGGAGGCTGTGAAGAATTGGTATTAACTCTTCTTTATATGTTTGGCAGATTTTACCAGCACATCTATATGGAACTAGGCTTTATTTCTTGTACAGTGTTTTTAATTACTATTTAATCTCGTTAAAAATGTCTTCACATTTTCTGTTTTGTCCAGAGTCAATTTATGTAACTTGTGTCTCTCTAGAAATTTGTCAATTTTATTCATTGGCATATAGTTGTTCATAGTATTATCTAATTTTTTTTTCTGTAAACTCAATAGTAATGGCCTCTCTTTCACTGCTGATTTTAGTAATTTTTAAGAGTCTCCTTGCTCTTTTTTGTTTGTTTTAGTTTTGTTTTTGGCCAACCCAGCTAAAGTTTTGTCTTTTTGTTGATCTCAAAGAACCAACTTTTGGTTTCATTGATTTTTCTCTATTGTTTCATTAATTTTCATTGTACTCTATGATTTCTTTCCTTCTGCTTGCTTTCTGCTGTCTTAAGATAGAAAGTTAGATTATTGATTTGAGATCTTTTTTAATATAGGTGTTTACAGCTATACATTTCCCTTTAAGTGCTGCTTTAACTGAATCCCATGTGATTTATTCTTTGATTCATAAGTTATTTAAGACTGTGTTAATTTCTATATATTTGTGAATTTCCCAAATTTCTTTTATTGACTTCTAACATCATTGCATTATATTCAGAGAACATTTTTTATATAATTTAAATCTGTTTAAGTTTATAGGGCTTTGTTTTATGATCTATTTTATGTTCTATCCTGGAGAATGTCTTATGTGTACTTGAGAACACTGTGAATTCTGTTGTTGTTGGGTACATTGTTCTATGGAAACGTTAAATTATAGTGTTATTACATTCTTCTAGTTTTGTTGATCTTCTTTCTAGTTGTTATTCCCATTGTTGAATGTGAGATATTCAAGTTTCCAACCATGATAGTTGAAATGTCTGTTTCTCCTATCATTTATATCAGTTTGTGCTTCATGTATATTAATGCTTTATTGTTAGTAGCAAATACATTTATAATTGTTATACCTTCTGATGGATTGATCCTTTTATCATAAAATGTCCCTCTTTATTGCTATCTCTTTTGTTTGATATTAGTATAGTCATGCGGTTTCTTATGGTTGCTGTGTGTGGTGTATCCTTTTCTACCCTTTTACTTTCAGCCTATTTGAAGCTAAGTGTGTCTGCTTTAGATTACATATAGGCGGGTCTTGTTTTTACATGGTCTGCCTTTGACATGATTGTTTAATCCAATCATGCTTAATTGTATTATTGGTGTAGTTGGTTGGATTTACATTTGCCATTTGACTTTTTTTTCTATGTTTCATGTCTTTTGTGTTCCTCTGTTCCTCCTTCACTTCTTTGCTTTGTACTAAGTGAATATTTTCTGGTGTAACATTTTAATTCCTTTGATGATTTTTTTTTATTTCTTTTGAATTCTTTTCTTTGTAGTTATTTTATGGCATATACATCTTATCAGAACTACTTATAATTTATGCTAAGTTAATTCTAGTGAGCTATAGAAAGATTACTTTTATGTAACTCCATTCCCTTTTCTGCTATTGTTACGTATGTGGCATCTATATATGTTACAAACCCACTGACATACTGTTATAATTATTACTTTATATAATTTTGTCATTAAAAGAAGGTGAGAGAAGAATAGGTGTATATATATCTATATCTTTTGTTCTATTAATCCTCATATTTACATATTTACAAATTCATAAATACATTTCTGTTTCTCTTCATTTGTTCTAAATCAGAACTTTCCTCAGATATATCCAAACAATGTCAGCCAACAGGATGGAGACCAGGCTCTACCTGTAGTTGTTAGCTCATGCATGGCACAACTAAGAGTTACCATTAGCATTGCAGTCAGTGTGTATTTACTTTGGTGGTTTATTGGCAGATGGCCGAAATATCTTGTTCTAATTATTTCAGTATGTGAATATCAGTAATTTACAGTTCAGTCCAATTAAACTTTATATGATGGTAAAGTATTCCATATCTCTGCCTTCCAGCATGGTAGTCAGTAGCCACATGTTACTATTGAGCATTTGAAGAGCTGAATTTTTAATTAATTTATATTGAATTTTAAATAACCACAGCTAAAGGCTCTCATATTGAACAGTGATGGTATAATTTCAGATGTACCCTTCCTTAATATTGTGATTCAACCTTCTGAGGTAGATTAAAGGGAAGAACCCAAAATCAGTGCTGATGGTTTCATAAATTATGAAATTCATGGACTGGGCTGGGGGAATATTTTAAAGAAGCTGTTATATCTCTAAAACCTTAAATGCAGATAGATAAAAACACCTGTGTGGGGCCATGGTCTGGGAAGGACACAAAATCCCCGGCCTCTCCTTGGGGTACAATGGAGGACCCCTGCTCTGTGCTTCCATCTTATATTGAATGCCACACAAACAACCAGTATGGAGGGGAGGGTCTTTTTCTGCTGTGTGAAATACGGAAAGGAAAAGAAGAAATCTTCAAAGCTGTGATTGGAAACATTTACCTTATGCAGATAGCAGTTGGGTAAAGGGAGTGAAACCCATACTGCTCTCCATAGCCAATTTTTCAAAGCATGTACTTGCAAAAGTTCTTACAGACTCTCAGAATCTTCCTGTAGTCTTTGAAGTAAGGAGATAGAAGCTCCTGTTATCCTCACTTCTTAATAAGGCATACCTTTCATTGCTTCCCAATACATGGTTTTCAGGTATATATTGATGAAAGCAAGGTTACTCATAGATAACACAGACATAAACAAAATGTCTATCCCTGTGCGATAAACCATAATAATAACAGGTTCTTTTCTTTAAAAAGAAAGAAAGAAAAGAAAACAAAGAAATGTAGATGTTTAATTTCAGGTCAGTATATATTGATGCCCATTGTGGTTTTCCCTTCTCATATTAAAAGACATTCAGTAACATACTTTGTTATTTAATTGTCTCAAATAATGTATAACCATATCCCAGCTGCTTTCAAACATTTTTTGAAGTCCTATTCCCATTTCAGTATAATGAAAGCCTTCACTGCAAAGCCTCTGACATATAACATTTCATTTTCCCTGGGTCCACGTCAACAGTGTAATCAGGAACATAAGAAATGATAATGTTCATCCCCAACCCATCATGGGATTTTAAAAAATGGATATTAAAAATCATTTTCCCTCTCTCAGGGAAAAAAAAAATTCTGCAAGAAGAAAAGTTAAAAGTCATGTTAGCTTAACATTGCGCATGAGAATAAAGCCCGTAGGTAAATAAAGTTTCCCCCAGATGAATTAATGCTGCCTCCTCTGTTGGTCCCCAGGTCATAGATCTGTACTGGGGAGTGGACGAAGATGAGTGGGACAGCCCCGAGCTCCAGAAGGCCCGCATGAAGCTGCTGGAGGATTGTTTGAAAACTTCTGCAGGTCCATGTTTTGTTGTGGGTATAAAAAAACTAATGCTTTATATGAAATTGTGGATGAATGTGAGAATTCTTGCTGATTTGTGATTCTTAAGGGGCTTTTAACATGGGGGGGAGGGAAATACTTGCTTTTCTGTTTCTATTTAAAATTTTCAAACTGCCTCCTTGCCCTCAATGTGTGAGAATGAAACCCTCAGCTTTCCGTAAGAGGTACTGCAACTTAACGGTGAATAATTTGAACTGGGAATGGGAGGGATGACTTGGGCTTGACAAAAGTTTCCACAGTGCCGGTGATCAGCAATAGGGATTACTGTATCAGTCCTGTAATAATAGTCCCAGATATTCTTATATTGTGTAATGTATTTAATCATAGCATCTCTATTTCTCAGCATTAGAATTTCTGTCATTTCTCAAGCTCAGTGGCTGAAATGTTGTAAAAGTAAACCAAATAGGCTATGTCAGATCTGCCAACAGGAGATGATGCCCTGTAAAAAAATGTTGATTATGCAGAGATTTCCAGCTAGACATTCATTATAAGCTACAGATTCGAGTGGAACATTATTATTAATTCATCATCATTTTCTGAACAATACCTACTCCTCTGTGTAAACACAGGGTAATAAGATCAGAAGGTCATTCTCTGGCAGGTGACTGTGCAGAAACTGTCTAAAGCACCTTATCTTGAATCCAAACAAATCCTACCAGTTGATGGGGAAGTTGCCCCTTGCAACACAGGAAGTTTTGATTCTGACAGTTGAGGGGCAAAATTACTATTGAATTCTATGAAGGAAATACCAAGTCTTGCAATTAAAAGCTTTGTTCAATGTATCAACACAAGTGCTTTTAATATTTATTTGCATATCCCTGTATTCAGCTCCACAGAGGATCAAGATGACAGAGATGACACCAGAAACCTGACCAGTTGATTAAGTCCTTACCAGAGATAATAAAGTACATGAACGCTCTTACGATATTTTTATTATCAGTAAATGAATAAATTATTCATTTTTCACCAACTCCTTACTAAATGCTGCTCTGCACCAGGGGCTGCTCTCAGTGCTGGGGGCATGGTAGGTTGACCCATATGCTGTAGTCATTTTGTGGGCCAGTTTCATATGATTTAACCTTAGAACCAAACTTAGAAGATAAAACGTTCTGCCTTCACAGAGCTTGCATTCTCATATGGGGCAAAGGGGAGAGAGCAAGCAAATATCAAAGGAGTAAGTAAAAGAAACAAGTCAGATGATGAGAAGTGCTATAGAGAGAAATACAGAAAGGAGGGAAGAGCGGAAACAGCAGTGAGGCGACAGGATTTCCGTAGAGTAGCTGGGGAAGGCCTCCCTCAGAAGGTGACTTTGGAAGGAGGCAGGAAGAGAGTTGGGAAAGAAGCCAGTGGATATTCAGACAGAGCCTTCCAGGAAGAGGAGGTGGGAATATGATTGGCATGTTCAGGGACCAGTAAGCAGGACAGTAAGTGTGCGTGGAGCTGTAAGAGCAAAGGGGAGAACATGGGGATGCAGACCATATCATGGGCTTTATCATCTCAAAGTTGGCTGTAAAGATATTACTTTTACTTTGAATGACATGAGAAGCCCGAGTGTTTTGAGCAGAGTACTAAAGTCATCTGACATATTTGAAGGCCTCCCATGGCTCCTGGGTGTATGGCAGAAGGCAGAGCAGGGAGACCCGTTAGAAAGCTAATGTAATAAGCCAAGCAGGACAAATGCATGGTTTAGGTCAGGCTGAAAAATGGACATCTGAAAACAGCACCCTGTGGTCTGAACAGAACACAAAAGGTCCTGAAAGCCATGTTAGCAAGCTCAAGAGGTAGGAGAGGCAGAGGAATGAAGACTTTTCCACGGCCTTGAGAAGGTAGAACTAGGACCAGGGGATGGAAATACAAGGAGACAGATGTCATCTCCAGGTGAAGAAATCAGAGGATGTCACCGTCTCAGAGGCTGTCAGACTCTCTCAGGTTCTAGGGTCATGTATCCCTGGGTCCTGACAAACATGTCATAGCTGTGTGACTTAAACGGGTTTCTTTACTAACTACCCTAAACCTTATTTTCCTTACCTGTGAAACGGAGATGATGATAATAGTTATGTACCTTCTGGGGTCATTCTGAGGTTGAAATGAAATTATAGGGCACTTACGGTGTCTCACGTAGAGTAACAAACAATAAGTGTTGGTTGTTATTTGCTAGGAAATCACCTGCCTCAAATTGTAATGAGTGTGTCACCAACGAAGTTGTCATTAAAGTAGAGACTGCAAACCACTCTGGCAGGGAGTGGTGCTATAGAGGAGATGCAAACATTGGAAGGCAAGTTGGAACGGACTTCATCATGCTTAGAAAGCCTGATTTGGGAGGTAACAAGGGCTGTGGGTATGTCCTGCGGGATCCCATTTGCTATGATCTCCATAGCGCTACCCTGATGCAGCCTCAGAAATTCAGGAACGAGAGAGACATTCTCCCCCTTTGATCACCCTCTAGTGTGTTATACCCAAACTACCCATGGCCATTAATTCCAACAATTTGCTGGCAGGGGGGTGAATAATTTGAAGACTTTGCAAGTTTCTGCAGCTTCTGAGAGCAAAGGTTAACTGATAGAACATCAGTAACAACTTTATTGAGCATAAAGAAATCATTTAACCATCCTTCTGCTCCCTGTTACGTGATGAAACTCATGGCAACCATGAAGAATCCCTGTAGCTAGAACTAGGATTGTTCACCCCAGTGATTCTAAATCACCCAAGGCTAATCTCACTGCTTATAGGGAAAAGTACCCCTCTGATGGCCTTTCTCATCGTAACTATGGTAACAGTGGGCATATATGTGCCGCTTTTGAGCTCCAGCTTCCTTGCCCAGTGCTCCCTTGTGATAGTTCTAGAAGTCATAATGACCCCTGCAGGCGGCAAAACGTGGCATATTACTTCATTGATGGTAAAGTTATTGGCGAGAAAACTCACCCTTGCTGGATGAATCAATGTTTTTATATCTTTAGAGGCTTCACAGATATTAGCTCCTATGTTAGATACAAATAAATAACAAAGCTTTCATTTAAAGTACCCAGGGAATTGGGATCCAAAGGGAACTTGGACTTAAATCTTTCATGTGCTTGGCTTTTTTTAACTTCCCTTCCTACAAGTTGTGCTTTGGGCTGTGGCCCGAGGTCCTAGAAACGTGCCAGCTGTGCCTGCTGATCCTGGCCAGTGGTTTGAACACATGCTTTTTTGGTCACAAGGAGGAGAGGGTGATGGAGTAAGGTACCCAGACATGTGTCCCGGTTTCACTCCCGGAGAATTAACTCATGAGACATTTCATACTGAGAACACATCATCTCTACTAGGAAATAACAGAACTTGTAGACGTGTGTAGAAGAACAAACATAGTGGAAAAGACCCAGAAATTTTATTTTACAACCTGAGTTAAAGCCCTGGTCCTGATAGGGCAGGTCACTGACCACACCATGCATTACTGACCACACCCATGAAATGGGGAAATAATAACAGTTAAACTAAAAGTAAAAGGAAATGTTGAGCAAATATCAAGGGTTTGTTGTGGGATCTATGTGAGAGTTCTTTGTAAACTATAAAGGGCTACACAATCATTAGTTACTAAATTACTAGAGGCCTGGTGCATGAAATTCATGCATGGGTACGGTCCCTAGGCCTGGCCAGCGATCAGGGCTGATCTGCAGGGCGACCAGCGGGGCGATTTGGGGGCTCCCACTGGCACCCACCTTGGCTGGCCTGGGGCCTGCGGGCTAGGGGCATCTCCTGCATTGAACATCGGCCTTCTGGTGGTCAGTGCTCATCATAGCAACCATTCGTTCTGCCATTCGGTCAATTTGCATGTTAGGCTTTTATTATATAGGATGATTTAAATTATTTCAAATGAGAATAAAATATTCATACTGGACATTTATGTGATACTGGAAATTTTTTCCCTTTGGAAAAGTTGATAGGTTAAATGTAGAAAGTATTAAGAGATGATTCAGACAATCAAAAATTAAAGTTATATGTCGCCTTTTATTCCCATTGACCCCTTTCAACAATAAAGATTTAATTGAAAAAAATTGTACTATACATAGTTTTATAAAATGCTTTTTAAAGTTAAAAATTAAAGTCAAAATAAAGGGTTTCTAAGTTCATTCTTAACAAACAATGTAAAATGTAGAGTATGAATTGGCTAGATATGAATTTGCTGGAATTCACTCAGTAAGACCTTTACCTCTTCCCAAGGAGGGGTTTTTGACCAGGATTTGGACTCGCACCTGAGTCCAGAGTCACACCCCACTTCTCCTCTTAGGTGCAGAGAATTGCCTCAGCTTCACAGTGTGGGAAGTTCAACAGAATCTTCTCCACCAACCAGTCCCATCCACTTAGTCCATTAAAAAAAAAAAAACACCTTGTGAGGGGGGCAGGGAATATTGGGAATATTGCCTTTTGGAGAGAGCAGAGTCCGTGTAAATGCTACCTATCACATCCCCATCCATCTTTTTGAGGTGTGTTTAGGGGGAGAGGGGCTTTTCTTAGCATCCCTCCAAATTTGGAGTGCCCCAAAAGACTTGCTTATGGAGTTTGAGCATTGACCCTGGACCTTGAGCAAAGTTCTGCCTCTTGGCAGAAGTTGATAATAGCAGGTGCTCAGCTGGCTTGAAGAATTGGAGTTTGAAAGCTTACTTATAGCATTGAGAGAGCTGCCCCAGTGTGTATGAGCTCCAGGGGATCCAGACAGTGTCCTACTACATTCCTTCAATCCACAGTGTAGATGATGTGGGGATTTACTAAGGGCAAGACCCTGGCAGGCTACCCTAGGAAAGTGAAGCCAGGCCCTTGTACTCAATAACAGGGCCACTAGTTACCACTGCCCGAGACAGGTAAAAGATTCACTGACTTCACATTCAGAGGGCCATTCACCAAGTCTTAGAGTCAGGACAAAGGAAATGCTGCCTGCCATGTTTGATAATTCTCATAAGTCACAGAGAACCAAAACCTATATAGCATCCTCATTGGGGCTACCAGATCACACAGATGTAAACAGACTTAATTTGTCAGCATTGTAGAGAGAAGGAGCCAAGACCAAGGGTGGAACTACTGCCATCATTCTTACCTGAGTGTCAGAAGACATATCCCTACCCTCCAAGACACACACACACACACACACACACACACACACACACACACACACTGCCATCAGTGGCACAGATGGCATGGGACAAAGAGCAGACCATGCTTTTGTCTACCACAGACAGCTCCTGGTAGCTACACTTAAGACCAGAATGCAAAGTGGGAAGAAGGAAGCTAAGATATCCATATTTTTGGGCTGAGCTAGATTTTGAACCAGAAATATGAAGACTTTTAAGGGACTGGACTGAGAAATCTATCATTATTCAACGTAGGTATTTCTCTCTTTCTGCATCTAGCGCAGCTAGAGAGCGGGTCCAGTTCCTGAGTAGGGGTGGCTGGGGATTGAGAAATAAAAGAAAGAGACAAGACACAGAGATAGAAGGAAAAAGCTGGGACCGGGTGTGACCACCGTCCTCTTCTGATGGAGAGACAGGGACAGTGACCCAGAGCCAATCCAGTGAGTTTATTTTATATCCCAAATATCAGGAAGTTTCACCAAAAGGTCAAGACAAAAAGAGATTATTTGCATTCTTGAGTAGACCCTGAGTATTCCTGGTACTAGGCTGGATTTAGATATCAAAACCACTTCCCCACACCATGGGCTGAAATGAAGGTCAAGTTGACAACACCCTTGCCCTTTTGGCAAGGCGTGTTCCCAGGGCGTGGCTTTGCCTGTCGCCTTGCGTTCAGCTGACAATAATTAAATAATGCCCATGTGCCTTCCCAGGCGCTGTCTACAATTCAGCAAGTTTAAGTTTTCCCCAAGGCACAAGAGTAAAGATAAGACAAAGTATAAAGTCCATAGAAATTCCTGGTAAAAACTAAACCACTTCATATTTGTACATCACTGTATGACATACTGAATTAAACCTACAGCATATAGATTAGTTTTTATCACCCAACTGTGTCACCATTCTCCTTCAGTGTTAAATTATGCCTACTTGAAAGTTCAGATTTCGTTTAGGTTCTTACTTTAAGTAATTTTCAGTTCGAGAAAATTGTACAGTGAGAGTTCTTAAATAATTTAATTTAAAGAAAGAATTACCATATTTTTGTAACAGTTGAGCTTTGGAAAATATTTTGTTTTATTCACAATTCAATATATGATTGATTTACCACTTTAGGTATACTAAGTAAATACACACAAAAAAATTAATACAAGTATTTAATCTTCATTTGACTGACAAAATGTCCAGATATTTTTGTATGATTTAGTTCTCACATTCCTAAGTACAGGTTTACTAAGCAAAATGTACTAAAATGGGAAAATCATAATTGATTTGAACTGAAAATCACCTAAATTAAATAATATGCATTTTAAGTCTTTATTTAAAAATGTAAATAAAAATTAATCTAAAACCTCATATTTTCCAGATGTACTTTGCTTGTAATATAAAAAAAAAAACAATTTTTTTACATATAAAATTAAGCCTCTTCTAGTTGAAATCAACAGTCATCAAAGTTCTAAAATAGGTCCCAATTAAGTTCCCATAATAAATTGGTTCCAAAAATAAATTACTTGATTATCACCAGAAGAGGTTAGAATGGGCAAACATTGAAACTATTGTTGAAAAGAGAGCTATTTATCACTGGCAAAAGCCTAGAGAGAGCCATTTAGTTTAATGGTGGCTAGTATTTAAAGTATTTCCACAATAAGTTTTTATTAATACATAAGCTACTTCCACAGATCAAGCCATTGTTTCACTGTTCACATAATATAGTATATTTTTTTGTGTGGTAAAAGGAATTATAGAGGAAAATTGAACTGGAGAACAACTAAACTTTAAAATTTAGTTTGTAAGAAAAATGTTCACTTAAGACTATAGTCCTAAGAACATCTGCTTCTGAGTAAAACTGCAACAACTTAAAAAAAAATAAATTATAAATACCCTATTTTTAAAGAGATAATAGAGCTGTAGAGACAAAAGTAATTAGAAAAATTTAATTTCCAGAGACAAGAGTTCTTTCTTGGTGAGCTGGCTTTACAGGTAGAGGAGCCCTGAAAGCATCAACAGTTTTCTCCGTTAGATATTTGCTGAGCGTTGGCAACATAGGATGGTAGAAATCTGAGATAGAAAACCAGAATAAAGTCTTCAATAATCTCTTGATATTTAGTAGGAGACAAAGTTCACTGGAACCTAACATGAGTATTCAACAAGTATTACCATTGAAACATTTTTATTCAAAGTAAACTGAATCCAACTAAAACTACAACCAGTTGTATGCATTTCAAATACTGAAGAAATTAGCCCCTTGCTCTGTCAGTCAACATGGGAAAAGGAACTCTTAAATAACAGCTCCTTGAAATACAATGCCCAGAATACAATGAAAATCACAAGTCATGCAAAGAATCAAGAAATATGATTAGAGGAACCAAGATGGTGGCATAGGTAAACGTCTGTATTGGCCACCTCCCACAACCACATCAACATTACAACTAAAATACAGAACAACCATCATCCAGAACCCCCGGAAAGCTGGCTGAAGGGAAGTCCTACAACTAGAGAAGTTAGGAAGAAAGCACACTGAGACTGGTAGGAGGTGCAGAGGCGCCGAACAGGCTGGTCCTGCACCCACCTGTGCTGCTTTTTTTAATCAGGAGGGAGATCATCTCTGCGGAGGCCACCCGTGAAGAGCAAGGGGTCCCAGCTTCACACCAGAAGCCCAGCCCAGGGTCCCAGAGCTAGGAAGAGAGGTCCCCATAACTATGGGCTGTAAAAACCAGTGCGAATTGGAGCTCAGTGACACAGAGGCTTCTGGATACCCAGCTATTCCTCTTAAAAGGCCAGTGCATGAACTGAACTTACAAGGCCCCACTTTCTCCCGCTCCCTCTGAGCTCCAGCATCAGGGCGAGACTTTGGGGGACACAGACGCATACGATGAGGAACTGGGTTGTCTGGCATTGGGGCAGGAACTCGGGGGCGGCTTTCTCCCAGACAGAGGTGCTCACAGGGATCATTGTTCCTATGCCGGGACCTCATAGGTTGCAGGGCTGACTGGCAGCCATTTCTGTTTGCTCCACCCTGGTGATTCCCTAAGAACCCACCTCATCCAATTTACAACTCCATACAAGCTGTGTGCAGCAGCTTTTGCATATGAATGGCCTGTCTTTGCTTAGGCTAAACCATCTCAAACAAGCTGCAACTGGGTCAGGAGCCCCAAACCTATCAATAAAAGGCCCAAGACCTGGCACCAGCACCAGCCTGCCTAGCTTCATAGCTGGGCCTCGTCTGGGCACTTCCAAACCCAATACGAAGAGGAGGAATCTGCAGATTTCTCTGTAGCTTCTGCTGGGTGGCCCCAGGCAGTGGCTGACTTGGCACCTCCCTGGAGACACAAGAGCCAGTGTACCCAGTTGTCAATGTCAGACCATACCAGATTACAACTTAACACATCCATAAGCAACACACTCAAGGGGTACTCAGTGAACACCAAAGCCCCACTGAAGCAAGTCCTGCTTCACAGGGGTGTCTCCTGCACAGCAGTTCTCCCACTGTAGTCACAGCTGGTCCTCACAGCCAATTTGCCTGAAGGTCAGTTCCTCCCAGTGACACCAACAGCAATCAAGTCTCAACTACAACAAAACTATGCTCACAGCCCACAAAAGGGTGCACCTAGAGCTCCCAGCTCGGGTAACTGGGGAGGCTGAGCCACTGGGCCCTATAGAACACCTACTACACAGGCCACTCTACCAACTCAAGGAGACATAGCAGCTCTACCCAATATATAGAAACAAACACACAGAAGCAGCCAAAATGTGGAGACAAAGAAACATGTCAGAAGTGAAAGAAATGGAAAAAAGCAAACTACTGGATATAGAGTTTAAAACCAAGGTTATAAGGTTACTCAAGAATCTTCTACAAACCTCCAAGGGACTTAGTGAGACTTTCAAGGATCTTAGTGAGAATGCCAAAAAAATGGAAAAGGACCAGTCAGAAATTAAGCATATACTGACTGAAATAAAGAATAATATATAGGGATTCAACAGTAGAGTAGAGTATTCCAAGAATCAAATCAACGATTTGAAATATGAGGAAGTAAAAAAACACCCAACCAGAAGAGCAAAAATAAATAAGAATCCAAAAATTAGAAGATAGTGTAAGGAGCCTCTGGGATAACTTAAAGCATACCAACATTCTCATTATAGGGGTGCGAGAAGAGAGAGAGCAAGATATTGAAAATCTACTTGAAAAAATGACAGAAAACTTCCCCTACCTGGTGAAAGAAATAGACTTACAAGTCCAGGAAGCACAGAGAACCCCAAACAAGATGAACCCAAAGAGGACCACACCAAGACACGTCATAATTAAAATGCCAAGAGATAAGACAAAGTGAGAATCTTACAAGCAGCAAGAGAAAAGCAGTTAGTTACCTACAAGGGAATGCCCATACTACTGTCAGCTGATTTCTCAACAGAAACTATGCAGGCCAGAAGGGAATGGCAAGAAATATTCAAAGTGATGAATAGCAAGGACATACAACCAAGGTTACTCTACCCAGCAAAGCTATCATTTAGAATTGAAAGTCAGATAAAAAGCTTCACAAACAAGAAAAAGCTAAAGGAGTTCTTTACCACCAAGCCAGTATTATATGAAATGTTGAAGTGTAGTCTTTAAGAAGCGGAAGAAAAAGAAAAAGATAAAAAATATGAATAACAAAATGGCAACAAATACATACCTATCAACAATTTAATCTAAAAATCAAGAAATCTAATGAACAGAATAAACTGGTGAATCAGAGGCATGGAAATGGAACAGACTGATGATTCTCAGAGGGAAGGAGATTGGGGAGTGGGGAGAGATTAAACAAAGATCTTATATGCATATATGCATTACCTATGGACACAGACAATAGGGTGACAAAGGCCTGGGGTGGGGCAGGAACTGGGTGGAGGGGGGCAATGAAGGGAAAAAAGAGGAACATCTGTAATACTCTCAACAGTAAAGATTTTTTTAAAAATAAAGAAAATATGATTAACCTATTGTATGCCATAAGCATCTGTAGAGCAAGCAGAGGACCTCCCCAACACGCCATGTGCGTCTATAGCCACAAACTTCTCATATCATCTGTGGCCCGCCCAATTTTAAAATCAGGCTTGTTAGTGACATCTCTAGGTTTGTAAAGAAAATTATGGAAACTTAAATTCGTAAATATTCCAGCACATATGGAAGGAATGGGGATGATTTCCGTTTTGGACACGTAGCAGTTAACTGGTTAATAAACAAGAAAAGTACACAAGAGAAGTCAACCCCCCAGATGACCAAGATGATGGAATTGGCAGTCCAAAACTGTTAAATGGTTATTATAAATGTGTTAATGAAAATACAGGAAAAGATAGATAAAATAAATGATAACATGGATTTTAAAGAAACTGAATCTATAAACAAGAATCAAATGGGTATTCTAGAACTAAAAGATACAATATCTAAAATTAAAAATTCATTTTGTGGGCATACAGAATTCACAAATCAATAAATGTGATACATCACATAAACTAAAGATTAAAATCAAATGATTACATCAATAGATGCAGAAAAAAACATTCAATAAAATCCACTCATTTATGATAAAAACTCTCAGCAAAGTGGGAATAGAGAGATCATACCTCAATATAATAAAGGCCATATATGAAAAACCTACAGCCAACATCATCATACTCAGTGGGCAAAAACTAAAAGTGTTTCCTTAAGATCAGGAATAAGATGGGGATGTCTGCTTTCACCACTCTTATTCAGCATAGTACTGGAATAGAGATCAGGTAAGAGGAAGAAATAAAACACATTCAAATTGGAAAGGAAGAAGTAAAACTGTCTTTATTTGTAGATGATATATTATACATAAAAACCCCTAATGACTCCACCAAAAAACTACTAGATCTGCCCGGCCAATGCTGCTCAGTGGTTGAGCATCGACCAGGAAGTCATGGTTGAATTCCCAGTCAGGGTTCGTGCCCAGTTGCAGGCTCAATTCCCAGTGTGGGGCGTGTGGGAGGCAGCCAATCAATGATTCTCTCTCATCATTGATGTTTCTATCTCTCTCTCCCTCTCTCTTCCTCTCTGAAGTCAATAGAAATATATTTTAAAAAATAATAACTACTAGATCTAATAAATGAATTTGGGCCTGGCTGGTGAGGCTCAGTGGTTGAGCATCACCCTATGAACCAGGAGGTCATGGTTCGATTCCTGGTCATGGTATATGCCTGGGTTGCAGGCTTGATCCCCAATGTGGGGTGTGCAGAAAACAACCAATAAATTATTCTCATCATTGATGTTTCTATCTCTCCCTCTCCCTTCCTCTCTGAAATCAATAAAAATATATTTAAAAAAATAAATTCGGCAAAGTAGCAGGATACAAAATTAATACCCAGAAATCAGTTGGCATTTTTATACACCAATAAGACCTATCAGAAAAAGAAACTAAAAAAAAAACAATCCCATTTACTATTGGCACAAAATAAAAAAGGTACCTAGGAATAAACTTAACCAAGGATGTAAAAGATCTGTACTCAGAAAACCATAGGACACTGAAGAAAGAAATAGAAGAAGATAAAACAAGTGGAAGTATATACCGTGATCATAGATTGGAAGAATTAACATCATTAAAATGTTCATACTACCCAAAGCAATCTATAGATCTAATGTAATTCCTATTAAACCACCAATGTCATATTTCACAGATATAGAACAAATATTCCAAAATTTATATGTAATCAAAAAAGACCCCAAATAGCCTCAGCAATCTTGAGAAAGAACAAATTTGGAGGGATCAGAATACAAGATATCAAACTATACTGCAAAGCCATTTTAATCAAAACAGCCTGGTACTGGCATAAGAGCAGGCATGTAGATCAATGGAATAGAACAGAGAGTCCTGAAATCAACCCATACCTTTATGGTCAATTAATAGTTGACAAAGGAGGCAAGAGCATACAATGGAGTAAAAACTGTCTCTTTAATAAATAGTGTTGGGGAAATTGGACAGGTCATGCAAAAAAGTATGAAACTAGACCTCCAACTTCATACACAAGAAACAAACTCAAAAGGGATAAAAGACATATGTATATTGTGAAACCATAAAAATCCTAGAAGAAGATACAGGAATCAAAATCTCAAACATCTTGTGTAGCCATATTTTTACTGATATATCTCTGACCTAGGGCATGTACCTCAGTTGCAGGCTCAATTCCAGAACGGTTGGGACGAAGGCAACCAATCAATGTGTCTCTCTCACATCAATGTTTCTCTGTTTCTCCCCCTCCCTTCCACTCTCTCTAAAAATCAATGGAAAAAGTATCCTCAGGTGAGGATTAAAATAATAATAATAAATGTTTAAAGTACAAATTTAAGCTGAATATGTTAAGGGTAAATACTGTCATCCTCATATATAGGAAAACCATTAAAGAGGAATACAAAAAGATAATCTCATGGAAGAGATAAAATAGAATAATAAAAACCATTTTTCTAAAAGAAGGCTGGAAAAGGAGAATAAAGAATAGAAGGAACAAATAGAAAGATAATGGCCTTAAACCCAACTATTTAAGTTTAAACAGACTAAAATCCAATTAATATAGAGATTCAACTATATAATGTACACTAACCTAAAGAAAGTTATATCAGTATCACACAGTAGGCTTTAAGAAGATAACTGGGCCCTAGCTGGTTTGGCTCAGTGGATAGAGCATTGGCCTATGGACTGAAGAGTCCCAGGTTCAATTCCGGTCAAGGGCACCTGCCCAGGGTTGCAAGCTTGATCCCCAGTAGGGGGCGTGCAGGAGACAGCCGATCAATGATTCTCTCTCATCATTGATGTTTCCATCTCTCCCTCTCCCTTCCTCTCTGAAATCAATAAAAATGTATTTTTTTAAAAAAGAAGATAACTGCACATTCTATATAATAAAAGTCTAATATGCTAAGTGTCTGATCATCCATTTGTCCGTTCAACCAATCAAAGCGAAATATGCTAATGATATGCTAAGGCAGCTCAACTGCTCGCTATGACGTGCACTGACGACCAGGGGGCATACAGTTGCCTGGTCGACCAGTCACCATGACATGCACTGACCACCAGGGGGCAGACACTCAGACTGATAGGTTAGCTTGCTGCTGGAGTCTGGCTGATCTGGACTGAGCAAGACAGACCGGACACCCTAGAGCCCTCCTGCGGTCCTTCCCTGGCTGGCCAACCTCCTGCCCCGATCATGTACCGGTGGGGTCCCTTGACCTGGCCTGCGCCCTCTCACAATCCAGACTGAGGGAACACCCCCTTGCGAGTGCATGAATTTCATGCACCGGGCCTCTAGTTTCATTAAAAGAAAAAAATCAGTTCAGTGGGAAGATAATAATATTCCTAAATTTAAAAGCATCTAATAGTCAGAACTAAAAGAGAAATGGACAAATCCACAATATTTTTAGAAATTTTAGTATTTGAGTAAATAAGAAACAAAAAGTACATAAATTTGAATAACAATTTCTTAGCAATGACCTAATTGACATTTCTAGAATACTACAACCAATAACTACAGAATACACCTATTTTCAGTGACACATAGAACATTTGCTAAAGTATAAAGTATGATCCATCCATATGGTGGGTAATAACCCAAGTCTCAACAAATTTCAAAGGATTGAAATCATATTGCCCTGGCCAATTTGGCTCAGTGGATAGAGCATCGGCCTGCAGATTGAAGAGTCCCAGATTTGATTCCAGTCAAGGGCACATGCCCAGGTTGTGGGCTCGATCCCCACTAGGGGATGTGTAGGAAGCAGCCAATCAAAGATTCTCTTTCAACATTGATGTTTCTATCTCTCTCCCACTCCCTTCCTCTCTGAAATCAATAAAAATATATTTTTTAATTAAAATTTTTTTAAAAAATCATATTAAATTTTTGCTCTGACCTCAGTGGGATTAAAAACTAAAAAAAACAGTGGAAAGATAACACAATATCCAAATATATGGATGTTAAGCAACATAGTTATAAATAAACTATGTGTCTAAGAACTATCACAAGGTAAACTTTAAAAATGTTAGAACTGAACTAAAATAAAAATGCAACATATCATAATGTGTGGGATTAAGCCAGGCTTAGAGGAAAAAAAAAACAAAAACAAAACAACAGAAGGAAATACATAGTTTTACATGTGTATAAGAAAAGGAGAGAGTTTGAAAATTATTGATTTTATTGCCCATCTCAAGAGACTAGGAAAAAAAGGAAATTAAACCTAAAGAGATTAGGAGAAAAAGGCACATTCATCAGAAGCAACAGCTTCTAAAACACTTTCAAAGATTCTGAGTTCTGTTTGTACCTCTAAGAATCAAGGATGATAGGGCTTTAGAGCTGGAAAGAGCCTTGATATCATGTAATTAAGTAGTTAAAAATCCTACATTTTACAAGGTAAAATTTGAGACCCAAAGAAGTGAAGGAATCCAGTATTTTCTGAACTCTTAGATATGGCCAATGCTGTGCTGAACACTTTTTACATAGCATTTCTTATACCAACCCCCTGAGGCTAATATTTTTCCACCTCTGTCAATAAGGATGCTGAGATTTATGCAGTTTCTAGAATTTTCCTAAAGTCTTAAAATTATAAGAGTTGGAGTCAGGATTCCAACATGGGTCTCTTTAATTCCAAAGCCCCTAATTTTTCTACCACAAGACCCTAAATGGTTGAATGAGGGACCATTGTGAGGTCTGGAACCCAAGTCCGTTTCTTCCTGTCTATTTCTTCTTCCACTACAAAAGTACAGCAAGTGTACCGTCATGTCCTGTTTCATGTTGCATGGAATTCTCTAACCATTGGTCTAGCGTGCAATGTACTTTTCTCCAGTGGGGAACGAAGCTATGTTGCCCTCGGCTTTATTAAAATAGCTTAGGCCAGCCATTAAATAATGTGATAAGCTTCAACTTCTTAATTTCCCTAGACAGAGAAACTTGAAGCTGCCAAAATCTGTTCTTGGAAATACCACACATGCAAACTGTGAAAACAATGTAAAGGTTTCATAGATATTTCCCGCCCCCCTGGTGCCTACCCTGTATCTACCGCAGTACAGGGTCCAGGTCTACTATAATTTGGTATAGTAGATCTGGACCTTGTACTGTCTCCATGTGGGTCTGGAAATGTGCATTTTACAGTGTTGTTCAATAAAATAACCAGCAAATCGATGTCGTGCCTACCGTGTATGAGACTGTGCTAAGTTCTCTGAGTGATACCCAAGTTCTTTGTGCTTGTGGGTACAAAAGTAAGTAACATCTATCTCTGCCCTCTTAGGCACCTACCTAGACACAGAGAGATGTGTGTATGCGGTTAAATAGGACTCACCTTGACCAATGCAATCACACGGTGTTAGGCAAGTGCTATGGGAGCCAAGTGGAGACCACGACCCTCCATTTTATTCTGACTTCCTCCGCTCTGCTGAACAGACCGCCAGCGGACGTGGTGTTTGCACTGAAATTAGAAGAACTAAGCTTTCCATCTGAGATCTAGGGCAGGGGGTGTGATGGTGCCATGATTGTCCCCAGACCAGCAGTTCCTGAATTAGTTAGAAAGCAGGGCATTGGGGAACAAGAGGCCAGAAATGTCCTTTGAGGCCCATTTCAGCTGACACTCATTAACAGTGAGGAGAATACTGTTGGGATTTGTAACTCTGGAGGTAGCATTGTGAAGAGGCCAGATGTCAGACACCTAACTAGGAGCCCAGCTAATGTCATGATCCAGGCAAAAGATAATCCAGAGTGATGGGAGGTGAAATGCAGAGGTGGGCATGGGTTAGAGTCAGTTGAGAAATAGAACTGCCCAGCTGGCGTGGCTCAGTGATTTGAGTATTGACCTATGAACCTGGAGGTCACGGTTCAACTCCTGGTCAGGGCACATGCCTGGGTTTCGGGCTTGGTCCCCAGTAGGGGGCATGCAGGAGGCAGCCGATCAATGATTCTCTCTCATCATTGATGTTTCTCTCTGTCCCTCTCCCTTCCTCTCTGAAATCAATAAAATATTTTTTTAAAAAAAGAAATAGAATTGATGTTGACTATTAAAATGTGAGGGTGAGGCTCTGGCCGGGTGGCTCAGTTGGTTTGGAGCATTGTCCCATATACCAAAAGGCTGTGCTTTTATTCCCATTCAAGGCACATACCTGTGTTATGGGTTTGATCACCAGTAGGGACATGTACAAGAGGCAAATGATCGATGTTTCTCTCACATCGGTGTTTCTGTCCTTCTCTCTCTCTCCCTCCCTCTCTTCCTAAAAATTAATAAAAACATATTCTCAGGTGAGGATTAAAAACAAAGTGGGGGTGGCTCTCTGTCTTGTGAAAACACAGTGAGAAGTTAGCAGTCTGCAACCAGAACCTCTATGCTGGCACCCTGATCTCAGACTTCCAGTCTTCAGAACTGTGAGGCATAAATGTCTGTTGTTCGAATTAAATTAAATTTAATTAAATTAGAAATTTAAAAAGTGGGGGGTAAGGAATAGGATGATTCAAAGGTGATTATGTTAAAACCAGAGTCTGAGCTCTTCCATCCATCCCTTATTCACACAAAAACACCTGTTACTGAGTACCCATGATCCAGGTTTACAAAACGTAATTATTTGCTCAAAATAAAATCTGTATTAACCCACAAGCATGTGTACTCTTCTTCATTACTCGCAATCTCTGCGTTTTCTTTCTCATTCTTTTCTACCCGTCAGTATGGGAGGAGAGTGAACCCAAGAGTGAATAAGGGGCAAGGTCGATTGCAGAATCGGTGTGGACCATTACAATGCTATGGACACTTCCCCTACCAGTTTTCACTTTCAAGAAGAAAAGGGGCAGGGGCAGATCGATTTTGTAAATGTCTGTCATGGGCAAATGCAGATTCAGTGCTGGGAGGGGAGGTCCAAACAGGTGTTCTCCCAGCTTGGCAATATGCTCAGACATGGGACCGTTTTTAGACTTCTCTGTCTCATGGCTCCTTCTGTATCCTCAGCTGTGCATCGCAGCCCCAGGAGGACCAGGAGGCCATTCTCTTCTTCCTGTCCCTTCTCTGCCTTCCTTAGCATCTGAGATGCTGGAGGATGTGCAGACCAAATTGTGGGATTACCTTTGCTCCTGACCCCTTTTTCGCTTTGCGGTAAGTTGCAAAACCATCTTCCCAGCCCTTCTGCAGACATGAACTAAATCATTCAGAGCAATTTTAAGTATTTCAGCATTTCTAATTATTTAAACACTAGAAGCTCAGTGCACAAAATTCGTGCACTGGTAGGGTCCCTAGCATCTGCCAGCTGCCGGCCGGGTTCTTCCTCCCTTCCCCTGGCTGCCTGCTGCCGCTGGCCAGGGCCTCCCTCCCTGCCCCCGGCCACCTGCCAGGTTCTTGTCCCCTTCCCCCCAGTGGCCACCGCTGGCCGAACTCCCAGAAGACCTCGCTGTCGAGGGGACAATTTGCATACTACACTTTTATTATATAGGGTGGTATCTCTGATTATAGAAGAGGTAATAGTTTTTACTATTTAATTTTAACTTGGGGAAAGGAAATCTGCTTATTTTTACTTAGTTTAGTATTTATACATTGTCTATTATACAAGAACATATTGTTAACAATGGATGCTTTGGGTTTTTTAAAACTATCAAGATTAGCGTTTCTAGACTAGAATCAAATACTCATATACCACCAGCAATATTACACATAAAAATGTATCTCTTTATGAAAATGCATTAATGATGGTGCTTTCCCTTAACTACAAAATTATTTTCCTGACCAAAAATAGGTTCAGGCTTATGGATTTTTACCTGGCCTTGGAAGAGGCAGCTGATTAAGCACTCAGAAGAGGCTTTAAACTGTGTTCCTGTGAAAATGGATATTAACTGGTCTCCAACTTGAATCAGTAAGAAATACAGAGGTGACCCTTATTAACCAACAGCAGGGAAGCAATTGCATCTTAATTACTTATAGCAGTCTCAGTGAAGTACTGGACTCAACTTTTTCCAAAATGTAGCAGATGAGTTAAGCATAAGAAGTCCAGAAGAGCCATTAAATCCATCTCTAACCTCATTTCTTTAAGACAGGAAGAATAGTGATACTAAAACTTAATTATAAAATGTTCAGCTTAGTCTTAGTTTTTACTAGTTTTGTAACTATGTTATGTGATGTGGACAAACCTACAGATTAGTTTTTTAGTCTACCTGCGGGACCCTGCACAGGGTAAACTGAAGTTCTTGCTACCCCTCCCCCATAGACTATCACACTTACCTTTGCTTTCCTATTAATCATAATCACTGTGTTTTCTAATTTCCTCTTAATAGGTGGCCAAAATAGACTTTCAAGTCGTTTCTTTAATGAAGTTCAGATTTGAAACTGTTCCTGTTAATTTTTAGCAATGACGTGATAATTATTTTTGCTACTCTTCTTGTTAAATTGGGAAGAAGAGTTGATCAACACACAAATGGACAGAGATCCGGACCAAAGAGCAAGCCAGACATCCTGTATATTCACCCATATCTCATTTGGGGCAGGGCGGGGAGTGGGCTGGGGAAGAAGAGGCTTTTGAAAAACATTTTACATATTTAAAAAATGAGTAAGAAGAAAATAATGTATCTGAAAATGATTTGCTACAGGAAACAAAAGACTAGAAAACATGTTGGCATCTCAATAGCACGCAGAAGACTCTAAAAATCATATATGATGAGAACAGACTAATGTGGGGGAAAAAACCTAAATGGTAGTGGGTGACATACAAGGAAAACGAATAATAGTATGAACACAGAAAAAATCATCATTGATACAGGGAATGAACATGGTTTTGAGATACAGGGCAGCCAGTGGAATCCTACCCTAGAATTACAGGTATTTCCAGGAAAACACTAGGGTCAGAAGCAATAATCAGAAACATAATTGGAGTGGAAAATTCTGGACAAATTATTTTTACTAACAAAAATAAAATAGGGAAAACCCATAAAAGGCAAAACTAGGAATAAGAAGGTGATTTAGCCACAGATACAGAAATAACACCAACAACAACACTAATACACAGCACTGACTAGGTACTATGCGTCTAAGTTACATATACAAATTTTGAACAGTTATATCACAAGTAACCTTTGCAAATGAAAAGAGAACCATATGTAAAACTTGATGCTGAGAAAGTTTCAAGACTGAAGGATATAATTTTCTGAGAAGTGTTTAATACCAAAATAGATTAAAGAGGATTCAGATAAATGGGTAGTTGTAAAAGAACTTGAAGGTTCACCAAAGCATAACTTAGAAAAGTAAGCTTCCTCTTACTTTCGAAAAATAAGCAAAGTGGTATTATCTGTGCCTTCTAGACTTTCAAGGAACATGGTCTCATGCTGAATAAATCGTTCCATTGTGAAGACAGACAAAGCCATCTTATAAAAGCCATCTTATTCACTTTCCAGGCTAGCATAATCCTGACCCCAAACCTGAGAGAGCACAAAAATCAGTGCTCCTTGATTTTAATACAGATTCAGAATTCTTTTTTATTTTAAATCACTAAACCAAATTCAAAAGTCGGTTTAAAAAGTGTCCACCATACTTAGATACTTATCCCAGAAATGTAAAAAGGATTTATTATTAGACATAAATTAATAAATTTGAAAAATACATTAATCTCAATTGATGCCAAAAAGTCATTTAAGACCCATTTCTAACCAGTGATGAATTCTGTAAATTTAGCAAGAGTCTTTCTTTGTAGTTTAAGAATGTCTACCAATATGTTAGAAACCACCTTTATGATTATTATAAGCATGGCTATTATAAAATTAAAGTTTATTGACAGAAATTTTGAAATTACAGAAGATTATAAAGAAATAAATATAAAAAATACCCATAATCATTTCACCATCCAGAGATATTCACCATTAATAGTTTACCTATTATTTTACACATGTGCCAGTCCTATGCTAAGCGCTTCTCTGCAAGTTCTTAGTTTTAAGGTTTTCTGCTACAGATGTTACTGTTGTAATTCCCATTTTCCTGACAAGACTGATGCAGAGAAAGACGAGTGGTTCCGTAGGTGAGATATAAACTCAGGTGACTGCTCTAGAATTCACTCCCTTAAACCATTGTGTTCCACTATCTCTTCAGAGAACTTTTTTCCCAGTATTTTATCATGAGATTTCCAGTGATACATGTTTAAAAATGATTTTAATGATATTCTAATACATGGACGAGCTATATGTGTTTAAACGTTGCCTACTTTTAAATATGTAGGTCATTTCTCATGAATTATAAATATCAATGCATTTAAATTTTTCATATAAATTCCAACTGTTCTGGACCTTTCAACTTTTAAGAAATAGAACATTAAAATAAAAGAAATAGAACATCACTATACTGGATACATTGTTGTCACACAGACTGACATGAAAAGTCACCCAGTTATTCCTACAGATCTAGGCTAATCCTGATCCCACACACCTTAGTCTCACTGAACCTTAATCTCATTTTAAAGTGGTAATGTTGATGATAATACTTATTGCTTTATTGTCAATAGTAAATAAGATAATATATGCAAAGTGTTTAGCATACAAAAAAGTGTTTAGCCTCCAAATAGTAACTATTTTTAAATATTGCTCCATGTTTTCATGTCACTTACTTGGACTCTATTTAGACTTGTTTTAAAGTTTGGTATGTACGTATCATTCTCCCACAATAGATTATGAGTCCCCAGGAGGAATTTCTGTCTTTGTCCTCTGTCTGCAGTGCCCAGCATAAAGCCTGATATGAATTAGAAATACATATCTCCTGTCATGGGCTGAATGTGAGATTACTTCCAAAGGACACTCTGTGATTAAATGTCACAATTCCATCTAGTTAACCTCTAAAACATTGTATCATTTTCATACTGCAGAATTTTTAAAAGTAGAAATCATCAAAATTAAGTTCTCAGAGGCAGCTTTTAGTGTTTTTACTATTTGCTCGACACTTTCTTTAGGATAAACTGAATCCCAGGCCAGTGCCATATAGGCCAAACTCTAGAGGAAATGCAAGAGCAGGGACCACCCAAGGACTGTGATTTGATTAATAAAGCGAGGACCATAGTGGGGACTTCAGCAAGTGCAGAAGTACTAGCCCTCTTCCTTTTCTTTCCATTGAAAGAGAAATTTTTTCAAAATATCTCCCAATGTTTGGTATAGTAAAACAAAAAAATGAAGACCTCAAAAGTCAACATGGTTTCTTAAATGTTTACTGTCAGACCAAAGTTATTACAGAAGATCAGGGGAGAAAATATTTCCAGAATAAAATAAAGCATATTTTAAGTTAGAGCCTCTTTTTATAATAAAAATATATTCTAGTATACCTGATGTTGATTATAATGATTGAGAAGATAAATTGTGTATGTCTTTCCATGACTCAGATCCACCCCAAACTCACCCTCTAAACGTATGTGCCTGTGTTGGCACCATATCTTTGTTAATAATCATTTTACAAAGTATGAACAAAAATGACTTTGGTTTGGAGGACTTTAAGTGTTCTATTATTATGCTCTGATGTCTGAACTGAAATAAAGGACATATACAACAGTTATCTTTTGGGGGCAGGTTTAAGTTCAATTTTATTAGCTAATCTTTCTCAAAGAGAAAAGTGAAACACAGGCCAAATAATAACAACAAGCCTCTTGGTTAAAGAAAGTAGGCAGTGGGCCCTAACTGGTTTGGCTCAGTGGATAGAGCGTCAGCCTGCGGACTGAAGGGTCCTAGGTTCGATTCCAGTCAAGGGCATGTACCTTGGTTGCGGGCACATCCCCAGTTGGGAGTGTGCAGGAGGCAGCTGATCGATGTTTCTCTCTCATCGATGTTTCTAGCTCTCTATCCCTCTCCCTCTCTGTAAAAAAATCAATAAAATATATTTAAAAAAAAAAAAAAAAAGTAGGCAGTGGGACAGGGTGCCATTTAGTTCATTTAGCTGTCATTCATTTTAGGTGACAGTCCACAATTTCAAGAAAGTGAGGAGGGAACTTCATTTTCCCTTACGGCCAGGCTGATGCCAGACAAGACTCTGGCCTGGTTTTGCCAGGATCTTAGGACAGTTCCTTAGCCTGTTATGCAATTACCTTTCTTTTGGCTCTTGCGTTTTGCCTTATTTCCCTGAATATGTTTTTGTCTTTTGTTTTTTTAGTCTGAGTGACCTTTGAATCCTATGGACTTATAATTGGGTGACTGTTGTAAAAGTGTTTTCTTTCAGTACACCCCCCTCTGAGTTCTCTCCAAATGTAATTTTATAAATCGGTTTTTAAAAAAGAAACCTGCTTCCTCTGTAATGCTGTGCTCAACAACTGTTTTCTTTTAACATTGAGAAATTTGAAGAATTGGACATGACGCTGACCTTCACAAGGATTTATTTGTTGCTTTAAAGCTGAGGGGTTGGACATTTGCTTTTATAGTTTTTCCATTAGAAACTATAAAACTAATGGAATCGTTTGATTTAATTTGTGTTGAGACTATAAAGCTGGAAATAATTCCCATTCACATTTTATAACTCAACTTTCAGCCCCATGGTATAAAGGAATGCTGAAGTTCGGCAAATGCTTGCTAACGAGACTCCTTGCTGTCCCCTTCCTCCCCCCAAACACTCTTGTACTCCCCCCATCTGGGTAATGCGGTGGAACAGCCACATGACGGAGATCATGAACTTGCCCAACGTTTGCTGTAGTTAGGCCCCGAAAAGGGCAGCACGTTCTGGCCCGTTCTGCAGGGTCTGCACTGGAGGGATTTCAATGGACAGAGCTAATCGAGTCAGTCAGACCTAAGCATAACCTGTGGAGCAGTGTTTCCACATTTTCCACCATTTAGTCCTCAAACGGCATGATGAAGATGGAACTGTCATCTCCACTTCATAGAGCAAACCAAGGCACAGAGAGGTCGCACAGCTTGCCCAGCATCATGCCCTAAGAGAGGGAGCCAGGGTCACAAACCCTGACGTTCTAGCTCTGGGGTACAGTCACCCTTTGCTGTGCTTTTGTGTCTCACAAAATACATCTGGTAATACGCTGTATCACTTAATCCTTTTAGTAGCCCCAGAAGATATTAGGGTTTTATGATTCTTGGTGTTCACAGAGTAAGCAGACAGAGAGACAGGAAACAGAAGGGAGCAGGCCTCTAATAATTGATGAAGTTGTCTCAGCCCAGGCCTCCTGACTGCTAGCCTCCTCCTCCTCCTCCTCCTCCTCCTCCTCCTCCTCTTCCTCCTCCTCCTCTCTCACCCCCATCTTTGTCTCTCACGGAGGTTTTGTTTGTTTTTGTTTTGCCACGGAACATTTTGATTCAATGAAAAACTTAAACTATCTCTTTATAAGATCAATGATGGCAGATACTGTCCTCGTCGAAGCAAGGTGGACACGGCTCTTAGCATTTCCATTTCACCACACACGCCCATTAAATTGGCTCCATGGAACACAAGCAGGACTCCATTACCTTACCCCGTGACATCTTTCAAAAAGGTAAAGAATGATCTTGTTTCACCTGGAAGAACTGAGTGGTTTAAGGGAAATTAGAGAGGCCAGAAATTACTGGAAACAGGAATAGCACAGAAGAAAAAGCAAGGTTTTGGTAGTGGGATAGGTCTGGATTTGAACTTGGCTCTGCCATTTGTGAGCTTGAGCCTGTTGTTTTTCTGAGAAATGGGAATAAGAATTGATGCATTTCATCAAGTGCTTCTGGTGAGCCTAGTATTAAGCATTCTCTCACTTAACCTTTACAGCAATCCGATGAGATATAGGCATTATCATCCCCAATGTATAGATGGGAAAAAAATGAGGCTCAGAAAGATAAGCTAATTTCCCCAAGGTGACTAGGCTAGAACATTGTAGAGTTTGCATTCAAAACCATATCTGTTTGACTATAAAGTCTTGCCCCTAACCTACATATGATGGGAGATATTACCTGAGGCACATAGTAGGCAGTCAATTAGTGGCAGATTTTATTTTAGAGAGACAGCACATTACTTAAGAGTATGGACTTTGAATTCACATGTCAGGGTTCAGATATCTGCTCTACTATTTACATAATGCATGACCTTGGACAAATTTCTCCATCTTTCTAGGCTGTAATTACCTCCTTTATAAAACTGGAATAATGTTAGCAACTACTACACCATTTTGTGACAATCAAGGAGTTACTGGTTACTAAACACAGGGACTTACCATAATGTGCATTTAATACAGCAGATTCTTGCAAATAACATGGTTGGTTATTTTTTTTTTTCAATGTCATTTTGTTAGAATGTTGATGAGATGCTGTGGGAATTTATCTCTTGTTTATATCAATTAGCCTATGATTAATTTGGTTTCATATATTATACATTATATGTTTTGCCACAATTCCAAGAACCTATCAACAACATAAAATGAGGAGTTATCATAAATGCTAGCTATAATTATTATTAGGAACTGTATGCAAGGAACCATGGGCAGGAGGCCAAAAAAACCCAGACTTTTATAAGTAGCCTACGTTATCTGATTTTGGTTTCACCAAAACTTTTATGAAGTGGTTGCTATGTTATTTCCACTTTATAAATGATATTCTGGATTTTCAAAACTCTTCACTATTCTAATCTCATTCTGACAAACTAAGTTAAGATAGATTTCCCCATCTTGATGGATTTCAAGTGTTAGGGATTTAGCAGGTTAGGAAAATGCCCTTCTTTTTCCTGCTTAAATTCAGAACCTGTTGCAAGGTGGTTGCAGGAATCGGGTAGATGGGAATTAAAATGTCACAATTTTATGATAAAGCTTGCTAGAGAACACGGCTTGGATTTAATGCCAAGCAAAATGGTTAAATCGCTCAGGAGACAGAATGACCCACCCACTGACCAACCTAACACCCCAGCCCCCACCCGCACCTCCACCCCATGAAGCCTGTCCTATGCGGAGCTAAGTGAGGACATTCTGCTGGCGGACAGATCCCAGGAAGACAGAAGAGCTGACTCAGTTTCCATTTTTTCTCCACATCACCAATCAGGTAACTGACTCCTCCTCCCTGGGCAGTGTGAGTGAAGGAGGAGAAAGGCCAGGGTTGTTACTCTACTGGAACGCCTCCAAATAGAAACACCCACGCAGGGTGTGCAAATCCCATGTAACAGTCCCTGATTTGTGTCTTTTCAACTTCATGGAGTTCCACCATTAAGATACCGGGTCATCCAGGTGTGTGACTGCCCCCATCAGGTGAGGAAGTTTACACCTGTCAGGGCAGGACCGGCCCCAACTTCATGAGGCCCCTCCCCCACACCAACTATAGCTTCATTGGGTTTCCTTCCTAGACCATAACTAGGCAGCTTTCATTTTATCCCCAGAAAGTTCAAAAACAGGTCAGGAATATAGAATCATGAAATCAATACCAAGGCTACTCTGAACCTAAATCCAAAATTCAGTCTGTATTCTATTTCCTGTACCCAATTATGTGCAGCCACATTGGCCAACAGACCCCTTCAGAGCTTCTGTAATGAGACTAAGAGAGCGTATAGCTGATCTAATAGTGAAATGCTAATATAAATCTGTTCTGTATTTGAATATAAATCTCATTCCCTCATTAATTACACAGATTAACAACCAAAAATTTAAAGATTAACATCCCAAAACTCTAAAATTCCAAGCAGCTAAGGCAAATTGCAAAATATTGAAAATTCTTTTGCGTTTTAACACTTAAAGTTCACAATTGGTCGTCAATATCTTAGTGTGTTTAGTCTCCTTCAGAGTCATTCTTGATACCTGGGACAAGCGTAGGCCGTCCTCCTCTGGATGGTGTTACTACCTCAGCATCTCAGAAATGAACTGTTTTTCTGAGTTTCCAGAGATGACAAAACTCAACTCTCATGTCATAGTGCTGGCCACACATACATGAAATTTAGAAAACAATCCAACCTCAGGCCCCAGAGAAGTTGGCTTGGGCACTCTTATGTTCCCCACATCCATGCTTCGGGTTTGCCAAAAAACAGCAGAAATTCAGTAGAAGGTAATGAAAGAGAATCCACAGGGGAAGTGCTGGACGCCAGCTGGTCTGCGTGCACAGTATATCTAGAGAGAAGCGCCCTCCCAAGTGTGGTAAACAGAGTGCCAAAATCAATCCCTTGATGGGAACTTCTTTCAGGTGAATCTAGGTTCACAGGTCAGAGTTACTGGGCTTGCTCCATTCCTGTCCTGCTGGTTCCCAGGCAGTATGTCTCAGCTTGACTCTGTCTTCCAGCTCTAATGTTAAATTTCTCCAGCAAGTACCTCAGGGCATGGGAAGCACGTGCATGCCTCCTGCCGTGGCTCTGCCACCTGAAAACTCACCTAGGAATGCTTTGACGTTTTCCCCAGTCTTTTCATACCAAATTTGCCCACCTGTGTGATTCATTTCTATACTGATTCAGCCATCAGATTGTGGGTCCCTGACGGCTCTCCCTGTGGGCTCTGCAATTTTGATGGTATTTGCAAAGTATTCTGGATTCCAGCACCTTCTACGGTAGTAATTCCAGGTGGTTTTCTGAGCTCTTGCCTTCAATCCTCTGTTGGTTTTGTTGGACTCAAGCCACTCTTTTTGATCAAATGTCAACTTAAAGGTCTCTTCTTTTTTAGGAACACAGACTTAGGTACAGCTTTTATTGTATGTCTATCTCTTCGGGCCTTCAAAGATTTCCTATCTATTTAACCTGCCTTCTAAGATGCCTGCCTCTCCCTCAAGGAAATCTTTCCTCAGATTTGAATCGGTTTGCCTTCTTTGTTTTGTTTTCAATCTTCCACTGCTCCTGATATGATTGTCAAACTGAAGCATGCTTTTCAAAGCACTTGAGCTCTCCCTTCATTCCCTGATTCCTAGTAACAGCCTTTGGGTTGCATTAATTTTAATTGCATTGTCCTCCACTTTAACCCAAGAAGATGGCCAATTCTATTTATTTATTCTGAGAATGCCCCCTTTCACAAGGGACTCTTGGGAGCCTTTGGCAAGCACGTGATTACAAGAGGCAAGCCATGTTAACTCCCTCTCTGGCCATGAACAGCACTAATAATTTGAAGGTGGACCCTACCAGAGGTCTGCAGTGCACTTGGCACTCAGCTCTGTCTGCTCTTGCAATTCCTAGCCAATAGGCACAGCTGAGAAACAGTGGCAAAAAGTCATTAAGCTCCTGAATGTCTAAGAGACCTGCCACCAAACAAACCCTTTTCCCATCTTGGCCTCCATCATGACTGCTTTCCAAGGCTGGCAATGACCATCCTGCCTGCATATAAATATCTTCTTACCGCTATAAAAACAGCCATTCAACTGTAGGTAAATCGAGAGTAGGAATCCCACAAGACTCACACTTGCCAAAGCCGAAGCCTTCGACTTGGCGACACCAGCTAAAAGCCAGTGGTAAAAACCATCTGCCTGGCACAATATAGACACCTGCCAACTACCAAGTTTAAAACATAGGACCCTGCCCTGATGGCCCTAGAAGTCCAAAGCCATGTTATGTGCCTTGGACCCACTAAAATCCTCTCTACTCTTGGTCTGTTTCTCAATTCCCAGCTGAATGCACTGGGCGTGGGGATTAAGGAGATCAGTAAATACCAGTCCTCTGAACCCTGCTTAAATTCTGAACCAACGGAAAGATAAACGCAGGAGTCAGTTGACCATTGAAAAACTTACCTTTTCTGAGAATCTAGCCATTGGGAAGTTCCAGCTCAGAGAGTCTGTACAATTTTACAAAATCATTAGCTAACACCCTGGGCTGGATAGCCTTAAGCCTCCCCCAAAGAGTCCTGCCCCAGTGCACATAGCTGCTCAGAGCAGAATGCGTTCTCTCTGCCAACAGGTAGATCCCAAAAAGCCATGCCCAGCTCCCAAAGGTTCTGAGAGTCACTCGCCCACCCAGGAGAGGTGAATGATGGGAAGTGTTACTTTGATAGGGGACCCACCACAAGGAAACACCAGGAGCACCAAGAAAGTTCCACCCGGACACCAAGCTGAGGAAGACATCTACTAGGAAATCATGGGCTTATCGGAACAAGGACAGGAAACACACAGACTGGTTATATATGATGTTAGGTCATAAGATATAACATACAGGATGTATACATACACACCCTTATTATATGATAGAAATTAATTGGGAGAACAGGGACTTCTGACTTTATTAACAAGAATAATAATAACATTTACCAAGTGCTCACTGCTGGTCGGGAACTCTGCTAAATGCATTCATTAACTCAGATGTACCTGACCTCAAAGCTTGATCTCTTTACTATGAGACCATTAATTGTCTAAAATGGAGTTCTCTAAAGAAATAATTTGGGGATTAAATGAAGTTTTTTAAATATTTAAAAACAGGTCCCTCTCTCAGGGAGCACACCGCCCACCAAGGTGGTTGCCATGAAGATGTTGCCACTTGAGAGCTCAAGCAGCGGCATCCTCCCGGGGTGTGGGAGAGTTAGAGATTTGGGGAGATGTATCTACAGCAGGTGTTCATCATATCGGGTTGTTACCTCTGTATAAAGGAAGCTATCCACAGATCTCCACAGCTCAACTGTACTATGTTGTCTAGAAAATAAAAAGAATTCTAAACTAAACTGCAGTTCACACACACACACACACACACAAAAAAAAACACCACATGAATTCCAAACAAAAGCATGTTGACATCCTAATATATAAAAACCCTGGGTCTGTAACGACCAGTAACAACTGCAGGCTCGACGGGATGCCAGGCTAGGGAGCTGAGGGAGCTGGAGCTGTGGATCCCTGGACACCAGAGGCAGTGGCTGGGAGGAGGGAGCTGTGGGCCCAAAGGACCAAAGGACTGCTCTGGCTCTCATGGTGTGGCGGGGTGGGGCTGTGGAGGCTGAGGAGCCTCACGGGGCGGGGCGGTAAGCATGGAGCTTCACAGGGCGGTGAGGGGGAGGACAGTCGTGGGGTGGGGGCGGTGAGCATGGAACTTCATGGGGCGGTGAGGCGGAGGAGAGTCGTGGGGCGGGGGCGAGTCGTGGGGCGGGGGCGAGGGCGGTGAGCATGGAACTTCATGGGGCGGTGAAGCAGAAGAGTGTTGCGGAACGTGGGCAGCAAAGGTCAAGGAGCCTCGTAGGGCGGGGGCTGTAAGCGTGGAGGTTCACGGGGCAGGGGCCACGGAGGTGGAGGAGTGACACTGGGCAGCGGACATGGCCCTGATTGCAGCTAGGCCTAGGGAACCACACAATTTAATCGTGTGCAGGGCTACTAGTGAAACTATAATGAATTTAGAGATATTTCCTTAGCTAGAAAATTAAACGTAGAAATATATTATCCTCATGCACACGGGCAATAGGGTAGTGATGACCTGGGGGGTAGGTAGGGGCTGGGAGGAGAGGGGAAGGGGGGAATGGGAGATATCCATTATACTATCAACAATAAAAATACATATTTTAAAAATCAATAAGTAAAA
This sequence comes from Plecotus auritus, assembly GCF_963455305.1. Taxonomy (NCBI): domain Eukaryota; kingdom Metazoa; phylum Chordata; class Mammalia; order Chiroptera; family Vespertilionidae; genus Plecotus; species Plecotus auritus. The sequence goes on along the minus strand of NC_137770.1, from coordinate 225,015,960 downwards.
ATTAAAAAATAAAAATAATAAAATGTCCTGCATACTAAAAAGGGAAAAAAAGAAATATATTATCCTTTCCACAATATCTGGCTGCCTATTTCTGCCGAACCCCTAAATGTTAGTGTGCCTCAGGGCTTGGTGCTAGGCGATTCCTGGGCTCTCCCTACGTTTGGGCTCTCCAGGAAGGGTCTCATACACGGACTTGACTCTGTGTATCTACAGGCTGATGGCTCCCAAATGTGCAATACCAGCTCTGCCCCTGCTCTGGGCTCCCCATCTCCACCAGAGAGCTTGCAAACTTTATATATCCAGAGCAGGGGTTTTTATTCACTTTCATCCTTAAACCCTCCTCTCCCCACTTTTTTTTTTTTTTTTTTTACAGTTCAGTAAATGCACCACCATTAATGACATCATTCAAGCAAAAAACCAGGACATTTGCCTAGATCAGCACTTTCCAGTAGAAATATAATGTGACCCACATATGCCATTTTACATTTCCTAGTAGTCACATATAAAATATTAAAAATAGATGGAACTTATATGGCATCCCATATAATAAAGATGTAATATGCAAACGATCGTTACGCTGTGAAGCGTAATGGCCAACCGGGTAACGACCGGATTACGGATCAGCAGGAGGATGGGGCAACGAGCTACAAGCGGGCAGCAGAGAGCTACAGGAGGGGGCAGGGCAGCAAGCTATGGAGGTGGGGGTCAGCGGGCAGGTGGGGGTGGAGGGAGCTACTGGCAAGCTACTGGCACATGGATTCGTGTGCAGGGCTACTAGTTTATTAATAATATATTATAAATTAATCCAACATATCAAAAATATTAGCATTTCTACATCAATGTAAAAATTATTAAGATATTTTACTTTTTTGTGCTTAAGTCTTTGGAATCCATAATGTATTTTACATTCACAATGTGTATTGCATCTCATTTCTTACTAGCCACATTTCAGGTGCTCTGTAGGTGCATGTGGCTAATGGCCACCATATTGGACAGTCCAGTCTTAGATCTAAGCTTCATCTCTCATTCCTCCAGTTAGATCCATGAGCATGGCCTGTTGTCTGTATCTTGAAATATATGTAAATTATCAACTTGTCTGTACATCCATGACCTTCGCATCTTTCACCTTCTAAGGCAATCTCCTCCTACTACAAAACAGCTCCTCTCATCCCTCAGTGTGGTCTCCACCTAGCAGCCGAAGTAACCATTTTGAAATACTCTTGTAACAAATATTTTTTAAATGGGCACGTGCCCAGCTCTATTTTCCGTGTGAGATGTAGCAGTAGTGTAATGGCTAAGAGCAGCTTATCCAGGTATACAAATCCAGCCTCTACTTACTAACTGAATGACCATGGACAAGTTGCTAAACTACTCTGCCTTAATTTTCCCATCTGTAAAATGAGAACAATAATAGTATCTACCTTACAGAGTTGCTGTGATGATCCACTTAGTTAATAAATGTAAAGTGCTTGGTACATAGGAAATATATTTTTAAGTCACTCTGCAGGGTTGAATTGTGGGTGACTGACTTCAATGATTTTGATTTTTTTTAAATATTTTCTATTGATTTTTTTTTTTTTTTTTTTTTTTACAGAGAGGAAGGGAGAGGGATAGAGAGTTAGAAACATCGATGAGAGAGAAACATCGATCAGCCGCCTCCTGCATGCCCCCTACCGGGGATGTGCCTGCAACCAAGGTACATCCTGCTCTTGACCAGAATCGAACCTGGGACCCTTGAGTCCGCAGGCTGACACTCTATCCACTGAGCCAAACCGGCTAGGGCTGATTTTGATCTTTTTATTGTGACAAAATACATAGAACATAAAATTTGCCATTTTAACCATTGTAGGAGTCAGTGACATTAATTATATTCACAGTGCAGTACAACCATCCCCACTGGCTGTTCCCAGAACTTTATCAACCCAAACAGAAACTTTGTACACATTAAACATGAACTCCCCGTTCCCCCTCCCCCAGCCCCTGGTATGGATTACTGACTTTTCAACTTTTATTATGGAATCCACACCTAGTGGAGGACAGACAGAGAATGCATCAATATTTAACATACTGTCTGCTACTGTTAATGCTAAATGCTGTGGCGGCGAGGGGGGGTGGAGAACCACGTGAGGGGAGGGTGGCCGGGGATGCTATTACCAATGATCAAGACAGACCTCTCCAGGAAAAGACTTTTTCCCCAAAAAGGGGCATGAATTGAAGGAGTTGGCCATGCAGAATCCCTCCTAACTCCCTCTCCTGTTGAAAACCCTTCAGTGGGAACCCCTTGCACTTTGAATAAAACTAAAATTCGTTCCTCCGCTCATCTGCCTCTCCCTGCCTGCTGTTTATTCCCCTTTTCTCTCAATGTGTGCACATGAAGCCTAGATTCAGAAAGGAAAACCATTCCAGTGGGCTCCAATTTTGTGCAAGTGTAGTCTGTGGGTGAATGTGACGACCTTAAATCCCTGACATTTTGTCATTGCTGGAAGCAAAAGCCCAACACGTTGAGGCTTAATTCTGCTTCTGTCTCTTCGTGACTTTGTGACTAGATTTCAAGCCCATCTCTCCCCTCGCCTGGCTCCGCAGGGACGGGGCTGCTGTTCGTCTAGTGCTGATCAGGTTACTTAATCCTGCGGCTCTTAGTTCCTGCAGCTGGAAAAGGGATAAGACACACACCTCACCAGGTGGTGGTGACACACTCCATACAGGGTCACATCTTTCATCAGCATTTGCCACTATGAGCATAGCTGTCATCTTCCAACAGCCACATGCCTTTCCTTGTAAAATCTGGACATAAATGAATCGTAAGTCCTAACGCATGTTTGTTTTTAATTCGCTCTTCAGAGTTTAGAATCCAGTTGCACTTCCCGTTCTTTAAATGTGAGGGTTCCATCTAGTGGCCAATGCATAGCCTGTGGGGAGGGCAGTGCTTTTCCATTTTCTTTATAGAATAAAACAGAATAGAAAACATCAGAGTGCATAAGAACTCTTTCATAAAGTTTAACAAATACGTGCCACAGAATAATTGTATTGAAATGTTACAATGTACTCGTGTGCATCACCGGACGCTCAGCAGCATTCCCGGTCTCCACCCACTATTACCTGTAGCAACCCTTCCACCAGCACCTACGCTTGTGACAATCAAAAATGCCTCCGGGCACGGGGGGCGGGGGCAGATCCCAGCCCCCTCCCTGAGAACACGAGTGGAGGTGACGTAGGGATGTTGGGGACTACAGTTAGTTCCTGTAGGACCTGGCGATTAGAAGTGGACGCCGCCTGAGCTGTGCTGTCTCGCTGGGTACTGCTGAGCGGAGCTCTTGCTGATCGCCCCTGCAGAGCTCTGCGCTCCAGAAACACCTGAGAGGGAAGCCTCGTCAGCACTCGACAATTTATTCACCTTAACACTGTCTCCACCAGCCTGGGTTGCCTGGCCCTCCTGGAGACTCCTTAAAGCGATAGGAACGGGTCTCCCCCGTGGAGAATTTCCAAGCACCCAGGAATTTCCTCCTTCACCCTGGGATGTCTGTGAATGTTGGGGCACTTCAGAACTCTCCCGACCCCAATACCGGGCTAACATAAAAATCGGTTCCGCTGCGCTCGAGTAAACAGCAGGCCGCCCTTCAGCCCCCCTCGGCCTGCCCTGGGTCCGACCCACCGGCCACAGGAAGTGGGAGCAGTGGGCAGTGAGGCCAAGCCCTGAATGTTGGGCCTTTTTCTTAGAAAACAAAGAATCCACTTTAGGCTGGCAGGAAACATCCGGAAAAAACTCTGACCTGGATTATAATGAAACAAAAGATGGGATTCAGAGGAAACTTTCTTTTGTGCTATGAATAAATCATCATTTTGTTGGCTTTTTATCGTATCTTTTCTCTGCCAGAACCATCTACATTACCTAATTTACAAGAGGAGCAATTGACCCTCAGAGCAAATTTTTGGAAGAGGTTCTCCAGGAACTTTAGTTTTGATTTTATTTTTTCAATTAAGACCCCTTATTATTTCTGGGGCTCTGCATTGTCATGAGATGAAATGTCTGAATAGGATAATGAGTGGGGAAAATTCACTATTAACCAATGTAACTTGGAAAGTTAGTCCAGGCATGTTTATTTAATGCAAAATGGGTGCAAAGACTACCACAGACACCTTCATGGACCCCACGTCTCCATGGGGAACACTGTAATGTCACCTGTCGTTGGAAAAGCTGAATTCCGCATAGCAGCCAGCACTGTGCTGGCTTGAATTGGGGTTACTGACTGCCTCAAGTCCCTTCTGCCTTCACTCTTCACAGCTCCTGATATAGCCTGGACTTTATCAGTTCCTGCCCCTTCTGTGGTTTTCCTCTTAGCCAACATCTCTCTCAGGACATTGTTGTCCTTAAGGCTCAAAGCCATGAGCCGCTTGAGTTGGTCTCTTCCCTTAGTTGCCAGGCTAGGAGGACTAGCCTTCTTTACTTTGGTAAAGAATTGGGAAAAGAATGGTCCTCCAATGGCAAAGTGGCTCTCCAAGCATGAGTGTCACTCCTTTCAGACACCTTCTAAGAAAGGAAAATGAGGTGGGGCAAGAGGAGCATTTGATATGACTGTGGAAGTAAAGCCTGAGATTGCCCATCCCTTAACAAAGCCCTACTAAACCCTAAAGTAAATGTAAAACCTCACCTCATTGTTATGTTTGCCACCTGCTTTCCTTCTGAAATCTGAAGTCAGCATGTTCCTATGTATTCATCTGTGTTATTTTCACACTAGAGGCCTGGTGCATGAAAATTCATGCACTGGAGTGGGGGGGTCCCTCAGCCCGGCCTGCCCCCTCTCACAGTCCAGGAGCCCTCAGGGGCGGGAGGTGACCCGGTGATAAGGGGAAGGCAATGCCCCCATTACACCTCTGCTGCTGCCACTGCCGGCAGTGCAAGCCTCAGCCAGCCCTGGTTACCTGAGCCTCGGGTGGCCCTGGGCAGCTGGGCAGCTGCCATCTGAGGCTTGCCTGCGCCTCGGGCCAGCCCTGGGCAGCTGGGGGGCTGAGGGGGCTGGGCACCGCCATCCTGTGGCTGTGGGCACCGCCATCTTTGAGGGCATGGCAGTCAATTAGCATATTCCCTCCTTATTAGCTGTGGGTGCTGCCATCTTTGTGAGGGCGTGATGGTCAATTAGCATATTCCCTCTTTATTAGATAGGATGGTTAAACAAGAAGTCTCAGTGGGATAGGGAGGAGAGACCAAGGCTTTGCAGGGGAGATAGTAAAATTGGTTAACACCAGAATGGCTGGGCATAAGTAACAGTTATTGATTCAGACAACTGGAAAAAAATCCACCTGTTGCTTTGTATAGTATGTACCACAGCAGGTGACATAGTGACCCTCAGAGATAGGCAATAAGTACTGTTGATAATACTCATAAGTTAAGGGCAGACTTGCCTGCATTGAATTACAGTAGAAGAGGGGCTACCATATAAGCCATAGCACTAGTATTCTGTGTCTCTTGCAGTCCTCACTACTTCCTTTTTCCATGTCACTTCCCTGAAAGCTGGTCTAACATTAGAGGAACAGGAAGATGATCAACTCGTGTTTGCAGTCGGGATATAGCCATGCACATGGGACCTTTCTGTCTGTCCTTGATTGGCACATTAGTTGGAACGCTGTACAAATTGCCCACGTTCCTCTTTTGGGAGCCTTCACTTTAATTCTTCACCCAGACCTCACCCTCCTCCTGGTCCTCAGTTGACGGAGCTATAGTGCCAGGCATATATCTGGGCCACAAAGCATTCCCAAGTGGATGCTAAATCAGGCAGCGGTGACAATGCTAAACTCAGATGGGCTGAGTCTTTTTAAATTTGCATGACCAATGTACCGAGAGGGCTGACCTCATTTGAGGACACCTAAGGAAAGAGAATGTATTTTCTTGCATCACTGCCTTCAAACATACTCTGCTGGATTTTTTTTTTTCTTTTCTCACCCTGAAAGCTCTCTCAACCAGACAGTTGTAAGACTCTCTTTCAAGTATTACAACAGCCAGGTGAGTCTACATCAGTGTCCGCTTCACAGCCAGTGTGAAGGGCCTGCCTCTCCTTGGTTCAGGTTCTCACGTCTGGAATAGAGAAGGTGCCTGGCCAGTTCTTGTGCCATTCATTCCTCCTCACTCTTCCTTCATCCCACACCCAGCCTTGGATGCTGCTTCTGGATTCTTCAGATCATTCAAAGGAACAAAAGCTAAGAGAAACTTCTCCAACCCTGTCTGCCGTCTTGCATCTCCCAAATGCTGGCTTTCATGGAGCTCATAGTGAGGCCCCTTCTGTGGGATCTCACCCTGACATAGGTGATCTGATCTGATGGTCCCCTTGGGACTTCCAGCCAATTCCTGCCCCTGCAGTCTACCTCATCTTTTCCTACTGCGGGGGGGGTAAGGGGGGTGGGTCCTCAACCTTGGCATTCAGCAATCTTGGACGAAGTCTCATCAAGATGTCTGGAGCCTAGCTACTGTCATGACTCCAGTTAGTCCATGGGACATGCACACATCCTCACCCCTTACCACGCCAGCCTCTGGAGGCACAGGCTGCCTTCTGCTTGCTCTGCCTGATAGGCAGCTCCCATCACCAGGTTATTGCCTACAGACTTCTCTAGGAGGAAAGCAAGAACCAGTCTCCATAGTTGCAAATCCTCCCAAGCTCCTCCCCAGGTTTCTTAAGAAATCTCTATGTGTTCTCTGGAGAGGATTCTATGGGCTGCTTCAGCTCAGCACATCTCAGTCGGGGTAAACTGTGGCCTCCCCATCTCTACAGATAGCACTTTCCTTCCTTCACAGGGACGGGGAGGGGAGTGGAGGGGAGCAGCATTCACTGTGGGGAGAGGAAAAAGCAAAGTGATCAAATTCGAATCCTATCTAATAAAGAGGTAATATGCTAATTGACCATCACTCAGTCACAAAGATGGTTGCACCCACAGCTGAGGCCAAGTTCCCATAACGAGCCTTAACAAGCAATCAGCAGGGACCTGAGGCTACACCCTCCCTCGCCCTTCGGGGCTTGACAGGGGACCTCAAGGTGCACTTCCTGTCCTAGTGCTGGGGTAGGGGACCTCAGGCTGCTCCCCCGGCCCCAGTGCTGGGCCGGGGGACTTGAGGCTGTGCACACCCCCCTCCACCCCCGCCTGGCAGGACTTGATGGGGGACCTCAGGCCATGCCCCCCACCCAGCGGGGCTTGACAGGGGATATCAGGCCATCTCCCATACCTGGCAGGGCTTGACGGGGGACCTCAAGGCACGCCCCCCACCCCGGTCTGGGCTGGGGGACCTCAGGCCATGCTCCCCATCCTGGCACCGGGCCAGGCGACCTGAGGCTATGTTTCCTGCCCAGCGAGGCTTGACAAGGGTGGACTAGCCAGGTCTGGATCTATCCCAATGAGGGGTGGGGGGCAGCCAGGTCTGGGTCTCATGCAATTTTGAGGCACATGTGGGTGGGCAAGGACTTGACTCTGGGTCCCATGGTGTGCTCCAAACTCTGACAGGAGGGTTTTCATATACATTTTACTAATTTTCTTTCATATCTGACACTTCCATTATAGAGAAAGGGCAAATAGTAATATTAAATTATTTCCTCTAACTAATCCCCTTTTAATGTGCATGAATTTTGTGCACCAGGCCACTTGTAGTATATAATTGTCTGGCATGTGATTTTATACGTACACTATCCATCTGATTGTGATATTAGTTTCCAAGTTCTTTTCCCCCAAAATAGGGAGTTAAATCTATCATGCTTAACTCCAGATTTCCTCTTCTGTCTCTCAGACCCGGTCTCCCCTTGTGTGCCATATTGTTCTTGCCATAAAGCAGCCCATGCTAGAGTGAGGGTGATTTCAGAACCCTTATTTCTAGTTCCCCAACATTCTTAGGTTCCGCTTCCCACTTGTTTCAAGTTCACGGTCAGCACAAAGTATTTTTGTTAGATGTAGTTCAAGGAAATTGCATTTCTTCGGTGCCCTGGGCCAAATGCTTGCCCGTAGCAACCTGTTGCCCTGGCAACAGTGTCTCCCTCCCTCTGCATCTTTCTGTCGCTCTCTGTCCACTGCCTCCGGGTTCTGCACTGGCCACACTCTGGCCATAGAAGGTTCTCATTGTGCGCTCTCATTTGGTAGAAGCACATCTTTCAAGTTAAATGCAAATTAAAATCAGAGTCCCTGTTGCCCCAAAATGTGAACCTGTGATTAAAATGGTGCCATTTAACTCCGCGAATTGAGTTTCACAATCACATCACCGCCATTTCTAATAGAAATCGATAATATTTACTAAATGCTTAATGTGGCCCAGGCACTGTTTAAGGCATTTTGTTCAAGGCACTAATTAGTCCTCACAAGACTCTTTGGAGGTTGGTACTGTAAATGAGGCCATATTGTAGATGAGAGGCCTGAGGTCCACAGAGGTCAAAGAACACATCTGGGGTCACACAGCCAACGTGGCAGAGACGGGTGCAGATTCCAGCAGTCTGGCTGCAAAGCCCATGCTCTTACTAAAATGCTGCAGCTTCAAAAGCACACCCTGCCCGAGGGCCCGCCTCATCTTCATAAATGGAGACTTGTATATACTTTACAAATATTTATTGGTGACTGAATAGAAATCAATAATATTTACTTGTGCCTGAATAAATATTTTTAATTCATTATATGTAACCATATCTACACCAAATAGATTTTGACCGGAATTTTTCTATTATTTTTCTATTATAAGAAACAGTAAGTTTTTGTTGTTTACTTTTTTTTTTATAACATTGAACAAGATAAAAAAAACAGTTACTGGCTAAGGAATAAAGGGTTAGGGAGAGACAACTCTGTCAGGGCAGGATTTTGAGGGAAGCTGCGGACTTGAACAGCAAACTTGCCTGGGATTCCTGGCCGCTGTGACCGCAAGAGGAACATGGTCAATGTCACGTCTTTTTTTATTTGTATGTGTGTGTGTGTGTGTGTGTGTGTGTGTGTGTGTGTGTGTGTATTATTATTATTATTATTGTTCACAGTATTGCAGATGTCTCCCATTCTCCCTGCCTCCCCTCCACCCCTCTCCCACCTCTGTTACCCCTCTTGGCCCACATCTCTTATCATGCGATAAAACAGAAGCAGGGCAGTTCATGGAAAAGGGTACGAATTTTAAAGGAACTGTGAAAGGAACTTACCGTGTGTGTGTGTGTGTGTGTGTGTGTGTGTGTGTGTGTGTATGTCTTCATATAGGAAGGTCAATGAAAAGTTCATGTCTTTGTAATTGTCCCACCCAAACCTCTCAAGAATAATTCAGATCAAAAGTTTTTCTCACAGGCAGGGCCAATCACACGTGGTTAAATGGGTGGCTCAGCGGCAGGACTCACTGTTTAAGCCTCTCCGACGGTCATCCAGCTTGGAATACACACAGTAGGAAGAGACCTGGACTCAGGCAACATGAACGCCTTATGTAGATTCTACTTTTTAAAATTCCAAATATCTTGCCTTGGCTCAGTGGATAGAGCTTCAGCCTGTGGACTGAAGGGTCCCAGGTTTGATTCCAGCCAAGGGCACATGCCTGGGTTGAGGGCTCCATCTCCAGTGGGGGGTGTGCAGGAGGCAGCCGATCAATGATTCTCATCATTGATGTTTCTGTATCTCTCTCCTCCCTTCCTCTCTGGAATCAATAAAGAAATATATTAAAATAATAATAAAAAAATTCCAAATATCTTTTTTTAAAATATGTTTTTATTGATTTCAGAGAGAGGAAGGGAGAAGGAGAGAAAAATAGAATCAGTGATGAAAGGGAATCATTGATCTGCTGCCTCCTGCATCGGAATTGAATTATGACCTCCTGGTTCGTGGGTCGATGCTCAACTACTGAGCCATGCCAGCCAGCCATAAAATTCCAAGTATCTCAATTAACATAAGCATTTTAAAAACAACTTCTGTTTTACTTGTTTCAAACGCACTTAATTTTATGAGCTACAAGTTTTAAAGTTAGTACTTTTGGATTTCCCTTTAGATCACTCCTTTGAAGAATCCATCATTCATTTTGGTGGCCAAATTTTCCCTCTACCTCCCCTTACAGTAAACCTCTTTGCCACTTAAAACCACTATCTCCAGTTCTTCCTGTTGTTGTGAAGTGAATTCCTGATGCACCCCTTCAGGGTGCCAACATGGTTTGCCTCTTTGGTCTTTAGAATTAATTCCTTTAGCCTTTCCGTAAAGTCCAGTCTCCGCGCTTTTACTCAGAACTGTACCTTTATGGCTGCTATCTTTGGGTGTGGTCCCCAGACCAGTAGTAACTGTATCACCGGGAGCTGCTTGGTGATACAGTCGTTCCCCCTTATCCGCAGGGAATACGTCCCAGGACCGCCAGTGGGTGCCTGAAACCACAGGTAGTACAAAACCTTGTCCTAGTACATCCTGTTTTTCCTGTGTGTACATCCCGATGATGAGGTTTAGTTTATAATTAGGCACAGTAAGAGATCAACAGTAATAACTAATAAAATAGAACAATGTACTGTAATAAAAGTTATGTAAATGTGATCTCTCCCACAATGCCTTACTGTACTGTACTCACCTTTTCACTTAAAGGAAGCACTTTACAGCTTCTCTTTGGTGTATCCAAACTGCCAGTCTGACTCCTCTTGCACCCTGGAGCCATTTTTAAATAAAATAAGGGTGACTTGAAAACAAGCACTGCGACACCAGGACAGTCCATCAGCTAACCCAGGGGGCTACTAAATGGCTAACAGGTGGGCAGGGTACAACGTGGATGTGCTGGACAAAAGGATGATTCATGCCCTGGGGGACCGGAGCAGGATGGCGAGAGATTTCATCAGGCTGCTTAGAATGGCATGCAATTGAAAACTCATGAATTACTTCTGGAATTTTCCACTAATATTTTTGGACCACCGTTTGACTGTAGTAAGTGAAACTGCAGAAAGCTAAACCTAAGGATAAGGGGGGTGGGGCACTGTGCAGATTCCCTGGCCCCACCCCAGGCCTCCAGAATCCAAAACTCTGGGGGGGGGGGGCAGCAGTCCGTTGGAACAAGCCCTCCAGGTGATTCTGATGTCTGTTCAGACCACTGTTCCTTTCTGAAGCTTGCAGGGTCCTTTTCTGTCTTCCATGTTTTCAAAATCACTGAATGGCAGGTAACGGGAGCTAAGCCACGTGGTCGATTCTGAATCCCCAACCATCTCAAAACTTCACCTACCTTGGAAATTGACCAAATCTAAACAGATACTCCTGGGCCAACGGCTTCTTTTAAAATCCCTTATCATTCGTCTGCCTTCCCACCCACTCTAATATTCCTGGGGTTAGTCTCCAAATGTGTCCTCTCTGGCCTATCTATCTTACATAATGAAGCACAAAGCTAACAGCTCACTTTCCCCCAGCCATCTTTCCAGTGGGAAAACAAAAAGGAATTACCTTCCCGGATTGTGTTTTGGGGCATCCGGCTTGCTGTTCAGCACAGATTTTTCCATTTGCCTGTGGCCATTAAGCAAACTGCAGTGGGAGGAATGGCCCAGCCTTAGTGAGAAAATTGGAGTGAAGACATCTATTTCCCCCTCATCTGAGACACAGTTCCCAGCCACCATCAGTTCACCCGGAAGGACCATTTTAAGAATAAATAGTCCTGATTCTTGCCAGGGTTTATGAACACAACCGAAAACTCTCAGACACTTCAACTCTGTGACTAATGGCCTTGTGTACTTGCTCTTGACAGTGGCTGACAAATGGGCATTTTATGAAAGCCGTGATGGAGCGTTTTGCTTTTATTGCGACCATTTGTGCTTTATAAACAAAATGCAAAGTGCCCTCGGTTTAATCTCAATCAATCTGCAGTGCTTGAAATGAGGTTTGGAAAAAGCCTGATAGCCTTTCCCTAAAGAACAATGGTCAGACTTCTTTTGTTGTGGTTCCTGCAGTTAAATTATGCTCAAAAGAGGACTTAACCAGGATTTATTTGGCACAAAGGAGCATGATGGCTTAGTGCATGTGCTATCATTAATTTATGATGTGTAGTCATTTTGTACAAAGCATTGATGTTAGCCAAGAACAAGTGAGAATGACGCTCACTTTAAATATATACATTTAATTATATATATACACACACAGTAGATCACTCCTTAAATTAGAGACCGTGTCCTGTGGAGCTCCTTTTCATATATCCAATCACAAAATCTGTTCTCTTTTCTCCTTGGCAAGAAATCTCCTCTCCCCCTTTATTGTAAAACAAAGGACGTTCACCACGAACCTCTGACTTTTCACACTCATCGCCACCTCACAATCCTGACTGCCCACACTCATCTCCACTTCCCAGTATCTCCTCACCTTCATTTGGCCCAATTTCCCAAGTGTCTTGGCAAAAACAAACAAAACAAAAAAACAAAAACGCTGCTCTTCAAAGATACCATCTTGGCCTCAGTTGCCCAAGACTTTCTCTGCCAGTTACCTCTTAGGTGTCTGCTGCTCCTCTCTGTCTACTAGTATCTCTACGTCATTACAAACTCGGAGTCTCTCGGTGCATCACTCTCATTTCATTGCTTTGTACGACACTGAGGTTCAGACCCTCATCTTCTCTCACCTGGCCTTTTAGCTAGTCCCTCTGATGGCAGCCTCTTTCTTCTCAGCATTTTACACCAGAATTACCTTGTTAAAAGACATCGATGTTTATGTTAGTCTCCTACTCCAAAACTCAGGGATATCCAAGAGAATTAGAAAAAAAAATTGTAATGAGTATTAAGGTTCACACTCCACCTCAAGGGCCCCTGCTTTCCTGTCCGGGATGACCTCGCTGACCTCTCTAGCTCATACTAGTAAGTCGGCCTGCTTACTTTGAGCATCAGTGCCCACCTTCAGACCTCTGAACGTTGGCTCTTGCCATTACTCCATCTGCAATGTCTCTTTGCTGCCTGTTGACATTCTTGTCCTTAAGTGTGTTTCCAGGTCAAATCCATGACACCCATCTCTGAGAACCCATGTTATACGTTTATCACTACACTGGCTTCCATTGTAGGTGTTTGTGCCTGAGATCAGGGGGAAATGTCTTTTTCTCTCTTTTTTGTGCTTTTTTTTTTTTTTTTTTTTACTTTTTTTCCCAGTGACAAACATAGTGACTACTAAAATGGGATGTTTAGGCACTGATTGTGTTCTGTGAACCAAATGGATAATCACAGAGGGATTACAGGGAAGAAAAGAATGTTAGTTCATTTTTATCCGAAATTTTCTTCTGCTGCAATATTACTTAAATGCAATGTACTTCATATCTAGAATGTGTGTCTATTGATCAATTAAATTCTCCTCTGATGAAATAATTGTTGAACAAACTCAAAAAGAGTCTGGAGAATTGAATCATAGAGATTTATTCAAGGGTCTTGGAGTTTGCACACTTGGAACACAGCTAAGCAAAAACCCGGAAGTTTTTCAAAGAAAAAAAGAAAAATTAAAGTGCATTCTTAAGATTATCAGTCCTGCATTCTCAGCCCTAGGATTGGTCAGAAGAGATATCACTCATATGTCAGGCAGATGGGATGATGGATACCAGGAGGTCTGATGGCCTGGATGATGGAGGTCAGGTAGCCTGGAGACAGGAGTTCTTTAAGGGATAATTAGAGGGTGGCCTGGAAGTCCAGATGCACATCTAGGCTTTGATGCAGCCAGCACTGGAAAGTTCACAAAAGCTCCAAGGCTGATTAGAACAAGAATGGAGTCTTTCCTCAGACCTCAACCTTCATAACGTTCATCTTAGCAGCTTGGTTAAAATGACTCCATTTCATGTTCCCTCTCTTCACTCTTTCCTCACCATATGGAAGCTTGTGTGAAGCAGGAAAAGAAGGCTAGAATTAGAAATTCTAAGTTCCAGTCCTGGCTCTTCTTCACTAAATCAGCCCCAGGGGTTCAGGCATGTCATTTAATCTTTGGGGAAGACTCCGTTTCTTCATCTATAAAAGAGGGGTTGCCACTGTATTTCTCCTAAGGTTTCTACCAAGTCTAGAATTTTATCATTTTAACTATAACCATTATCTTGTTATACAAAATCTACTAGTGGTTAAGTTTGAAGAACATAGCATAGGCAGCGGTACTTTGAATGCTGAGGATTTCTTGATGGGAAAGGGGTCTCAATACAAGTCATGAACCCTTGAAAGAGGGGATTAGGCTGTTCACTACTTCCTGATATTTCCATGAAGTGACGAAGAGCAAAATCTACTGGAAGAAAAAGCACTGGGAAGATTGCTGAGCCCACAGCACACCACTCCCATGAGCTGCCAGGTATTCATCGGATAATATGAATTACTACACCTCTCATTGTGTGCCAGGCACGATTCTAAGCACAAGAAGGGAAGACAGATAAGGACCCTGTGTTCTTGAAGTTTATAGTAAAGGAGAAAACAGATAATAAAGAAGAAAATACATGAATTTTTAAAAGGTCATTTTAGCACAATAACACAAATCATGATAAGAAACAATAAGACAAAGTGTTGTAATAGGTACCTGAATAGCTAATATAGTTCAAGTGGACAGAGAGGGTGTAGCTGAGGAGGTGACATCTGAGCTGAGACTACAATCAGTCACATAGCAAATCTGGGGGCACCAAGTAAGCTATCCAACCATAAGCCAGGATTTCAGTGGGCCTATTCCAGGGAGAAACAAAGTCCTAGAAGTCGGGTCCATGTTTTCCAATGGAGATGACTTCTCTATAGTTGAGGCAACTTCAGACCCAACTCAAAGTTCAGATCCTGTCTAGTACAAAGCTAAAATGTAAATCTCCTCTCGTTTGTTCAGTTCAAGAAGGGTTCGCACTGTGCAACTCTCCTACGGACATGCCGAGGTATTTGTGTGGTCCACGGCATAAAAGAGATAGGCTTCAGGTCATGAGTAATTTGTGGTACTCTGCCCCTTTTAGTCCCATTCAGGAATAAAAATTAGTAAGAATGTCAGTAACCTTAGTAATATTTCATTATAAATGATAGTTAACTAGAGGTCCGATGCACAAAATTTGTGCAAGGGGCTGGGCCCCTGCCGCCACCATGGCTGGGGGGGCCTCTGCCCGGTGGCCTGGAGCCTCTGCCACCCCTGCTTCCACTGCTTCATCTGGATGTCCGGAAGGACTTCCAGTCTAATTAGCATATTGCACTTTTATTATTATAGATTCCTTTCAGGAACATCTTCCATCTCAGCTGATCAAGTCATAGTAATCAGAGGCCTGTGGAAATTAGGTCCACATTCCTCAGGCAGCCCTACATAAGCCACCCATTCCTTAAATACCATTAAGACCGAGAGTTTTTATTTCTAACAAAACTGTGTGGTGGGTGTGTGTGGGGTGTGTGTGGGCATGTGGGAGGCGTTGTGTGTGTGGTATGTGTGTGGTCTGTGTGTGTGATTGTGTTTGTGTGTGTGGTGTGTATGTCTGAATGAGGTCACAATATAAAATGGGTTTCATATGGTAGGTTGCTGCCAAAAAAGTTTGAGAAACACTGATCTGTCTCCTAGATTAACGAGTCAGCTCTGAGAGACACATTGTATGTCAGAGTACCCAAAGTCCCTAAAGATGTCCAGAGCAAAGTACTTTGTGTATTCCGACATACATTACCTCAGGACATTTAAAAGCTTTTATCAGGCAGGTAGGAACCTGTGATGCTGTCATTGCAGAGTCCAGGGGAACGAGGCATTTAAACGCAGACCTGATGAACAGTCTTGGCGGAGCAGCCTGTTTGCCTCCACACAGGCATGCTGGTAGACAATAATTGATTCAAAACTAGAACCCAGATTCAAGCTGTTAAATTGTAATTTCTTTACTAATTAAATGAGTGGTTTCTAAGCAAATGCACATTGTGCAAATCAGGGGTTTGTAATTATGGTAAGAGTTATCCAAAAATTCTCTAAATCTATTTTCTAATTTCTCTGAATCTATTAACAGTCATGTTAATTCATGCTGCTTTTACACTGTGAGTGTGCCATGGAAGGTATCATGGTCCCAAATAAGCAGCCACAAAAACAAAGGGCTGAAATGATTAACAACTGCATCATGGAAGGTATTAGAAATCAGCTTGCCATCCCAAAGGGAATAATAGGCCTAGACAGCAGCCATCAGTGGTCGGTAAAACCATTCGGTAAAGCAGGCATCAGGCCTGGTCCATCTCAGCATTATTCACATCGGGGCACACAGATCACACAGCATCATGACTGATGGAGTAGGACAACACAGCATCATCTGTGAACTATTCTTGCCATTAAAAAAAAAACACACACAAAAAAAAAAACCACACACCTACACCTGAATATGACAAGACTCTATGTAAATCCAATCGCCAGTTTATAGGACATATAGAGGCAACAGGAGGTGGCAATCAGCCAAATCTGCGCAGTAGGTAGTCAAGAGCAGTGTCCCAGTCAGGAGCCTCCAGGGCCACTCTCCCAGAGTTTCTGCTTCAGCAGGACTGGGTGGGTCTGAGAAGAGAATTTGCATTTCTCACATGTTCCCAGGACATACGGAAGCTACTGGCCCAGGGCCCACACATTGAAAACCATATTCCTCCCCCTCCTGTGGAAAAGCAAACAGTGCTGGATAAACGAGTTGTTACTTTATAATAGGAACAAGCACCAAAGTGCCTGTTAGCCCAGAATTCAAACAAGTTAGCAGCTGAGAGGACCGGTGGAGGACCCTCCAAAAGATGGTCCCGTGAAAAGCTTACAGAAGTTTCTGACCTCCAGGAAAAGTAAGCCAAGACATGAGTTGGGTCCTGAGGGAATAAGCCAGCGTGGAAGAGAGGGGTGCATCTGAGTACGGCCTGTGTCCTAAGATTGGGGAGTGGGAATGGCTCCAAGCAAATGGAGCTGTGGACAGTGAAGACCATGGGACCTCAGTAGAGCAGGAGCCGGTGCTTCTGCAGGGATCAGAGAAGGCAGCACCAGCACCTGGGAGGCCAGGGGGGTGGGCCGAGTGGTAAGAGAGAGGGACAACCTGCTGTACAAACACCTGGCTTTGACATCAGTCACCAGTAACCTTGGCATAAATGTCTTCAGGCATCAGCTCCAGCGTCATTATCTACGGTGGGTACTGATGGCAGCAGCTGTACTTTTGAGGCCCCAACAACTCAGCATCTGCCTTTGGCCGCTGCTTATGGACTCAGTGCTGTAGACAAGGAAGGCTTTACAAAGGTGAAATGGCAGAGCAGCAACGAGACCCCGGAGCACGCCTGGAATCCCCCTCCAGCCCCCCAGAACTCTTCTGGAGGAACCCGGGGGACTCTGAACTCCACAGAAGGGAGATGCAAAGCCAGAGAAATCCTATTCTGAGACAATGATTCTGACCCTAGTTTATCACCAGCTGCTAGTGCTAGGAAACATGGATGACAAACACTGCCATGTACTCAATATTTTCCATCAGGAAAGGGGGATGATGATATTCAAATGTACATCCCTTTTCATTAAAACCATTTACATGGGACTACTTCAAGCTAAAAGCTTCTGCATAGCAAAAGAAACCATCAACAAAATGAAAAGAAAACCTGCTGTAGGGGTGAACATAGTCACCAATGATACATCCCACAAGGGGTTAATTTCCAAAATATATAAAGGACATAATTAAAACCACTTAAGGTTTTTTAAATAAACCTTATTTTATTGATTTTTTACAGAGAGGAAGGGAGAGGGAGAGAGAGTTAGAAACATCGATGAGAGAGAAACATCGATCAGCTGCCTCCTGCACACCCCCTACTGGGGATGTGCCCGCAACCAAGGTACGTGCCCTTGACCGGAATCGAACCTGGGACCCTTGAGTCCGCAGGCTGACGCTCTATCCACTGAGCCAAACTGGTTAGGACTTAAATGCATTTTTAAAATACTGGGTCGATTCACTGCCATCTAAGGAGACAGAATATTAGGCAAGATACCAGAAGGACTTATAAGTGAAATTTCACTGACAGATTAGGCAGAGACTGAAGGGGGCCTCCAGGAGCCCAGGCCTCATTAGTGGGTCCCCATGTATAATGCTGCTGTCCTCACTGAAACAGTAATACTTAATGAGCCCGCTTTCCTTCTGTCCAGTTCTCAGGCCCACAGGGCACATGCCAGGCCTGTCTGCTCCGTCCCCCTTTCAAAAGAAGAAACTTCTCTTGGAATTGTGGACGGGCACTGCATGGGCAATTCAGCTTTTTTGTAAGGCTTTCAAAGCAGCGCTGAAAGGCCGCTGCAGGATCCGCGTATGCGCACAGGCAGTTCTGAAAGACCCTTGAGCCAGGCTGACCCCAGCTGACCCCTGAAAGGCAGCAGGATGCGAAGTGGGAGCCTGCTAAGGCCAGGCCTCATGTGGTTCCCCAAGCCTGGACAAGGACCCGGCCAGCTGGATGGGGGGCTGCAAGAACCAGGCTCCGCAGGCACTACAACATGAGGGAATGCATGGTTTATGGAGCATCGAGTAGGAAATCAGATCTGAGTGTGGGACTTTTTATATATTCAACTAGAGGCCCGGAGCACTAAATTTGTGCATGGGGGTATGTCCCTCAGCCCAGCCTGCACCCTCTCCAATCTGGGACCCCTTGAAGGATGTCCAACTGCCCGTTTAGGCCCGATCCTACTTGGATCGGGCCTAAACGGGCAGCCGATATCCTACCGGGATCGGGCCTAAATGGGCAGTCGGACATCCCTCTCACAATCCAGGACTGCTGGCTCCCAACTGCTCGCCTGCCTGCCTTCCTGATTGCCCCTAACTGCTTCTGCCTGCCAGCCTGATCACCCCCCTAACCACTCCCCTGCCAGCCTGATTGAGGCCTAACTGCTCCCCTGCCAGCCTGTTTGCCCCCAACTGCCCACCCCTGCAGGCCTGGTCACCCCTAACTGCCTTCTCCTGCAGGCCTGGTCCCCCCAACTGCTCTCCCATGCAGGCCTGGGTCCCCCCCAACTGCCCTTCCCTGCAAGCCTGATTGCCCACAACTGCCCTCCCTTGCAGGCCTGGTCCCTCCCAACTGCCCTCCCCTGCTGGCCATCTTGTGGCAGCCATCTTGTATCCACATGGGGGCAGCCATCTTGTGTGTTGGAGTGATGGTCAATTTTCATATTACTCTTTTATTAGATAGGATAGAGGCCTGGTGCATGGGTGGGGGCCAGCTGGTTTGCCCTGAAGGGTGTCCCGGATCAGGGTGGGGGTTCCCTTGGGGCATGGGGTGGCCTGGGCAAGGGGCCTGTGGTGGTTTGCAGGCCAGCCACGCCCCCCTGCAACCCAAGCAGAGGCCCTGGTATCTGGGATTTATTTATCTTCTATAATTGAAACTTTGTAGCCTTGAGCAGAGGCCTGGGCCAGCCAGGTGTGCAGAAAGCTTGGCTTCCTCCATCACCGGGGGCAACCCTAGCCTCCTGCTCTTTCCCGCTCTGTAGCTGCCGCCATTTCTGTTTGGATTTATGTATCTTCTATCATTGAAATTTTGTAGCCTGGAGCGGAGCCAAGCCTCCTGCTTGCTGCGTGGCCACAGCCATTTTTGTTGGGATTTATTTATCTTCTATAATTGAAACTTTATAGCCTTGACTGGAGGCCAAGTCAGGCCAGGGCTGCAGAAGCTTGGCTTCTTCCATCACCAGGGGCAACTCAAGCCTCCTACTCTCTCCAGCTCCATGGCTGCCACCATTTTTGTTGGGATTTATTTATCTTCTATAATTGAAATTTTGTAGCCTTAAGTGGAGGCCTCAGCTGGCCAGGGTGTGTGGAAAGCTTGGCTTCCTCCATTGCCAGGGAAACCCAAGCCTCCTGCTCGCTCTGTGGCCGCAGCCATCTTGGTTGGGTTAATTTGCATACTTGCTCCTAATTGGCTGGTGGGTGTGGCCTGTGGGTGTAGTGGAGTGGTGGTTAATTTGCATACTACTCTTTTATTAGATAGGATATAAATCAATGCCATTTCCACTGACATGATGCCCTCAATATTTGCTAGCTTAATGATAGGATAATTTGTAGGATATTATTTATAAAAGCAAAAAAAGAAATTGGAAGAATCTAAATATCAGTAAGAAAAATGGTGAAGAAAATGTGAAATATTCTTATGGTGGAATAGTATAACTATGCAAAGGAATAAACTATATCTAAATTTATCAGTGGAGTCATCACAAAATTATAAGAGTGAGAAAAGGTGTCTCATACATAATTTGTGTAAATTTTAAAATAAAATACCCATATATGTATATAAGTATATATAAAATATAAAAGTAAGCTGAAGGGTATATAACAGATTTATAATATGTGCATTTGGGAAAGGAAGTGAGGGGAGGGAATCAGCCTGAATTTTCAGGTCAAAGGGGAATTCAGCGTAATCGGCTATGTTTTATTTCTTTTATTTGAAACCTGTAAGTTGAGCCCTAGCCGTTGGATAGAGCATTGGCCCTTGGGCTGAAGGGTCCCGGGTTGGCAACCAATCGACATGTCTCTTTCACATCGATGTTTCTTTCTCTCTATTTCTCCCTCTCCTTCCCACTCTCTCTAAAAATCAATGGAAAAATATCCTTGAGTGAGGATTAACCAAAAAATAAAAACTGTAAGTTGAAAACAAATGGAATCTGTAAGACGAAAGGCAAAAGGAACTGTGCTTAAGAACAGTACTCTTGTCAATAAAATCGATTTCCATGGGGTGGAGACTGACATTCCTGATACTGCTGTAATGCATACTGGAATGGAACAATCAAGGAAATGAAGGGCAGATGGTGGTGTCCAGGTTTCTCAGAGTTGGAGTTGAAATGTACTGATCAGCTGAAGGAGGGAGGCTAGAATGATCCACAGGTGATGGGTTAGAATTGGAGACACTTGAAGTTTATAGAGAACTCGTGTTTAACTTAGAAGAGATTAAGTATAAGAATAATAATGAGCACAGATGGTTACCTACAGAAATACTTACAGAGATGTGTATATACATGGGTCAGTATTCGCACATATAATTCTTTGCTCCATCAGCTAAGAAGGCCTAAAAGAAATGACACTGGAGTAGCGACAAACACATCTAGCACCCACACCCTGGTTTCTAATACCATTCTCCAGGAAAAGGAACAAGGCTCCTTGGAGAAATGATTCTGGAGCTGGAGCAGCAAACACAGAAGAACCTGAGCATCTTGAAGTGGCAGAAAGTAAGTAGTGAAAGAAAGAAAGAAAGAAAGAAAGAAAGAAAGAAAGAAAGAAGGAAGGAAGGAAGGAAGGAAGGAAGGAAGGAAGGAAGGAAGGAAGGAAGGAAGGAAGGAAGGAAGGAAGGAAATTGCCACAATCATGTGGTATGTCAAAGAGACCTAGGAGCCAAATACAAGAGCTTCCAGTGACCAAAGTTGAAATAATTTGAGCAACAAAATAAACTAGCATTAGATCATAACCCAAAATATAAATATTCATGAGTTGCTTCTGATCTAAATGATTGAAAAAAATTAACAAATGAGGGAAGAAGAGACAAATTTCTTGTGCAAAATAATTCCAAATTATATAGATTCTTCACCCTGAAGGAGGGGAACCCCTTAAGTGTGGGCTGCACAAAGCAACTTCCTTCTAATGAGTACAGTATGGAAATGGGAAGGAGATGGGGCAGTCACTTTACAGTGGAGAAACAGAGCCAACATTGCCTCAGCCGGGTGATCAAGATCAATATCAACACTCGTAAGTTATATTGACAGTAAGTACCTTGACATGATGAAAATGCACTTTACCTCTATGATCTTCCTCCCCAAACCCATTAACTCCAGTCCGATAATGACAAAAATATCAGGCAAATTCCAATAGGGGATCTCCTACAAAAAGAAAGACCACTAATCCTCAAAATGGTCAACGTCATCAAAAACAAAGAAAACCTGAGAAACTGTCAGAGCTAAGAGGTACCTAAGGATAAATGACAACTAATTGTAATATGAGTAATGATTTTGTGCTGGATGGCATCCTAGAACAAAAGGACATTAAGGACAAACTGTGGCAAACTGAATAAACTACAGGCTGTGGCTCATAAAGATGTACCCGTATGGGTTCAGTAATTGTAATAAATGGTCCAAACCAATGTAAGATGTTAAAAATAGGGAAAATTGGTGGGAGAGGGGTGGGAAATGGGAGCTTCTAATTCTATCTGCTCAATTTTTCTGTAAGCCTAAAATTGTTCTAAAAAGTAATCTACTAATTGTTTTTTAAAATCACTTTGAAAATATGACCAAATGTTGAGTTGTCAAGCTGGGATTTAGACCATTGTTGGTGGTTTTATGATTTGTATGTTCTCTGTTTTTTTAGTTTCTCAGAATTAGAAAAAATAGAAATTTGAACAGAATTCGTTCCCACACATTATGTGAGTTAGTAACTATGTTGGACAATTTTACTCAGCTTTCTTATTTATATTAACACCAGTCAAAATCTCATAGAATAAAGCAAGGTTTTAAGCTAAAAATTGCCAAGCTTCTGTGTATGAAAATCTTCAGGCAAACAGTAGGGTGGATTTCTCCAAGTGGAATTCTATACCTCCTGCCAAATTACATTCTCGGCAAGGTTACCCCATTTTTATTGGTGCTGTGTCTGAGGGTGCCCATTTCCTTGCTACCTAAGCACCATTAGGCATTATTATTTTCCTCTATGAGTTTGATAAGCAAAGAAATCTTATCACTTGTGTTTTCATTTGCAGTCCTATGATTGTTAATAGAGTTGAGTATTACTATTTTTCATGCTCACTGGCATTTGTTTTTCTGTTTCTATGAGTTACCTATTCATGTCCTTTGTCCATTTTCCCCTGTTTTATACCAGCTCTGTATAAATGTTTTCAATACTATCACTCTCTAATTCTGGAGTCCTATGACACCTTTTCACTCTTCCTCCTCCTGCTTCTGTGCCCACATAAAGGTTAGTGCCCTCAGCCCTCTCTCTTTCTACTCTGTAATTCTCCCTTGAGCTATCTAACCCATACAGAGACAGGCATCCCTCAGAGATATTGCCAGTTCCAGAACACCATAGTAAAGCAAGGATGGTAATAAAGTGAATCATAAATAGTTTTGCTGGTGGAGGGTCTTGCCTTCAGTTTGTAAAAAAATGCAACACCTCTGAAGCGCAATAAAGTGAGTTATGCCCCTATCTGAAGGCTCCCCTAGAATGGAAGCTCAAAAGGAACAAAGACCATGACTGTCTTGTTAGAGTCACCCTGCCCTGGTTTGCCTGGGAATGAAGGGTTTCTGGGACTTCCAGTGCTCAAATTGGGACAGCCCTGGGCAAACCGAAATGGTTGGTCAGCCTACAAGTTAGGTGCTCAATAAATAGTTACTGAGTGAGTGCATGGTGGCTTCCAGCACTGCTATTCCAGCCAAATGGCTCTTTTGGCCTACAGATCTCTACTTCTGATGGCTGTGTGGAGAGCACCATGTGAAAAGTAGGTATCTCACTTCTAACATGTCCAGAACTCTCTCCCCACCCTTTCCCCTCCACACACACACACACACACACACCACACACCACCCCCACACCCCGCTCTTTTGTATTCACTTTCTGAGTGAATCTTTTTTCTCTAGCATTTTAGAATTCCAATAATCCTGACACATTTCCCAGTTTTGTCAGGTAACTGGTGGGGTTGTACTCTGTGCTTTGGAACTGATGCAGATCACCTGCAAACCTCGAAATGGTTCCATTCCCTGTGGTCTGTTACCCAGGCCTTTCACCCTACGGTAGCTTCCTTCGTTCTGATGTTTCTAGAGAAGAATATTTGTGCTCAGTATTTTGAAGGTAATGAAACTTCCTTATAGATACAAGCATCTTACAAGCAGTGAAAATAGCAGAATTGTTATTGATAGAAGTTTAAGTTCAGCAGTGGGTTTCATAACCATGAATATCCGCTTTAAGAAAAGGTAGCATTATAATTTGATTGTGAGAAAGCGGGAGACTCTCAAACTAGATTGAAGCATTAAGTTATTCTGCTGTATAAAGGAAATTGGTAAATCATGCCACCTGTGACTTTACCCCCTGAACACATTTTATGATGCATTTCCAAAGACAGCAGTTGACAAAATCTGCTTCATTTTGTTCTCTTTGTGCTTGTATTAGCTCCAGCTGCCACAACAACGTATTACGTAATGTGTGACTTAAACAATAGGAATGTATCTACTCACAGTTCTGGGGTGTGGAAGTCTGAGACCAGGGTGCCAGCGTGGTCAGGTGCTGGTCAGGACTCTGTTCCTGGCTTGAAAGTAGCTGCCTTCTCACTGTGTCTTCACTTGGCAAAGAGAGGGTCCACCCTTATAATCTCATTTAACCTTAACCACCCCCTTCAAGGATCTGTCTCCAGTACAGTCCCATGGAGAACTTAGGACTCAACATACAAATTCTGGGACAATTCAGTCCATACCAATGTTGCTCTTCTTTTTTTACAAGAGTTGAGTTTAACCTGATTCTCACAAACGTGGTTATTAACACACCGTTAATACAACTTGCTTCATTTTTGAAAACTTGTCTCCCACGTGGGCTGTCAGCTGCCCCTAAAGTACCCTGTGTTCTCTGTTAAGGTTAGCTCCGTGCATCTGTTGCTGGGGTTGCACCTAGCCAACAGTTAACCAAACACAATTCTGTTAAGCCTCTTTTCCACACATTTTATCACCTCCTTAGCACTTGTAAGCACCTATCTCTACATCCTTTACCTCCTGTCTCTCTTCTGTTTCTCTTTTTTCAATCAAGAGGTATTTCATCCCCTTACCCATCTATCCAGCAGTACTTCTCAGCTTTTCTTTCTGTTATATGTGTGCATGGTTGAGTATGCTGAATATGTCTGTTTCTCTATAAATTATGTTTCAGTGAAGGAGTGGTGCCTTATATCTAGCCACGTGTTTTATATTTCCCAGAGCGCTTTCACCTAGAGCAGTGGTCGGCAAACCGCGGCTCGCGAGCCACATGCGATCGACACCCCCACTTCTTCTAACGCCACTTCTTCAAAATAGACTCGCCCAGGCCGAAAACCGACTTCTGCGCATGGGCCACGAAGTTTCAATCGCACTGTACGTGCACGCCCGCATGTGGTATTTTGTGGAAGAGCCACGCTCAAGGGGCCAAAGAGCCTCATGTGGCTCGCGAGCCGCAGTTTGCCGACCACTGACCTAGAGTAACTATTTAATTCTCACAATAAGTCAAAGTAGATATGTGGTCAGATGAATATACAGGGCTAAAGCAGTATCTCCCTTTACATCGTGAAAGCTGAGATTCAGAGGTGAAGCGATTTGCCACGTTACTCCTAATACCTTGCTTTTTCCTAACCTCAAAGTCTTTCTTTATTAGTTGAGTAATTGTGTGCATGAATGTATCTCTTTGTCTATGTATACTATTTCAGGATCTCATTTTTGCAGTATGTGAAACAAAGGCTCACTATGTAAAAATTGTGGAAAATGGATATATTTCGCCCATAGACAAATGCCAGTAAATATCTAATCATTATATACTGTGAACTCCACCATGGATAGCTGGATGATTGAATGCACTGGAATGAAAATACTAAGCTTTATATGCTAAATATGTCTGCCAACATCCATTCTGGGCAACCCTGCATGCAAGAGTGTGTCTTTAATGATTGAGAGATTAACAGTTTTCTAAAGATATTATCCTTAAGTCTGTTGGTGCCAAAGACATGACCTTTCTTAAATATCTTATTCAGATCATCCGTTTTGTGGACATTATCTAGTTCTAACAGATAATGTTTTGGTCACTTGTCATTATTTCCAAATGTATTTCCATATCACGCCTGTAATGGCCACAATTCTCCAGAGAAATAGAACCTATAGGATATATATACACACACACATACACATATAGATACATGTATGATTAAGATAATATATACACATATATGGTTGAGATTATATATGTGTTATATATAAAACATGTTTATATATAAAGGATATATATTCTACATAAAAGATATATATATTATATACACACACACACACACACACACACACACACAAAGAATATGTACATATAAATATTTATCATAAAGAATTGGCTCAGAGGATAGAGGTCAGCCTGCGGATTAAAGGATCCTGGGTTCGATTCTGGTCAAGGGCACATGCCCGGTTTGCAGGCTTGATCCCCCATAGGGGGATCTCTGAAATCAATAAAAATATATTTTAAAAAATATTGGCTCATCTGATTATGGAGGCTGAGAAGTCCCATGATCTGCCCTCTGCATCTGGAAACCCAGGAAAGTGAGTGGTATAGCCCCAGCCTGAGTCCAAAGGCCCGAGACCCGGCAGTGCCAATGGTGGACGTCCCGGTCTGAGTGCAGAAGACAGTGTCCCAGCTCATGCAGAGAGTCAGGCAGCGAGAGGGAATGCTCCCTTCCTCCACCCTCTTGTTCCATCCCAGCCCTCGACGGATAGGATGACGTCTGCTTGCATTGGAGAAGGCAGTCTGCTTTACTCAGGCTGCTGGTTCTGGCTGCTAATCTCATCCAGAAACACCTCCCAGACATACCCAGACAGTGCTTAGCCAAATATCTGAGCATTCCATGGGCCGGTCAGGTTGACACATACAGTTAACCATCACATCCCCTTCTCCCTTTCCTCCATTTACGCTTGCATCTTGTGACACATGAAATAAATTTTGAGTAACTGAGTTGCAGTCCACTTCTAAATGACCTCCTATTGTGTTTGTATTTAAAAAGTGAAGAGTCAGTTGTGAAGGTGATTCGTGACTTTGAAAAACATTAAGAACATTAAGTGTGGGCGGCAGGTGCAGCCGACCCTTTGATCTGGTTTGGTTGGCATTACTCCACAGTGGAGCTCTGAGTGTGCAGACTGGTTCTGAGCTCCAGGGAATACATCACAACCATCTTCGTCCCTCCACCTAGCTGTAAGTCAGATGACGAGAATGCCACCACCCACAGCCACAGTGCTGGACATGCTGTCGTCCTCGTGAGCAGTGTGCCTGCGGGTGTGCCTGCAGGTGTGCAGTGCTGGCTGCATGGCCATGCATGGGGGCCCTGCCAAGGGCACCAGCTCAAGAGCCAGCACAAACAAATAAGTCATCTGAAGTCCCTGTCAGAAGGGAGCGTAGCACATGACTTGAACAAATAGAAAGAAAAAAGTTATTGAATTGAACAGCCTATATTCAAGTGCTGTGTCTTCTTAGAGAGGTGGTCTTGGGCAGCCAGTTGATGCCTGTGACCTGGACATCCTCTTCTGCAACTCACCCTACTTCGCAGGATTATGAACATTAAATGAGATTATAGATGAGGGAGATAGTATACAAATAAATGGATTTTATTTTAATAATAAAGGGGGAGCTTATGGAAGGGAAGGAATGGTCCCACCTGCCTTACTTGGTGACTGGGTAAGGAGTAAGAAGGCATTTACCGAAGAGCATGTTATTCAACTTGTTTAGCACCAGTTGGGGGTGGGGATTTCTCCTTTCCCTTCCAGCTGCCCCCATGAGTAATGGCTCATAAACAGCAACCCAGGGAGCACTTGCCCACCTCTCTGCAAAGAATGGCATCCCTAACCCCCCAAAAGACTCCACCCTCACCTCTTTCCTGACATCCCACCACAGAGCAAAGGCAAGGACATACTGAGGTCACCAGGACAATGGAGAACACTTCAACCCCTCTGTCCTGTTTGCTACAATAAAAACTGCATGCCATCACCCTCAGACCCCAAAGAGTCTCAAATGGCAAGCTCAGGCAGAACGAGCTGCACATGAAGAGCAGAGTGGGGGCAGGGGGAATCGCTGTCTGCCAGTGGAGAAGACAAATCAATTGAAGGCTTAGGAAATGTTCTCTCTAAGCCTTGGAAAGCAGTGGCTTACATATATCTGTATCAGCCTAGAAGGAAGGAAAGGAAAATACAAAAAGTAGAGGGTCCTTTTCCATTTAAGTTCCTAGTTGTAATGAACTCAATCTTTCATAAAATACTTCTTTTTTTTTTTGAGATGAAGTTCATATAACACAAAATTAACCATTTTAAAGGCAACAATCCAGTAGCATTTAGTACATTTATATTGTTGAGCAACTCCCAACTCTATCTAGTTCCACAGCATCTGGAAGTATTTCTTAGGCTAGAATTTTACATGTAGAAACTACATCTTCTATAATAATAAAAGCGTTAATATGCTAGTTAGACCGGACGTCCTTCCGGATGACCTTCTGGACGAAGCCAGGCTTGTGAGGGAAGCCCAGGTCCTGGGTGCCTGCTAGTGGCCAGAGAGAAGCCTGGGTCCCAGGTGCCAGAGGGAAGCCAGTGCCAGCAGCCAGGGGAAGGAAGGCCTACTTTTGCATGAATTTTGTGCATCAGGCCTCTAGTTTAAAAATATTAGAAAATTTTCTTAGACTTTTCATCAAATTTGGAATTAACTCCCAGATTGTATGTGAGCACTCAGTTGGATTATTGCTTTCTACCTAATAGGACTTATCTTTGGTGTTTAAGAATGGGCCAATTTAAATATGTTTTCACACTTGACCAGGTGGGTGGGAGAGGTGATTATGGATTTCTACATACTGGTGAAACCCCGTATGTTTATGTTCATATGTGTTGATAGAGCGTTTAAACAATCCAATAAAAAGTTGAACGTTATTCCAGACTTACGCATTTCTCCCACACAGGGTCGCACAAGCAGATTTATCAAGGGTGTAACTAATAAACATCGACCTAAATGCAAAATCAAATATAGCCTCTCAAATCTCCACCAAATTTCTCCTACAAGCTGACAAAGTTGGTTTACGTGAAAAATGAGCTTCTTAAACATTGAGGTCAGAAGGATGTGGAAAATCTGATTCTCTTTTGCTGGTGGGAGTGAATGTTCTACTGCCGTTGTGAACAGTGAGGGAGGCCTCTGGCTCATAATTTCTGTGAC
Source organism: Plecotus auritus (assembly GCF_963455305.1). Taxonomy (NCBI): domain Eukaryota; kingdom Metazoa; phylum Chordata; class Mammalia; order Chiroptera; family Vespertilionidae; genus Plecotus; species Plecotus auritus. The sequence goes on along the minus strand of NC_137770.1, from coordinate 224,987,198 downwards.
TGCCCTGGGGTCATCCTTGCGTACCCCCCATGGATGAGCTAAGAAATAGGCCTATTAGGAAACCAAGACCAGATTGCATCTTGCCACCTCCACTCTTACTTCTAGCTTCTTAGACTTGGTCCTGCATCTCTACCCCTGTTCTGAGCCACTGACCATATGAGCTGGACTTTGCAAATGACTCGGACTGACTCTTTCTCTAAATCACCTCTCCCTGGCTGGGCCAATATAGGCATGTTTCATGTGTTACCTTAGAGCTATATCCACACAGAACCCAGAAAAGTCTTCCTGAAAACTATGCTAGCAATCTGCTCTTTTGCTATTTCTCTTTTCGCTAATTCTCAAATAGTAAGATAAGTCTGAGGCAGGATCCTGTCTCAGACGCTTGAAAAGTAACTGCTTCATGATTTATGAGCATTCCACCTACAGGAGGAATCGATAGAGAGAAGGAAAAGGAGAGAACAATCCAATAAGTAACTTTAGGCCTACAGCACATTATTACTTTTCTGGAGTTTCTTTATACATAGTAGGCGCTCAATATATATCTGTGATTTGAATTGGATGAGGATATTTTTTCTTCTCTGGCAATCTCTAAGGAACATTTGCCTTGCTATATGATCAAATAATTATAGCATTTGGTGCCAGCTGTTCAACTCAAATAAACAATTATTTTTAAATAGTCTTCAATTTTTATAATGATTTGCTGTGTTCCCCATCCTGCCCCTTCAATGCTTGCTGACCATTATTCATGTGACCTCATATGGCCCATCTGGTGCAAGGGTTCCCAAATTCCAGATTCATATATAACCCCATTTTAAAATCCAGATTCCTAGGTTCCCTAACCACAGTGCCCTTTAGGTCCAAAAAGAGATATAGTAACCTATATTTTAACAAGCCCCTGGGTAATCCAGGTGCAGGTAATCCATAGAGTGTATTTTAGACACTGATCCATAGACTTGACCCTGCCCTCGCCTCTGAGACCAGCCTTATTTAGGGCAGAGAGAAGATGAAGAACCAACCCTTTGTAAATTGCTAGTGCAGTAATGCCACTCCTGCCCTGGGACATGATCTTGTTTGACTAGTCACTGTTTTGTCTTCTTTCCACTTCATGTCCAGAATCCAGCCTTGGATCTCGATAGCTGAGTCCATGATCTTCCTGGAGATGGAGAACTGTCAATTACTAAGTCCCCTATTTAATGTTCTGCCTGTCCACCAGGTCCTCCAGCCATGGCCAAACTCCACTTGTATGCTTTTTGGATTCCTCCTGTGGCTACTGTTTACAGTCTTCCTTTTCCCTACTGTGCCCATGTGGCTTTGCTGGATGCCTTATCCCAGCACTAATACCTCACTCCTTGTGACAGTCAGCCCTGGCTGAGGATGCTGACTGTCCTTATCCAGAATTAGCCAAGGGTAATAGGATAATCACTAGGCTGGCTACCCTTAAAGGTTCATGCTCATTTGGTCCAAATCAAATGCAGATTAAAATAAAAGTGTTTTTCCTTGGCCTTCAGGCTGATACACTGAGTTGGATTAGAACACCCTTATCTCAAAAGAGCCCTCTCGGAGCCTTCCTTGACCATATGAAATAACAGAGACCAATGTAGATTCCTCCATTCAAGTTCCTTGCAAAAGGAGACACTGGAATCATCTTATACATACTGTTTTGTAACTTACCTTTCCGCTCAGAGCAGTGGTCGGCAAACTGCGGCTCGTGAGCCACAGTTTGCTGCTCTGTTGACTAATGAGTTTGCCGACCACTGACTCAGAGTATATTATAAACACCCTTCTATGTTATAAACTCTATGTTCATAGAGTTCTAGAACGTAATTTGATACATCCTTTGAATAAAGATATCATAAAATATGGCAATGCCCCCCTTTGCTGAGCACTTAGGTTGTTATACCAGCTCATTACTGATAAAAAAGGCTCAGCAGATATATTCTGTTAAATCTTTAGTACATTCTTCATTATTTCCTAAAGACAAATTCCCAGAAGAAAAATTGCCAACTCAAAAGTTTTACATATTTTTTTAAGGCTTTTAATACATATTGCCAGAATAACCTCCAAAGGAGTGTCGGATCAATTTTCACACCCATCAGCACCATCTGGGTATTTCCCACACCCTCACATAAAACTGAGCATGTTTTCCTTTGCCAATTTAATAGTAGGAAAATGATATCTTGCTCATATTTTGAATTGTTTTCAGTTACCAGTGAGGTTGATAGTAGCATCACATTCAATGATGTCATATTTCTTTCATTTATAGCTGGGTACATCTGGGGCTTAAAAATCATACAACTGCCCGGCTGGCATGGCTCAGTGGTTGAGCATCCACCTATGAACCAGGAGGTCATGGTTCGATTCCTGGTCAGGGCACATGCCCGGATTGTGGGTTTGATCACCAGTAGAGAGCGTGCAGGAGGCGGCCGATCAATGATTCTCTCATCATTGGTGTTTCTACCTCTCCCTCTCCCTTCCTCTCTGAAATCAATAATTTTTTAATCGTACTATTAACTTTTAAAAAGCACTTATTTTGTTTGATAGCTTACATGTTTTTGATATTTCAGGATCCAGCATGTCATTTTTCTGTGTCATAAACAAACCAAAAAAATCTTAAGAATAGAACAACTTTTATTGTATTATGTAAACTTCGGGAAAATAAATTTGCTACAAAATTCTGTATTTTGAATGTCTAAAATGATATGCAATCTCATTTCTCAGTATGTGAAGAACTTATAATTACAATGTAGTTCATCTAATTTTACTTATAAAATAATTCATGAGGGGGGGGAAGTAGCCATTGCCATTAAACAAGAAAACTGGTGGCACAATGTTCATTGTAACCTATTTGTCATATTTATTGAGTGACTTCATGATGTGAATACTAACATGAACTTTCTTGATGATACACTAACCTGAACTTTCTTGTTGATACACAGGGACTATTAGGGGAAAAATATGGGAACATCCGGATCCCCGGAGAAGTGGAGGCCTCCGAGTTTGAAATGATTTTGGACGCTGCCATAGAGGCGAAGCTGGAGACCAAGTTACTGGAAGAGTGGTACTGTCGAGATGAGAACTCGGTGCCAGCAGCTTATTACCTCAGACCCAAATCAGAAATGCTGAAAGGCAATAAAAATGCAGTAAGTTACCCTTACTTTAAACTGCTTGTGTCATCCAGAGTGGTGGACTCAGTGGCATTCTGTGTTGAGTCCTAAATTTCCTTTTAACAACAAAATCCAAAGCTAAGAAATCTTCTAATTTTTTTTTTACCATCACGTAAGGATAGTTTATTGATTTGAGAGAGAGAGAGAGAGAGAGAGAGAGAGAGAGAGAGAGAGGTGAGAAACATTGATCTGTTGCTTCCTGTACCCGCGCCAACCAGGAATCAAACCCACAACCTAGAGATGTGACCTGGTTGGGAATCAAACCTGCAACCTTTCGGTGAACTGGATGACACCCCAACCAACTGAGCCACCCGGCCAGGGCAGAAACCTTCCCATTTTTGACTCGCTTTTCTCTTTAGCACCTCAGACTTTCCTTCTGGGGTCACTTCCTTCTTCCTGAAGTATATCTTTTGGAAGTTCCACTAATGAAGATTAATTAAGAGATACATTTTCTCAGTGTTTGTTTCTCTGAAAATATTCTTATTCTTCCCATTTTGCTATATGTCTATTTATTCTGATTAATGTGTGTCATGCTTCTTATGTTTGTAAATTCATGTATTCTATCAGTTGTGGAAAGTTCTCAGCCATAATCTCATCAAATAATCTTTTCTCTATTTCCTCTGTTCTTTCCTTTTTGCTCTTTAATTAGATGGACATTAGACCATCTCAGTCTGTCTTCTATGTCTCTTAATCCTCTTTCATATTATCAATTTTCTTATCTCTCTGCTTCTTTCCAGACGATTATTTTAGATCTTTCTTCCAGTTCATGTATTTCTTTCTTCAGCTGTATCCACTCTGTCCATACAGTGAGTTTTCAAGTTCAACAGTTGTACTTTGAATTTTGTGAAAGGGTTTTGTTGTGTTTTTTTTTTATTTGTTTGTTTGATTGATTGCTGGGATGGTATTTTTAAATGTATTTTTATAGTTTCTTATTTTTTAATTCAATATTTTCCTTTAACATTTCATATAAATTTACTTTATGTTCTTAAATCTTAAGCATCTTCTTGTGAGGTTGATTCATACATGAGTATGATGGAAACATTGTTGTCCCCTCTCCAACTTGAATCCTAACTGTATCCACGATGTTTCTCCTAAAACTGAATGAAGGAGGAAGAGAAAATGGGTGGTTCCCTTCATTGCAGGAGAGACTGATAAGAAGGCACAGATTCCATCCCTCTTCCAAAGAAGACAGCCTGATACATTTAGCCCCAGGCAGCTCTAAGAGGAGGAGAGCCCTGGGCTGGCAACCCAGTTCTTCATGGAAGGACCTTGCATATTTATTGTTCTGATATTTAACATAAAGCGTTTTCTCCATGCAATATGAAATAATGTCAGAATCCTTGATTTTATTTCTTCTCCCTCACATGCATTTTTCAAAGTAATTATCTGCAAGCATATTGCTTCTATGGAGAGCGATACTGGGGTAAACCCAAACCATTCCCAGTTAAATGAGCCAAGAGTAAAGGCAGTAGCTAGTCAATGTAGCTATCTAAACACGCGGTCCCTCGAGAAACCAGGCCCACACGGTGTCTGGGAGCAGTTGCTCACAGGGTGCTGTTTCGCTGGTTTTAGTTATCCCTTCTTCATTTGATTCTATGGTCCTCTGGGGAAATTTAAATTATTCTCTAAGCCTCACATGATATTTCTGCATAAATGGTTGTTAAATATGAATTTTTAACAGGTATGTGTGTGTGTGTCAAGCTAATATTCCAATTTTCAGCTGTGTTACCTTTGAATTGCATGGCTGGGAACATTCCTGATTATCAGTGTGAATTTAGTTTTCTACAAAAATAGTATTAGGTCATCTACTTAAAATGTTGGCCTGAAATTATGACATAAGTTGTGTAACATGCAACTTAAAATATCTAACATGTCATTCATCCAAATTTTTGGCTTATTACAGTTCATAATTATTGTCAATTGATTGTAGTCATAAAACTTTTTGTTGTTGTTAATCCTCACCCAAGGATATTTTTCCATTGATTTTTAGAGAGAGTGGAAGGGAGAGGAAGAGACAGAGAAAAACACTGATGTTAGAAAGACACATCAATTGGTTGCCTCCTACACACACCACAGGGACACGCGGATCCAGCCTGCAACGAAGTACGTGCCCTTGACCGGAATCGGACCTGAGACCTGACACTCCAACCACTGCACAAAACCGGCTAGGGCAGTGGTCGGCAAACTCATTCGTCAACAGAGCCAAATATCCACAGTACAACGACTGAAATTTCTTTTGAGAGCCAAATTTTTTAAACATAAACTTCTAATGGCACTTCTTCAAAATAGACTCGCCCAGGCCGTGGTATTTTGTGGAAGAGCCACACTCAAGGGACCAAAGAGCCGCATGTGGCTCGCGAGCCCCAGTTTGCTGACCACTGGGCTAGGACAACATAAAACATTTTTAAATACTTTGGAGGAGCGGGCAGGAAAAGGAAATTGGTTAATGGCTTTGAAAGGATGAGTGGGAACACACAGAATGTTGTTGTGTGTTGGGCTACCTCTCTGGAGCCAGGGAAGGTCTGCATGGATCCACTAAAAGTCCTCTAAGAGCAAATAGAGAGGAAGTGTGGTTGGAGGAAGCATCAAAGCTGGGATTATCTCAGGTGGAGCCATAAACTTTGAACTTCAAAACAGGAGTGACAGTTTACTCTTTCCAGTTTCTGCAAAATCTGATTTTACTAGTATTGAGCCCTGACACGGATACACCATACAGTGCCTATAATTTTTACCTTTGCTTTCCATTTTGGGAAAATATTCCAGGTTTTGTGAAAATTTCGTTCAAATGCACTCTTTAGACAAAAAATAATTTAATGAATGAATATATGAATGCTACTTTCTTGGTGGGCAATCCTCCTGTTTTATTTCCTAGAGGATCAGAAAAACAAATGAAGAAGAAACAATGAAAACAATTAAATTATAACATATGAGCACCTCCCCTTTAACTTTCCTTCCTCTTTAGAGAATATTAAAGATATGATTTTGTTATGACATTTGTATCAAAAATCGAGAGGGAACGACATGGTATAATAAGAAAGCCCAGCAAATACATCCTGTTTGGATTCACATCCTTGTGTAACTTGGGCAAGTTCACATACAACATGGAAGCAATTTCTAACTTTTGGAGTTAGTGGGAGTATCAAGTGAGATACTGTCTGTTAATCTCCTATCATAGTATTGGCACACAGAAACCTTCAAATAATAATAGTCCTTTTGCTCTTAAATACCAGTGTTTCTTTGATGATTTTAAGACGTATCTCACTTTCACATTTCCATAGACGCAGCCTTCTGCCCATGCGGAGAATAAGAAGACCTGGCAAGAGATATCAGATGAGATCAAAAAGACATTTAAGGCTGCTGTGAAACTGTTACACGAACAGGGGAAAATGAAGCACAGCCAAGCTAAGAGGTACCTGTTCTCAGGTAATTTTTGTAGATCCTCAGTGCACTAAGGAACAGATAGATAATAGACGCATTCACTGCTTCCCTTTCATGGTTCTGCAAATTGAATTTTATTCACTACCTGGCAACATTTAATTTTCCTAAATGTCTACATCTCCTGGAGAGACAAATGTTCTTACGTTTTTAACTCATCGATAAGCCTTTACTTCACTTGAGGACTTCTCCAGAAAATGTACTTTTTGAAAGAAGTCAGAGCACGCTGGATATAATAGACCAGACCCAGCCAGTTAAACTGTTCATTCATTCATTCATTCATTCATTCACTCGCCCACTCAGTAAGCATTCATTGAGTTTATACTATGTGCCAGGCACCAGGGATACAATCATGAATAGAAGGCAAGGTCTCTGCTCTCCCAGAACTTATTTTTTAGTGTGTGTGTGTGTGTGGGGGGGGGGAAATAAATGATAGGCAAATAATCAAATAAATGAACGAGATCATTTCAGAAAGGATAAGTGATGTGTATAGAACAAAATAGTAATAGGCTAATAGGGCCTGATGAAGGATGAGTGGGTCCAGATGTAGATGGAGTGTTTGAGCTGAATGACAGAAGGAATCAGAGCCAACAGTGTAGCATTTATTTTGAAAGTCGATAGTATAGAATTACTGAAGAAAAAGCAACCGTAGTTGCATTTTCAGATTGGTTTAGAGAATGATAGCAAAGCATTTGTGAAAACCTCAACTGCACTTGATACTATTCTCCCTGGATACATGGATTCCAGCTCAGAGAAATTATAAATAACTCTGACCAAGTCATTCTCTGCAAGCTGCCAAAAATTAGGTCTTATTTTAAACCTTCCTGAAAACACTAAAATTGGCAGGAATGAGTGGTGTCTTCCGAATACACAGATGAACAAACATCCCCGTTCCTGTGGGATCTTGTTGATCCATTTTTGAGGCTCTGGATCTTCATCTTTATCGAAGGAAAAACCACCCTGTTTTAAAAGCATGCTGTGTTAAAAAAAATAATACCCACAGCAAAAGCTTTCCTATTCTTGGCAAGAAACATCAGTTTGGGGAAGGCATCCTCTCTTCAGAATCATACAGCTCAAGGGCTCAGATATTTCATCGCCACTTTCGTCTCATTTTCTCCACACTAAAGAACTCTGTTCACATAGATATTTAGGAGGATAAATAATTTCATACTATGTAGTATGAACTACTATAAGTCGTCTGTTTTCTGCCTGAGGTTACATTGCTTAAAGATATACATGCTCAGAACAGTTTTATTTATTTTACATTTCAAACTCATTTTAAGACCATATCTGCACAATGAAAATTGCTGGAGAAGTACCCACTCTTTGAAATGGATGTACAGATAACCCTTGAACAATGTGTGGGTTAGGGGTGCCAACCCCCCTGTGCAGTCAAATGTCCACACATGACCTGACACCCAAAATTTAAATACTGATAGCCTACTGTTGACTGGAAGCTTTACCAATAACATAAACACTCGATGAACACATATTTTGTATATGTATTACATACTGTGTTCTCACACAAAAATTAACCTAGAGAAAAGAAAATATTAATAAAATCATAAGGATGAGAAAATACATTTACAGTGTTGTACAAATTTATGGAAAAAATTCCACATATAAGTGGATCTGCACAGCTCAAACCCATGTTGTTCAAGGGTCAACTGTAGTATCTATATGAAAGTCTAAGTGACCATTACAACCGAACAACCAGAACGACAGGTCAACCAGTCGCTATGACGCACACTGACCACCAGGGGGCAGACACTCAATGCAGGAGCTGTCCCCTGGTGGTCAGTGCGCTCCCACAGCCAACCTCCTGCTGCTGGCCAACCTCCACGGCCCCTAACCAACCTCCGTGGCCCCTGCCCCTGCCGGCCCCAATCACTCTGATCAGACCCTCCCACAGCCCCTCCCCCCTTCCTGCCAGCCGGCCAGCTCTGATCAGAACCTCCCACAGACCTCCCCTCCACCCCCCACTGGCTGGCCAACCTCCAACCTCCCGAGGCCCCTCCCCCTGGCTGGCCCATCTCCCGGGGCCTCTACCCCACCCCCGCTGGCTGGCCCCGATGGCCCCAATCAGGACTGGGCGAGACGCCCCAATCTGCCCCAATCGCTGACGAGGCTGAGGGACCCCACCATGCACAAATTCATGCACTGGGCCTCTAGTATTTTATATTTTTAGAAATCTTGAAAATATGAATACTAACTAGAATCTGGAAAGCTTTACATTTTTATATAACAGGAGAGAAAAAGAAATAAATTAGACCTCAAAATGGTACTCTACAGTCAAAACTGAGGGGAGAGTACAGAGATTAATGCCTCATGAATGCTAGTTACCAGGGATGGGCCTATCCTCCTAATGTGTCTTGTACCAGGTGCTGTGACTGGTTCAATTTTCGGATATTAAAAAAAATGCAAGGAGAGAAAACAAATACTGCATAGTAAGGAAGGGGGAAGTTTATAAAATTTATAAACAAGTAAATATCAGAAATTACTCATAAAAGTCCCCTGAAATCATGATGATGCACTTTGTTTCTAAAAATAACTCTGGAATTGACTTCTTCTTTGATGGCTCTTTTACTCAGGTATATTTATTAGGTCTAGACCAGTGGTCGGCAAACTGCGGCTCGCGAGCCACATGAGGCTCGCAAGCCGCGGTTTGCCGCTCTGTTGACTAATGAGTTTGCCGACCACTGACCTAGACTCTCAATTCCAATAATTACAGGCTGTTATTGTTCCTTGTGATTAAGCCCCTAGACCAGTGGTCGGCAAACTCATTAGTCAACAGAGACAAATATCAATAATACAACGATTGAAATTTCTTTTGAGAGCCAAATTTTTTTAAATTAAACTTCTTCTAACACCACTTCTTCAAAATAGACTTGCCCAGGCCGTGGCATTTTGTGGAAGAGCCACACTCAAGGGGCAAAGAGCCACACGTGGCTCGCGAGCCGCAGTTTGCCGACCACGGGTCGAGACCATCAACCAGGCACTCTTGTGTACAGTCTGTCTTTTTCCCTCTGAGCCAAGCTTAGGTGGGCTCTACCAGCTTGCTTTGTCTGTATCGCTTTCTATGTTGCATTTATTATCAACACTCATGATTGCTAGTATTGGTATTTTCAAGATTTCTGAAAATATAAAGGATACTACAGTTAACCCTGGAATATACTCTCGTCCAGAGAGTGATACCCATGTCAGTTAGGTTACAGTTGACTTGTTTTCAGGAGTCAGAGGTAGCAGTGCATGTCCTGGTTATCATTCATCATGTGAAGAGATTATGGTTTGGCCACTTGTCTCTCTGCGTGATGCTGAGAATGCAGCACCCAGGCAATCCAGTGTGGTCCTAGCATTTTACACAGATGCCTGGAAAAGATGTGGGCCAAAGGCTGCTCTCTGCAGGAGCTCATAAAGTCAAGATTTCTTGGACCTTTCCTAGTCTACATGATAAGGAGTCCCTGCTCTTCTATAAAAAGAAGACTAGACTGGCCTCCTTAATCAAGTTGTCTGATTAAAACCCTTAGTAAAACATACTGACGCAAATGACACAGCTCACTCAACACTGGTAGCTATAAACACATCTTCTTACAAATATATCTTCTTAAGTCACAAATTGTGATCAATCACTATCATCACTGAAGAAATATTATTACGGGAGTCCCACTAAAAGGCATCATTTTAAAATAAAATCCCCACATTCCTTAATAGTCACTGTATAGAATACAAGTATGTTTTAGGTTTTGCTTGATGTTGGAGTTGTGGACAGCACATGGCAATGTTTTCCGCTTATGACCAGCCCTGTTCATTCTGAGCACCACCCCCTCACCCCATGCTCCCATCAGACTCCAGCTCAGTACTTACCTCCCTTCCTGGCCTCTCCAAGTGGATTAGGGTCACCCTCCTCCCCACCCCCGATTGTTTTCTGTCACTGCACCATGTTATTCTCCTTCCTGGGACTGAAACAATCATAATACATTTATTAGTGGTGCTCTGTGATTCGTGTCTGCTGTCCTCCACTGGACTGAGAGCTCCATAAAGGTTTTTTCTCTCAGCATAGTCTATTTTCTCTCCATTGCATCCTGAGCAACTAGCAGCGTGCCTGGCACATAGTAGGTGCTCAATAAGACCAACTGGATGGAGGATAGCAAAGGGGGAGGGAGAGAAGAAAGAAGGAAGTGAAGGCAGGTGGGCAGTTTAACAAGACTGCATGCCTTAAAATTCATTTCATTCATTTTTATTTTTCTTCCCTAAAATGATGCACAAGTGATGTTTTTCTTACGACGGATCTAATTTTAAATGTTCCTATGGAGCCTTGAGTGATTTATAATGTATATTTACTTGTATGTAAGCATATGTTTTATAAGCCTTATCTCAGAAGAACTAAAGTTACATACTAAGTCATTTTTCTATACCTGATCTGATTGATAGATATAATGTGGTTTAACAATGACATGGATAATTCAGATTGATCAATCATCAGAACACGATTGTATTTTTTTTCTTTTTTTTTTAAATATATTTTATTGATTTTTTACAGAGAGGAAGGGAGAGGGACAGAGAGATGGAAACATCGATGAGAGAGAAGCATCGATCAGCTGCCTCCTGCACGCCCCCCACTGGGGATGTGCCCGCAACCAAGGTACATGCCCTTGACCGGAATCGAACCCGGGACCCTTCAGTCCCCAGGCCGACGCTCCATCCACTGAGCCAAACCGGCCAGGGCAGAACACGATTGTATTTTAAACATGCTTTTTATATTGATATTTGCCCTTAACTGTTTGGGGTACAATGCACCTCAAACAAAATGGTGAAGCTACATGTAAAGGGGAGACTGACCAGGAAGCAGTAAACTGGATCTGCCATTTGGCCTCTTCCTCATTCCTTCCTGGCCCCAATGGGTCCCTGCTCTGCACTCTTAGACCCCTGACGTCTGAGAGGAAAGAAGCTAAGTAAGGAGTAACCGACATATAAACTTGGTATGCTTTCTTTCTTATGTTCAACCTCTCCTTGCTACTGGGGAGAGAATGGAAGAATTGTATTTAAAACCCATTGTTCTGGGTTCCAGGCTGTGTAGGAAGCACAAATAGGAAATTAAGGAATGAAGAAATTTTTCTATAGAATAATCTACCTCTAGGACTGGAGAGTTAAGAGCTGGGCTGACAGTCTGTTGCTTCTTTGTTTCGTTCAATAAGCTGATTTTGTTTGCTTTCAGCTATAGAGGATGAGTTTGACTTCGCCCTAGGCAAGCAAACTCCCGCATTCCTGAAGAAGTGCGTCTGCTACATTAGGAAAATTGCTAACATTGAGCGTTTTGTGAAAATCCCAGAGATGGGAAAATACATGGATATCACTGGGACAGACCCGAGGATTATCCGGGACCCAGAAGCCCAAGAGAAGCTGATAAAACTCAGGGATGAATTTATTCCTACGATTGTTGCATCATCTAATCTCAGAGTATACACGTCTGTTACTCATTGTGACATGAAACTCGGCTATTCCCAGGAAATAGAAAATCACTACATAGAAGGCCTTGGCAAACAATTTTATGAGGACATGATCGATATAATTCAGGCAACGGTACAGCAGAATTTTGACACTGAGACTGATACACTCTACGACGAAATCCTCCAGCATTCCTCGTTATGTAAAACATATGCCTCTTTCTATGAGTACAAGTGCGAATCTCTAACCAGAGTCCATAAATACATCCTCCCGAGCAAAACGGGGCACATCAACCCGCTTATTATATATGGTGGACCATGCACGGGGAAGACGCTCCTGCTAGCTGAAGTGGCAAAGAAGGTAAAAGCCTATTCTTTTACGTGCATATTTATCAAAAACTTACTTTGGGGAAACGTTAAATTGACCATATTCATTTCCATCTTCTGTGTGTACTATCTGGGTTATAATTAATCTTTTTGGATGACACTTCAGTGTTTCCCTTTTGCTGGTATAACAGCTGAATTGAAAGAGGAAGACTCATAGGGTGCGATTATAGGACAGCTTGATATTTTCTCCCACTGTTCAGACTCACGCTGTGGGGCTGGCCCTCACTCGAATGGAAACTAGTGCGCATCTCACAGCTCTCCTCACCCCTCAGCAAAGACACACCCTCCAGCTGCTTCTGGACATGAGATCAGTCTCAGTTCTGCAACTAATATTTCCAGTCTAAGATGATAATTAAATTTCAGTCTACATTTCTCTCTCCCAGCTGAGGCTTACCAAAAGCAAAGTATCTACAGTGATAGGCAGGGGTGTGGTCATCTTTTCTTTTCTTTAAAAAAAATATTTTTATTGATTTTCAAAGAGAGAGAGAGAGAGAGAGAGAGAGAGAGAGAGAGAGAGAGAGAGAGAGAGAAAGATGGGAGAGGGAGAGAGAGAAACAGATTGGGCCCATGACATGGGCGTATGCTCTGACCGGGAATTGAACCCACAAACCTTCGGTGCACAGGATGACGCCCAACCAACTGAGCCACACCGGCCAGGGCTCCTTTCTTTCTCCACACAGCACTTCTCCCCCTCCTTCCCTAATACCAAATCCAAACACCTTTATGACCCCTACAGGGTTGCAGCGGAGGGTATGTAGGAAAGGTAAGGTGGCCAGAAAGTTCTGGTATGACCAGTACTGCTCTGAACTGGGCTCTGCACCCTCTGGTCTTGGCAGGTGTTGAGAGCTGCTTCCTGCCTCTTCTGAGGCCTTCTCGTGGCTTCCTGGAGGTCCTTCCCTCCCACACTCCTTGTCCTGGCTAAGCATCTCTCAGAGAAATTTTTTCTTAGCTTGTCACTTCCTTGGCTCCTAGATAGTCAACAACACATTTGTAGTATCTTTCTACCAAGATCCTCTCCATAGCCCAGCAAACAAGAGAGGGGGCGGGGTGGGGGCTGAGGGGGGGGGGGGACTAGAATGGAAGTCAAATTAACTTCTCCAACTTTGTCCGCTGATAACCATTTAACTCCAAGCAAGTCGTTTCTCCAGCCTGGACCTCCGTTTCCACTTCTGTTAAATGACACTGTAATTCCCATGTTCCCTACAGACAGATAATGGAGAATGATGAGTTCCTGTTTATATAGTAAACTATTATAAAGCACAAATTTAGCAAAACCCTTTTAAACAGATTTTCATGATAAATAATAATCATGATGACCCTATAGCATCACAACATATAAAATGTCTCTGAAGCATAAAAAATTATATTCAGTGTCATTTTAGTACTATTTTTTTAATATATTTTATTGATTTTTTTACAGAGAGGAAGGGAGAGGGATAGGGAGTTAGAAACATCGATCAGCTGCCTCCTGCACACTCCCCACTGGGGATGTGCCCGCAACCAAGGTACATGCCTTTGACTGGGGAATCGAACCTGGGACCCTTCAGTCCTCAGGCTGATGCTCTATCTACTGAGCCAAACCGGTTAGGGCAGTACTATTTTTTATTGCATTTTAATTAACTGGAAATTTGTTCAACCATATATGGTATTACGTGATCCAATTAATGAAAAGATTTTACTTGATATAGCATAAATTATTATGTAAGCTACTCATTAAACACTTACTAGGTACCTACTATGCGCCAACAACCATGCCCAGAGATGGGATTCAGCATTTTAAAATGTCATGACCATACTAGATACTCAGATTTACTGTTGATGAACCACTTTGTAACTTTTAGACTACAAGCTGAATGTTGCCTTTGGTTGAAATATTACTACTCACTATTTTATTACCTTTAGATGAGTGATCCTGAGGGTCTCACCTAAAGATTTTAGGGCGTGAGCTTTGTGACAGCTCTTTGACCTTCTCAGAAGGTTCTTCCATTTCCTGGTTCTAGATGACTTTCTGCATGGCCCGCGTTCCCAGAAGTCTGACCTCTACCGAGAAGAGATGTTGCAGTGTATGAGCACGTGAATATGTATTACCATGCTAAACGCCACCTTTATGTTTTAGGCTTATGGCTGGCTACATGAACACGCAGGACCAGAATCAGACCCAGTAATAGTCGTGCGATTTCTAGGAAGCACAGACATGAGTACTGACCTCAGGACTCTCCTCCTGAGTGTTTGCGAACAATTGGCAGTGAACTACCGGTGTCTGGTTCAAAACTACCCTAAGAAGATTCATGACCTCCGTGACTTATTTATAAACCTTTTGAACGAGTCTTCACAGCAGAGACCTCTAGTAATAATATTCGACGCCCTAGAGCAGCTCTCAGAGGGTGACGAGGCCAGGAAGCTTTGGTGGCTCCCTGCTCACCTTCCCCGCTTCGTACGGGTAGTCCTCTCCACACTGCCCAACAAACACGGGATCCTGCAGAAACTAAGGTGCCTTATCCGCGAGGAAAACAACTACATCGAGTTGATTCCCCGGGACAAGAAGATGTGCAGCCAGGTCCTTAAGCACCAGCTGCTGCGAGTCAAAAGGAAGGTCACCTCGGGCCAGCAGATTTACGTGAACAACGCGTTCTCCAAGTGCACGCTGCCCATGTTCGTGAACCTGACCTTCAGGGAGGTGAGACACTGGAGGTCTCACAAAGATGTCGATGAATCCTCCCTCTGTGTCACCGTTCACGAGAGTATAGAGCAGCTCTTCTGGTCCTTGGAGAAGAAGTGTGGCCAGAAACTGGTCTCCAGGGCTCTTGGTTACATCACCATGGCCAAGATGGGTTTGAGTGAAATGGAACTGGAGGATGTGCTGGCCCTAGACAACAGGGTCATGAATGAGCTCAGTGAGCACACCAGGCCCAGCAATCCCCTGAGAGTACCTTACCTGTACATCGCGAGGCTCAAGGAGGGCCTCAGTGGATACTTAATAGAAAGACACGTGAAGAACGTGACACTCCTGGTCTGGGCCAACAGACACCTGCAGCTCATAGCCCAGAAGCTGTATCTGAAGGAAGACAATCACCTGCATGAAATGCACACCATCCTGGCAGACTATTTTCTGGGGGTCTGGTCAGGGGGCAGGAGGAAAGCCTTTTGCCTCGAAGACCCCTACTTGAATGGCTGCCTGGACTTGGAGAGCAGAAGCCTGCTGGAGGAAGAAAAGCACTTCATGGAACAGGCTTCATTTGACAGACAGGCCCCAGACCAGCCCTGGGTTTTCCAGTGTAATCCACTGGAGCCCGACATCTTCTTCGTCAATCATCGGAAAATGTCCGAGCTCTTGTACCACCTGATGAGGTGTGGAAAAACCGATGACCTGCTGTACGGCATCATCATGAACTTCAGCTGGCTTTACACCATGATCAAAATTGGCCAGTTCGACAAAGTGCTCTCAGACATCGAGCTGGCTTACAACTACTCGCAAGAGAAGGAGATGAAGTTCCTGGCCAACACCCTCCGCAGCCTCAAAAGCAAGGTCATTGCATTTCCCGGCTCCCTTTCAGCAGAGCTTCAGCAAAGGCTGCTGCCTGTCCTCAGTTCCCTGCCCAAACTGAGACACCTTCTCCTGGAGTGTGACAAGGACGGGCCCAAATATTGCTCCATTGTGCCGCTCCATTCATCCATGGACGTGACATACAGCCCGGAGCGTCTCCCCTTGGCATCCAGTCACCTGCACGTCACCGAGATCCTGCCTACTTGTAACCCCAGGACTGTCCTCACGGCTTTAGAAAGCGGTTCCATCAGCACCTGGGATGTGGAAACACGTCAACTTCTCAGGCAAATCACAACAGCCCAGTCTGTCATCCTGGGCATGAAACTCAGCGGGGACGAAAAATATCTTGTGGTGGCTACGACCAATAACACCTTGTTGATTTATGACAATGTCAATTCTTGTCTCCTGTCCGAAGTGGAGATCAAAGGGACCAAGCATGGAAGTGGCTCCACCTACATCAATGGATTTACACTGTCCGTCAACCACGCCCTGGCTTGGCTCGAAGCCAGCAAAGACGTCACTATCATCGATCTGCTCTACGGATGGCCCCTCTACCAGTTCCACTGCTGGTACGAAGTGACGTGTGTCCAGTGCTCTCTGGATGGGATATATGCTTTCTGTGGGCAGTACCTGAACACCACCACCATCTTTCATTTAGGGAGTGGAGAAAAGTTATGCACGGTGACGTCTGAATTTTCAGGCGGCTTTGTGAAATTTCTTCTTATCTTGGACACGGCTCAAGAAATGGTAATGGTGGACAGTGAGGGAAGCCTTTCTGTCTGGAACACTGAGGACATTTCCAGCCCCCAGCTGACCGACGACTTTGACTGCCGCAGGGAAGACAGCGAGGTGGTCAGCATCGAGCTGTCGGAGGACCAGAGTGCAATTCTGATCTGCAAAGCCCTCAGCATTGAGCTCTTAGACACCGGCATGTGGAAGGTGGCTGAGAAGTTCCGAGCAAAGCACAACGAGCGCTTCGTATCTGCCGTGCTGTCCAAAAACGGGGACTGCATCATCGCCACCATGGAAAACACCGCCGCCGTGTTCTTCTGGAGGCGGGACACGGGCCAGTGCATGGCGAGCTTACAGGAGATCTCAGGGACCATCGTGAAGCTGGTGAAGTCCAGTCACCACAACATGCTGCTCTCTTTATCAACCAGTGGCGTGCTGTCTATCTGGGACGTCGACATCATCACAGCTATGTCCAACATCGATAAGACCGGGAAGCCCATCCAGAGCCTGATGTTACCCGCGAGAGGGGAAATCATCTACTCGCTCGATGGCTCGGATTGTGTGCATAAGTGGAACTTCAGCAGCGGCTTCATCGAGGCGGTGTTCAAACACGAGGGCGTGGTGGAGCACTGCGTGCTGACGTCCTCCGGGGACGTGATGGTGACCTCGGATGACAAAAGCAGCCAGTACGTCTGGCACACAAGCAGTGGGGAAAACCTCTTCCGAATCAATGGGCAGCGGATATCGCAGCTGCTGATCACACACAACGACCAGTTTGTGGTGTCTCTGTGCGAGGAAAACGCCTCCCGGGTCTGGAGACTGGCCACGGGCCACAGGGTCTGCAACATCCTTACCTCGCTGCAGAACGCCTTCATCACCTCCGCCAACACCTTCGTGGTGGGGATGACCCAAAGCAAGGTGCTGGCCGTCAGCCTGTGGACAGGAAGCATCACCAAGAAGTTCTGCTGCGAGGACGGCACCACCATCGTGAACTTCAAACTCATCCCCGACTGCCCCGACATCATCGTGTTTATCACGTCGGCCGAGACGGTGAACATCTGGAGTCTGACAGATGAAGTGATCTGTCGCCGCGTGCAGCTTCCAAACAACTTCCTGAAAACTCTGGAGGATTTTGAAATTTCTCCCAACGGAAAGTTAGGCATCATCTCCCGGGGAGATGAAAATATCAACGTGCTCGATTTGCACAGCGGTAAGTTACGGGTGGTGCACGCCTCTGGGGTCATCTGGAGGCAGAGGTTGTCTCGGGATGGTCGCTACCTGGTGTACATCTGTTTCCGAAGCGGGGAGGACGAGGATGAAAACGGTGCCATGTCCAGCTTAATCGTCATGAGGCTGGCCGACGGCAAAAACATCGGTGCTTGTTCCCTTTACAAAACACCCACGTTTCTTGCCCTCTCCCAGAGGCACCTGCACATCGTGGTGGGTTTTGACGACGGGAGCATAGGGATATACACGGTGGTGGACCGTGTGGACGCTGCCCTGAAGATTAAAATCGCCACTTCGAATAGCAGGCAGATATTCAACAACGCGACGCAGACATCCAGGGCGAAGTGTAGTAGCTACTGTTTCAAGGCGTCTGTGGATTGCTTGTGGAGAGAGTCCACTGAGGTCTTTGCAAGGGACAGCCCTATCACGGTGAGTGAGCCCACTGAGCCCAACGAGGCGACGCCCTCCAAGAAACACAATTCTTGCTACGACCGGGTGTGTGCTGCCCTGGAACCCAGGGGCCACAGCTATGGCCCTGAAAACTGACGAGAAGGTTTTCCCTGCTCATCAGAGACACAGAGACAGGCACAAGAGAGCGGTGGGCCGAGTCTCTCCTGCTTCCCAAAGGATAAACCACTCATTTCTTAACGGACAAGAAAGAGGCCGGAGTCCCCGGGTGACTGATTCACACGCTCCTGTGAAATGTACAGAAATGGGAAATGGGTTTTTGGGTTTGTTCTTTCTGTCAAGTTTACCCAGGATTGAAGTCTTGAGACTTTCCTAGAGGATTTGTGGCAATCATATTTCAATGACTACATCACCTGGGGAGAGAAGGTGGTTTTAAAACTGTGGGGGGGAAAGCAACATAACTCATGCCATGGGTCCAGCTGAGAGAGGCTGGAGAGCATGTGGACTGGCACCAGTTTTACAGAAATCGGATGAAATCGCGAACACACAGGGCTGTTTGACTTCAAGTGATTGTGCGGCCATAAGTAAACACAGCCTTAATCTCTCCTTACATTTTACAATCCTGACAACTGTGTAAACCCAGTCTGCAGAAGGAAGGCCTAACAGTGCAAAATCATGTATTGAAAATGCCCAGACGTACTCCCAGTTTCCCAAGAGAAAGAATGTGCAGTGTGAGGCCACGAACTGGACTGGGACGAGAGCTACCTGCCACCGTCATAGGGCTGCCGAACCCGCAGAGTCGGCCTTCGTGAAAATACGGTGGCGACAATCGCATGCCAAGGTTTCTGTATCACGGGACATACGGTTTTTGAAGCTATTTCCTGGGCTGCAGAAGAACACATTTACTAAGGAACCACAATCTTTTCATGTCTTTTTGCAATGCCTACGTGTGCTGGGTGCAGAGATTTTTCAGGAAGGGCATTACAGATGTGTTCCAAACGCCTGTTCATTCCTATCATCGTACTAACAGAAGTCTGTGCTGTTCAGTCAGTTGTATGGAAGCATAAGTTATTTCCTAAATCCCTGCAGTAAATCTTAACAGAAGGAACGCTTTCTCGACTCACCATCTAGGAAACACAGACAACATCTGCCTTACTCTTACTTCTCCTCTTTCCTTGGAAAACCCAGATAGGTGACCAAATACTCTGGGACAAATGGAAGATGCCTGTCTTTGTGCTAAAATATGCCATACATCTTCGGGGTGTCCAAAGGCTCTTTATTGTCCCTGTTTGTAATCGCTTTCTTACTTCTACACACTGTGTGTTTGCTTCTTTATCTGTCTCCCTTTCCGCTCGAGGACTCTTCAGAGACTTTTCTAGATGTATTCACTCTCTTTTTAAAAAACTACGTCACCTATTTAAAAGAAAACATTACATCCCGAAAGGGGAAAGTGATTTTCTTCACGTGGCATGTCCGTGGATAACTTTCCAAAGGGGGTCAGTAGAGGCGGTTTAGTTTTGTTTGAAAGGGGCAGTTGTGACTCGAGTAGACAGAATAACGAACAAGGAGCTGACTCGCTTTTGGTCCCGCACTGCCATGAACTCATCACATATCCGTAGACAGATCTTTCACCTCCCTGCTGTATTGTTTCTGTAAAGTGTAAAATAAAGATCATGGTAGCATCTGCCATAGCCCTCACAGGGATGTAGTGGAGCAATGTAAGAAAAAAAAAATAGTGACATCTTGATTGTTGGAAAGAGATGTTATTCAGAGAGGAACACCCAATCCACAGTGAAAGACTTTTGTTAGGATGTCCCTCCTGGTCTAGCTACCAGCCAGGGAGGTGGTACCCAGAGAAGGCCCAGCCCAGGTACAGATCACCTGGAATTTACTGTATGAGGCAATGCTTTTTTTTTTAGCACTTCAGAGACAACACATCTTATTCCTGTCATTATCTGTTGGACCTCCATGCCACACATTTCTAAGAATTAAACGCCTAGATGGATTAAATGTAGTGTGTGAATGTTCTATGTAACAGCCAATAGAGTTTAACAAGTGACTTGAATGATTTTTCCTAACTTGTTTGCAAACTGATAGCTCATATTGAATGTTTTTATGTAAACTTTGTATTGTTGGGAAGAATTACCCAATCAGAGATTTATATTTTCATAAATGTTACATTTAGTTAAATTTTGTTACAGAGTTGTTACACTAGAAAATTATTGCAGTCTTCAAACAATATACAGTCTTGTGTATGTATTGTTTGTATGAATAAAAGATAAACTATGTAAATTTGTGTGGCATTTGTTTTTCTCCCAACTTAGGCAGATGTAGTTCATAATAATAATCATTATTATTCGTACTTACCATATACCAGGTACTATTTTCGGAGCTACGCATGTACTAAACCAGTGGTCGGCAAACTCAGTCAACAGAGCCAAATATCAACAGTACAATGACTGAAATTTCTTTTGAGAGCCAAATTTTTTAAACTTAAACTTCTTCTAACACCACTTCTTCAAAATACATTCGCCCAGGCCGTGGTATTTTGTGGAAGAGCCACACTCAAGGGGCCAAAGAGTCGCATGTGGCTCGCGAGCCGCAGTTTGCCGACCACCGTACTAAACCATGTAATCTTCACAATAGCTTTCTGTGTTAGGTACTGGTAGTATTCCAAATTTTACAGATGAAGAAACCTAGAAACACAGGTCTAGGGAGAATAGCTGAACAGGACTTCAATGCACAATCAGTGTGCTTTTTTCTCAAAGCACATAAAAATAGAGCGTTGAGTATCCAGTAGGTACTTCCTGAAAATGACCCTTAAGATATTTTCTAACTTTCAGATTACAGACCAGGCTGGGCAATGAGGATTCCTGGAGGTCTTTGCAAACACTCTGGATCTTCAGGTGTGCCACAATCGTTGGTACACTATTCATTTAGCTAATATTTATTGGGGCATATATTTGGCCAAGAATACAAAGGTTAATAAAGTAGCCCCTTGTGCCTTCAGGGTTTCACAGTGTTAACAGGAAAATAAGTTCCATGTGTAAGTTTCAGGCCAGTGTGCTTCCCACTGGAGCTGGGGGTGGCAGTGGGAAGGACGATAACCACAGAATCGTCCACTCATAAACTCCCTGCAGGTGAGAAACCCGGAGGACTTTCCCACACTCACCTCTTCTTTTTGTCACCTATTGGATCTGAGAATCACACACACACACACACACACACACACACACAGTTTTTTTAAACAGGGCAGCAATGGAGGGCTTAAGTAGTGATAACTAGGAAATGATCAGGTGAAACCTTGTATCTAGCTCCATGAGAAAATCATTCTCAGAGAAACTTAAAATCAAGATGTTAAGAAAAACATGGAGTTATCCATCAGGCTTATTGCCTCCATTTCACATGGCTTGAGACTGGTTTCTGTTTAAAAGTTACCCCTCCTGAAAATGATTCCACTACCCAGGCTAGGGAATGCCTTCTTGGATTCTAATCTAAATCCTTTGCATCGAAGGTTAAACCCGCTTCTCTTTTGGTTCTCAGAGAAAACATAGAGGAATTGACCATTAATCCTATATAATAAAGAGCTAATATGCTAATTAGAGCGAACAGCAGAACGACCGTCCGGACAACCTTCTTGGATGAAGCCGGGGCTGTGAGGGGCTGCTAGGGCCGAGCCCCTTATACAAATTTCATGCATCAGACCTCTAGTATTTATATAAACGAATTTCATACCCATGGAATTTGTTGCTTAACTAAATATCTTCTATCCTAGCATTAAAAACAGAACTAATACTGCCTACTTGCTATATCCAAAGCATTATGCTATGCCCTAGCCTCGGGTGATTTGAAAATTAGTCACACACAGCTCCTGCCCTCTGGAATCCTACAATCTAAAGGAGACACAACTAAGTCAGGTGTAAGAGGGACTATGACTCTGGCCAGTATGGCTCAGTTAGTAGGGCATCACCCTGGGCACTGCAAATTGACGGTATGATTCCAGGTCAGGGCACATGCCCAGGTTGCGGGTTCAATCCCTGGTAGGGGGTGTACAGGAGGAAGTCGGTCCATGTTGCTCTCAGATTGGTGTTTCTCTCTCTCTTCCTCTCCCTTCATCTCTCTCTAAAAGTCAATTAAAAATATTTTTTAAAAAAAGACAGACTGTGATACAAAGTTGTTAATAAAAGTGAAATCCAAGTGCAGAAGATACACCATGGAGGAGCACTGAACTCTGGGAATCAAAGGGAATGGCCAAGAGATGATGACAGAGCTGAGGCTTGGACAATACCTAGGACTGAGCTGTCAGAATGTCAGAAAGACATCTCAGGTGAAGGAAGCTGTAGGAGCAAAAACAGTCGATTATTTTGGATGAATTCAAATGCTATGTTGGGATTTTAGACTTTATTCAGTAGTCAAAAAGGAATCATGAAAAAAAATTTTTAGGAGAATGGACTGATTGGCATGGTATTTTAGAATGACTCAGACAGTACTGTGTCAGATGGATTATAGATGGATGAGACCAATACAGAGACTATTGCAATGATCTGAGATAGAAAGTATAAGACTTTGATCTTAGGACAGTGGCAGTGAGAATGCTAAGAGGAGGGACAATTCAAGAGTGATTTCAGGAACAATTTAAAAGCTTAACTGATGGGAGTTGGTGGGGGGAAAGGAAAACAAATTCCAGTTTCAATTGAAACTGGGTAGATAGCAGAGTTGCAAATATAAAATGCATAGTTTAGGAGATGAAAGTTGTGGAAATAATAAAGTTGGACCTAGAGAGTTCAAAGGTTCAGACATCCATGCAGGCAATTGGAAATACGCTATTTGTCCAATGGAGAAATCTGAGCTAAAGATAAAGAATCCAACCAGTTACCTCTTTCCTAAAAGTCTAAAATGCCTTGTATGGTGCCTTTATGTTATAATGTAAGCCAATACCATATACTTAACATTTTTGTCTTTTTTTTTAGAACTATATAGACAAATCTATTCAAATTAGCTTCCCTATCTTCCATGACTCATCAGTTGGAAACAGTTTATATGCCAATGAAAACACAAACACATTTTAAAAACTAAGTGAATTACGGTGTTTTCAGTTCCACATGCTTCAAGAAACCATAGGTTTCTCTTCTGTATTTTGCACAGGGACCTCTCAGGTCTCCACTTGGCACGCCATGTGATCCTCGGGAAGTACAGATTACACTTTATATAGACACATCAGAGGGTGGGGTTTCAGTGTATCAACGTGACAAATTATATAGCTCTGGTAATGTGAGGTTACCAAAACACCACCCGCTCTGCCATGACAGAATCCCAGCCTTTACTAGATGGAAGTAACTTAACCAGCCGCTTGAGCAGATTAAGAGCCGTGATCTGAAAACTGGACTATACATCACCCCCCCATATCCCTCACTGTTTCTGAATCTATGTGTCTGGGGTGGGACCCAAGAATTTGCATTTTTACTAAATTCCCTCAGGCGGTGATCATTCCGCTAGTCTGGGAACCACACTTTAAACCCTAAAATAAAAACCAAAGTCTTTATGGTCAGAATAACCTAACTGGTAAATGTATCGATATCCCGTGAACATTACTAAAACATCAGCTAGAAGCTGGGCATGAGGTTCCTTTATTGTGACAAAGGGTTTTACCAGAAAATTATGTAAAACAGAGTATAACTTCCCTCATAAATCTGTCCCTTTAAAGCATGCAACTACTACACGATTGGGAATATTCAGAAAATGAGTTTTACTCCGTAAAGGCAATTGCCATGTAAATGGCGCTGGAGTCACTTAAGTGGAAACATTGAGAACTAAGCGCAGTGGGTACAGTATTCTCTGCCTGCTTCTCCAGCATCCTGCTGCATCCCTGGATGAGTTGCAGGGGAGAGAGAAGAGGGTGAGCTAGGTGGCGCAGCTGCTCAAAACATTTTACTTTGGCGCGCAGGTGGAAAGAATACTTTAACAATCAGTTCTTCACCCACTTCAGGCGCGCGGATTACAAGTACAGGCGGGGAGCTCAGTAGGTGGGACGAAGCGTTGCAGCCGAGGTTCCCGCCCCAGGACGAGAGAGAGAAGGTAGGGGCGGGGAGCGTGATTTCCTTGAGCTCCCACTGTGGTCTAGACAGGCGAGCGCCTGCAGCTTCCCCGGGAATTAGCATGGTAGCGGCTGCGCTGTTGCTCAAACCATCCATGTCACACAGGCAGGCGACCGTGCACACGCCAGGTCTAAGCGGCCAATGCCAGAACGGCGGGGGTTACCGAAAAACACAGGGGTGAGGGGTATAGATCTACTTGCCAGGGGTGCATGTATTTCTCTCCCCACTTCCGTCCCGAATCCTGGGACGCTCCCCTCTCCCGACAGCAGGACAGAAAAAGTTTCCAGCTGGGGCAGGAGGCTGGCATGCAACCCGGTGCGGGTGCTCAGAGGCCGAGCGCCAGGATTTTTTACTTCAGTGCGTCCGGAAGGCCAGCGCCGGCTGCGGGGGGTCGGAGTTGGGTATGGGGGCCCGAGCGCGCGCCCGGGGTGCAGCCAGGGCACCTTCGGGGGAACCCAGCGGCGCGGGGCGCGCAGGTAAAGGGTTACACGTGCCGGGGGAGGCTCGCCCCGGGCCGGCCACGTGATGCGCCGGCCCAATGACCGCGCCGGGGCGGCAGCTGCGAGCGCCGCGGGCTCCGGGCGCCGTGGAGCCGCTGGTGTTTCCTGGCGCGGCCGCCCGAGGCCCGCGAAGCCATGGGCGCCGAGACGCCGCCGCCGCCCGGCCCCAGGTAGGACCGTCTCTGCCCCGCGCGTGGGCCCGCCGCGGGGAGGACAAGGGCTCCCTGCTGCGGAGCTGGGCTTGGTGGCATCATGTCCCCGACTTCTCTTGCGGGTTGTTTTTATTTCTTTATTTCCTTTTGCCCTGGGTGAGGAGATTCTCAGTTTGATTACTCGGGACAAGCCTCATAATTCAACAAAGGCACGGAAAGTGGCAAAATCCAGGATAGGGGGCGGGTGGGGGACTTGTACCAAGTGGCCAAAGGTCAAGACAGTTGGTAAAGCTTGGCATCTAATTGGTGTAGGAAACACTTGTGTTTTTAAATCCCTACTTAATGAACTTACAGCAGTGCCGGAGAACTTGAACTGGAAAAACTGCAAGGGATTTTCCTTTATTTCCAAGTCCCTCCTCCCCCATTTTTAAGCATCTGAGTATTTTTTTCGTAAAACGGAAATGGAACGTGACCACCGCTGTTTCTCTGAAGTGTCCTTGGGTCCCAGGAGTTGCCCCCGTGGGGTGCTGGCGCCCTGGGTGGCGGAGGGGAGGGCTGCAGGGGACAGTGTGCAGAGCGAGGTAGGAGCACGTGTTGAACGAGGGTGCCGGCTGCAAAGGGTTAAACGGTCGCAAAGTGTCTGCTGACTATTTAATGATTAGGCCAGCTCCTCCTGGCCGGTTCCTTGGGTCTCATTGACCTTGGCAGCCCCGGTGAGGTGGAGGTGAGATGTTCACAAACCACCACTGGAGAATTTTTCCGATGATGTAAGACAGAAACCAATGTTTGGGGGTTTCTTTCTCCAGCACTGTCATGAAACTCCCTTTAGTAACCTGGCACATTTTATTGTTCATTGCTGTGTAGATGTTTGCCCAGTGAATTGAGAGCGAGCCCGTGTTCATGTGGTGGTTCAGAATCCTTATAGATAGATTTTTCTTCCTGTCCCTATGAGAGGGAGTCACTGGGGTCGCTTCTCACCATGACTTATGAATGCCTGCGTGGTTGGAACCAAGCTACTGGGGGGGGGGGGGGGCGGGGGGAATAGGAGGGAGTAATAGCTGGGGGGCAAAGGTGAGAAACATTTGAGAGTTGAATGAGAAAGAAACGGAAATTGGCAGCTGCTTTTAAAGACAATGGAGTGTATATTTACCACTTATTCCCACATTTATTAGTAAAACTCCAGCTCATACTGTTTTAAGGAGGAGACTAAAAAACACCAGTGCCTACAGAGCACCTTAGCGGTCCTGAGGCACATCACTGAAACCATACTTTGAAGCACTAAAGATAGAGTTCTGGGGTTATTTGCATTTATCTGAAGTGTGTGGAGTCAGTTATAGGAAGCTGCCTTGATCACAGAGGAGGAACGGACCAGACACTGATGAAGGAAGGCAGGGTTCATCGTTTTTCTCTTTGTCGACTCCCTCTGTCCATCCTGATCCTGCTCTTTCCTCAGCAACTATGTGATAGTGCCTAGCTCATGGCACCCGGCCCCAGGGCCTGGTCCTCTTCTAGGTGGTTCTAGAGATTTAGAGAGACAAGGATATGGAAAGATAAATGCGAGGAATCTTAGCTATGTACTAAGAGCTATTGCATATATGGACTTTAAAACAGAAAACTTGTATATCAATGAAATATGTTCATTAACCTAAAAAATGGGAGGCTTCCCCTGACTTCTCACCTGGTGCCTCTCTGAGCCTGGAAGCACTACCTGGCTGAGCTCTGGCCAGAGTCCCAGCCCCCGGGGCAGAGCAGGTGCTGCCTCCCGGCTCTTGGAACTGCCCTGCCCTGGGTGCCCCAGAGCCCATGGACTGGGCTTCTTGGAATAGACTCCAGTTTCCGAATAACTGACTGCCAGCTCCCCAGTAGCTGGGTTTCTTCCACCTGGACTGTTTCACATGTTCCCCTCATTTCACAATTTTCCCAGTTACCCTGAATCTTGAGCACTTTGGGCGAGTCTTGGTTAAATAGTACCTCGGTCCTGCCTTTTTTCTTCCTTCTTTTTTTTTTTTGGCCTTTAGATGATCTGGTTGCAGATAAAATTTCTAGATATCTAGCTCTGGCCATTGTTGCTCAGTAGATAGGATGTTGGCCCTCAGACTGAAGAGTCTCAGGTTTAAGTCCCAGTCAAGGGCATGTACCTGGGTTGCAGGTTCGTGAGGGAGGCAACCAATCAATGTGTCTCTCACATCGATGTTTCTCTCTCTCCCCCCCCCCTTCCACTTTCTCTAAAAATCAATGGAAAAAATATCCTCGGATAAGGATTAACAACAAAAAATCTTTTTTTCTAGATATCTATAAAAGAGGAGTTGGTAGGGGAGAGCAAACGTAAGCTTTACCCATCTGCAGGTCCGATGGGGCACCCAGTTGTAGCCTTTTTTAGTCTAGGCTACTTAAGAAAACGAAATATTTTCTCTATTTGCACCCTGAGCATGTCATAGTCCCACAGAGACTGGAATAGTCAGAAGGACTATATGTCATCAATATGACCCTATCCTAAAGCATACTTACAACACACCCATCAGGTGCACACGTGTCCTGAAGCAGATGCTTAAAAGAACTCTAAATACTGACTCGGTCATTAACATCTTAGGAAAGACACTCCTCAGCTGCACAGGACAGAAAGAATATCATGTCCCAAATGTCACCCCTAGCAGTGAACGCTGTTCTGTTCCGAGTACAGGTGGCTCTAAAATTAAATGAAACCCTGATCTGGCCTTGGAGACAGCACAGGTGTAGACCCAGAGACACCAGACCCCGGAGGGGTGCTGCGGACACAGTCCTTGCCTTCAGAGAAGCCACGGAGGACGTGAAACAGCAGATTGTATTTAGAAAGCCTCTAGCTGCAATGAGAAGAATGAAATGGGGAAGATACAAGCAAAGCAGTTTCTGTAAAAACCCACATGAGAGGGGAGAGAGAAGTGAATTGATTAAAAAAATAATTAGTGAGCCCCGGCAGCATGGCTCAGTGGTTGAGCGTTGACCCATGAACCAGGAGGTCACAGTTCGATTCCCCATCAGGGCACATGCCTGGGTTACAGGCTGGATCCCTGGTAGGGGGTGTGCAGGAGACAGCCAATCAATGATTCTCTCTCATTATTGATGTTTCTCTCTCTCCTCCTCCCGTCCTCAATAAAAACATATTTTAAAAAAGATAATTAGAGGGCCAAAAGTATTTAGGATACTAACTCGGAGAAAATGTTAGGTGGCTCATGTCTATGAAGTTACGTATCATATCAGAATACATTTGTTCCAGGTAGCTAACCGTAAGCCATGTTTTATTGCAATGCTGTTTTTAATTACTCAAGTCACTGTCGGGCCCCACATACTTTGTTTCTATCACAGAAAACAATTTTTGATAAAGAATGAACCAACCTAGTGCTTCCTGGTATAGACTTAAAATGTACATCTGAAGGCAAAGTTAAGATAAACTGTTGCCCTCATACTTTATATGTGTTCTCTTATTTAGCTTAACTCCTTCTAGGAATAAAAATACCTGACTGCCGATTGTGGAACATGGTGGAAATGGGCAGTAGAATAGCCTTTTTTTGTTGTTTTTAAAGTTGGTCACAACATGGCCTGCTGTCCGCGTCAGTGTGGACTAGTGGTAGGTGAGTCACTGAATGCCTGAGAGAGAAGAAAACTCACCTTGGTTACTGACTCATTACCACGTGGATAGCTTTTTAATATAACAGGTATTTGGATATAATTGTAATTCACTTGTTTGTTAGTCCTAAGAGTTGACTCCATCCACACGAGTTTTTATATTTCTTCTCATTGTGGTGTTAAGTCTCCCACCCATTTGATAATTAAGTACATATTTTGGGTCATTTATGTGTGATACAGGCAGATTGATTCGTATTTGATGGCTGTAAAACAGCATTCCTCTTGCCCTGGCCGGTTGCTCAGTGGTTAGGGTGTTGGCCCACAAAGGGCCGAAGGGTTGCAGGTTCGATTCCCAGTCAATGGGAACGTACCTCAGTTACAAGTACAGTCCCTGGCCCAATCGGGGATCATGTGGAGGCAACCAGTCGCTGTCTCTTTCTCATATCAAGGTTTCTCTCTCTCCTCCTCCTCCTACCTCCTACCTCCCTCCCTCCCTCCCTCTCTCTCTCTCTCTCTCTCTCTCTCTCTCTCTCTCTCTCTCTTTCTCTCTCTCTTTCTCTCTCTCTCTGAAGATCAATGGAAAAATAAAAACTCTATGGTATCCCTCTTATTTGGTGACCAGACTACATGCCCTCAGTCCTCCAGAATATTTACTACAATCTAGAAATGAATAAAAGCAGTTTGCCTGCCCCTGCAAATAGTGAATAACCACATGCTTAATTCTCACTACAACTTATTTATTTTTTTATTCCTGATGAACTTGGTTTTCTGGGTTCCTGGTCCATAGCAAGGAGGCCCACCTTGTAGGTTCAGGATATGGCTTTTATGATAAATATGAAATGTAGCCACCACCAAATGCTAATAGCGAAGACAATACAATGAAGGTTGTCTGTGATTAAATCCTAGGTCCACAAGAAAAGAAAAATTGGGCGCGGAACTATCTGTTAGCAAGGAAATAAGTATTGCATTTTGGGAAAATGCACCTTCAATCATTTTTAGAGCTAGAAAAACACACACAGGGGCTCCAGAAGCTTAAATGACATGTCCCAGGTCACAAGGCTGCCCATGGGAAAAGCTACTGGGACCAAGACCTAAGACTCCCAATTCCCAGTTCAGTCATCTTCCTGCTACTGACCGGGAAGCACACATTTTAGTGGTATGGGAAATTCATTTTCTATTACGTACCTTTTTCTTAAAATGTCATAGCCACCTTTTATGGAGAAATTACTTATATATTCTGTATCATTTGTCGATTGCCATGTAACAAACCACTCTAAACCGTAATCGCTTAAAACAACCACCATTTATTTTGTTCATGACTTTGTGGATCTGCAGTTTGGGCTGGAGAATCTGCTGTCTTTTCCAGACTCCCTTATGCATGTGGGGTCACCCAGGTGGCTCTGCCTCTGAGGATTGGCTGACCACCGCTGAGTCAGCTGGGGAGCACCTGGGCCTCATGCCCCCATCACTGGGCAGGCCCAGTGTAGTTGTAAGAGGGACCGTGGAGTCAGGGAGCTTGGAGGTCTAGCCTGAATCAGACCCAAGTTGCTTCTCTTCCAATCTATTTTAGAAGCAAGTCAAGAGAATTGTGCGGGTTCAGGAGGGCTGGAGAATTGTGGCCATTTTTGCCATCTACCACATTGGCAGAGCTCTTTATATAACTTACCTAACTTAATTCTTACATCAACGCTGGAGGTTCAGGCAGAATTCCCATCGTACAGGTGAAGAAACTGAAACACTCGTTAGTCTGAGTTGGGGGATGCAGCTGGTGAATGATGGAACCGCATGGTGGTCACCTGGGAACTGGTTAGAAATGCAGAGTCATGAGCCACCTCAGATCTGTTGAGTCAGGATCTGCATGTTAACAAGATCCCAGGTGATTCTGAGAAGCACTGCACTGAAGGGAGCCTGGGAAAACCATCATTAGAGAGGCTGGTGGAAGAACATTCCAGGCAGGGAGAAGCAAGCGCGTGCCCTGCGGCTGGAGTCTGCAGGCACGTGAAGGAATTCCTGCACTGGAGGAGGTCACATTGCTGCAGTAGAGGGAGGTAGTGTGAGGCTGATAGGATCTCGGATCCTGAGGATGAGTCTACTTTTTAGGAACCCGAATCGGGCAGCCGAGGAGGGCCTGGAGGGGAGCGTGATGAGGTGGTGCTGTCATCCGGGCATGCCATGAGAACGGCTAAGACGAAGGGACGGGCGGTGAAAAAGAAGAGAGCAGTGGTCTGACCTGGGAGGCATTTCAAAGCACATCCCCCTGGACTTGATGCCAAATTGGATTCTAAGGAGAGTAAGAAAGGAAGCGAAGATGACTTGGGACTGCCAAGTTCTGAATTGTTTCCCAGCCTTTGGGTTGGGATGTTAGCTTTGCATACATTTCCTTGCTACTGAGAAAGAAAATATTTTTTGGTGAAAATGGTGGTTTTGCCAAGAGTTCTAAATTTGTATGCCCATGTAAATGTCCCATACACAGTGAGAGAATTTGGGAGGCAGGCAATGAGTTATAGTGAAACAGTTCTTTGTAGGGTTCTTCTGTTTATTAGACCCTCCCAGCTGCGCTGTGGACATCGGTGTAGGTAGGATTACTATGCCCCGTTCACTGGTAAGGACACTGAGATGTAGCGATGTTGCTCAGTCAGGACTCGAACCCAGGTCTACTGGCTCCAAGCCCAGTGTTCTGTCTGTGCCCTGTATATGTGGTCTTTGGAGGAAATTTTCAATCTGATCAGTTTTGGGTCTTGTTTTGTCTTTCATATGCATTGTGCCAACTCAGAAGGTGCTTGAAAATGTATATGGTTGAAAGTTGATGATTTTGAAGTGATTATTTCATAGAAATTTGAAAATGCCTGATAAAAACGGATTTCTTTCCTCATCTGGTTTTCTACTTTTTTAAACTTCCATACATTGATCCCAATGGCAACAAATTGCACTTTATATTTCAAACGATGTGAGCTACTTTGCAGCCTTTTCCTTTGATTCTTTGAGTGATAAAAAGATTATGATTATTTCCAAATGCATTTTTAAGCCTGTTCTTAAGCAACTAAGCTGAGGCTTAAAATATATATATATATATATATATATATATATATATATATATATATATATATATATAACTTACCATCAATTACAGAATCATGACCCCCAAAGGGGTCAAAACATCCAGTTTTATGGAAACTGAGGCCTAGAGAGAAGGAATTCAAGGGTACCCCACAAGTTGGAAGCAAAACTGGAGCTGCACCCCTTGTTTCTAACCCTGATCCCTGTACGTGGGACTGAGTGCATTTACTGCTGCAGTCCTTGCCAAAGAGAATCATAAACCAGAAATAATTGGCAAGACAGTGAGATGTAGTTTACGAAGTACAATTTATCTGCATTCTCTTTTAAACTTGATGTG
Organism: Plecotus auritus; assembly: GCF_963455305.1. Lineage (NCBI taxonomy): Eukaryota > Metazoa > Chordata > Mammalia > Chiroptera > Vespertilionidae > Plecotus > Plecotus auritus. Next base: position 224,955,113 of record NC_137770.1, on the reverse strand, counting down.
GCAGGTTTTATGATCCTCATTGGGATTTGGTTTTGGTGAGGGAGGCCAGGTGTCCTAGGAGTGGATGTAATAAAAGCTCCAGAAATACACTGCAACCCAGGCTGAGGCCCAGCCTCGGAAGCCCACTGCTGGGGGCGAGCTCCCCCCCCGCCCTTCGCCCCCAAAACCCTCAGCGCCCAGCGGTGAAAGCAGTTCTTCTCTGTTATTGATGCAGCACTTTCTGAAGCTGAAGCACAGGGCTGAGTTGTGGCCCTGGGGGGTGAGCATGAGCAGGCAAGCCAAGGAAGGTAGAGGAGTCACAGCCCACTGGTGGGGAGAAAGCTGGAGGCCTGTTTTTTTAATACTCTGCCTGAATTCAAAGATTTAATGGGGCAAAGGAGTGTGACTTCTATGTCATAGCAGTAATAAAGCTAAAGTAACTTCAGAGGAAGTAAAATCTCTGAAATGGCAATCGTTGAGAGACAGTTGTCCTGTAAGGCCTAATTAGACAAACAAAAGGCAAAACAAGCCAACAAATAAAAACTCAAGAATTTGCCGTCCTAGCACTTCACGGGGCCCCTAATGGCAGGTGTGACTGGGTGGGGCTCACGCACACGCCCATGTCAGAAGCCATCCCAGTCACCCTCAGACACAGGTGACAGCATCATAGGCATGTGTGGTCCCATTAAATCTCTACTCCCTGGTGGCTGCAGGGGTTCCTGGGAGCCCTTTGAACAGAAGCCTGGGCGGGGTTGCCCCTTCTTCCCTCACTAACCACGTGGCCACTGCGCTTCTGGAGTGAATCACGGTGCCAGCCGCTCTCCCCGAGCCTGCAATGAGGGCTGGACTCTGATCGGCTGTGAGTCCTGACTCTGCCATGTGCTGGGGGACCTCGGGAGGACTGTCACGTAACCCCCTGCATTTTTGTTTCCTTCTCTATTAAACGGGGGAGCTACCTGCCTCCCCTAGCACGTGTCTGCACTTAGTAAATGTTTAATAAACCGCCGTGTCGGCCTCTGTGGCCTTCGTTTTTCCAGATGTAAAAATGACAGGTTTGGACCAGGTGGTTGTAAATGCTTGCTGCGCCTCACACGTGTAAAGAATTTGGGGTGAAATGTAGTAACAGTTTGCATCGGTGACAAGCAGGGCGGTGCCAGGGAGTTAGCTTTGAGTAAACCAAGTAAAAGCGTAGTCGTCTGAGAAAGCAGGACTTCTTGTCATGCTGAAGCGATCTTTCAGTAAGTGTCCAGATGAAAGGAAGCTATAAAATATGGAGAAACGAGAAATGAGGGAGGTGACATTTTCCTGGTCCTCATTTCCATGAAGGATTTTCAGAATAAGTAAGTGGCATTTACCGTATTTAAAAGGGAGGGCCATCGCCTTGCCTGTGGTCCTTTATATATTCTTCATCCTTTTCTTTGTACATTTAGTTGGATTTCATATATATATATATATATATATATATACACACACACACACACACACACACACACACACACACACACATACACATACACATACACATACGCTAGAAAGTTATTTTCACTGTGGAGGGCCCATACCACATCCTATCTAATAAAGAGTAATATGCAAATTGACTGTACCTCCGCTATACCCACATGCCATGCCCATCAGCCAATCAGGAGCGAGTATGCAAATTAACCCAACCAGAATGGCTGTGGCCACAGAGAGAGCAGGAGGCTTGAGTTGCCCCCAGAGATGGAGGAAGCCAAGTTTCCGCAGCCTTGGCCTGCCTTGGCCTCCGCTTAAGGCTACAAAGTTTCGATTATAGAAGATAGATAAATCCCAACAAAAATGGCTGTGGCCACGGAGCAAGCAGGAGGCTTGGCTCTGCTCCAGGCTACAAAGTTTCAATTGTAGAAGATAAATAAATCCCAGATACCAGGGCCCCCGCTTGGGTCACCAGGGGGCATGGCTGGCCTGCAAACCACCACAGGCCCCTCGCCCAGGCCACCCCACGCCCCAAGGGAACCCCCACTCTGATCTGGGACACCCTTCAGGGCAAACCAGCCAGCCCCCACCCATGCACCAGGCCTCTATCCTATCTAATAAAAGAATAATATGCAAATTGACCATCACTCCAACACACAAGATGGCTGCCCCCATGTGGACACAAGATGGCCGCCACAAGATGGCCAGCAGGGGAGGGCAGTTGGGAGGGACCAGGCCTGCAAGGGAGGGCAGTTGTGGGTGATCAGGCCAGCAGGAGAGGGCAGTTGGGAGGGACCAGGCCTGCAGGGGAGGCAGTTAGGGGTGACCAGGCCTGCAGGGAGGGCAGTTAGGGGCAAACAGGCTGGCAGGGGAGCAGTTAGGCATCAATCAGGCTGGCAGGGGAGTGGTTAGGGGGTGAACGGGCAGCCGGACATCCCTTGAGGGATCCCAGATTGGAGAGGGTGCAGGCTGGGCTGAGGGACACACACCCCCGTGCATGAATTTCATGCACTGGGCCTCTATTCCTAATATATAAAAAGCCAGGGACCATCACGACCGAAACAACTGGATGGACGACCGAACAGCAGGCTGCATGGGGCGACCAGGCCGGTGGGGGGAGTTGGGGGTGACCAGGCCAGTGGGGGGGGGCAGTTGGGGACAACCAGGCCAGCATGGGGTCAGTGAGGGGCAACCAGGCTGGCAGGGGGGGCAGTTAGGGGTGACCAGGTCATCAGAGGGGGGCAGTTGGGGGCGACCAGGCCAGCAGGGGGGACAGTAAGGGGCAACCAGGCCAGTGGGGCGCCAGTTAGGGGTGACCAGGCCAGCAGAGGGGGGCAGTTGGGAGCGACCAGGCTGGCAGGGGGGAGCATTTGGGGGAGACCAGGCCGGCAGGGGGGGCAGTTAGGCGTGATCAGGCCGGCAGGCAGGTGAGCAGTTAGGATCCAACAGTCCCGGATTGTGAGAGGGATGTCCTACTGCCGGGGATCGGGCCTAAACTGGCAGTTGGACATCCTCCAAGGGATCCTGGATTGGAAAGGGTACAGGCTGGGCTGAGGGGACCCTCCCCGCCCTGTGCACGAATTTCGTGCACCGGGCCTCTAGTAGTGACATAAAAGGGGTTGTGTGTGTGTGTGTGTGTGTGTGTGTGTGTGTGTGTGTGTTCCTGTTAATGCTGAAAAAGCTAAAACCTAAATAATCTTCTGTTGAACAGATGAGGCTGTGTCAGGTGGTAGGAATACAAAGGTGAGCAACATGAACCTGGACACAGTCTCTTAGGTGTTGAGGCATCAGCCATCCTATATAATAAAGAGGTAATATGCAAATTGACCCTCACTCCATCACACCATCACAATATGGTTGGGGAGACAGGGTTCCCTTAACGAGCGATCAGCAGGGACCTGAGGCTGCACCCCCTGCCTGGTGAGGCTTGATGGGGGACCTCAGGCCACGCCCCTTGCCCCAGTGCCAGGCCAGGGAACCTCAGGCTGCACCCCCGGCCCAGCGGGGATTGACAGGGGACCTCAGGCCATGCCCCCCACCCTGGTGCCGGGCCAGAGGACCTCAGGCCATGCCCCCTGCCCTGGCACCGGGCCAGGGGACCTGAGGGTGCGCCCCCCACCGAGCGGGGCTTGACGGGGGACCTGAGGCTGTGCCCCCCCACCTGGCAGGGCTTGATGGGGGACCTGAGGCTGTGCCCCCCCACCTGGCAGGGCTTGATGGGGAACCTGAGGCTGCACCCCCCCACCCGGCAGGACTTGATGGGGGACCTGAGGCTGTGCCCTCTGCCCTGTGGGGCTTGACAGGGGGTGGGGCCAGCCGGATCTGGATCTCGCCCAATGGGGGTGGGGCCGCCCACGTCTGGGTCTCGCTCGATTTCGAGGTGCATGCGGGTGGGCGGGGACTTGATTCTGGGTCCCGCGGCATGCCCCAGATTCTGACAGGAGGAAGATTTTCATATACATTTTCTTTCATCTCTGACACTTCTATTATAGAGAAAGGGCAAATAGCAATATTAAAATATTTTCTCTAATTAATTCCCTTTAATGTGCATGGATTTTGTGCACCAGGCCACTAGTATGGACATATCACTGGCTTCCTGAAGGGACTGCCAGGAGGAGTCCTGGGCCCTGTGAGGGTGGAATGGGAGCTGGGACCTGGTCTGCGAGGCAGGAAGGGAGGGACGGACGAGAAGGAACCACAGAGGTGGGAGTGTGGATAGCATGCTCACACCTCAAGTTGGCAGTGTCCCTGGTAATGCGAGGGAGACAAGATGGTAGGTGGAAGCGAGATTATACAGGGCTTTCTCGGCCACCATGCTATAATCTGACCTCAACCAGTCTGGCCCTTCTTATTTATCTAGAGATGTGTTTTTGGGGGGGGCGTGGGGGGTGATGTTGAAACCTCCAATATTTAGACATGGGTGAGGGTAAAGGTCTCCTTCCTCACAGCCTCACCGTTGGTCCAAAAGCAAATCTCAGGCTCAACTCAGCCCCACCTGCCAACCTTGATTAGTGAGCAGGAATGAAGACAGCCATGCATCCTGTTGTGTAAGCTTGGTGACGCACCTCTTTCTGTCCTTTCAGTTTCTCCAGCTCTATAGTTCATGGATAGTTCATTCATTAGAGGCAGTGTGACCCTCTTCAGAGGCAGGAAACAGCAAGAAGCATCTGAGCCTCCGCTGGACAAGGCATGTTTTAGCCACCATCATTAGAAGCGGTTGTGACCCACTCCTGTATCATCTTGTTCCTGGGTTGCTACCATCTACAAGATGATACAGGAGTGGGAATGCCCCTCCACCATTTCTAGCCCATCCACACATACAGAACTCACTTCGAGGGAAAATAACTTCTAATATCTATTTGCTAATTAATAAAGTCATTTGCGTTGGTGAGAGATAAAAGAAGCTAACATAATTGTAGATACCACCTCTGGACTGTAGCCCTCTGATAATAAAATTCTTACTAATCATCTCTGAAGTGTATATTCCTGATTAGGGCAACTAATTTCATCTCCATCCTAGGGTACAGATTAAAATCACACCCATAAGCCTCAGGCTGTCTGTGTGGACATATCTCAAAGTGAATTACAGATAACACAGTCATTACAAGGCAATGGTCTTTGTCTTAAGAACAGGGAGAAGCTATTGAAGGTTCTAAACTGGAAAGTAACGAGACTTGCATCTCTGCTGCAGCTTGGGAAACCGAAGGCTAGACTTGGCAGGGAGAGGAAACCAATTAAGAAGAAGCTGTTGTATGGAAGGTACTGACTTTCCACTTGAATAAAATGGAGGTAATCAGGTGGAGAGAAGCAGATTGGTTCCTGAGATACGGGGTGAAATGACTGGGACCTGGCGATGGTTTGGAAGTGGGAAATGAGGGAGGGGGTGTCCACACTGAGTTTAGGACAGGGGACACAAGGAACTTTGTTGCAGTGTTTATGATCAAAAAGAAAATATCCATATGCTGTCAACATACAGTAGTTAAATGAAGTACGATTTGTGGCTATAATGCAATTCTCTGCCCTGATGAAAGAAAACGAGATGTATATGGGATGACATGGTGGAAGGATGTCAAGGATGTAATTTTAAATTTTAAAACATTTGTTGAAGAAGCATGCACTTAGTGCTCCATTTTAATACAAGTAATAATGATTTCAACTACTACTTAACCTAGCCATTATACATTATTAGTACTTATAAGTGAATTATCTGGAACAAAAAAATTCTTATCAGTGATTATCTGTGAGGCAGAGATTATCAGGGACATTTTCAGTATCCATTTGACACGTCTGTACTCTGGACTTATTTTGCAACTGAGAAATCTGACTTTGTAGAACATGAGCAAACGACACTACTTCCATCATGAAAACCCCTGATCGTTCTATCCCACAATGATTTCTCCCTCTTCCGAACACACAGACCACATTCATTCCAGAGTGTTAGATCAGAAAGGGGTCAGTGGATAGCTCTGACTGGATAGCTCAGTTGGTTCGAGTGTCATCCCAATGTGCCAAGGTTGCAGGTTCAATCCCTGTTCGGGGCACATACAAGAAGCAACCAATGAATGCAAAAATAAGTGGGACCACAAATCAATGTTTCTCTCTCTCTCTCTCTCTCTCTCTCTCTCTCTCTCTCTCTCTCTCTCAAATCAATCAATAAATAAAAAAAATTTAAAGGTGGTCAGTTTGTTCAGCATCTCCATTTCACATCCAAGGAATCTGAGGCCCAGAAAGGTTAATGTCTTGGCCAAAGTCACATGACCCTAAATTAATAGCAGGGCCAAGATGAGAATCCAGGGACATGCTAACTCTTAATCTAGGATCCTTCCTACTACTACTAGAAGCTAAGTCGTCCCTAACACTCACTGTACCTATGAATAGCATGGCTTTTATTGGACTGTGAAGTGAATAAATCTTTCTCCTTCAATAAATTAGTTGCTCAGACCCAGACAGGCAGTGTCCAGGATCATGTCCAACACATTGTAAATGTGCATTACAGGGATCAGCAGGTTTGACTTGGACTTCAGGTCCCAGAGGTTGAACCGACATTCAGGGAGGAAGAGGACTCCCACTCTTGGGTGGCCCTCACACAGCTTCCCCCCCCTCGCCCACCCCCACTACAGAAACACACACACTTATGAGGGTAAGTTAGGGGCACTCAGCACTGGGCTGCCTTGCCTACCTGGTTATGCTGGGGAAATGAACTTTGGGTTTAAGGGAGGATCAGTGAGGACCCTTTTCGCCAGAGCAATATGCCAGTCTCCTAAACTTCCTAAAGGAAATGGCTTGCTGTTTCAGGATTCTTTTTAATTGGTTGATAATCTCAGTGACTTTGCCCAGCTGTCTTCAGAAAGCTCACTTCCTAAGACTCTCAGAGGCCCCTTTCACAGAGTGTTTCAGTGACTGCTCCTCAGCTTACAGAATCACAGCCACCCCTGGCCTGCGTGTGGGCCCCGAGCAAGGTTTCAGCTTGTCCATCCACACGTGGCGGTGGCCCAGCGAGCCGGGCCCTTCTGCATCAGAATCAGGGACAGAAACAAGGGTAGAGCACTGTACTGTGTGTCCTTAGACCAGGCGTTACGCAGGGAGTTCCATGCCCCGGCCTGGGATGGGATGTGTGTTTGGCTTTTCTGTGTGTGGTGCCTGATGCTACTCTCCTTCTCCCCGAGGCCAATCAGGATGCCATTGTCCGTACTGCACTGCACCTGACATCTGGTGTTTATCACCTAAATGGGCCGCGGTCTTTTTGAAACTGTTCTGCTCCTATTTTGCAAATTTGGTGAGTTGTTTCCAGTGTTTTATTAATGTATTTCAACAGCGTTTTCCATATCTTAAACATTTCCATTTTTAAAATTACCATCTGTTGTATTTTTTAGACTCTATGCGCGCGCACACACACACACACACACACACACACACACACACACACGTTTATATAGTTTAGTTTTAAGCTCTTTCAAACCCGTTTCTCTTTCTCCTATTGCTAATCATGTGTGTGTGTCTACAATGCTTTAAGTATTTACATTCTCCACATAATGCATTTATACATTTTATCTTAAACGTTGGGAGAAACGGAAGTAGTTAAGTATCACAACTGTGGTCTGCTTTTAAATTGTAAGAAAGCTAGTATGGTGATGTGATGCAAAGAAAAACATAAATTTAAAGTACTAGTAATTCTTTTCCCTTCGGTCAGCAATATGTCTGTGCCTTTTAGGAAGCTCACATTTTGCTTTCCTCAAGTGCAGAAGCTTAGCTTCTGGAACCCTAGCCTCCCACAGCGGCTGAGCGTGTGGTGAGGGGAGAAGGTAGGCCCTTCCATGGGGGAATACCTGGTGGACTTGCGTTCCAAATGGAACAGGAAGGAATGTGAGAGAGGCACAACTCACCAGATCTTAGAGTCAGAAAACCCCTAGCTGAGAGGACGGGTGAGCCCTGGCGGAGTTAGAGAGCTGGTATGATATCCGACCTGGAAAGGTTATGTTTCTCATTGTGCTTTTTAGCTATGGCCAGGCTGAGCAGTAATCTCATTTGGCATGAGATACAGTTACCAAATTTTCTACTAAAATACAAAACATATTAAATGGACAACAGGATAGATTGAAATTGGTCTGCTCTGAAAACTCAGGATTGATGTTCCCCACAACTTGCCCAAATTAATGTTTTTATGCCGACACTGTGACACTTGGGGAGATACACTAGTTACACAGTGATCGGCAAACTCATCAGTCAACAGAGCCTAATATCAACAGTACAACGATTGAAATTTCTTTTGAGAGCCAAGTTTTTTAAACTTAAACTTCTTCTAGCGCCACTTCTTCAAAATAGACTCACCCAGGCCGTGGTATTTTGTGGAAGAGCCACACTCAAGGGGCCAAAGAGCCGCGTGTGGCTCGCAAGCCGCAGTTTGCCGACCACTGTACTAGCAGATTGTATGCCTCAACAGTGGGACATTTTGATTGTTAATGGGGATTATTACAGCCTCTATTGGAAATTAAGATTTCCAAGAAAGAATTAGAGTAAGGGACTATAGGTGTAATTGAAGGCTAGACAAGGTGGATTCAGTGGTGTCTCCTAATATCCATAATTAACAAACATTTGACTATCTTCTACCCATTTTTTTCACTTGATAAAGTCAATAAATGTAAGAAAAAATTAATTACCTCACAATCAAAAGAGCAGAAATGTTTTCCTGCCAGAACTTCTCAGTTGGGACCATCAGAGGAATATTTATTTCTGCTGAAAGTATAGAGGGAAACAGAAGTAGAAACAGATTCTGTGTCTTTAAATTTGAAGATATTTTACAATTGCCCTGGAAGTTTCTATTTTCATTTGTTTGCTTTGGGTGGGACATGGAAAAATATTTGCCTACTGTATGTTACTGATCTGCATGCGTGTGCTCATGAATTTCCTTCCCTGGGAAAGGTGGTAGGCAGTTCATTGGTGAGGTCTCTTCTTTCTAAATGTTTGCACAGGCATGAATTTCTGTTCTAAAAATTGGTTAGTTTATTTAGTGCCTGAGATCAGATCTAAAAGATGTCTCTGAGATATTCAAAAGGATGAAACTTGAAGAATTAAACATTGGGTTTTCTAGTTATATATGATTACTAAAGCTACCCTAGTTATATCATCAGTTTTTTTTTCATTATAAATCAGTTTATAACAAAGTACTTATGAAGTCTAATTGTTTGGGAAATCTTAATTTACTTTTTTAAATAGCTTTTTTAAATATTTTAAGGTAATACCTTTAAATTATATTAAGTAGCTTGGTGGCAAGGTGTTTTTTCCCCCTTAGGGGAATTAAAATTCCAGTAGTGCAGAAATTCTTATTCACTCAACAAATATGCATTGAGCATTTCCCATTTGCCTGACCTATAGAGTGAGTATAAGTCACCTCCCTAGAACCCCATGGTGGGAATTTTTTCGCAAATGCAAAACCTTAATTTGCAAATGAAAGTCTTGAATGCTATTCTCTCACACCATGCACTTGGAATATACATTCATTTATCATAATTATTGAGCTAGGCATCGAGCTGTGTGCTGACCGTGATGCAGAAGTGAACAAAAAAGCCCCTGTTCTCATGTGGCTTGTAGTCTCTACTGGAAAAGGAACATTTAATAATCACATAAATAAAAATAGAATTTCACATTGTGGTGCCACAAAGGAAAGGTAAAGGGGTGTGTAACAGCCTTTATGGGAACTGGTTTAGATGGGAAGGAGAGAGAGGTCTGGGAAGGCTTTTCAGAGAAACTGACTGCTCAAAGCAGAAGAATGAGAGAAAGTTAGCCAGGGAGAGAGGCAGAAGAGATTGGGGTGGTTTTGTGTTTTTGTGTGTGTCTGTGTGTGTGTGCGTGTGTGTGGTTTTTTTTTGGGGGGGTTATGGTGTGTGTGTGTGGATGTGTGTGTGTATGTGTGGATGTGTGTGTGTGGATGTGTGTGTGTGTGTGTGGATGTGTGTGTGTGTGTGGATGTGTGTGTGTGTGTGTTTTCGGGGGGGTATGGTGTGTGTGTGTGTGTGTGTGTGTTTTCGGGGGGTATGGTGTGTGTGTGTGTGTGTGTGTTTTCGGGGGGGTATGGTGTGTGTGTGTGTGTGTGTGTGTGTGTGTGTGTGTTTTCGGGGGGGTATGGTGTGTGTGTGTGTGTGTGTGTGTGTGTGTGTTTTCGGGGGGGGTATGGTGTGTGTGTGTGTGTGTGTGTGTGTGTGTTTTCGGGGGGGGTATGGGGTGTGTGTGTGTGTGTGTTTTCGGGGGGGTATGGTGTGTGTGTGTGTGTGTGTGTGTGTGTGTGTGTTTTAAGGGGGTAGGGAGCATGGTTCTGGAGGCCAGGAAACCCCGTTTCTGGCTGAAGGGATGCTAATGCCTGCTCTTGAGCATGTCTTCACCCCTGCCCCATTTTCTTTAACTGAGTTGAATAGAAACCTCTAGGAGTTCTTCTCTGCTCTGTGATTCTTATGAACTGTGACCCCACCGCAAGCTGTGATGGCTCCCTTTGGGCCATTTCTGAAGCGTCCCAGCCCAAATTCTGTGTGTTCCCAGAGACTGTATGCTGAGTTCCTGCCCGGCTGACCCTGGTTAGGCCAGATTCAGGCAGTTGGTTAGGCTGAGTTACCTCAACTTCCTGCTCCGCCTACATCCACATAGTTATCTGCCCCTCTATCAACCCTTTCCTCATTCCCTCCATTCTCAGGGGATAAGGTGTTCCTTTTCCTCTTCAAGGTCAACACAAGGACTCCTTTTAGCCCCTGTCCTGTGGCACATGGCTTCACCAATTAATCCCTCTGTCCTGACTTTGAACTCTTAGCACCCTCTTCTTCCCCCCAAAAGGAGTAAACTCTCCTCAGCACACACACTCAAAAAAATTTATTACATAAAATACAGAACAAATATCTTTCTTTGAGCCTCATTTCTGCTTGCTCGCTCTCTCTCCCTCTCTCTCTCTCTCTCTCTCTCTCTCTCTCTCTCTCTCCCCCTCTCCCGCGCCCCTTTCTCTCTCTTTCCCCTTCTTCCCCTTCACTGTTTCCCTTATTAAAATATTAAGGTAAATTTAAAAGTCTTGAGAATTCTTGAGTCATTGATACCTTTAAATAAAATTGCCCATTTCTCACTTCCTGTTGATTCCTAATATGTAAGTTTTCTACCCACATCACGACATGAAAATGTCATTGATGAAATTTGAATCTTATCTTAAATTTATGACCATTAAATCTAATAGTCATATTTCATCCTCTTACCTTATAAACTTCCCTACTACATTCCAAACTACTGACATTGCTGAATCCTTCCTTTTTGAAATTCTCTTTCCTGGGGCTTCTATTATTTCTCACTCCAGCCCCTATTGGTCTGCCACCTAGCATCAGGTCTGAGGCAGGAGGAGATGGGGAAGCTGAATCTATTCACAGGTCCTCCTGAGTTATGGTTCTGTCACCCGGGAAGGGTGAACAAAGAATTCAGAGCAAGGATTAAAAGGTGGCCGGATTCATTGATTCGGGTCATTTGGCAAGGCAGCCTCTGTGGGTGGTGGAGAATCAGAGAGGACTTGAGAATTAGGTAACTAGTAATTTGAATCTTGGGGACAGAGGTGAGAAGAGGGAACCCTTTGTCAAGTTTGGATTCCATGTTAAAGCAGATTTCTTACAAGATAGTGTTTTAACCCTAGAAGGTTTAGAATTATGTATAAATACAATGCACTGAATAAAATCCAAAGTATTTCTCTCCAAAGAGTTGGAAATGTCTGTATTTAATAATTTAATATGCACAATATTCACAGTTTTTAAGAAAATCTGTTAATTGACATGATTGAGCCTGTGAGTCCACTTTAAAATATGTCATTAGGTGATTGATTTAGACTTTGGATCTTTAAGATGATATACTTTTGAGATAATTTTATACTGGATTAAAACATTTAAGAGAATTGAAGATTCACCTTATTTTGTGAGTTTGATTTATTAGTTTTATAAAATGACAAATACTGGGGGAGGGTTTGTTTATTAGTCAGAAAACTGAAATATTTAAAGAGAAGATCAAATATATTACATTTTGTAAGTGTTTAAAATGTGTTTTACTTTAACCAAGTTGAAAAATCACTCTTAAAGGGATTGACAAAGTTTAGAGAATTTTAAATAGAATATAAGATTTATAGTTAATCCCAACTCAAGAGAAAATGACATTTTTGGATTGTAGTTTAATTTGTTGAGTAAATTAAATATTAATCAAAAACCAAAATAGCTGCATATAATACTTTTGGGGGCCCTGGGGGTACCCAGAAACCCCTGTCACCACCTTTGCTCCCAAACATTGGCTCCTCCTTCACCCTCAATTCATCCCATTCCCTGGACCCCTGAGCAGCCTCTGGTCCCCTGAGCGGCCTCTGGCTCCCTGAACAGCCTCTGGCCCCCTGGCCCCCTGGCCAGCGTCTGGCAGTGTCATACTGTGTGCACGCTCACATGATACCGCATGCATACCTCCAGCCCTGCTCTCCCGAAACAGCTGCAGATCCTTGGAAAACAGCTGCCTGCAGAGCAGATGCCCTTGCATCTCCCCTGCAGCCTCTCCACATAACCCATGTGGAACCAGATTCATCACTGCCCCACCCCACCCCTGCCCCAGATTTCTTCTCCCCCCTGTAACTGACATCATCTAGATTTCCTTGCCCTCAGGGGCCAGGACTGTGGCTTGGGCATCTTTTGACTCCTCAATGCCTACTACCTGACAACAGAAGGCACTGAAAATCTCAATCAGTGAGTACAAAGGCCAATAAAATACGAGATGGCAGGAATACATGTTTTTGGATGAGCTGAAGGGAAAGGCCCATATCATGTTGGTATTGGATAAAACCTCTGTCAGGAGAGCAGGAATAGCTGACATTTACTGAGCACCTACTATGCGCCCGGCATTCAAAGTGATTTATTTATTTATTTTTTTATATATTTTATTGATTTTTTACAGAGAGGAAGGGAGAGGAATAGAGAGTTAGAAACATTGATGGGAGAGAAACATCGATCAGCTGCCTCCTGCACACCTCCTACTGGGGATGTGCCCGCAACCAAGGTACATGCCCTTGACCGGAATCGAACCTGGGACCCTTCAGTCCCCAGGCCGACACTCTATCCACTGAGCCAAACTGGTTAGGGCTCAAAGTGACTTATATACATTGCTAAAGGAGTGGGGTCAGAAAGGCTCAGCCAGCTCTTCAAGGTGACAGAGCTAGTGCCAGAGCCGGGACTCAGTCAAGGTTGTGTGGCTCCAGAGCCTGCCCTCTTAGCCAGCAGACTGCATTGTCAGTGATCCCCACCGCAGCTCAGAGTAGCTGCCTTCACATTGGGCTCGGTTTCCTCCGACTGATGTCTACACAGTGGCATTCCCAATGTGACGATGAAAACAGTGATACTTAGGAACTCAGAAATAAGCTGATGAACAGCCCTGGCCAGTGTGTTCAGTGGTTAGAGTGTCGGCCCACTCACCAAAGGGTCTCCGTTGGAGTCCCCGGTCAAGGGCACGTAGTTGGGCGGCAGGTTCCGTCGCGCCTGGTAAGGACGTGTGTGAGAGGCAGTCAGTGGATGTGTGTCTCTCATTTATGTTTCTCTCTCCCTCTCTCTCTTCTCCTCCTCCTCCCAACCTCCCCTCCACTCTAAATAAATAAATAAATAAATAAATAAATAAATAAATAAATAAATAAATATAAAAATAAAAATCAATGGAAAAAATATCCACAGGTGAGGATGAAAAACAATATTAATTGATAAACATTTGGTAGACTTTTTTTCCATTTTCTTATAAAAGAACTCCACCTTTTAGATCAGAATACCAAGGCTTAATGATTTCAAAGGTCAGTGCTGTCACTTACTGAAGATGCATCAGCACAGTTCCCCCTGCTTGACCCACGACTTGTTGAGGAAAGTCCTCTCAACCTTCCCATGCACTGCCAGGCCCAGAGGGGTGCGTCCCAGTCAAACTGGGCACAGAACGGCGGCCTTCGAGGAAGTGCAATCACAGAAGCGCCTCTTAATAAAATTGAGAAATCCTCCCCCTTACATTTCCTCTTCCCCGCTCCCTGATACAGTTCACAGAAACAATGCGCCTTTTTTCCACTGAGCACTTCAACCCTAGTACAGAATTATAAGAGTGGTAAAACTGGAAATGCTATCTTATCCATGTCCACCCCACCCCTAGCCCCGCCCCATCCTCAGCCCCGCCCCACCCCACCTGCAGCCCCACCTCACCTGCAGCCCCACCCCTCACCACGTGGAGGATAAAACTTTTAAACAAGTACAGACTGAGATGAGATCCTTTCCTCAAACTGTTTTACAATGCACAGTCTATATTGGAGTCTATATTTCTCATTTCCAAATTAACTCTGTCCCGCCACCAAAAGAGAATGCTGCTTTTCTTTAAGATTTTTAAAGTTGGGGGAACTTGTATGTAGTTTATCTTCAGGAATTGATAGATAAAAATATAACAACAACAAAGTAAAAATATAAAAATACCTTTGGGTGGCGAGCACCCAATGCAATAGATAAATGATGTATTACAGAATTGTACACTTGAAACTTATATAATGTCACTAACCAATGTCATGCCAAGAAATTATAAAGATACCCTAATAATGGAAGTATCCTAAAAATATATCTAGCCCACCTTTAGCAATGCTTATTAATTGCTTAGAAGATCAGTTTCCTTGATGGAGTCACATATACAAGGCTGAAAATTGGGAAGAGATAAAGATACAATAGTTATATACACAGCGCCACCGAATTTCTAGAAAGGAGCTTTTTACTAACAGTGTTTAATTTCCAGAATTGCTTGTGGTTGTGGCCAGAAACTCAAAATAATTTTTATTGCAAAGTAATGTTTCCTCAACTACAAGGAGTACAAGAAAGGCACCATTTTATATAAAGTGGAAAATAATCACAGGACCGAAATGACCTATCTGGCCGCACTCAGAGAATGCAGTAACTCAGGAGAAACTGGCCTCATTCTCTCAGGTGCACGGACCGACCAAAAGGCAAAGGTAAACAGCACATGTTTCAATGCTACTTATCACCACACCCTTAGGACAATGAATGCTCTCACTTTCCAGGTGGGGCGATAAAGACAATAATTTACCCAAAGTGGTGTGGGACTGCTTAGTCGCCTGTGTGTGCCTTTAAATTGCTCTGTGGCCGCAGAAATCACTTCTCTGTTCTGTAATCTCTCAACAGGCACCGTGTTATCTGTTGATATAATCCAAAGGCACGTCCCTTCAGCATCTTACTCATCATTACTAGATGCTTTCATTTCAGAAAGTGCAGTTACTTCATTACCTAAGTTGATCCTGGTGAGTTTATGTGTGCACACAGCAGCCACTGATCAGGTTAACGCTGTGGCTTCGAATCTCAGCTCCAGAGCCTCCTAACCTCTGTGAACCTGCATTGCTTTGAAAAATTGGGATAATAATTGTGCTGACACATAGGTGAGATGATTGTTGCTGCCCGAGAAGCTAGGTATCAAATCAGCACATGCATGTGAAGAAATTGTGTATGTTTGCCTGTAGGACTTCAGAAAGCAGAGAATTCTTAAAGACTTACCACTTCATGATAGCCACCCGTGAGAAGGGCTGTAATTAAAAAGATGGGTAATAACAAGTGGTGGCAAGGATGTAGACAAGTTGAAACCTTGTACACTGCTGCTAGGAATGTAAAATGGTGCATCCACTTTGGAAAATAGTCTGGAATTTTCTTAAAAGGTTAAACATAGAATTTTCTGTGCTACTCAGCAATTCCACTCAAAGAAAAGTTCTACTCCAAGGAAAGTGAAAACATGTTCACACAAAAACTTGTACACGAATATTCATAGCAGCATCTGAAAACAGTTCAAATGTCTGTTGACTGGTGAATGTGATACAGACTGTTATATGGCCAGAGAGAGGAATGATACGTGGTACAACATGGATGAACCTTGAAAATATCATTGCTAAGTGGAAGAAGCCAGGTAGAAAGGGCCACATATCGTAGGATTCCATTTATATGAAAGGTCCAGAATAGACAAATGCAAAGACAGAAAGTAGGTTGGTGATTGTTTAGAGCTGAGGATGATGGGGAATCTGGAATTTGTGGCTGAAGAGTACAGGATTTCTTGTGGGGATGATGCATGTGTTCTGAAATGGATTGTGGTGATGGTTGCACAACTCTGTGAATATATTAAACATCATTGACTTGTACACTTTTAATGGGTGAATGGTGAGATATGTGATATCTATATATATAAAACCCTAATATGCAAATAGACCGAAAGGGAGAACAACTGAACAACCGGTTGCTATGACGTGTGCTGACCACGAGGGGGGGCACGCGGAACATGGCAGGCATCAGCCAAGGTGAGATGGTGGAGCAGGTGAGCAGGGGCGCCAGACCAAGGTGAGGCACCAGTCATCAGGGCGAGCCTCTGGTGGTTACTAAAGATTCTTTGTTCCCGCATGCCACAGTCCCACCCGGCACTCGCACCTGCTGCTGGTGGTGCTAGAGCCGCCACTCGCACCTGCTGCCGGCACCGGCCCCGATCGCTCGGCACCATCAGCAGGTGCAAGTGGCCGCTGCCAGCCCCTATCGCCCCTCAGGGCTTCTCCACCTCCCGCTGCTCCTGAGAGGTGATCGGGGCTGGCAGCCGCCTCTTGCTCCAACTGCCAGCGATGGCCCCGCTCGCACCCGCTGCTGGTGGCGGCCCCAATCGCTCCATGCTGTCAGCACGCAGGAGCGGCGGTGGCAGGAGTGGGACTGCTGGCAGACGAGACCGGGCCGCAGCAGGAGGGGCTGGGCAGGGGTGCAGAGGATGGGCCGAGATCTGCCCCTGGGCCCACTGCAGCCTCACGGCCCACAGTTCCTTTTCATGGTGCACGAATTCATGCACTGGGCCCAGTATCTCAATAAAACTATTAAAAAAATAAAGTGACAGGTTTCTAAGAAACTTCCATAACCTTCCAAGCGTAAAATTTTTTAGACAAGAGGTCCGTAAACAGTAGACGTCTGTTTATTACCCGTCACAGCTGTGCCCGCAAATACCCGGGCTGTGACTTGCCCGTAGCCTTTGAGGCTCTTCCCGCCGACAGCTGCTGTTTCCCCTGCACAAAAACAAGAAGCTTCAACTCCAGTCTTTAATAGTTTCGTTGCTTTTTTTTCCTGATTGCCAAATTAATATACACACATTGAGGAAAAACTCAGAACCGTACGAGTTCGAAGCATAAATCAAAGAACACGAGGAATCCTGTGACTCTGAGAGCATTGTCCCTTCCTGACTCCTTTCCAGGTGGGAAAATCTGAGCTACAACTTGTTGGTTTTTTAAGAACTTAAAGTGAAAGAGTTTATTAGCGAAGCAGCGAGGTAGAGAGTCTAGAGCTTAGGTTTTAGAGAACCAAGTCCACACCAAGGACATATGCGAGCTGCATTTTAGCAGAGCTGCCTCTAAAATGATCACCGGGACCTCATCCTCATAAAGGCGGATTTCCAGTCTAGGGTAGGTTAGATAGTGCCCAAAGGCAGGCACAGTTTGTATTAGTTTAGAAACACACCACCACCACCACCCCCCCCCCCCCCCGCCACATTGCCTGGCCAGCATGGCTCAGTGGTTGAACATCGACCTATAAACCAGGAGGTCACGGTGCGATTCCCCTTCGTCCTGCACATGCCCAGATTGTGTGCTAGATCCCCAGTGGGAGTCATGCAGGAGGCAGCCGATCAATGATTCTCTCTCCCTCCCCCTTCCTCTCTGAAATCAATAAAAATATATTTAAAAAATATATATATCCACTAGCTTCTTGCTGCCATCAGCGATCTTCCTCACCCCACCATTTACACGATATTTATCTTCCTATAATTTTAACATTTGTATCAGGGTGTGATCGGATTCATTATTCACCTGGCTCCAATTTCTCTAAGCTTGGATGCAGAGCCCTGGAAATAAAGGGCCTAGGAGCTGGTCCCTGGGAATCACACTCTCCCAGGGCAGGTCTCAGTGTGGGGCTGACTTAATACGTCAGTTGAATATAGTAGCCTATTCTTTGTTAGGGGGAAAAATGGATTAATTGTTTGGCTTTAGTCCACCAAAGTAAGGCTGGCTCTTAAAGGAACAAATACATTCTCTAGCTTCGGATTGTCCTTCCCAGTAAAGATCTAACATCATTATAAATATTGCACTTTTCTTTGTTTATAATAGAAATGCTTAATTATAATTCATTTTATAAAATTGTTTTCCTGAATTGGTCTCTTCGTACAAGGAAATGAGTTGATAACAAGATGTGCTACTTTCTACAGGGAATCCATTTCTGTGAAGAAACATAACTAGAAGCAGTCTCATCCTCTCAGCTTTCTGTCCCCCCTCAGTCAATCCTTATCTGTTTTTTTAAAATATATTTTTATTGACTTCAGGGAGGGAGGTAGAGGGATAGAGAGATAGAAGCATCGATGAAAGAGAAACATCATCAATTGACTGCCTCCTGTACAACCCCCACTGGGCCTCGAGCCTGCAACCCTGGCATGTGCCCCGACAGGGACCTCCTGGTTCAGGCGCAATGCTCAGCCACTGAGCCACACCGGCCATGCTATCTAGTCTTTTTTTATTGCTGGTTATTCTTTCATGTGAAAGTGTTATTTTCCCAAATGGCTACAAATATTTAAGTATGTCCCATAAACATCGTTTTATCTCCCACAGCACCTTATGTAAAATCGAACCCTAGATAGTTTGTGATTAATTATTTGCCAGGAAGCATGGTTAGTCCTCCTGAAGTACCAGCATCTGTGATCTGATTAGGTGGCCTTGTATCTTTCTGAAGGCACGATCAGAATCACTGTCCGCAGCCTGCTGGGGCCACCATAACAAAGCACCGGGCTGTGTGGTTTAGGCAGCAGCAATGTCTTTTCCCACGGCTCCAGAGGCTAGAAGTCCGAGACCCTGGTGTCAGCAGGATTGGTTTCTCCTGCAGCCTCTCTCCGTGGCCTACGCATGGCCGCCCTCTTGCTGACCCTTCCCATGGTCACCCCTCCGTCTGAGTGTCACCTGTGTGTCCTGGTCACCTCTCTAACAGGGACACCAGTCCCACTGGATCAGCCCCTCCACCCCCAAGGGCCTCATTTTACCTAATCACCTCTAAAGGTTCTCTCTCCAAATCCAGTCCCCTTCTGAGGCACTGAGGGTTACAGCTTCAATAGGTGAATTTCAGAGGGACACCGGTCAGCCCAGAACAACCTCAGAAGCATCAACTCTCTCCTACAGCAGGTGCCACCATTGAGCATCCATACCCTCTACCATACCCAAGGCCCAGTGGTCCTTTGTCCTGAAGAATCATCCTGAGACGTCTCCACCGTCAGCCCACTCCATGGCAAAGTCCGAGTGCACACTGGAAAGATTTGTGTCGCTTACTCAGATTTTCTGTTAGTAACCCCATAACATACCAGCAAAGGATAAGAAAAGTGCAGCAATCAGTATTCCTCTAATCCAGTGGTCGGCAAACTCATTAGTCAACAGAGCCAAATACCAACAGTACAACGATTGAAATTTCTTTTGAGAGCCAAAATTTTTAAACTTAAACTTCTAACACCACTTCTTCAAAACAGACTCGCCCAGGCCGTGGTATTTTGTGGAAGAGCCACACTCAAGAAGCCAAAGAGCCGCATGTGGCTCGCGAGCCGCAGTTTGCCGACCACGGCTCTAATCAACCCCTACCCAGATATCAAAGATAGAGACACCGGTAGAGGAGAGACCATGTATCTGGGTCTTCCTCCTAACCAGGTGAGAACAGCTTTTCACCTGGAAGCCGCAGAGCACCTGAGCCCAGGTGCTCACTGGTCTGCTCCACTCTGCCTGCCAGCATCCGTGGTCCAGCCTCCATGTAGCCAGGACCTTCTATGGGGAGGGGAGTGGTGGGCAAGCAGTGGGTGAGAAAGCTGGGAACTAACGTTTAAATCCTCATTTCAGTCTCTGCTCAGAACGTGAGGCATGCAGCTTTTCTGTTCCTTATCCTGGGAAAACGGCTAAGATTATCTTCTGTGTTCTCCTGCAAAAGCACCTTCAGTCTTCTAGTGTTTCTAGTTTCAGCCAAGCTTTTAAATGTCACCACATCATCTTTATTGGAATTTTAAGTCTCAAGTGAATCACAAACCCATAAAAACTGCCTGCTGATTTGCTGATGACATGCAATGTATGTGAAGGAGAGAGCCAGGATTTCGGGGTTTTTTAATCCTATTAAGTCTCAAAGTCAGGCTGCTGCTCTTTGGAACCTGGATACCATTGATTGAGTGACTCCCCAATGTATGCAGAGACCATGTGTCTGGGTTTTTCTTCATAGCAGGTGAGACCAGCCTTTCTCCCCTAAGCAGCAGAGCACCTGAGCCCAGGCGAACACTGGTCCGCCACTTCCCAAGAAGAGACTCTTTGACCTGGCTTTACCAAAAAAGCACTCTTCTCTCCCGGAATACCAGCAGGGGGAGGAAATAGAAGGAACTGAACAGACCTCCCTGAACTTGTTCTATCACCAGAAAGGGCCCGGGCCTGGAGTGGGTCTGCCTCGGGCTAGCCGGTAGCGTTTGAGTTCTTGACTTTGTGCAGGAAAGATTTCACCATACCAATCCAGGTGATTTTGACAGTATGTTTATTAAAATTGGAAAGAAAAGGGAGGGCTTAGGATTGAAGCAGCAGCAGGCAGTGAGCCAGGGTGGAGCTGCTGTTGGCTCACTGAAAAGTCAGAGAAATGGGGTCCTGGGCGCAGGTTCCAGGGGTCAGCCTGGGACAAGCTGCCACTGCCCATCGCTCCTCTTGGTTGCAAGTCTCATGGGGACCCTTGGAGTTCAGGAGAGAAGAGTAAAGATGCACTCACTCCTGAGAGGGAAGAAGGCCATGGGTGTGCTCCAGAGAGAGCCCGGGCTGGGTCTTTGTCTTCAGGGTTCTTATCTGATTTCTAAAAGCAGGGATTTCAGGGGAGGTCTTAGGGAAGGATCCCAATAGACTACGCATCAGCTTTATGCTGACTTGGCAAAATGAGATTTATTCCCCTGACTTCATCTATCCTTGGGTGTGGTTGGCACAAATGGCACTAACTTCCTGTTTTCTATCTCCCTGAGTAGGGTGGCATAAGCTATTACTCTGTGCTTGGGGAGAAGTGTAAACCAATTACTCTTAAGTGTCCTTGGTGAGGAGCGATGGGATTTTGCAATTTATTAGATGGCTATAAACCGCTTGGCCGTTTAACTGTCTGTCTCAGTTTCCCTACACAGCTTGTCCTGGCTTACTAGCCTGTCTCAGTTCAACATGGGGTAACTAGAACCTAATCATGCTGATATATTTCCCCTGGACACAGCCAGGACTATCAGGCGCTGTTTCATGAATTAGGTTCGGATTATGGCCTGTATTCATACCATTCATTCTGCAGAATAAAGTGCATCTGAGACTCATCATCTTCGTTCGGGGCTGGCCTGCCTTTTCTTTTTCCCAGGAGATATTGACCTAGCTCAGTGGTCAGCAAACTGCGGCGCACGAGCCACATGCGGCTCTTTGGCCCCTTGAGTGTGGCTCTTCCACAAAATACCACGGCCTGGGCAAGTCTATTTTGAAGAAGTGGTGTCAGAAGAAGTTTAAGTTTAAAAAATTTGGCTCTCAAAAGGAATTTCAATCATTGTACCGTTGATATTTGGCTCTGTTGACTAATGAGTTTGCCGACCACGGACCTAGCTCATGTGTCCTTCCTAGCGCAGCCACAGCTGCCCCAGTGCTCCCGAGATCTCGTTCCTCCAAATCCGGCTTCTGCCACGCCAGCGCCTTGGCATTTCGTCCGTCAAAGGTGCAGTTCCGAGCCTCTGACTCCTGGTTTCAGGTGAAGATAATTTACCTGCTCTCTCGTCCCATGTGTGGCCCTGCAGGTATCAGGAGCCGAGGCCCAGGCAGCCCGGTAATTACATTGTTTATTTACTAGTTTCACACAAAACCAGACCAATCCCAGGCACGCCACCAAGCAGCCTTTAGGGGAATGGATTCCCAAAAGCTTCACTGAAACCACTTATTTGTTGACACTCGAGGACATTCAGTCATTCTTCTAAGCAAGAAACACTTAGACCAAACAAGGAAAAGGCCAGCCTTTCAAAGCCTGACCTTTGTGAAAGGTTTATTGAGAAAGGAAAGCCACAAACGAGCAGGAGGTGCCAAATCCGGGCAGCCTCCGTCACACCCCTTTGCCAGGTGACGCTATCATATGGCATTGGACGTGAGCTCAAGGAAAAAGAGAACAGGAACCAGGTTTCTCCCTCTATAGAAACTGGATTAAAGTTACTCTTTTTTATGGCTTAGAGTATGTATCTTCTTTCTAAATACATTTTCCTTTCCCCGGGTCAGCTGACAACCCCTATACATACAGCACACACATGCTGCCCCATACCTTCCTAACCTATCTAAATAATGCATTCTGCTAAAAATACCCAGCATCACAGACATTATCTTCCTCTTGGACATCTGTTTGTTCCCGCTCCTGGCTGGAAGTTCTGAAGATGGGACTCAGCCGAGAGCATTTTGTTAAACAATAAAGGCAGCCGTTATTTTCTCTCTGTGGAGATAACGCGTAAAGAAATTAGTGCGGTGCCTGGGACTGCCCCAGTGATCCAAAAGTGGTGGCAACGATAGTAATGATTGACAGTCGTTATTACTGGAATGGAGATTATATGTGTGACATTTTAAGATCCGTTTATCAAAATAGGGCAAGGACCATATGAAATGCTTTTCTTGAAGTAGCTTTCTTTGTCCAAAGATTAATGAAGTCTTTCAAAAAGGCAAAAAGGACCTTTCTACATACTCTCACTTTGTTTTATTTTTTATTTTTATTGATTTCAGAGAGGAAGGGAGAGGGAGAGAGAGAGAAATAGTGATGGGAGAATCATCGATCAGCTGCCTCCTGCACGCCTCACACTGGAGATCAAGCCCGCAACCCGGGCCTGTGCCCTAACCGGGAATTGAACCGAGGCACGCCAGCTGGGCGCACTCTGCCTCTTGACATCCGAAAGCACCTGGCACTGGGACTCTGGGAAAGAAAAACCCAGCGTGAGCCCCTGGGGCTTGCCAGTAGAGAAAGCAGAAGTAGCCAAAGTCCAGCCTCTGTCTCGCTTCCTGCCACCTTTCTCCTCTAAGTCTGTATGGGATATATTTTTGCCTTCTAGTCTCTGCAGAACAGAAAGACTCCTAATGAAGACACCGAGCACAAGTCCACCTTATTCATTACCCATCTCCTGTCGGAGGCTCATTAATCCCTGGCTGTTCCCTCCTGTCTGCTAACAGACCTTACTTCTCACATGATCATCTCGTCTCTTTCCTCGGTCTTCAGCTGTCTCCTGCTGTCTCCTGTTAACATGTCTCAACAACTTGGAAACTCCCCAAATTAAGCAGACCTCCCTTTAATCCTACCTTCTTCTTTCTCATTATCTCTCACCGTTCACACACAGTTTTCTTCTAAGGCTTCTGGATGCTTAGCGTTTCCACTTCCTCACCACTGCTCGGGTAACTGATAGCTGTCTAGCTTCCAGATTCACCAAGTCACCAAAACAGCAAAGCACCGCCTTGGTGCTAAATCTAAGAGGCATTTACAGTCCTCTTTGTAGAACTTCCACAGTCATTAGCACAGATTGGCCATTCCATGCTCCCTGAAACTACCTTTTACCTTTACCACACTCACTTCTCTTTATTTGATGCGTTGTTTTTTTTTCAAATAAAAGTCTCATGTATTTATTACTGAACTAGCGTACTAGTAGAGAAGCATGGAAACACAGAGAAAAATTATTTTCCCAATAAGATTTGCTTAACTGCCCAGATGGTGGTGATGTTTTCAGCTTGATATGGAGAGATGCTAGTGACCTTGATAAAGAATAAATATGGTGCCATCTCAGGTGCGATTCCTTATAGACCCAGCTTGGTTCTTCTCCAGTTGGGGTTTATTACTTGCTTCATCCAAATCCATGGGGGAATGGGACAATTCTGCTCTTGTTTCTTGGCCAGAAGCCACTTGGTCCTGCAGGGCTTATGAAAAGACATGGCAAAGAATGGAGTTAACCCTCCATATGTACTTTTTTTTTTTTTTTTTTTTTTTTTTCTCCTCTGGCTGCAAATTTATGAGTCTCCTTTGTAGATTTTTTTTTTCACACTAAGCAGTGTTCTTTAGAATTCTGTTCTTTCTTTTACACTACAAAAACAGACTTATTGTATCTATTTTTTAATCCAGTCTTATAACCCTATTATTAGCTATATTGTTGATGACTCTGAAATCTTTATGATGAGCCCAAAGCGCTCTCCTGTTTCTAGCCAATTTATACAACTGCCAACTGAACACCTCCCTGTGGATGTTCTCAAGCACCTTAGACACAGAATACACCAACGTGAAATCTCTGTCCAGCCCAAGCCTGCACCTCCTAATCCCTGTCCGCCAGGGATAGTGTAGTCACCCATCCCTATTTGCCCAGGATGCTTCCAGTGGGCACCTGTGATCCTTGCATGAAAACTTCACCTAGGTACCACTTTTGTAAATATGCTTTTCAAAGAAGAGAATATTTTCTCTCACAAGGAAAATTTTTAGAACACAACCTATACTTTGCAACATGCTAGAGAAAATTGAAAATGCAAAAATCTGAAAATAAAGAAAGCAACCAGGAGGCATTGAGAAAATGGTAAAATAAGATGATAGAAAAGAGAGCACACAGCATAAATGTAAATGGTTTTAAGTTCTCTATTAGGCCTGGGGCAGGGGATGAGGGTGGACTAGATGGGGCCAATGGGGAAAACAAGACATATGTAATACTTTCAACAATAAAGATTAAAAATATAAAATAATAATAAAATTCTCTATTGAAAGATGGAAATAAAATCAATTGCTGTCCACCCAGAATAATGTGACACAGAAAATAAACAATCAAAAGAGGGAAAAATGAGGCAAACAAATGCAATGGGAGAGAAATCAGGGACTGATATTAATATCAGAAAATAATACATTCAAAGATAAAGAAAAATAATAAATATGATCTTTTAATTTTTCATCAAGGGTATAGTTTCCAAGAATAAAGTAAAATTATGATTATAAGCAAAATAACAAATGGTAACAGATAAAGAAGAAATTGGAAAAGGACAAATGTGGAGGGAGAATTTAATAGAACTCTCCTGGTATTCCAAGGTTTTCCCTGAATCCATAGAATAGACATATTTCTTTTAAAAAACTCATGCTTATTATTTCCAAAATGTGCTATAGAAAGCGATTTTCAGCCTTTTCATCTCAAAAACTAATTACTAACATTCTGTGGCACATCAGAAAATATACAGTGTCCCCCAAAAATGTGAACATACTTTTTTCTGATAGCTCAACTAATGTTTCTTGCTTTTAAGATTTAACACTTTGGAATTAATAGTTATTCAAAGTGTGTATACAGTTTTTGGGAACACCCTATATTTTTTGCTGATGTGACCAAAAAAAATTATATATCTCCTATTTAATAAAAGAGTTATATGCAAATTGTCACTCCAACACACAAGATGGCTGCCCCCATGTGGACACAAGATGGCCACCACAAGATGGCCAGCAGGGGAGAGCAGTTGGGAGGGACCAGGCCTGCAAGGGAGGGCAGTTGGGGGCATCAAGCCTGCAGGGAAGGGCAGTTAGGGGTGACCAGGCTGGCAGAGGAGGGAAGTTGGGGGCAACCGGGCCTGTAGGGAAGGGCATTTGGGGGGAGGACCCAGGCCTGCAGGGGAGGGCAGTTAGGGGTGACCAGGCTGGCAGAGGAGGGAAGTTGGGGGCAACCGGGCCTGTAGGGAAGGGCATTTGGGGGGAGGACCCAGGCCTGCAGGGGAGGGCAGTTGGAGGGGACCAGGCCTGCAGGGGAGGGCAGGTGGGGGCGGGAACCAGACCAGCAGGGGAGAGCAGTTAGGGGTGATAAGGCTGGCAGGGGAGGGCAGTTAGGGGTAACTGGGTCAGCAAGGGAGGGCAGTTAGGGGGGACCAAGCCGGTAGGGGAGGGCAATTAGGGGTGACCAGGCCAGCAGGGGAGGGCAGTTAGGGGCAAACAGGCTGGCAGGGGAGCAGTTAGGTATCAATCAGGCTGGCAGGAGAGTGGTTAGGGCAGCCGTGGGCAAACTACGGCCCGCGGGCCAGATCCGGCCCATTCGGCTGTTCTATCCGGCCCGTGGAGCCAAAAGAGCGGAGGGTTCTCTTGCTCTCCCCTCCGCTCCTTTACTTTGAATTTATATTAGTTCATACAAACACTCCATCCATGCTTTGTTCCGGCCCTCTGGTCCAGTTTAAGAACGCATTGTGGCCCTCGAGTCAAAACGTTTGCCCACCCCTAGGTTAGGGGGTGATCAGGTAGGCAGGCAAGCAGTTGGGAGCCAGCAGCCCTGGATTGTGAGAGGGATGTCCTACTGCCAGTAGGATCGGGCCTAAACGGGCAGTCAGACATCCCTCGAGGGGTCCCAGATTGGAGAGGGTGCAGGATGGGCTGAGGGACACACACCCCCGTGCATGAATTTCGTGCACTGGGCCTTTAGTATACATGTAATTTTGATTCCTTCACACCAGATGGCTATTGTGTTAGCTCTTGTCATTTTTTTTAAATTTGTCAATCTAAGGGAAAAGAGGACAGTGCCCTTGACTAAATAGTCAAGTATTGCATGTTTTAAAAATTCTCGCAGCACATCGGGTGAAAATTGCTGCATTAGAATAATATTCCCATTCAGTATGATATGACATGCTATCATTGAAGTCTAGAATGAAATCTATAGACTGCAAGTAAATTTATTTCATGGTTTAGGACAAAATCAGATCTAATTTGGACCAAAAAAAACACATAAAGCTCATCCTAACTACCTTCCCCAAGATGACCTTTGTTTTCATTTGGGTATATTCCCTTTGTTTATGTATGTGGTGATTTGTTTATGTTAAAATTGAGATGACATTTTATATACATACTAGAGGCCTGGTGCATGAAATTCGCGGGGGTGGGGGCGCGGGGAGGAGAATCCCTCAGCCTGGCCTGCACCCTTTTGCAGTCCAGGAGCCCTCGGGGGATCCTTAGGGCTGCCGTGAGCCTGGCTTCTGGCTGAGTAGTGCTCCCCCTGTGGGAGCGCACTGACCACCAGGAGGCAGCTCCTGCATTGAGCGTCTGACCCCTGGTGGTCAGTGCACGTCATAGTGACCCGTCGTTCTGCTGTTTGGTCAATTTGCATATTAGCCTTTTATTAAATAGGTTCCTGCTTTTTTTCACTTGGTCTTACACCCCGCTTTTTACCCCCCTTAAGTGTTATTTTCCCTTTTTCCAATTTATGGATAGATCATAATTTATTAAAAGATATTTCTGTTTTTGAGCACTAAAGTTTACAGTGATCTACAGTATTAAAAATAAAAACAACTAAGTTGAACAAAAAAATTCTTTGTTTATACCCCTCTGATTCTCTCATAACATTCTTCGGTAAGACTTCAAGAATTGGAATTTTTGGAGCAAAAGTTATTGATATTTTAAAGGCTTTTTAATACTGGTTGTTATAAAAACAAGGTCAATTTATTAAGCAAAAGTGTTATCCAATTGTTTGCATTTGTTTCTATATCCAAATAATTTTTCATGTTCATTTGTTGTATTTATTCTTTTGTTATTTGGTTGATCATGTCATTTGTTAGTTTTTATCAGTGTCTTTAATAAATATCATAATGAATTGTGAGCCCTGTTAGAGTTAAGGAGAGTGATCCTTTATCATCTGTGTCACAAATATTGTTCCATTTAATCTTTCTATTTTTGTTGTTGGTGTTTTCTAAAGTAAAAAAAAAAGAAATGTTTACTTTTTATGTATTCTATTAATCTTTTACTTTGTGTTTCTTCAAGACTGAAAGTTTCTTTCAGACTAAATTAGGTAAATATTCACTTGTATTTCCCTCTAGTTTTTTTTTGTTGTTGTTGTTCTCATTTAATCTAATTCAGGATCTAACTTTTTCCTAATAACCTGTTGTCTTAGCACCATTTATAAAATAATTATAAAAGTTCACATATTCTACATGTAGAAAAGCCTAAAAATTACACAAGAAAAATTAGAACTAATAAATGAATTCAGTAAAGTTGCAAGATACAAAGTAAACATACAAAAATTAGTTGAATTTCGATATGCTAACAATAAACTATCCAGAAAGGGAATTAAGAAAACAATGTTGCCCTAGCTGGTTTGGCTCAGTGGTTGGAGCATTGGCCCACTGACTGAAGGGTCCTGGGTTCGATTCCAGTCAAAGGGATGTACCTCGGTTGCAGGCTCCATCCCCGGCCCCGGGCTAGTCAAGGCACATGCAGGAGGCAACTAATCAATGTGTCTCTTTCACATAGATGTTTCTCTTTCTCTATCTCTCCCCCTCCCTTCCACTCTCTCTAAAAAATCAATGGGGAAAATATCCTCGGTGAGGATTAACAAAAAACAAACAAACAATGTCATTTGTAGTAGCATCAAAAATTATAAAGTAGCCTGGTTGGTGTGATTCAGTGGTTGAGCATTGACCTATGAATCAGGAGGTCATGGTTCAATTCCTGGTCAGGGCACATGCCCACTGAGTTTGGGGCTCAATCTGCAATAAGGGGTGTGGGGGAGGCAGCCAATTGATGATTCTCTCTCTTTTTTTAAAATATATTTTCATTGATTCAGAGAGGAAGGGAGAGAGAGAGAAACATCAATGATGAGAGAGAATCATTGATTGGCTGCCTCCTGCACGCCCCCTACTGGGGATGGAGACCGCAACCAGGGCATATGCCCTTGACCGGAATAGAACCGGGACCCTTCCATCCACAAGCTGGCACTTTATCCACTAAGCCAAACCAGCTAGGGCTGATGATTCTCCCTTATCATTGATGTTTCTCTCTCTCTCTCTCTCTCCCTCCCTCTTCCTTCCTCTCTAACATCAATAAAAAAATATATATTTTTAAATGATAAAATACTGAGAAAAATACTGAGGAGGTGAAAGACTTATACACTAAAAACCACAAAACACTGATGAAAGAAAAAAAGACATTTGTTAAAATGTCTCTGTTACCCAAGCAACCTACGGATTCAATGCAATACCTGTCAAAATCCCAATGGCATTTTTTACAAAAAAAGAAAAAAAATCCTAAAATTTATATGGAACCACAAAAGACAAAGAATTATGAGTGACTATAGGTATGGTTATGGAACTTTTGACTATGAGAAGCATATCCAACGTATTTTCCCATTTTTAATTTAACAGACATTTATTGAACACTTTCTCTGTGCCAGATATTGTTGAGAACCTGGGATAACAAAATAAATGAAAGAACATCCCTAAATCAGTCGTTGGACTCCTTGATTTGGCACTAGCAGTGTTTGCTAAAATACATCTGGAGTGCCAAATTCCAAAGGAAAGTGTCAGTGTCAGATCCGAAATGTTAGTGCAAATGACTGTAACCTGAGATTTTATGAATAGGATTACTGTGGTCAATGAGCAATAAGTTCCTTGACTTTTTGAGACTGACTTGACCAAATTTGTCATGGGAAAATCTCTCCTCTTAAAGCTTCTATTATTCTGAAGGCCAGGTTACATATCAGAGAAAGAAAAAAAGGAAGAAGAAAGGAGAAGGAGGAGAGGGAGAGAAGGAAGGAGGGAGAGAGAGAAAGAGACAGGAAGGAGGAGGAGAAGGAGAGAGAGATATGAACCCAAGGCCCCTGCAAATCAATTATGTGCTTTGCATCTGTTTTTAGAGATGGCATATCAAGACATCATTTTCAGTGTTCGACAGCTGTATTATTATCCTCAATTTATGGAGAAAGAACTCAGGGCATAGAGAAATTGTGCTTTACCTGTAGTCACAAAGCTGGGAAGTAATGGGAGGCTTGAACTGGACAATCTTAATTTTCCCCTTTAATTCAAAGCACCATACCTGCCCGCCCCATTGTAGTGCTGGTATCGTTAAAGGACTAGCTATGTTCTTCCTTGGCATGTGCTAGAGAGGACACAAGTGACTTGCTACGCTACCAAGATTAACATTGACTTTAGTACAAATCTCTACCAGAGTTCTTTCCTTCCTTTTCCCCCCACCAAGCTCTCAAGCCAGCTCAACTCGCTGGGATGGCTAAATATTAACTTTTAGGTCAGCATAACTGTGCGTCACAGGCCATAGTCTAAACAACAGGGAACTTTAGTCTCCTCCTGTGCCTCCTCTCACATGGCCGGAGGAAGACAGAAATGCAGCCTCGGGTGTTTCTCTGCAAATCCGTAGATGGTTGTGCCGCCTTCTCTCGGTAGGATCAGACTGTGTCTTTGTAGAGATGTGAATAATGCATATTAATTTTTAATGATCAAAATCATCAGGGGAGTCCCATTGTTGATTATCAGCCCTCCGTGTGTCTGTGTTCACAAGTCCAGACTCGGACAAAGAAATACAAAAAATAAACACGTGTAGAGAGAGGTCAGGGGATCTTAGAAATTATTTAGTCCAAACCTCTCAATTTATAGAAAAGGAAAGTGAGCAGCCAAAAATGACTTATCAGAATCCCGTGGATGTTATTTTGAAACTCCGTCACATGTTAGCTCTCCATACACGATTACACTTTCAAGTATTTTATAATTTTTTATGAACGTTCTATAGTAGGGTGCTCACTCTACAAGGTTTCTTTTTAAAAAAAAAAAAAAAAGGACAGGTTTCAGCCCCCCAGCTTCTCATTTCCTCTTGCCCAAAGAAACACATTCAAGTCTTTGCCTGATCTTTACCTCCGTGGACCTGAATGGCGAGTAAGCATTGCCACCTCCTGAGTTTTTCGTTTGGGGCATTCATTGGACGTTGGCTTTCCCCTATGGGAGATGAGACTTAGCTCTTTATTTTCTTCATTCACACCTCCCACAGTCACTTCCCATGCACACACTGTATCTCAGTTTTGATTAGAAATATATTCAAGGTTTACATTATTAGGACTATATGTGCTATTCAGATATGGGGCATGTATTAAACTGTTTGTTTCCTACCAGCATCACTTATTCCTGGAGCTAATAGTTTTCTTTTTCCTTGCCTATTTTTATCTGTTTGTTTTTCTTGTGTGTATGTGTGTTTTATGTACTTACCGTTCTTTCAGTATTTAAACATTTGCCAGTTGTCTAAATATTCTCTCACGATGTTCCATGATTCTGCCAGTTTCCTATCAGGTGTTCTGTCCGTTGTATCAACGTCATGCTTTTGCAGAAATCTCTCTCATAAACCCCTGGCCTCCTCCCCTGGCCTCGTTGCCCTCCCTGCCTGGACACACTGGCGTCTCCTGCCATCACCTCCTGGGAGAGCGCCTCGCTTCCCTCCCATTTCCTAGACCTCATGTCTCCCTTTGTCTTGTTTTTATTCCCTCGTTTTCATGGACCTCATCCTCCAATGGCTTTTTAAGAAAAAGTCCATGGAAGAAAAAAAAAATATGTATTTGTCTCTCTAAAACTGTCTGTATCCCATCTCCCCACCGGATGGTTAGAGTGATTATACAGAGAGTTCTATGTTGGAATTCATTTTCACTCAACATTTTTTTCTTTGTTCTTTCTTCAGAATTTTGGAGACATTGCTTCAGTGTCTCCTTATCTACAGTATGGTTGTTGGAAAGTGTCGTACTATTCCAGGTTCCCGTTCTTTATGTCTAACTTTATTTTCTTCTCCGGAAGTTGGCTGAAGATGTGTTATCCTAGTGTTGTGACATTTCACAGTGAGGTGCCTCCGTGTGGGACTTTTAAAATCCACTGTGCTGGGCACTCAGTGGGCGAGCCCTTTAAATCTAGAAAATCTCCCCTTCAGTTTTGGGGAATTTTCTTGAATTACTTTGTTAATGATTTCTTCTCCTGCAGGTGTTTTGTTTTCTAGATTTCCTTGGAATCCCTGGATTATTTATCTGCTTTTCTTTGCCATTATCTGTCTTCTTTTTCTTTTCCTTCCGATGTCTTCAGTTTTAGTGTTGATGCTTTCAGCTGAGGTTTGTATTTATGCTGTCATGTTTTTAACTTCTAAGAGTTTTCTCTGTTCTCTGAACACCCTTTTTTCTAGCAGCACCGTTTTCTTGCTTCAAGATACCTTGTATTTCCCTTATCTCTATACATTTTTAATAAAACTTTTGGAAATTTTCTTTTTCCTTCATAATTCTGGATCTCTCCAGATTGTCTTTGGTTTTCCTCGGCTCTTTGGTAGCATTGGTGCTCTGCTCACATGTAAGTGTAGGGACTAAAAAGTGAAATTCTGAGCACACGCGTGTGGGAGGGGACACCGGTGACCTCTGCTGCAATGATCTGGCTGAGCCAGTTGTTAGGGAACTTTAATGTCAGGCTCTTGCAGGCCTTCCTCATGGGGTGGTCAGGTCCCCGAGGAAAACTCCCCCCAACTCTTGCCGGGAGGGTAAGGGCCCAGCTGCCAGTATCTAAGAGATGAGGGTGAGGAGTAGAGAAGAGGAATCTCGGTATGCTGTGTCCTTAGTTACTTAACCTGCTATCTCTCTACAGCATTTCACCCCCAACATCGCATGGCATCTCCCCTAATTCAGAGACTTCCAGGTGTGCTCTCACCACAGGATGCACTTTCAGGCTGCTGCTGAGGTGGGAGGTGCTGTCACCCAGGTGCTGACAAGAGGGGACAGGAGAGGGGGTTGACCTGTTTCTTAAACATTGTTCAACCCCTTCTCCCATCCCTCTGCCAGAGGCGTCTGCTGCCTGGAGCCTTCTGAGGACCCTGCATGTCCCACCTCCAGCTTCTTGTTCAGCTTTCTTGGGTCCACTGAGTGAGGGGACACCATCCACCCACCTTCTAGCTTCCAAAATGCTTTTATTGTCATTTCTCCTACTTTTCTTATTGAAAAGATATAGAAATATGTATACATATATATCCGTACATGTGTATGGATATATGTGTGCATATATGTGTGTGTGTGTGTGTGTATATATATATATATATATATATAACTATATTAGTTTTAATAAGATTCAGGAGCAGGTCAAAACTTTTTTTTTATTGATAGAAGACAGAGAGAGAGAGAGAGAAATAGAGAAACATTGATTTGTTGTTCCGCTTATTTATGCATTCATTGGTTGATTCTTATATATGCCCTGACCAGGGATCAAATCCATGACCTTTACTGGTACTTACCAACTGAGCAACCCAGCCAGGGCAGGAGCAGGCCAAATGAGGTGATACGGAGAAAGACCAGAGCAATAATTGCCCATGGGTAGTCCTCGGAGTGTGAGTGGGCACAGGGATTCCGGAAGAGGGTGAGGAAGAACTCTGGGTGCCAGAAAAGGAAAGGGAATGGAAAGGATTCCAGCCGAGGGTGATTCTCGGCATCCAGATTTCAGATGGGGTAACAGAGGCGCCAACTTTACATTCCAACATCTGTTCAGTCCCAAGAAATTAAAATGGAAAATAGAGGGAAAGAAGTTATACTTTTCAATTCTGCTAACATTTGTACGTTTCCTCTGGGATAGGAAAAGTTAACAACAGGACAGGAATCAGGGGAGGGAAACCAGCAGTGAATGAGCAGCTATAACTGGGCTATGTATGCAGTTGTTTTTAATTTTTACAGTAAGCCCAGGAGGTAAGTGTTCTTATCCTCATTCCATGGGACTAAAATTGAACCTAGAGGATTTATGGTCAGCCACATAATCAGTGAGTAAGGGCCCATCATCCTTAACTGTAAAATAGGTCTTTCCAGCATCTAAAAAATCCAACGAAATGGCATCAAGGGTCAATAAAGGTAGCCACAGGAAAGCTTGAAGTGGGTGAGAATTAGCCCCTCTCAGCATCATCCCTGCCAGGATACAATGAAAGCAAATCTCAGACCAAATATTCCACACATGTATTTTTTCTTTTAATTATTTTAAATTTTATTGGGGTGACATTAGTCAACATGAACATATAGGTTACATGTGTGGATTACTAATTTACAAAACCTGTATATAGGACCATGTGCCCACCACCCAAAGTCAAATCTTCTCCTGTCACCTCATAATTAGGACCCCTTTCTTCCTCCACCCCCTCCCTCTGGCAACCACCACACTGCTGTTTGTGTTCATAAGTTTCAGTTTTATATTCCACATATGAGTTAAATGAGTTCTTAGCTTTCTCTGTTTGACGTATTTCACTTCGCATATGTATTTTTAAACCACATTTATTAGCAAGTAGGCACAAAGCAGGACATCAATAAGTTCTGTAAACTGGGAATTCCAATTCTCTGTTCTTCTAGGTTTTCCTACCACCACCCTACAGAAAAGATACTTAAGTCAGACCTGCCAATATTCCATATACAGGTTTCTGTTACTCTTTTATTTATTTGTGTGGTTTTTTAAGCTTCACTCGAGTATTTTTTTTAAATTGATTTTGAGAGAGAGAGGAAGGGAGAGAGAGAGAAAAACATTGATATGAGAGAGAAACATGGATTAGTTGCCTCGCATACCCGCCCCAATCAGGGATTAAACCTGCAATCTTTTGATGTAAAAGACAAGGCTCCAACTAACTGAGCCACCTGACCAGGCCAGATTTGACTTCTTAATTCGATGATTAAAATTTTTGGAGAGAATGAGTCATATACTTTTTAATTTTTCCATAATGACTAGCACAGTGCTAGATACATATACTAGTAGATACATATACTAGCAGATGCACAATAAATACCTTTTGATTATTAAAATTTGTAGCAATATCTTACAAAATATTTGCATCTGAGGGCTCTGTATTTGCTTTGAACTTCTAAAGTGCCACAACGGACTAGTGACATTACAGAACCGCCTCGCTCACTTGAAATGATTCAGTCCAGTTTGCCATGAGTGGTGGAAATGGTATACATTTTGTATAGTTGGGGTTTTTTTCTGTGTCTGTGTGTGTCAATTCACAGCCTTGCTCCCAACTTGTATTACACTTTGTCAAGTGTAAAGTATGAACCATAATATACCAATATCCATGATGATATTTGGCTTTATTTCAGAATTTTTAAGATTGAGTCTTTCCATTTCCACTGATTTTAATTATGTCAGGCATCAACTTTAGGAAGTAAGCTGTGGGCTCTTACTCCGGGCAGTGCTTGAATGCTAGGGCTGAAAAAACCCTGCAGTATGGAACCCTGCGAGCTTTGACCAAAGGGACTTCCTGTCTTCATTCACGTCTTCAGCCAGGAAAGGTGTACAGCTCCTTGTATTTAGTGTGCAATCGCTGTACCTGGGCAGCGGTTAGTGCTGAGTGTTTGGTTTTGTGAAGCAATAGCCCTCAGCCACACAGCCAACCTGCAGCCACACCCCAGCCGGGAGGGCCCGGGGCTGGGCTTTCTGTTTGGTTTTTAACCATTGCACACCTGTATAAAGTTCGGGGCACCTGCTAGGATTTTAGTCTTGGAATATAAGCTTTTGGAGCACCTCTTTGGTGAAAAACAAAAGGAGAAGGACCAACAGAACAGCTCCATTGTAGGTCTGATGACGTCACAAGCCTGGTGAGGTAAGAAAATGCTTCAGGAAAAAAATACAAACAAAAAACTTAATTCCTCCTGCCACTGCCCAGAGAGAGGAAGAAGGCCTATCGATTCACCTCAGTGTTTTCCTAGGCAGAAAATTCGCTCACTATAGCCGGGAAAGGGAGGGATTGCGACTGAATTAGAAAGACTGATGATACTGGAAATTTACTTTGCATTCTTTCCAAATTCACATAGAACTGCATAGCAATGTGTATTCAAATTTAAAAACACTATAGTTTAAGGAACTCAAGCCCTGGTGTACATTATTACGTAAAGTCTCCCAGGAGAGAAAAACTTCTTTGTTTCAGCTTAAGTTTGCACATAGGCATGCATACACTCTCTCTCTCTCTCTCTCTCTCTCTCTCTCTCTCTCTCTCTCTCTCTCTCTCTCTCAATTTATTATTACTCTTAACACTTCAGTTTAGGTAATCTGGTTCACTGTTCGTCATTTGAGATTTTAATTCTGACAACTGGTCATATTTGCTTGATCATATTTTTTTTTCAGTTTAGAACATTTCCTGCCCAGGAATCTAGCTTGAGTTTTTATAACACATGATGAATTGCAACTAGAGCTCAAATCTCAGAATTTGAATGATGCTAAATTTAACATTTTCATATGTTTCTAGGCTAACTTCTGTGGTTTCCCCAGAAACATATCAAATCATCTTCCATAATGTGCTACATAAATATATTTATGATAATCTAGGTACTTTAGAACACAGCCATTAATTATTTTAATATTTCTAGCTTTAAGACTCATATGTATTTCTTCCCTTGTATTTTCTCCCCAGTCATATGATTATGGATTATTTTTTATTGACTTTATTGGGGTGACATTGGTTGATAAAAATTACGTAGGAATATAAGCTTTCAGATATACAATTCTACAAGGCATCATCCGTATATGGTGTGTTTATCAAGTGCTATAATTCTCTTATAACTTAAGGCTCGGCTGACTCCTGGTGGCTCTGTCACACCTTCTGTGCTTGAATCATTTGGTATTTGCTGAAATTGCCCATGGCTTGACAATTAATCCGTGGTGTTCCTGAAATCCAGAATAAATTATAAGGTTTATAAATGTATATAAAATAAAAGGACAAGCGAGGTCTTAGAATCTCTGACTTCCTTGATATTTGATCTGGTTAATAACTAACACAAGCGGGCTGCTGTTCCTTTTATTTTTAGAAGAAAATACTATCTCCTCCAGGGAGGAAAAACAGATCAATTCAGCCTGTTTACCCGATCGTTTAGTAGACGGGAGAAAGCCGGCCTCTGCTCCGTGTTTGCCTGCGCTCCCCTGCCCTCGCTAACCTTGAGTTGATTTGACAGGAGGGGAGAATGCAGTGTGCTACATGCAGCCGCTACCATTAGGTGTGGCCCAGGCGGTGTGCTGGACACATTCCATGGGCTGGATTCTTTAGTTCATTTGAGACAGTAAGCCTGTGATTTAGGCATGATTACCCCTATTCCACATTTAAAAAAAAATACTGTAAGCCTTTTTGTGTTTGTGTTGTTTTGCATTGGTGTGTTTTTTTTATTAATGTGTCCTTTTATTTTTTCTTTAAATATGTTTTTATTGATTTTAGAGAGAGAGGAAAGAAGAGGGATAGAGAAACATCGATGAGAAACATTAATCGGCTGCCTCCTACACGCCCCCTACTGGTGATCTAGCCTGCAACCGGTGCATGTGCCATGACTGGGAATCGAACCACTGAGCCACACCAGCCAGGCCTAATGTGTCCTTTAACAAAAAAAGGGGTGGTGGTGGAGAAATGATCTTACAGAGGCCTAGAATCCCAAAAAGTTATGATAAAGATTTTAGGGCAACATGTAATTGAAAATATCAAAAACACTAAAAGATTTTGTCATCTTAACAAGATCCTCCCCAAATGGCTGTTGTCTGTGTCGATTTCACAGGTGGCAAATGAGTTTTCCTAAATTCTATTTCATGATTCTGACATGAAATATTGACTGTTGGAAGTTACCTTTTGGGTCTGTGCTAAAACACTCCCGTTACAAATTTACCTTACTCATTCATACATCCACTTATCCTGAGAAAAAATGAAAACAGTGATCCTTGGGAGGCAGGTAACAATCTTCCATAGACTCAAGAAATCCGATTGTGACTGGGCTTGTTTTCAAACCCGCTCTTTAGTCAGTCCAGTTTGAAAATTGTTTCTCTGGCCCGGCTGGCGTGGCTCAGTGGTTGTGTCAACTGTGAACCAGGAGATCATGGTTCAGTTCCTGGTCCGGGCATATGCTCGGGTTGGAGGCTCGATCCTCAGTGTAGGGTGTGCAGGAGGCAGCCAATCGATTCTCTCTCATCATTGATGTTACTATCTCTCCCTCTCCCTTCCTCTCTGAAATCAATAAAAATATATTTAAAAAAGAAAAAGGAAATTGTTTCTCTGTTGCAGTTCATCTGACTGACCCATAACGTATTCACAAAAGGAATCTTTTACAGCGATTCCGCCATCATGTTAATGATGAGCACTTAGTTATTCCACACCTGCTGTATTTGAGGAATTATTCCAGGAGCTTTGCTGCATTTTCTCTAATCCTTATAGTAGTCCTAGGGAAAGTACTGTCCCCATTCTACAGGTGAGGCGATGAGGCGTGCCTCAAAGTCACATGACTATGCTGAAGTCATTTTTTTCTCTCACTAAGTGTTCATGCTCTACAGGGAACTCCATGCCAGGCATCCCACCCCTTGAGATTGATTAACTCATAGCAGGAGAAGCTGGGCCGTAGGGTCACTGTTATTGGAGGTTAGTGGTGTGTGGCTGAGGGAAAATTGACTGGGAAATGAGTTTATCCTTCAGGCTCAGAACCCTGAAACCTTGTGCTAGAGCCTGAACTGGCTGGGGAATTTCAGAAATTTTGTGAGGTGGTATTAAGAAGTTAACTCCTGTGGAAATATAGGCAAACAAATTATATTAGCAACAAAGTTAATAAATACTCAAAACTCATCATTTACTAATTACTTTAGTTTCCTATGTTTTTTACATCTATGGTATCTGTGTGGTAGAAATATTGTATAATGGTGTGCAACTATACACCTCTTTTCTTTTTCTAAATATATTTTTATTGATTTTAGAGAGGAAAGGAGAGGGAGAGAGAGAGAGAGAAACATCAGTGTTGAGAGATAATCATTGATCAGCCTCCTGCATACCCTTTAATGGGGATCGAGCCTGAAACCCGGGCATGTGCCCTGACCTGGAATTAAACGGTGACCTCCTGGTTCATAGGTTGACACTCAACACTGAGCCACACGAGCTGGCATATACACCTCTTTCCAACTTTGTGTTTATTGACTAAATGTTACTCACTTGAAATCAGCCATGACAGGAGTATTTACACCATGGAAACTGACTATAAATCAGGTTCAACTTAATGTTTTGTCACTTGACTATGCTTAAGAATGTTTAGTTAATGGGATTTAAACATAAAAGTTGCCTGTATTTAGCTGTTACATTAGAATAACACACAAACAATTCCTGAGGAAAACTTTCTTCTAGTATAAAAAAATTATCTGTTTCAGCAAAGAATGTGCTCATGTCATTCACAAACAAGTGAAATTCCAACATTGGTGCTCACTGTTTCACTTCCATCCAACTAGTTAATGTAAATGAACTATCGCTGACATTCATGTCAGAACTACACTTGTTTTGTCAGTTGCAACCATAGGTTGACTATGAATAGAGGAGTCCAGAAAAGCTCAAAACATCCAGTGAAAATTAATTTGTCCAAATAAAAAGAGAGTGTTGTTTAATCTTTACTTGTGAACCGTATTACACATCGCTTATTTATAATAATAAACATTTTTGTTTCTGTAGAACCAGTTGGTAAACATTTGCTACCACACCACTGCCTTTGAGGTTTGGTCTGCGAACTTTTCACAGGCCAGAACCGCAGAGTCAAATTCATGCCTTCCCCAAAACATTGGCACCCTTTGAATATAGTTGAAATCGGAACATAGCTCTTGATTCGTAATTAAAAAAACAAAAAAGAAATAAGAGCTAAAAAGTATGTCAACTTCTGGTGTTGAATTTTCTGCATTAGTCCGCCAGTAAGATTGAATACTGCCAAGAAGTCTTCAAACTACCCAGAAGCGGGTTACAGATAAGTTTCTCCTGAAATGTCATGCATTTTGTTGCTATATGTTCATGTACACTTTTTTGCTAAAAGAAGATTATAGGCTCCATTTCCAGCTGTCTCTGGCTTAAGCAGTAGGATCCCCCCTCCCCTCAGAACGTAAGTTAATACATTTTATGTGTTAGTATATCAAGGTAAGAAAACATTAAGAATTGAAAAATTGGGAATTCAAGCCGGTCTTATATTTACTTAGTTGAGTGAATTAAAGGTAGGGGAAGAGCATATCAATTTCTGGTTTTGTTTTACATCTAACCTGTACCACTCTCTGGAAACGCTGTGATCTGTGGATTGTCACGCATGTGTTTATATGCTTAGTTACTTACTTCTCCCTTAATTGGTTTCGCACTGTTTCTACAACACTGTGTTTTCATATTACATTCCACACTGTGGAAGGTGGGGTTGTTTTGTTGATTTTAGCTTCAGAATTAGCAAACTTTCTGTGACCACATTTTTTACTTTCTCTGAGCAAACTTTAATACACAAAATACTGAGAACTGCCCTCCTTTCCATCATGCTCCAATGGTTATCTAATATTTATTAATGGGGGGAAATGAATAAATGAATGAATGAATGAATGAAAGAAAGAAAAACAACTGGAGACCTTTCCGATATTTTCTGGAAAAGTGCTGATGGAGAATTAGGGATGGTTGAGTGGAAGGGATGAAAATAATAACTAAGCAAGTTATTTTTGACTCAGGTTTGAACAGTCATGTGATGGAGACAGATCATATCTGCAGAGTTCTTGGCTCCCTTAGAAAAGCAGACGGATTGCCAAGGAATGGTGGGAATCACCGTACACATGTTCCTGGTGATTAGGCAGAACTTCTTTTTCTGGTTTTGATATTAAGCATGTGTCAGGTTCTCTACTTTCTTGAGATGTCTATTTTTACCTAATTTTTCAGAAATGATCTGAAAGGAAACCCTGGTGAAGTTTTTGGTCTCTTGGGATTTTGTTGTTGCTTAGAGGGGAGCAATGTGGGTTAGAATACAGTAGGTCCTCGGGTTACACGGAGATCCATTCCTAAGGTGCGACGAAACACGATTTTCGCCGTCAGTCGGAACCCACCTACATAAGCACCTACATCACTCACATGGAGCACATACACAGCAGTAATGACATGACACAGTAAAAAAAATTAAAAGAAAGATAACAATTCCTGACCTTTACTTGTGGTAAATACAGTCAATAATAAAAAACATAAAGCACATATGTACATACGTCGAAATGACAAGACTTTTATATATATATATAAATAAATGGGAGATGGCGATGTAACACGAAACGACATCCGTCGAGTCCTAAGTAACCCGGGGACTGCCTGTAATGTCTTTTTAGGGCCTTCCCACACCACAAATGCTGCGTCTTCATTCACAGCAGTTTAGTAGCCATTTATTTGTTCTCTCTCTCTCTCTCTCTCTCTCTCTCTCTTACTCTCTCTCTCTCTCTCCTAAAACTGATAGATTAACCAGGGTGTCAAAACACCTTACAAATCTCACTGTAGACTGAGAACAATTTAGCCAGGGACAATGTAGTTGAGGTGCTCCAGTCCCTCCTGTTAATGCATGTGGTCTCAGTCACTCGTGGCTGAGAGGGATGGGTTCCTGGCAGCAGGGACCTTGCCCACCTGCATGACAAAGGGCAGGCCCAGAGCTGGAGGACCGGTGGCATCATAATAGAGCTGCGGTGATTGATGACTTACATGCCAATACAAAGTATGGAATCCATGAGATATCAGCTCTGAGGGTTCTTAAAATATACATACATAAGGAATCACAAATAATGGAGTCTCTACAAAGGGCATGTGAGAGTAGACCCCATCAAGAATTTCCCTCAAACTAACTGCACAGAAGTCTGTCCCTAATATTTCCTTCTGCATGATACTTGTGAACATGCAACCGTAGTATGAGATCGAGGTCTCTCAGAGGTTTGCAGATGCTTGCATTACCTTTTTGTTGTTGTTTTTCAAGGCTCTCGGTATAGTAAAGTACTAAAATAATGACACAACAGGGTTATCAAATGGAAGAATATTTTAAATGCTTCCATGTGCAAATTGCAATGTTGCACCCAAGCATGAAGGTGACAGAATGTTCCTGTTTTAAGATAAAGGTTCACAGGAAACGTGGGTGATTTCTTATGAAAAAATGGGGCTAAAGTTCAAAGCTCTGTGTGGTGAACGTTGCCTTTTTTCAATCCTGTCAGTATAGCTCTGGGCACGTATTTGGAGATAGTTGTCAAGAGTCTACATTTGAGGCCCTAAGTGAATGGGAAACCCGGGCTAACTGACCGCCTGTAGCCCATGTTCTCGAATTCCCTGCCTGCCCCAACAGGGAGTGACATAAAGCCTGTCATGTTGAAGACTTCATGGTGTACATGAGAGAGCTTGAACTCCGAATCCTTGTTCCCCCTTTTACTCGTTGTATAACCTTACATGAGGTAGTTAGGTTTGCTAACAATGCTTATTTCACACAGTTGCTGGGAAGTTAGGAAATAGTGAGTGTAAAGTATCAATCATATAGTAGATATTCAAGTATCAGATACCATCACCACCAACACAGACACACACACTCACACACACTCACACTCATGCATCAGGGCTAGAGCCCCAAGTTTTGGTTTTGAAAATCTGTTGAGTGTGACTAACTACACTGCTGACCTGGGCCCAGTTCACTTCAATGAGGTCCCCTGTGTAACCTCTCGTTCCCCACCCCCACCCCACCTGCCCTTGGGAATGAAGACAGTTTGCACATCTGAGCGGAATCTCTCATGCTGCACATGTGGGAACATTTGACAGAATGAGGACATCATAAAGAGGATGGGCGATACCCAAAAGGCAATGGAGCACCTACAGTCTACCTGACCTGACCGTTGTCAGCCGTGGTTCCCGGGCCCTGCCGCTAAGAGAGACACAGCTGGCTGAGAGCTGACCGCACTCGGAGTTGAGAGTTTGAGTGTGATTCCATGTGGTCCCTTGTGCCGGGTCTCTAACTGCTTGGGAAGGAGGGCTTCTGCTGGACAGGCTTTCTTGGACCTTTTCCGTGGAGTTCTGAGACCGAACAGCGGTGATGCTGTGTGGATCCCGCATTTCCTGGTTTGTGATGAAGGAATAGCCTCCTGGCTGCTCTCTAACTGCGGGCCCCACAGGTCACCTGTTCTTCATGGCAGAAGAAAAGGAAAATCATCACACACATTACAGTCATGTGAGGTTTACAGTCAGCAACGTAGACTTTGAACTTGGGAGGTGCAAGGAGGGTGACTGTACAAAACATGGGAAGTCCCAAACATGGGAAGCTACAGAGAGGGAGGGTTGGGTCCCTGGCAGAGGGTCACCCCCGGGAATAATTTGCCATCGCTTAAGCCAGTCATTGCGGACGCTTTGTATTGTCATGGGAAAGGCTGGAGACGTACTGTAGGGCGGAAAGAGGGAGGATGTGAATTTTTTTATATATTGTGTGAAACTGGTAAGTAGATGGACAAACTGAAACCAATCCTGGGAAAAACTTGAACCCCTAGCACGAGGTTAGGTTGCTATGGTGAGGGCTGACCTTTTTCCCCTTTCCCCACACTTCGTGTGCTCATATGTTTATGTGCATATGTGTGGGTAATTACATGTATTTTTATACATGTATATTATCTATAAATGTATGCACAAAAATATACATGTTATCTTTAATGAGAAAAGGTTTCACGTTAAACATTGGGAAAAGATTGGAGATATCTGTGAGCAGGGCAGATGCACAAGAGAGAGAGGTTTTATATTTTAAAGGAAGACTGAAGACTTGGGCATACACTAAGGACTACACTTTAAAGTCCATCAGAAGGCAAGTGAATTTTACACCCTATACTGCGGATTTCTGTGCTTTACTGCAGGAACAAGGATCTTTTTTCTCTGTGGCGATTCTAGATATAAATCACGGCTTTGTTTTCCTTGGTTTAAGTGACATTCCTCTTTGATCATTCCTTCACACAAGGAAAAGATATTTCCTCGTGCGAAGTAGTGGTTAACTTCTCACAACCT
The DNA here is from genome assembly GCF_963455305.1 of Plecotus auritus. Lineage (NCBI taxonomy): Eukaryota > Metazoa > Chordata > Mammalia > Chiroptera > Vespertilionidae > Plecotus > Plecotus auritus. Next base: position 224,911,548 of record NC_137770.1, on the reverse strand, counting down.
CAGACAACAAAGGGGCCCCTGTGCGAGCCGCAGGAATTCCTCCTGGAGAACAGGGAAGGCCCCCAGCTGAACCGTGTCCAAGGAAGATGTTGAGAGGCTTGCAAAGCTTGTTGGGAGAAAGGAGCCCAGCTGGGGACCTTTTCTTTCTATTCAGAGGCTGGCCCTGCCTGGGGTGGGGGTGGGAGGGGACTCATAAAAGAAAACCCGAAAACAAGCCTGAATACATTTACAAATTACAAGGGAAAGTTAATGCTTGCAAGCAGTGTTGGTGCCAAGTCGGGCTTATCATATTTAGAATTTAACTCCACTTGGAAAGAAACTTTGTTTTTCTTCCCAGGGAAGTTAAAGACGGGGACAGAGATGGACTGGCCACTGTGTGGTAAAAACACCCAGCAAATCCCTGTCTGAGGATAAGCCAGGGCTTGGGAGCGGGCTTAAAGTCCCCTCGGCTGCTACTCCTCACCCACCAGCGTATCCATGTGACATGTTGCCACCAGTTATTATTATGAACTAGGAACCTCATCAAGTGGGGCCCGTAGCTTGGCATGCACGGCCCCTCCCCATGGAACCCAGCCCATCCCTGTGGTTTATGTCCCACCCTGCCTTCTTTCCCACCACCCACAAACCCTCCCCTCTTCGCATCCTTTGACTCCCCCTTAGACACTGGGAGGATTTCTAGAACATCCCATACCTGCTAGTGGGTCTGGCATGTCCTTGGCCCTCCAGTAAATGCCACTGCCCCTCCCCCTTCATCCTTTTCCCTTCTTTGCACAGAAATTCCCCTCCTGTAATAGGTCCTTAAGTTCCTGGTCCCTGATAGCTCCTTTAAGAAAACAGAGGTGTGATGAGAAGAAATGAGAGGCGAGGAGAGCCAGCTCTCACCATTGAGGGGCCCCTCTTCCCCAGCCTATTTCTTTTTTAATTTTTTTTTTTAATTTCAGAGAGAGGGAGAGAAAGAGAGAGAGATAGAAACATCAATGATGAGAGAGAATCATCATCTATCTGCTGCCTCCTGCACACTCCCCACTGGGAATCCAGCCTGCAACAGGAAAGTGCCCTGACCGGAATCGAACTGTGACTTCCTGGTTCATAGGTCAACACTCAACCCGAGCCACACCGCTGGGCAACCAGCCACACTGTTTCTTGAAAGTTGGAGATTAAGAACAATGAGAAGACTGGCAGCTGCCATTTGGTGCTTCTGCCACCTGCTGATCCTGATCGATGCATCATCTGTACACTTCACATCTAAAAAATACTAAGGCCCAGAGAGGTTGAGAGACTTGCTCATGGCCACACAGCCAATAAGTCTTGGGGCTAACATTCAAACTCAGGTACTTTTGAGTTCTCCAAGACTTACCCCCCTAACCTTTCCACTATGCAAAGCTGCTTTCCCAAAGACTCCCAGACGTCTGGTCAGCAGCAGCATTTGCCCCCAACATCTGTGGGTGGCCAAACAGTCTCAGGAGACGTGAGAAATCCCCTTTCTAGCTCCAGATGGCCCACTTGAAAACTAAATTTCTAGCAGAGTGAAAATTCCATTCCTTGTGCAGATAACGTAGCTGGTTAAATATCAGGCTGTGTAAGTCTCTGTTTACTAATAGATCAATGGAATGTGACCCCCTCAGGCCTTTACTGTACTTGAACATGCTGCAAAAACTATATCCCCATTTCAGAACCTCTATTGGGGGGCTGAGTGAAAAAAGGGAAGGGATTACAAAGTATACACTGAGTGGCCAGATTATTATGATCTCTGAACGCATAATAATCTGGCCACTCAGTGTATATCCTATAGAATAAAAGGCTAATATGCAAATTGTCCCCTGGACCAGGAGTTCGACCAGCAGGCAGGCTGGCCAACTGCCCATGTCCCCTCCCCCTGGCCAGGCTGGCCGGACCCCACCTGTGCACCAATTCATGCATTGGGCCTCTACTCTAACATATATATATATATATATATATATATATATATATATATATACACACACACACACACACACACACACACGCACACACACACACTGAATGGCCAGATTATTATGCGTTCAAAGATCATAATAATCTGGCCACTCATTGTAAATTGGCAGTCACAAAACAGTCATGGGAATGTCAAGTGCAGCCTAGGGAACATAATAATATTGTAAGAACTATGTACTGTGCCAGGGGGTACTTGAAATATTGGGGAGACACTTTGTAAAATATATGATTGCTATACACCTGAAACTAGCACAAAATACTACTGAATGTAAACTATAATTGAAAAAATAAAAATTTAAATTTTTTTTAAAGAACCTCTAGACCAGCACCATCCAATAGAACTTTCTGTATAAGGAAAATGCTCTAGGTCTACACCAGTGGTTCCCACAGGGGGGCACTTTGATTTTTAAGGGGGGGCAATTTGAGGATGGGTTATTAACTGAATTTTTTTTGCATTTCCTATTGTTCTAGGGGCCTCATATACAGTATATAAACATGCACTGTGACATTTATGCATTTCAGTTCTCTATTACATGTTTTGAAACTATTTTTTCATATCACTTCATATTATTTTTTTTAACAATTTCTTAGTGATTTCTTCCTCAGTGCTTCAACTGTCCTTTTGTTCTTTTATTTTTCTCTTTCATGGATGCCATGTTCTTTGGAAGCTTGTTTAGACCAAGTTCATGGCCTTTAGGGCTTCCTCCACGTGAATAGGAGTTCACTTTTTGAATAATAAGAATTATATATGTCATGGGCGGTGGAGGGGGGATCAGGATTTTAGAGATGCTAGGTGGGGCATGGCCAAAAAAAAAGATTGGGAACCACCGGTCTACACTGTCCACTATGGTAGCCACATGTGGTTTGAGGGCTTTTGAACTGCAGCTGGCTGGTGTATTGAAGGAACTGAACTTTTACCGTATTTACTTTTAAGTAATTTAAATTGAAAGAGCCACATGTGGCTCGTTGGCTGGTTGTTCACATATTGGACTGCGCAGCCTTAGAGGACTCTGGAAAGTGGATTGCAGGTGCCCACATTTTTATAATACTTTGCCTATGAACTCACTTATCTCCCTGGATCATAACTGTTTGTTTTATGTTTTGGCTACCTCACTGGGTTGTAAACTTTATGTCTTACTCATCCCGCTATGATCATTTATGAGCACCTGGCCCGGCCCACAGTGCTGCAAGTTGAATAATTAATGTAGGTTAAAGGGATGTGAGTTGGCATTTTCACCAGCATTATTGTTCTGGCTTTCTATCATCTAGTTTACCCTTCCTCGGGGCATTGCTGTTATGACTGGCTTGATTTCCAAATCTTCAAATGAAGCTCCGGCTGATCACTTTCCTCAAAGGAAATCACTTTTTAGCTGATTATTTTGGTTATTTGCCTCTAAATATTATTTCTCTAAGTCAGCAATTTTCAACCTTTTTCATCTCATGGCACACATAAACTAATTACTAAAATTCTGTGGCACACCAAAAAATATATTTTTTGCTGATCTGACCCCCCAAAAAAGTATAATTTTTATTCATTCACACCAGCAGGCTATTGTGTTGGCTGTTGTCATTTTTAATTTGACAACCTAAGGGAAAAGAGGTCAGTACCCTCGATTAAATAGTCAACTATTGCATGTTGTAAAAGTTCTTGCAGCGCACTGTTAAGAATTGCTGCTCTGAATGAATGGTGGTGCAGGGGTCAGAAAACTGCCCAGTACATTCTTACCTTCTCCAACTGAATGAGCTGCCCTCTCCCTGTGCACACTGCTGGCATTCTGAGACCTCTGGTCACCACCATCCTGGGGACACTTTGGTCTCTCTCCTGTGTTTAGTGCTCAATTTCCTATTTCTTGCCCTCTCCTCCTGAATTCTCTCTTCATTTGCTTGTTACATCGTCCAATAGCCTCCTTCCCAGGAGGGAAGATATATGGGTGGATGTTTTATATATCTGAAAATATATTTAACCTACCATCTCACTTAATTGGTAGTTTGGCCAGGTTTAGATTGATGTGTGTGTGTGTGTGTGTGTGTGTGTGTGTGTGTGTGTGTGTGTGTGTGTTTAATAAGTTTGAAACCATTCTGATCCCCAGCTCTGTGTTTTTATGATCTGAGTTTTTGGGGGGTTTTTTTGTTTTGGTTTGGTTTGGGTTTTTTCTGAAAGCCTGTAAGATCTTTACTTTTCTCTGGGAATAACAAATGGCCCTTTTTTCCCTTTGTTCAGTGTTCTGTATACTTACAACTGAAATATCACAATGTTGTATCTTGGCTTGAGTCTATTTTTATCCACTGTGTTGGTCATTTGGTAAGTGCTTTCATCTAGAAACTCGTGTCCTTCAGTTATGAGGATGTTTCTTATAATATTTCGTTGACAAAGTTTTCCCCACCCTTTGTTTGCTCGCTTTGGAGAACTCCAATTATATGGATATTGGACCTCCTGGATGGTCCTCTAATGTTTTTATCTTTTCTAATTTCATTTTCTATGTCTTTATCTCTTTTGCTACTTTATGTGAGATTTCTTCACCTTTTTCTTCTGGATTCTGTATTTCAAAGTTCATTTTTGCTGTTTTAATTTCCAAGAGCTTTTTTATTGCTGTTCTCTGATTTTTCTTAATAGCCTTTGGTTCTTTTGGTTTTTTGTTCTTTTTTTTGTAAGAGAACATTTATTTGATAAATCATAGAGTATAAAAAGTAATTCCTAAAAGAAATGGGCTTAGGAAACAAGTTATCGAGATAAAGGAAAGGCCTGTAGAGCTTGGGAGTGAGGAAGCGGATGGTAAGGTGCCTGGGACAGAGAGCACACTGGTTCCTCTGTCCTAAGGGTTTTAAGGGTGGCGATTTTAGGGGAGGCCCCAGGGGGAAGCTCTCAATAGACTACTCAACAGTTTTTTATTCTTTTTGGATGCAAGTGACATGATGAAAATTATTACTGCCAATTGTTTTGTTTTCTTCTCCCTCCTCTTTGTTTCCAGAGGTTTTCTTGTTGATTGGTTGCTTGGTTTCAATCTCTGTCTCTCCTGTGAGAGACTCTCCTCAGATGTCTGGAGAGGGTGAGAGGGCAGCTGCCAGCAATCCCAGAGTGAAGGGGCAGGGAGCAGGGGAGGGTCTCAGCATTTCATATTTACACACTTAACTACTTGGTTTGGGGTCCAGTACCCCTGCCCTTTGCTGTGTGTGCCCTACTGTGTTCCGGGTCCAGAAACCCTGTTTTACCCTTTCCAGGTGCCATACTTATATTCTGTAGTTGAGATGGAGAGTGGAAATCACCTGAAATCCGAGTGCAGAAAAGGATTTAGGAACCAACTGCTTTCTTTCTTTCTTTTTTAATATATTTTTATTGTTTTCAGAGAGGAAGGGAGAGGAAGAAAGAATTAGAAAAATCAATGATGAGAGAGAAGCATTGATCGGCTGCCTCCTGCATGGGGATCGAGCCTGTGCCCTTGACCAGAATCAAACCTGGGACCCTTCAGTCCACAGTCTGACGCTCTATCCACTGAGCCAAACCAGCCAGGGCCCAACTGTTTCTTAAACACCTTCCAAACTGTCCTGGTTTTAGCCCTTCCCTCTTCATTCCCACCTTCATGATGCCTTTAAAGATTCTACGCTCTGTATTCAGCTAGTCCTTGGTTATCTACATTGCTGATTTACTAGGTCAGTTACTGCACATTCATGGGCCATATATATATATATATATATATATATATTGATTTCAGAGAGGAAGGGAGAGGGAGAGAGAGATAAAAACATCAATGATGAGAGAGAATCATTGATTGGCTGCCTCCTGCACGCCCCCTACTGGGGATCGAGCCCGAAACCTGGGCATGTGCCTTTGACTGGAATCGAACCCAGGACCCTTCAGTCCACAAGACAACACGCTATCCACTGAGCCAAACTGGTGAGGGCACATTCATGGACTTTCTGTTTTATCTTCTCTTTTGCTCTCTCTATAAGTTTATGCCCATTTTTTTTAATGGAAGGTGGCTGGAGACATTTGTTCTCTCTGCCACTCTTCTCCCCATCCATCACGTCAACTCAGTAAGCTAAATGTTGAATTTCAGATCTCTCAAATACTGCACATGGTTCTCCTTCCAGCTCTCCTGTTTATGGAACCACCATTCTTCCTGTCTGTCTGCCTCCAAAAATAAGAATATTTTAATATTCCTTCTTTTGTAACACAGATCCCTGCTTTCATGGATTTCTGGCATTTTTCCTCTTACAATTCAGTACATAGCAAAAGTCCTACTTTGTATTCCTTTTTGAAGAAACAAAGATAATGAGATGCAACGATTGGAATCAAGGAACTTCCAGTGTAGTGGAAGGGGAGGAAGGTAGAAATTACTAAGAGATGATGAGGACTATGATGATTATGATAATGTTGATGATGAAGATAACAAATGAAAAATCTTAGCTAACCCTGTTGAAATTGCAGTTTGTGTCAACCACTGTGCTAGATCCTCTGCTGTGTTCTTTCACTCAGTCCTAACTGCTCTCTGAAAAAGGTACTTTTCATTGTCATTTTACACATAAGGAGACAGGTACTGAGGCAACAAACATTTTTCAGGGCATTATATATAATACATACATAAACCAATGTGCTAAGGGAAACCAGGGACAGTAGAAAATAATGTTTAACTTGAAAATCAATGAAAGCTTGGAAAAGTAGATTTCCAAATTTGTTTTTTCCTCTGGATTTCCTTGGATGGGACCACACGCCAGGATCTTTCATCTCTTCACTTAATTCAAAGTGTTAACCTTAGCAAGTCTCTCTGTACCTAACCCAGTGGTCAGCCAACTGCGGCTCTGTTGACTAATGAGTTTGCCGACCACTGACCTAGACTCTCGATTCCAATAATTACAGGCTGCTGTTGTTCCTTGTGATTAAATCCCCGCCTATCCTAACCCTTTTTGTGTTCCCTGATGACTACTAGCAGGTGAGGCTTTCAAATATATTGCCATCATGCTGTCATTCACTGCTCAACAACCTACTCTCTTTACAATCATGTCATGTTTGGTCTTCTGGGCCTGTTTTCTAGAGCCTCAGTAAGCTGGTGACGTATGCCAAATCCATCCTCCCTATCCGCAGCATGGGTCCCCTCCATTGTCTTTTTACACAAGTCGTATTCTTTGCTACCCTTTTGCTTTTTTCAATTTATTCTTTAAATTTATTTTTTATTGATTTTTAGAGAGAGGGGGAGGGAAAGGGAGAAAGAGGGAGAGAGACATCAATGTGAGAGAAAACATTGATCGGTTGGCCTCCTGTATGCCGCTGAACTGGGGATGGAACCCAAAATCTGAGTATGTGCCCTGACAGGGAATCAAATCAGTGACCTTTTAGTGCACAGAATGGTGCTCAACCAACTGAGCCACAACAGCCAGAGCACTACCCTTTTGCTTTTACTAAAACTTTCCTCGTTTGCCTAACTAATTTCTCATGGCCCCATTTTTCCATAAACTCTTTCTTGGCAGCCCAATCCCACTGGGATTTCTTTTTCTCCCAAGCTCCCATGATGCTTAGCACTGATTAGCTATACCAGTCATTGGTCCTCAACATGTACAACCCACTGTAATGTTAATGCTAGCTTGTCCAACAAATTAGTCATGCACCTAAGGCACCGGCAAAGCAAGTGTGCCAAAAATACTTTCTTTTGAAAGAATTTATTATTTCAAAAAATCATCCTAGGAAAAAATAGAATTTCTTTGAAGTGTCTTTTTTTATAGTTGTTTTTATTTTGATATCATGATCTTTACTATGCTTAGAGCTTATAAAGTTCTTACTCTGTCTCTGGATAGTGTTCATTTTCATCTTAGAAGGTTCTTGGGTAAATGGACCGTATTTTACACATCTCTGTATAATTGTACTCAAGGTAGACCCTCATTGAACATAGGATGTTTTTAACACATATGTCAATTTTTTAAAAAAGACATGCAATGTACCACCTAAATGTAAGTCAGCGTGTGAAGAAATACAACATGTAGATAAACAATGATGAAGCCAGGGCCCTTCCTTCCTCAGAATTTACAGTCTAATGGAGGGAATGTTATATAAATGAATTACTATCACCCAAGGCATACAGTGAGCAGACCCATCCAAGATGTTGAAGGTCCTATAGAAAATAAAAGAATAGAGTAGTTACCTTTAGTTAGATTCTTCTTTTTAATCTTCATGGAGGAAGTGATGTGTGAAATAAGTTTTGAAGGATCAGTAGAATTTTACAAAATATCGATGGGCATGGAGGCAAGCCAACTGGGGGAAATAACGTGCAAAAGCATAGAAACAGAACAATATAGACACATTTAGAAAATAGTGAAAAATCCAGGTTGGCTGGAAATAGGTGTGGCTTAAGGAGTTTCAGAGGTAATGCTGGAAGGCCAATGGTGAAAGACCGTGAATGCTTAGCTGAGTTCACTAAAGACTGGTAGGCAATGCAGAACTACTTAAGGCTTCTTAACAGGGGAGTGGCTTGTAAGATAAGAGCATTTTTTTTTTAATTGTGTCTATAGATAGTGATTTATTCTAATAATCGATAAATTGGTAAAAGTCTACACATTTGCTTTACTTTCAAATTCTAGACATCATTTTCATTATAAGCAAAGCTATTCTCTAAAGTATGTATTTTGTTATAATATTTTAAATGTGTTCATTGAAACTTTATTGATATGTCTCCAAGAAGCAAATGCCTTGAATTTCTTTCTGCTTAATTGAAACCTTACCCATCAGAGAAGAGACGTGTTGTCAAGTAATGTTTGTCAACAGTAATAAAGAGCAATAGCTTTGGGTTATTGAACAATTCCAACATGCCCAGCATGGGCTAAATAGCTCACATGTTGTGCCATTTAAATCTCGCTGCAATCTTATTTCATAGAAGAAATACTGAAGTTTGGGTAAATTGTTCATTGAATGGTGAGTGTCAGGAGCTGGGCCTGGTGACTTTCAGAGCTTGTCTGCCTGGCTGACTGTTCCAGATCAGGAACTCCATCCCCCATATCACTGCCTGGCGCCTCTGAGGAAACGCTCGCCTCTGTCACTTTGTTGATGCAACTTGGCTATGACACGGAGGCAACTTGCAGACCTCAATTTTCAACTTTTTTTGTTGTTATAGGAAGAGAAGTTAAACTTCTAGAGAAACCTAATGGACAATCTTCACAACAGGTAAGCTATTTTCTTGTTTTAATGTTGTGGGGGGAGGGCAAGTCTATTCTTTCTACTGCCCATTAAATTTTCGATTACTCGGTCTTTCACTACAGTTTTTATTACCTAAAACATTAAAACCAGTAGGCAGAGTAAACCCCAAAGTCTATATCTTTCTGGCACATTCAGGTTTGAGTAGAACTCGGTTTCCTTTTTACTTCTGTTGTTTGGGGCTACAATTCTCAAACACGTGAGATCCAACTAGATCTTCACCCTGAAAGATTTTCAGTTATTCTATCTCCCCAGGCATGTGGGGTTTCTCCAATAAAGACCATCCCTCCCACATAGTGATTCTTAAAGTATGTTCCCAGAACCAATATCATCAGCCTCACCTGGAACTTGTGAGAAATGCAGATTCTCGGGCCCCACCCCAGTCCTGCTCAGTCAGAAGTCTGGGAATAAGGCCCAGCCTTTCAGGATATTCTGGTGCACTCAAGGTTAGGAGCCAGGCCCTAGGATTGCAGACCTTCCTTTCTTTTATTTGTCTCTGGGTCTTCACCCCAACTCCCTTACCATTTCCATCCTCAGCCCGACATGGGGATAGGATCTGTTGTCTACTTACTCCAGTGGAACCAGCCTGTTCTCCCTACTGGGATCCTGAAAGTAGCGTGTGCATTATCCTTGTTTGCCTCTGCAAATTCTAGATGATCAAGCTGCCTCCTTGATGTAAAATCTTATCTACCTTTATCTTGCCTCATTAGAGGGTGCATTTAAGAGAGAGGGTGTAAGAGGTGGCATCCCCGCCTCCCTGTCGCATTCCTGCGATCCTGAGCTGGCACTGCATTCCTCCTGGGGTGCACCCTGGACCCCACCCACACCATTATCTGCTCACCTTCGCTTACAAGCCTCTTCTAATCTTCCCAAGGTTACTCAGGCACTCCCCACCTTATGTAACATATGGTATAACATTTCAATATAACACGTTATTAGTCATGTATTTATATAACTGTCTCCTTTTCTGGACTGTAAACTCCTTCCAGATCCCTGGAATCAAGTCCAGTACTTGGCACATCATATAGATGCTCAAGACATGTTTGTTGCATGAATGAGTGATCGGGCCTTTAACAGACAGGGGAGGTCTTCTGCCTTTTTGTGTCCTAATAATTGGTAGAGAGTCTAGTCTCCAGTAGGAACTTTATTCAGTCTTTTCAAATGCAAAATCTATTTTTACTTTAATTCAAAAAAACATTGGGATCCCAATTCTGCACACCGTGGGTCCTCTGCAGATATGGGACAGTCTGTTTTTTCTTGTCCTCTATTTTAGACTTCCAGCCCCGAGTCCACATTTATAAAAAAGGGGATTGGGGGAGGAGCTGGACCCTTGCACACCCCATAGGCTCCTTCCTCTCCCAGCCTCTCCTGTAGAATTATTGTCCACACATACAGGTGGGAGAGAGAAACCCAGATTCCCCCATTTGGGGGTTGGTGAGCAGTCATTGCATCAAAAGAGACCTAAATAGAATTGCAGGAACCTTGGACCCCACGGTGGTCTGACCAGACGACTGAATAAACCTCATGGCCAGCTTACAGGGGACACTAATTGTCTCAAATATTTACCACGTTACTCCCTCCCTAACTTTGCTACATGGCAGAACACCTACACTATGTGTGCCCTAATTCTCGTGTTTCTGAGACCTTTCCCATACCTAGTCCCTCTCTTGAAATTACCGTAGATCAAGCATGTCAAACTCACGACCTGCGGGCCGCATGTGGCCACAGCGAATATTTTTGCGGCCCATCCCATATAACGGTGTGAGCAGTTATTTACAGTTATGAAAGGAAATACGTCTCCTGTCAGGTCCAGAATTACTGACATTCACCTTGGGTCAGTTTTGAAAATAATCACTGCAAACAAGATTTCCCCCAAAGTAGGAAAGATTAGTAACAGAGAAGAGATGCCAAGTGTCAGGTAGAAAACATTAATTTTATCATTGCTCTTGTTCTTTTTTTTATATATATACTATACTTTTCTAAATAAATCTATGTTTCTAGGAAAATTGGAGCTTTTGTGTTTTTTGCGGCCCACATAAATTTAAACCTTGTTTATTTGGCTGGTGTTAGCCTTTGAGTTTGACATGCTTGCCATAAATTAAATACTGAAACCACTATATACTGCCATCTGGTGGTGAATATGTAAAACCACACCTACCTGCTTTTTATTGCATAATCCAGTGGACTCAGAAAACAGAACCTACCAAGACAGGTGATAGTAATACAATAGGAAATATTATATAATAGATGGAATTACTTATTATATAATCAGGAAATATTGATAATGAATACAATAGCAACAGTGCTAATAATAACCACACTGTACCACTTTGTAACTTTTATATCCATTTACTTATCTATAAAATACTGGTTTCCACCTAACAGGGTTAAGTTAAAGTGAATGAATACATGAAAGTTCTTAAAACGGTACTTGGTGCACAGTCAATACTGAAATTTTAACTACTTATTATAGTTATTAATAAGCACTGGCAGTGTGCCAGACATTTATAGTGAATGCCTTACATACTTTCATCTCATTTAATGTTCCAAGTGATCCTGACAAACAGGAACTGTTATCAGTCCCATTTTGCAGATTAGACAACTGATGCTCACAGAGGCTAAGAAATTTGCCCAGAGCTCACAAAGCTGATAAGGGGTGAAGGCAGAATTGGAACCCACAACTCTAAATTGTTCATTTAGCCACTCTGCTGAACTGCCTGTGTGGTGTGATGGATCTCCCCAAATGTTTATATAAATGCCATCCCGCCCCACATATCTACCCCCCCCCCCCCCCGCCACAGAGTGCCCTGATCTGGGTCCTCCTCCCTCCCAGGGACCTTGCCGTGACACCCACTCTCTCCCCATCTCGGGGCTTCAGGGTGTGGGACACAGTTCCAGAGGAGATGGGCCGGGGGGAGGGGGGCGGAGGGGAGCTTTCTGCTGTCAGTCAGGATCATGGATCAGGTGAGTGTGGACTTGGGACCCAACACACCTCAACGGCAGCGCGATGGGGTGTTGACAAACCGTTGAGCGGGGTTCCCACCTGTAAAGGGTCACGTTGGTGCCTGCCTAGCAGTGGAGTTCTCAGGACTCAATGAGGTAACTGTACTCCAGGCTGAGTTCCCTTCTTCCCGAAGTCACTGTTGAGATCATTAGATTCGATGCCGAAGAAAGCCCTGGTGCCATGGACTCCTTCTGCAGCTGAAGAAAAGGAATCCAGAGATTCACCAGCTTCCCCACATCCGGGGCTGGTGCCAGAGCTGTTGCCAGGACCCACATGTCCTACACCGGCACAGACTTCAGGGGCTGCGTTCACCCAAACACCACATTACATGTTAGCTTAGAGCACAGAACTCCACCAGATGATTAGGACTGTCATCCTCACAGTTGTTTTCCCCAACATGTTCCACAAAACACAAGCTGTGTTGGTTGTTAATAGTCTTTTAAGGAACAAGAAAAGTTCTGGGCTCAAGTAATTTGGGGAAGTACTAGGCTAGGCAGAGTGAAATCGTTCCTTTTCATAACTCTGAATGTGTTCATCTTTATTCTCTGCTGTACCCAAACCTACCTGACCAAGGAACCCTTTCTTTAGGGGGGACCTACAAACACATCCCTGCACACAGATGGCCCATCAAAGCCAGTTCTAGGTGATGCTAACACCTGTATCGTAGACATCGGCTACCGCGAGTGCAACTATGGACCGTTGGAAGGTGATAATAAAGGGCTCCATAGAGTCTCCAGGTTTCTCACAATTGATGAAGCTCAGCCGCTTTAGGAGAAAGGGAAGCACAGCAGAAAAATGTGGCCCAGAGAGTTTGCAAAGCCTGCCGGGAAAGGAGGAACTGGCTCTGCTGAGGAAATAGATTGGGTAGTCAAGAATGTATCTTCCTTTGCCAACTGGAGATTCAGCCTGCGTGGTCGGTGAAGGGGGCAGGCAGTCTTTCCTCTCGTTTATGAAGCACCTGGTAGTTATTTTCATTCATTCCCCTTTGAGTCTGAGAGCTCGGTATCCAGAATCGGCTCCCTAAATATTTGTCGACTTCACCTGCTGACCAGGTTACGTGAGATCCCAACTATTTTCTATAAACATTGGCAAGTTGGATTTTCAACACGGAGCTGTACTTTCCATGTTTGATTTTATTCTGTCTCTCTTCCAAGCACTTCAGCTCCGATAAACTCTAACCACTTCCCAGCAGCTGCTCTGAAAGCTCGCTGAACGGAACCCCTGAAGTGGAACATTCTTGACCTTGGGATCACACACGGGAGGTTTGGCTGTTTCCTGGGGAAGGTTGAGGTGGGGGGGGGGGGGACCAGGGTTCCTCCCATTTCTCTCAACTCTTGCACTTGGCTTTTCCTTTTGGGCCACCATTCAGGACAGTGTGAGATTTGATCATAGGAAGGGTAGACTCTCTACAAGAATAATAACTTCTAAAATTCCATATGGGTCACTCACTCTTTGGCACATGGCACTTACCAGTCATTGCTTTGTTTGAATAACAAGATGAGGTGCTCCTTAGTGTGAGCTGGCCTTGCGGCTGGGTGAGGCATTGCCTGTGAGGAGCCTGTGTTTAGTAGGGCAGCAAACAGCCGGCAAAACCCCAGCACTAGACGCTAATTCCCTCTTTATACGGGGCAGCCATTGGACAGGGACTATGCCTGTGCCTTTGAGGTGCAGGCCTGGGACTGCCTGTTGAGAACAGGTCTTCAGTAAATACTTAGAATGACAGCTACATTCAGAAAGGTCTGTGGGATTTCAATAAGCTTATCTACTGTCTTAGTTCTGTTTATGAATTTTATTTTATATAAAATTTTATAATAAAATTATTTAAGTTAAAAACAAAAGAATCCTCACATACCCTATTACCAGAGTCCCCAAATGTTGACATTTTCCACACTGAGTTTATTCTCTTTCTTACTACACAAATTCACACACACATACACACACATTTTTTTCCTGAATCATTTTAACAAGTTACAGATCCCATGCTCTTTACTGCCAAATACTTTATTTTACTGTGTATTTCCTAAGAACAGGGTCATTTTCTTATATAGCCCCCAGTACAATGATCCAAATCAGGAAATGAACATTGATTTAATTCTGTTAGCTAATCTTCACAGGCAGCCCTTCCCGCCCCCAGGAGCCTTTTCCTATATTCCCTTCACTTCCTGGTGAACTTTCAGTCAATTTCTGCTTGCTTAGCAAACTGGTGGCTCTCCCCTCTTGTCCCTTCTTCCCACCTCCACCCTCTCCGCCTTAGGAAACAGGGTTTTCCAGCAAGGAGACTTGCTAGTAACTGATGGGACGTTGTCATGTCCATCTTCAAGCACCGGGCTGTGTAATGGCCACACCAAACACAGGACAGAGTCAACCCCCAACGTGGACTCCGGGAGCTGGCAGGTGCCAGTGCCGCTGGACACGCCCCCTAATGGTGTTTGCTTTTCCCCTGTGTAAACGGGAAGGATCTGCCCTTTGCTTCTCTGTTGGTTTTTTCTACTCCAAAGAGAAAGCACATTTCCACTCTGCTCAGTCATAAAGGGCACCGGACAACTGGTTTCCCACCTGTGAGCTAGCTGTCACCAAAGCGGGGCAGAGAAAGCAGACAGTCTGCCCACTCTTAGCTCAGTCTTACCCTTTTGGAGTATTTTTCCCATTTGCATCCACGGATCACGCAGGTAATGGGTGTTTCCTTTTTGCACCCAGCAAAGAGAGGACGCCTTCCTAAAAGCAAATATAGAAGTGGGGGTGACATGAAAAGAGAAATAACTTGGCTTTGAAATTAGGAATCATTAAACAAGGACGAATCATTGTAGATACGGGCAGGCCGGGCTCAGCTGTAAATACGTTAGTTAGTCCCCACCCTTTCCATCAGCCATCACACAGCCTTGGACGCTGGAGCCGGTTTCATTGAGCTTGGGAGAGGCTCGGAGCATGGCCCTCCGGCCGGGCCGGGACCAGGTCTGTAGAAGCCCAGGTGGTGTGCCCTAGAGGGGGCAGTGGGAGGAGAAGCCAAACTGGAAATTTGATCCCGAAAGGGGACAGTCATCAAAACAACCTTCACAGTTATGTGGTTTTGAAGAAAAATATAGACCCTGTGGTTTTCCTGAGGGAGCGGGAGGGGTTCTTAACAGCCACAGATGATGACGTGTAAATTCTGTAAGAAACAGGGAGGTGCTGGCTCTCCCGCTGGGCTGTTAAATCTCAGCAGTCATTGCACCACGTTGCTTACGTGGCCACAGCCACTGCAGCAGAGGGTGCGACAAACGCAGCCTGGCCAGGGCTCCCCAAGGTGGACCTGAGTCAGTCTCCCCATCGCTAGGAACACAGGTGTCGCTCGAGACGTGCCTCTGTCTTCCTGCCTTCCTCCCTCTCAGAAGGAAACCTCCCCCTGGACAACTCTTGAACTCACCATCCTAAGTTGACCTCCCTGATATTTTTCAGTGATTGATATTTTACAGTTGCTTCAATTACGTTATTCTCACCCACGGTCTGCCCTCTCTCAAACACTTAAAAACCTTTTTTTTCTTTGAGGTTTTTTTTTTCTTTTTTGCGGGGGGGGGGGGGGGGCGGCCTTTCCTGGCTGATTTTTTTTTTTTTTAAATAGAGACCAAAGGTAGTGCTAGCATGGATGGGCAGGATTTTAGAGCAGGGTGTGGACGGGAAGGGGTGAGGGGAGGACAGGGGTTGGTGGAGGACAGGAGGTGCACGTGGTTCTTTTCATGCCATTTGTCCAGCTAAATATATGAAATGTTAGCAGAAAATGAGCATGAAGGGGGAGCAGCGGCTGGAAACAAAACCCAGGGGTAATTTGTCTGAGAGTGCCTTGAAGGAGGAAAAGCTTGTACTCACATATTCCCTGGCTAAGCCCCCGGTGGTTTCTCTGCCTGTCCATCCTCTGTTGCACTTGGGGTTTGTGTCTTTCAATCGGTGCCACGTTGGTAGAAATATACCATTTGGCTCTTATGCCAGAAACAAGCCTTACTTGGTGCTATTAATGCTCTTGAGCGTCTGTGTATGTTATGGCTACTAGATTACATCTTCCTTAGGTGCAAGGCCTCCATCTTTTTTTTTTTTTTTTTTAAGCATGCTGTACCCAAACAGAGCTGAATAATAAGCAAATGCTTGGTATGAATATTAACTTGTATAATCCCCGGCTACACTATGTACTAGTATATTATTATCCCCGTTTACAGATGAAATAGCTGAGGCCTAAGTCACACAGCCAGTAAGAGGCTGAGCTGGGCTCTGAACCAGGTGAGCCAGGCCACACTCCCCATCTCACATCTGTGAGCACATCCGCAAAGATTTGTTTGGTTGGTTGGTTTTGGTCATAGGAGGCAGCATTCACAAGTTGCAGAGGTTGGGATGTGGCTGTTTTGGGGGTGGGGCATTTTTAGCCTCCATAGGAGGTTATTTGTGGATTTATCAATGTCAACCTAGTCCCTTGTAACCAACCAGCCAGTCTGTACTACTGAGAAAACACCAGATGTTTTCTCTGTGGGTAAAGGCCTGTGAAGCAGCATCCTGGGAAATTCTTCCATGACTGGAGGCAGTAACCCCATCAACAGCGAGCGATCTCTCTCCGTTTCAAGTGCACGCGTCCTGTGGACATAGAGGGACGGGGGCTTTGGCTTGTCTTTGAGAAGGTTGCAAATGTTAGAAATGGAGAATGACTCAAAGGAAAGACCGGAACAATGTAGTCGATTTCCCATGCAGAGAAGGTTTTATTCAGAGGGCAATTTGCAGGGGGGAAATAAAATGCCACCTTGGGAAAAGGCAGGAGACAGTGGGCAGGTGAGAAATGAAAGAAGCACAGACCTGAGTCCACCTGCCACCAGGAAGCCCACTTGAACTGCGGGAGTGGAGTCCACGAATTGTGGCCAAAATCAGCCCAGCAATGGGAAGGGCAGAGCAGGAGCAGGTGCGTCCAGGTGAGGCTTGTGATGATGGCCCGGCTCTCACCTCCTCGGGACTCTAATGTGGGACACATAGGTCAGCTGCCTCATCCTGAAGTCCTTGAATACTTGAGTAGCTAATCCCTGGCAGGGACACCTCCCCTCTCTCTTACACCTCCTGCTGCCCCCTGGTTAGGCTGCCGTGTCCCCCAAAAGAATGCAGGCAGTAAAATAGAAAACATACAGGTCTTTTCAGTCCTGCCTTTCTCTCCCCACCGTTCTTCAACCAGTGTTTCCTCATTTGCAAAATGCAAATGACATATGAAACTCCCAGGGTTGGAGAAAGGGTCTGGCACAGAGACAAGTATCAATAAATGTTTGATAGCTCAGGATCGGTGATTTCCGATACATCAGGGCATTCCAGTGCCTCCCTGGCCCACGTTATCTTTCTGCCAAACACTGTGACTCCACTAACTTGTGAGTAGCTAGGAAAGAAAAAGCAAGCCTAATTGATATGGAAATGTTATTCACTGTGTTTTCTCCCTTTTGTGTTTTCTTTCCCAGATGATAATAAAAATTAATCCAGATGGGGTGCAGGTGCTGTAAAATGATACAAAGGTAAAGTTGGGGGGAAATACCTCATTCGAATGGAGGGAGTCAGGATTCCCATGGAGGCCCTCCCTCTTAGAGACCCTGTGTTGATTCTGCATTTATCTAGTTGGGGCTTGACCGGCATTGCCAGGAAATTAAGAATTTGGAACTGCTTTGATGTCCTGTAAGAGGACATGTGGCCTAGATATTAAAACCCCTTTTTTGTTGTTGTTGTTGTTGTTGTTCTCTTCTCAGAGATGTGGGGAACTCCATCAATCTCTGAGACTGAATTTGGTGTGGGCTGAATTTACATTTCTCCAGGGAGTAATGCAAAGCAAAGCTTCGGTTTTGGCGGGTGCCTGAAATGGCATCGATGCAAATAAATCGCCCTAGTCACATGTGTGCTTTTAATTCTTTCCAGATTCTATCCCAGAATGTGGGTAATAGGAACAGAATTCTCTATAAAATAAAGGGGGGAAATGACTTTAACTAATGATTTTGCTTCCTTAAACAAATTTATGTGTTATTATAGTTCTATTCCATATGTATATACATATACATATGTATTATTATCCATATGTAAGTATATACACGACACATACATACATGTGTAAATGTCACTCCACTGTAATCATAATGCGATGTTACACTTTACAAACAATATTTATTATAAGTATCTTTCATGCTAGTCCAGACTTCATATTTATCCTTTTGATGACTGTATAACATTCCATCGAGGGGATATACCATCCGTACTTAACCAGTTATTTCCCTGATTCTGCACATTTCTTTTCTTTTCTTTCTATTTACCTTTTTTTTTTTTTTTGCTTTTTTTAAAATTCCATGAACTTTGTTCTGTACCTTCTTCCCACTGTCTTTTGAATCTTAAGATCTATTTCCAGTGACAGAACATTTTTATGCCAACTATATCTGTTTGATTTGGATACACATATAGGCTTACCTAAGTAACTAAACACAGACATTAACAGGAAGAGAAGAAGCAGAGCCTGTAGTAGAAATTATTGATAATGGAAGTTAGTGATTAATAAAGTGATGAACAAATAAGTCAATAATCCACCTGACTGATCTTCATTATTCTCGCCCCAGCTATCTCTTCGATCCAGTCCAAGTGCCCTCCCCGGGCTATGTCAACGAAGTGAGCAGCTGCAAGCTGGATGAAGAGGACACGGTTAAATTAAAAGGCAAACAGAGCGGCGAAGTCCAGGTGCCTAAGAATGACCTTCAGAGGGAGGGCCTGAGGAGGACGGGGAGCAGAAGCAGGAGAGCTGGGCCGCAGGAGCCCTGCTGGGCTCCCCAGGGGCCGCACCCTCCAGGGGACACGGGAGGGGGGCCCTGTGCGGAGAAGACTGGTGGTGCCGTCAATGGCATTGGGCCTGCTGGGGATCCTGGGCCCCCCCAGGGTGGCACGGGTTCCTGGGCCAGTACCGCCAACAGCGTGCCCCCAACTCACCCCTTCCTCGAAAGAGGGGACCCCAGGGAAACGGACAGTGCACTGCCGGTCTCGGGAGAGACCCTAGTCGTCGGGAATGGAGACTCCAGAGTTTCTTCCAAGGCTGAGTGTCCTACCGTGGACGTGCCGGACCATGTCCCCCAGATACCAGCCCCGGACTACCCTCCACACCGGGGCTCTGCTGGAGACCACGTGGATCACGGAGAAAAAGATGAGGTTTTCCAGGGCCAGCCCGAGGAGGAGCGCCCGGAGGAAGCGCACCCAGGCGCGGGGGAGCAGGGGTTGCACCTGCCCTTCTCCTTCCCGGGGAAGAGAAGCTGGGATTCCTTAAACGAGGCAGTGGCCGCAGAGGTCCTGAGCGTCCACTTTAAAGAAGAGGACCCCGCCCCGGCCCCGCCTGTGGCCGATTGGAGAAACGGGTGGGAGGACGCCCACAGCATCCCAGGAGACGCGAGTGGGGAGGCGGAGGAGGAAGACGCGGAGGTGGCGGAGGCCCTGGCGGCCCTGGCAGCGGCCACTGCCGGGGAAGACGTGGACAACGTGGATTAGGGGAGGGGATTCGCGCGTGCAATGGAGCTGGTGTCACCAGGGGCGTCGGGGTGTGATCGCTCCGCAGAGCTGAGCTGAACCTGCAGCGCGGTGCAGCCCTGCCTGTTGTTTACAGCCAGCCTCGTGCTGATGATGGAGTGCCCGTGCGCCGCTCCTTCGGTACTGAGAGCGCCCCTGTGGAGACGGCCCATCACTCAGGACACTGGGACAAAAAGCAGAGTGGGCCATGGTGCCGCTGTCTGGAAATTAGCCCCTTCGGCAACCCCGCCCCCGGCCCTGTCCCCACAACATCTGGTGCAGCTGTGCTTGAGAATTCTCTCAATCCCAGCGCTCCACCCCAGAGCACAGACTCCCGGAACAGTCTGTTTGACTGTCGTTGTTTTTGTTGTTGTTAATCCTCACCCGGAGATATATTTCCCATTGATTTTTAAAGAGAGTGAAAGGGGGGGGGGGAAAGAGCGAGAGGGAGGGAGACATCAATGTGAGACACATCCATTGGTTGCCTCCTGCAGGCCCGGAAGGCCAGGATCCAACCTGCAACCCAGGTACATGCCCTTGACAGGGAATAGAACCTGTGAACCTTCAATGCGCAGCCAGCCAGAGCCACACCAGCCGGGGCTTGACTGTCAATTCTTTATCTTGCTTTTGAGAGCCAAATGTTAACCCCAACCTGGAAGAGGTAACTACCCCACTTAAAGTGCCTACTGTGTGGCCAGAGCGTGGCCTGCATTCAGGGACAATCACCCAGGGAACTAGTAACTAACCACTTGTTTGACAGGAGGTAAGCTCAGTGGCATTGAGGGAGGAGCTAAACAATGGTTAGTCGTTGGCTGTGATATTAAGGCACCTTGACCTTAACTTTTTTATATTACTTTTTAATCTCCTTTGGGATTGGGGAGGCTGGTCAAAATAATTGTTGAAACTTCTTATGTCATATTTGGGTTTGAAGTTTATGAGATTTGGAACAGTGAAGAGAGATAGAGAGTATTTTATGCCATTTAATGCCTGATTCTGATTAAAATATAACAACCTATGTGGTTGCCTGTATTAATTCAATGGCGCTTCTAATATTCCCAGATGGAGTGTCAATGACCTTTGATGGTGGTTGTTTGTGCGTTTGTTTTTCGATTTAAAGAGCCAGACTTCTCAATCACACTTGAGGAGGAGACCAGGGTACTTCGCTGAGAATGGCTCTGGCTCTCTCTGTCCTCGGGGTTCATTCAGATTCTTGACAACATGACTACCTGTGCCTTAAGGATAAATGAGTCCTCGGGGTTTTCACCTTCTAATTTACAAAAACAAGGACAGCTGTTCTGACATGGCTCGATGGGGAATTTATAGGATGGTCAAGACTATCTAGAAAAATATAAACATGGAAGATGCTTTAGTTTGGTATTTCATAACAAGTTCTGAAATCTGACTGACCTTGGTTTGATTTCTGACTTTGCCAGGTGACCTCGGGCAAGTAATTTATCCCTTCTATTTGCCTATCTGTTAAGTGAGAATAAGACTAGAAGGTACCTGTAAAGATGGCACAAGGTTATGCAATGCTTAGCACAATGCTTGGCAAACAGTAGGCACTCAGTAAAGTAAGTCTTAGTTAAAAACCTCCTTTAAACAAATTTTACATCCTCACAACTGAAAATGTTAGTACTGTGAAGTATATACGTCATCATGCATTTGGGTCGTTATTTAACATAAAACATGATTTCTGAGCCTTCCAGCATCTTTAAGGATGGTACCCTAAGAAATAAAGACATACATTATCCTGGGTTTGTATGGTGACAAGCCACCTCTACATACAAGGTTAGTCAGAACCTCTAAAAGATAAACTGTTGGCATCGTTAATGCATGTGTTTGCTATTGTATTTAGTACACCAAATGCTTAATATTTCAGAGAGGTTCCTTCAACAATTTCCCACGTGCATCTGCTGGGATTAGGTCCAGCTGCATGTGAGAAATGGCTTATAAAGACAGAGCTTTATTTACCTCTTATGTCAAAAGTCTGGAGGTAGCATTTCGGGCTGGTAGGACGTTCCACGGTATCAGTGACACATGCTCCTTCTATCATCTTGGCTTTCTTCTCAAGATCACTGTGTGGTCCGTAATGGCTGCTGTTTGCTTTCCATGTAGGAAAAAGAATAAGGACAGTCATTCTGACATGGTTCAGTCCCTCTCTATGAAGGACCTCCCAGAAGTATAATCCAGCCTTCCTACTTATCCCTCATTGGTCAGCATCAGTCACTTGGCCACACCTCGCTGTAAGAAAGGCTAAGAAAACTTACCTTGAATTTTGAGGTGGTCAGCCTTCAGTCTTTGCACATCAGGTCTTCAAAGCACAAGAGCCTGGGATAGAGCCAGTTAGCAAGAGGTTAAAATTGTATTGGCATTTAGTGTAACACAGAAGGGGTTTATGCCGTAGGCCCAGGGGAAGGAGGACTGGGCAGCTACAGCTATCTCACCTCTCCCCTGGCATCTCTCTCAGAAGGCAAAAGGAAGGAAATTCAGATGAGGGGGGCAGGGGAGGCCTTAGTCAGACAGCCTCTTTCCCTTGCACAGAAACACACTTCTGCATATGTACCTGGTTTTCCATTTTAGGGCTGCTGTCGATATTTCGCCATGACTCACAACCCTGCTAAGTGTTAAATATTCTTTTTCTGCAAAATAATGGCTTGAAAAGGTTAACAGATGACCAAGAATTTCAAGTTTTTTGGTGGTTGTTTTTTAGGCAATCTGGCCCCTTTGGTCTTTGCCTCGGTGTCTAGACTCCACCAGAGGGTGTCAGAGCAAGTCAAGATCTTTAGGTTGAAAAAACACTGCAGACTTAGTTTTATCCGCCAGGTTGTCCAGCAGCTGCCTGGGTGTCCTGCTCTGTGCAGTGTCTTCCTTCTGGAGCCGGTGCCACGGCTGACCAGAAAGTATGTGAGCCTGTCCAAAACGCTCTGGTCCACGTGAAAGCTCAGACTCACTCTGAATGTCAGGCCCGGCCAAGGTGAGGAGTGGACACCACACACAGTTCATGATCTCCGCAAACCTCACCAAGTGGGTATTTACCGTGCTAAAGCTTGATTTTTTTAAAAAATAATTCTCTGTTGTTGAAAGTATTACATATGTTCCCCCTTTTAACCCCCTTGATCCCCTCCAGCCTGCCCCCACCCCCTGCCCCAGGTCTTCAGCACCCTATTGTCCGTGTCCATGGGTTATGCATATCAGTCAAAGACCTGTATGCATACATGCATAACTTAAAGCTTCATTTTGATTGAAGATCAAACGTATAGGCTTCCTGAGCTAAGGAAGTGGTATTTCTCTTTGTACTGGAGGAAGTTGACTATTATAACAATATGAAAGTAAACCCTTTCTCCTGGTTTCCAAGGTAGACAGTGGCACATTGTTCTGTCTAACCAGATCCCCAGTAGAATGAAGGGAATTAGGCTTCTCAGCCCTCACCCATGTGTCTGGGCTGGTAGTGCTGGCCACTCATCTTTCCCTCTTTCCGCCTCACCCTGCCTCTGATCCTGTGCACCCTTACCTCGCCTTTTGAGTCTGATGTTTAGGAGGCGTCTGTATTTTCTGCTTTTAAGCATTTTTAGAATAGTTGATATAAAACAAGGATAAAATATAACCAAGAGACCGGAGGTAGACAAAGAATTTCACTCACCTCCCTTATCAAAACTACACAGTCCAAACTAACACCCGGGAGATAGTTGGTAGACAGGCTGATTGGAATATTTGTTTCTTGCTACTTGATAAGCAAAACCATAAAATTTTCTTATGACATTAGTTACCAACTTAAAAAAATCCCACAAAAATAATTGCATTTTCAGAATGAAAACATTTTCCTCCTTTTTCATTCTTCAAATAGTCCTACGGCTATGGAGAATGGTGTGAGTAAGCCTTGGTACTTACATAAACAAGGAAGGTTTCACGGGTCAAAGAGGGTTGACGGTCTCATCTCAATAACTAACATTCTCTGTCTTAAATGTTGATGCTTATAAAAAAATAAAAAGTGGCCCATTTATGAAGCCATACGATCATAGGCTCTCAGATTTTCATGACATCAACCATGAGCCAGGAGACAAACCAAGGACTGTTACAAAATATTAAATAAAAGTTTGTAAGAGAAAGAAGTTATTACAAGAAAAACATTGGCAAAGACCACATTTCAAAATAATTTGCCAAATAATACAAATAGCGATATAGAAATCTTATTCAGCAATAATTTCTGGGAGTCACCAAGTTACAGTTTTTTGCTTTTAAGAGTGCAAATGTAGCTTAACCTTTTTTAAAAACCAGCATGGTTTTGTGAATGCATCATCCCACATAGGTCCACCATGACCCTGTGAGTTATGGTATGATTACCCCACTTCTCAGATGGGGCAATGGAGGCTCAAAAGCTAGCTCATTTACAGTCACACAACCAGCCAGTGTCAGGACCTCAACTGAACTGAGATTGAATAACAAACTGGTCCTTGGAAGGAATACATAATACAGCCTCCCTGTGGAGACAGCCACATTGCCAGTAGACAAGAAGGGCTGAATCAAAATGTGAAATGTCCAAGAAGAGAGAGCCTGTGTTCTCCGTTATTTCAGGGAACGCAACCGTCACCATGAATGAATTCTGAGAGCTGACAGGTGAGAGAACTTGAAAACTAAACGGTGGAGAGAAGGACAATGCAATTTTGGAAAAGTGAAGTTACGTGCATTATCAATTGGGTAAGAAGGTGTGTGTTTTTTTCTGGTTCTGAGGAGGAATGTAATAAAGAATTTAACAGTTAGAGTCAAGAACTTGCCTGTAAGATCTCTGAGACTACCACTATCAATGATGATAGTTGAGGTTTAGCAATGATCATGGGACCATGGATTTCTTACCTACAGAGCATGAGGTGGGCCCAGGGGCCATACTTGTTCGCTGCGTGAACAGACAGTAGGATGTAGCTTGAGATTCCTTTCCTGGGTCTTGTCACCTGTAAAGCAGAAGTGATGGCTATGCCTCCCTCCGGGCTGTAATGAGACATATGAGATACAGAGTAGAAAGTGATTAGTACATACCCAGCACGAGGTAATTACTGATTGGTGTCATTTTATTACCCAGTAAAAATAATTTGACATTGGACCCCTTTTTATGAGTAGCACTCATCACTTTAAAAAATTTTGTGTATTCCTTTCTAACATTTTTTATTGATTGATTGATTTTTAAAGAGAGAGGGGGAGAGACATCAACTTGTGGTTCACTTATTGATGCATTCATTGGTTGATTCTTATAGGTGCCCTGACTGGGGATTAAACCTACAACCCTGGCCTATTGGGACAATGCTCTGACCAACTGAGCTACCCGGCCAGGGCCTAACACTTTCTTTAATAACTACTAGTAAATTTTGAGTGCTGTGACCACCAAAGCTCTCTGAACCACTTCTAATAACATGAATTCCTAAACTAGGTAAGTGCTTTTCTACCTACATTATTAATAATCATCGCAAGACAAAAATCTTGGGGGCACCTCACATTTAATACATTTGAAAATTCTCGTTATTTAGTTTCATTATTTTTTTGACGTAACCATTATAGGGCACACAGTCATTTATGTTACAGTTTTAAGTCATACTGTGTTTGAAATGAATATTTGCACAATCTACTTCATTTATCCTTCCTTGCCCCAGACAAGCTTTTATAAAACAAAATGCATTTCTAATGCAAGACAGAACTTTGGACTTGGCAGGGCTGGCTTATTTCAGAGGGGTGGTTTTGTTTGATGTTTGTTTGTGTTGGTCAGCATTAAGATATTCACCCATAATAAGCAAACCCATAAATTTTGCCATTGGGTATAATGTTACAATTCCAAGAGTATTTTATCCAAGTTTCTGAGCTAGATTAATTTGCAGATAAAAAGTAATCAAGTTCCTTTAAACCCACTGAGATGGCTATACTAAGTTCATGTCTTATCATGAGAGTGATAAGATAAACGACAGCCAGAACAAACAGAAACCTGCCCCTTACCTTGTTGATCTGGGTCCATTCAACATCCGGACAATGAGATCATTCTCTCACTTAAGGTATGTGAACTAGCACCCAGAGAATCTCAGGCCCAGTAGATTACAGTTCCCATTTCTACCTGCTTCCTCCTACATTAGTCGAGGCCCATACCCCACCCCAGGTCCATCCTCAAACATTAAGCAATGTGAACGTGGCAGAAACATCAAGCACCGACTCTCAAATGGCCAAACTCCCATCATTCTATCATTTCTTTTGCTAAAGAGGTTCTGAACTTGGCCGCTCTGAGGCAGCTCACTGAATGGGCGCTGACTGTCCCCAGCCCTGGGCTAAGTACATTACTCGCCCAAGCTCATAGTCGTCACAACCACTCTAAAAGGTACATATCACCTTCACCCTGTAGTTAGAAGGTTAAGATCCAAAGATTTTAGGGTCACGGGTGGCCAGCAGCATCTGAACGTCCAAAGCTGTGCACGTACAAGAGCTAGAATCACGAGCCCCATGGCAAACCAAGGAAAGGCTGAGAGCAATGGAGGGAAAGACGGGGTTTGCATGAGCCTTTCAGAGCAGAAACCACACCAGGGCCAGGCCCCTGGCTACGCACAGGTCCAGGGCAGCTCTGAGCGACCTCAGCTGTAGGGCCGGGTGCCAGGGCTGCACTCCCCAGGTGGCCCTGTGATGCCTTCTGAGTCACTGCATCCGTCATGGGTTTTTGTTGTTGTTGCAAGTGACAGAAACTCAACGCAAACCAGTTAAAGCGAAAGAGGAATGTCCCTGGAACACAGGACACTCCGAAGGGCCGCTGAGCCTGAGGCCTGAAAGCAAGCAGACTGCCTCACTGCCTCTGCATGGCCCTGCCTTTCCTCAGACCGGCTGCCGACCACATGGCAGAAACCTTGGCCTCCACCGGCCTCTGAGCCTGTAGCTCTCGCCACCGGAGAAAGAAAACACTTTTTCCAGCTCCAGTTGGCAAACATCTCAAGGAGGGGCTCCACCAGGCAGGTCACCGGCGGGTCATGTGCCAGGTCACAGGCCGGTCGTGTGCCCACCTCGGTCACGTCGGCTGCAGTCGGGAAGAAAGGCACATGGCTGGGTTCCAGAGGGAGGAAGGGCTCCCCAAAGGACGTAGGCGGCGTTTGCAGAAAGGAGAGGTGCTGGGCTGGTGGCCTGTCAGCTGCCCCTGCAC
Organism: Plecotus auritus; assembly: GCF_963455305.1. Taxonomy (NCBI): domain Eukaryota; kingdom Metazoa; phylum Chordata; class Mammalia; order Chiroptera; family Vespertilionidae; genus Plecotus; species Plecotus auritus. The sequence goes on along the minus strand of NC_137770.1, from coordinate 224,884,719 downwards.
ACACTGCCTCTTCATCCTTAGATATATTTCTTTTCTTTTTCACTTTTTTATTTTTTTCAATTACAGTCAATGTCATTTTGTATGAGTTTCAGGTGTATAGCATAGTGGTTAGACAATCAAATGCTTTACGAAGTGTTCCGCTGATATTTCCAGAGCCCAGCTGGCACCATCCATAGGGAGGGCAGTATTATGAACTATATTCCTATGCTGTGCTTTACAAGGTATTTTTTCACCCCTCAAAACATAGAGCCTCCCCTACTCCTTCTGTGAACCTCAGGGCTCCGCTTCAGAGCAAGCAGCTGCGGACCCAGCTCCACTCTTGGATAAAGCTGTGTATGCTGGGCCCCTTCCCAGGCCACCTGGCTCCCCGCGGGGGGACAGATGCACACAGACCTTCTCCAAGTGCCACGCATGGCTGAGCTGACGTGGCCACGCAGATCACCACAGGCACCATCACTGTGCACGCCTTTTTCTGATCTCTAAAAGCCCTGTGAGGTAGGTCCTCTTACAGATGAGGAAAATCCGGTTCCGATAGGTAAAGTAATTTTCCCAGTATCACACAGCGGTGAGTGGCAGAGCCACTGTTCAGACTCAAAAGCAAAGGCCGGGCTACTTCTTGAAGATCATACTGCTGCCACAGCCACAGCACCTCTCTTGCAGGCTTCAGGGCTTGGGTTTCCTCCAAAACGGAGCTCAATCATTTCCACCGGTGTCCCCCGTAACACTGCAGGGACACAGCTCCCAGGGAAGAAACGGGTTTCTGATGAGAAAGACTGAGACAAACTGCCAGGGTCAGAAAATGGGTGAGGAAAAACTCAACCTTGAATTTTCACTTCCATAAAATAGTTAAGGATAGTCTTTCATGTTTAAAGGTAGACTTTTATTTATTTACTCAGCAAATAACCATGAGTACTTTCTGAGCTGCAGTTAAAGACATAGCAAATGCCCAAGCCATGCAGTTCTTACATTTGGCCAGCAGAGGGCGCGCCAACTCTGCAAGGCCGACGACCTCCCCGCTGACACAGTCAGAATCGGGTGGAGTGGACAAGGACCCCAGCTGGGCCGCCAGAGTGCAGGACACAAAGAAGTCCCAGGTGTCCTTACAACCGTTTGGAGCTACGAGGGAACACCCAGGGGGATCTGAGAACAGTCCTGAACAACAGTCCTGGGAAGATGAGGAATGAAAAAAGGAAGCCCTGGGTAGAACCAACCTGCCCCACAGACAAAAGGGTGAAGAGGATCCAGGAACTGGCAATGATCTCGGGTGCAAAACACAGACCCCTTTGACCACAGCTGAGCCCTCGGTAACCAGAGCTGGATCATGGGACCCCAATTCCTGGCCCCGACATTCCTGCCCTCAGTGGGAGGGAGGGAGGGTTCCTCCACATTAGGGCTGTATTAGGGTGGAGCAAGCCATGGACTTGAGAAGGAAGTGCAGGCGCATCCTCGGCCGTGGGCAGTCGCCCTGGCAAATTCACCCAGGACCTGGCGGTGTTGGGCGAGCTGCACTCAGGGTTCAGGCGGGCATTGCAGGGCTGGGGTTCTGTCTCCATGTGGAATAGAACGGCCACAGGCGCTACCGACCACTGCTCCCTGCTCCCTCACAAACTGAGGAAGACAGGAGAGCAGAACAGTGACCATCCCCCGCCTCCTGCTGCTGGAGATATCAAAAGGCTGATTAAGACTGAAACTTGTCACCCCAAGTGACCCCTTTTGATTCCTCCTCACCTGAGGACATTTTTTCCATTCCTTCTCAGAGAGAGTGGAAAGGAGGAAGGGAGAGGAAGAGAGGAGGGAGGGCCATCGATGTGAGATAGACACATCGATTGGTTGCCTCCAGCACATGCCCCATCTGGGGCCTGGGATCAAACCTGCATCCCAGGTACGTGACCTTGACCGGGAATGGAACCCGCGGCCCTTCAGTGAGCGGGCCAACGCTTTAACCACTGCTCACCCGCCAGGGCTATCTCCAAATTTAGAAAATCATTACGGCGGGGGTGAGGAATGGTGTTACCATGGGGCGGCAAATCCACTGAGGAAAGCCAGCCAAATGAGACGTAAGCAATTAGGCACTGTCATATTAAGCGCCATAAAGTACACGCCCACATTGTACTTAAGGCAGCAACAGTCGGATCACTCAAAAACAGCACACTGTATTTAACATTTTTATTTTTAACTCTGCTTTGGTAGTACAAAAGTCGTAAAAGTACAAACCAGACAGTTAAAAATACACTTGACACTCAAAAGGGTGGAAATTTTCCTTTACAAATTTTTACATCGAGGTGGCAGCCAACCCACTCATCACACCGGCAGTCAGTCGGCCCGTCGTCGTTAGTGTTGTGCGTGGTCAGTCTGTGTGGACCCCGTCCCGCACGGGCGGAGGAGAGCACAGGCCTGTAAACATCGGTCGCTTTGGGAACACTTACGAGTTCTTATGAGATCATAGAAACCAGTAAAAAGCTTATGTGTTGAAAATATTGAATGCTTAATTTTTGGCATATTTTGCAGACAGACAAAAACTGCTCAAGTATTAGAAAATATTTAAAATGTACTGTTGGTATAAATACAATCATCTTAAATATCTTTGAGTATTCTCTTGCCTGTTGTATTGCTATTACAAAAAGTGCTCTGACCTGAATAAAGTTAAAAAATAATTAAAGCTGAAGAATAGCTTACATATTATCCCTCCCCATTCTGACAGCGTATTCTTTAAACAAACAAAAAATGATGCTTTTTTTTTCTAAAGCTATTACTATTGGTCTAGATCGCACATTTATCATTTACACTAATTCACATCCCCAAAATTCCTGTATTGCTACTTTTTGGACCTCGGTGAAATTTACTCCACACTGGCTTCCTCTAGTCCACTGTGTCGATGTATGTACACACATACGCCTTTAAATTAGTTGTCAGTAAAAATTCACATGGAATTGAACCTACCATTCATTTAAAAGGTTAGAAACTTTAGTCTGATGCCAGAAGCAGAATGGAATGAGTATATTTACAGTAAATACTTTAAATACATTTTAATGGAAATCGCCTCCTGGGGGTCAAGTGAGAAATGTGCTTCTCCCTGAAACAGAGCAAGCAGCAGGCGGCGCTGGGTGCTCTCCCTGTAAGTGGGCCCTCCCAGCCTTTGGCCCAGACCTACCGTAAATTTACTATCATCGCCTCTGAGCCCTTCCAGGTGTTTCATAAACCCTAAGGCAAAGGAAAACGTAGGGTTTCCAAGCCCAAGGGGGAGAAACCACCAAGACTCTTTGAAATAACGAGCATTAGTTACAAGATGGAAAACAGCGATGCACTAAAGAAATCGGACCAGGGGAAGGCGGCCCGTCTGGCATGAGAAGCGGAGATTTTTCGTTTTGACTTGGGTTGTCAAAACAAGAATTTTTTTGTTTTTGTGACTTCAAACCACTTTCCCCTTTATTGAATAAACTAAATAAGAATTGTTTAGCTCAAGTTAAAATAAAAACAAACACACAACTTCCCAATATTTTATAAGTGACCTAAGAGAGTGGCATGATGTAGCAGGAGTCAATGCTGAATTCTCGGTCTCAGCATCCAGAGTCCGCCGTCCAGTTCCCATCCGACTCCAGGGCCTCTTGGGGATCTGTTTCTCAGGGCCAAAGTAGGTTATCTTCAGGGACCTTTCACTCCCAGAGTCATCTTTATCTTCTGTAACAGCTAAACTGTAAGAGAATCTTCTTACAACCAGTAGTAAAATAGGAAGTAAGTGTTGGGGGAACAGAAGTACATGTGTGCACATGCACACACACACACACACACACACAATGAGTGCACACACACACACAGAGCATCAGCTCAGACTGTACACGCATTCTCCCACTGTACAGAGTGATCATCCTGGAAAAAAACTGCGGTGTGTACACTACGGGGTGGTGGCTGGAGACAGTTGGAGAGATAAAAAATGAGCTCTTTTCTTCCCTGGAAATGTGATAATTTTCTCATGAGACTTTTTTAAACCAAAACTTGTTTCAAAGCCAACTGAATTCCGTCTTCAGCAGAGCAACAATATTCCCTTTTTGGCTTTCTTCCATACGCCTGCAGACTCCACGACAGAAAGCGTTCAAAAGATAAAAAACATTCCTTGGGCACAACTTCATATCGCGTAAGTTTTCAGTCTCTTAGAACTCTTCAAATAAAGTCATTCCTGAAAGAGAAATCAAGAAAGGTAAGGCTTTGTAGAAGGTACGCGTAGTATCACAGACTAACCTGCCTGAAGATTTAAACACACAGAGAAACTGTAACCCACCCTCACCCATTCCCACGGCATTCCTCCCAACTCCACATTTCTTCCAGAATTCCGTCTGCATGAAAGGTAAGCACCGCCAGTTCAAAGGGACCTCACTATAAGGGTTTCTAAATGAAGAAAGAGCGGAACTTGAGAGCCACAGTGGACGAAGGGTATCGGTCTGGTCTAGCGTGAGTTCTAAGGTGAGCCTTCTCCCTGAGCCAGGTGCCACTTCCTGGGACCCAGCTCTTTAACTCCTGGGCCACATCTGTCACGTGATCGTGCTCAGCGCAGGGAGCTTGGATGTCAGGGGAGGTGTCTTTCCCAGGCCTCACCACAGAGTTAACTCTGAGTCCCTCTTGAGCACCCAGGCAGCTTGGCTGGGATGGCTGGCAAGAAAGAACACGATGATGAACCGCTCAACCCGAGGTCTTCCCTGCACCTCGAGGGCTCTGTATTGCATTAAGTTCTTCTAACAACTGGTCCATGTGTGTCTACATTTACATTACAAATGCAGTCCCTAGTAAACTGGTAAAATAGTTCTCTATTTTCCAAAGTTGTTTTGTTTTTCTTACAAGTGTCTCATCTAACAGACATTTGTGCACCTTTTACTTTCCTGTTTTGAAGACAGGATAACCCAGGACAGGACTAATTCTAGAGCTACCTGTGTGTGTTGGAACATACACACCCTCAGGCCAACCTACCAGGTTAAGGAACAAAACATTCTCTTGTGACCAAAAGTGTGTCTGCCTATAAATGTCAAACAAAAACAGAGATGAAACCAACTTATAAAAGTATGGAGAAAACCCAAAAAGTTGATAGAGATGTCTTAAGTATTACTTTATACTTATTTTCTAATTCACCCTTCAAAATATAGTCTATTATTATCCATATTATCCTTTTCTGTCACTCTGTAATTTGTAATATTCATATAGTGGTTATGAGAGAGGGGGGGGAAGAAAAGGGAGGGAGGAAAGGAGAGAAAGAGACAAAGATACTGATTTTAGGCTAAATAGGTTGGATAAAGGACCCTTTATCCCCTTAGCTAAAAAGGAAAAAGACATTGCCCCCTTCAGCATGAGCTGAGTTATTAATTATAAATGAAATAAGTCATTCCCTGCCCTGCACTGCTGCAACCTAGCACAGCTACACTACAGATCTGAACTTTAAAACTGAACCAAGTCAAGTCTGGAATACTTTCAATTGAGAGTTGATTAATGTGGGAGAGGCTAGCAAGGAAAAAGGTAGAATGGCCAGAGGTGGAAAATAGAAAAATGGTCCTAAAAGAAAAAAAAGAGAATTTCCCCAGTAAAACTTCAAACTAGGCCATTGGTAGTCAACTATTTTTATGTCTCCTTTTATCATCTGCTCTCTTAGACGTAAACTTTTTTGCATCAAGGAAAACAAGGTCAAGGGTGCGGGATGTCAGGCCTGGAATGTGATGTTTCATCACAGTTAGAGTTTTCATTCCAAAGTAGGAGAACTTCCCATTTCTAGTTCTTTGCACAGATTTGACCAACTTTAAGGGGGTGGGTGAGCAAGACGGAGGGCTGGGCTAGGAACATGGGTCTAAAGCCAGACCCCATGACTAGCTGTGGAACTGGAGCAATGGGGTCTGACATAGATGATATATGTATAATGCTTAACACAGAGCCAAGCAGTCCGCACCTGCCAACAGTGAGTTCTCTGGATCATGGCCATCATCACACTGCCTTCTGTGACGGGTTAAAATCGCACTGTACACAGTGTCTTCGAGAGAAGGGAAAAATACGAATTGCTGCTCAACGTCCCCACTACTCATACCAGGAACTAAGCAAAAAACCAGGGAGGGGGCAGTTAACTGTTTTAAAAGCTCTATTACAAGCTGCTCAGCACTGAGCTCTCTCTGCAAACGCACACGTATCATCAGGCAGCACGTGACCAGCAAGCAGCTCTCAATTTCCAGCTAAATCCCTGTCTGACCAGGATGACACCCCAGGGGAAAGAAGACACCGCGTGCTCTGTGGCTTATAAATTTCCAGCTGTGGCCTTACTCCAGGGCTGTCACATGCAGGTCCACATTGTTAAATTCCTTCTTGTTTCACTCCACAGTTGTGGATATATCCATATTAATAAACAAACACAGGCTTTAAAACGCTATTTCTTTACCACAGCACATTCATGTTCAAAGGTGCCTTCCACAGGGTCACAGAGCAGTCAGGAACCATGGCGGGGCTGACGTAAACGCGGGGGAGGCCAGCAGCCATGTACAGGAGGGAGGACAATCGCTCCACCCACCATTATACACATTTCCCATCACCAGGGGACTCCACCATATTTAACAAGCCTGACCTCTCTTTCTTTTGGTGATTACAGTCCATATGAGTGAATGCTCAAGCTGGAAGCAATTAAGCACAACTTCCTTATACTGAAAAGACAATGTATAAATCCCAAGTGTGGCCATTTCCCCCATGAAGACTGATGGGCAGAAATGTAGAACCTCAAAGAATGAGCTGGCCCAGAAGGTGTGGCTCAGTGGTTGAGTGTCAACTTACGAACCAGGTCAGGGTTGATTCCAGTCAGGGCGCATGCCCGGGCTGCAGGCTTGATCCCCAGTAGGGGGCGTGCAGGAGGCAGCCACTCGATGATTCGCTCTCATCATTGATGTTTCTATCTCTCTCTCCCTCTCTCTCTCTCTGAAATCAATAAAAAATATGTATATTTTTTTATTTTCTTTAAAAAAATTTAAAGACTGATCTGGAAAGAATAAAGAGGTCACTTTTTTTCTTTAAAGTTGATTGCTTGCTACGCAAGTCTAATTACAAATATAAAGCCATGATTCCACCAAAGCCACATACTATAGTATATAGTATATAGCCTTATCCACAGAGCAATATGTTCCAGGACCCTCAGTGGGTGCCTGAAACCACTGAGTCCTGAACCCTATATACATCTACTATGTTTTTCCCCTATGCGCATCCCTAGAATAAAGTTTCATCTGGAAATTAGGCACAGTAAGAGGAGTAAGGTTTACCTGAACTCAAGCTCTCCGATACCGTGACAGTCCCTCTGGTAGCGGAGATGACTGCCGAGTGACTAATGGGCGGGGTGCGGTATATGCTGGGCAGAGGGATGATTCACGTCCAGGGCAGAACAGAGCAGGTCCGCACGAGATTTCATTATGCTAATGAGACAGACTCTCAGTTTAAAAGTAAAACTTCAGATAATGGGGAGGGAACTTCTGTATCTTTTTGATTAAGACATATATTTCCCTTGTTAAAAAGGATTCTCTAGAAAAAAGGATCTGGTCCCTTTAAAAATGACAAACGTAAGTACTAGACACGTAGGTACTAAGCCCTCGAAGGGCAGGTGTGAAGGAAAGAAAGGACCACCTGGTCAGTAACCACAGGAGCCAGCACTCACAGCTGCTCTCTGTGCTAAGCCCCCGGGGATTCCGTGACAATCTGTCCAGTGATTGCCAGAGTCAACGACGCTGCCATTCTCCTAGGAGCAAACTGAGGCTCACGGGTTCACAGCATGCCTGAGGCCACACAATACTAATGCTACAGTCACCCCACACCGGGCGGCCACACCAGGCACCACAGACACCCACGGCGTCCCTGAGATCTGCTGGTGCCCTCACCTCTCCACTCCCGCCTGTGGGGCCACAGGAAGGAAACGCAGGACCTGGAGCCGCCAGCAGGGCCCTCCCTGGGGAGTCATCGCGCTCCACAGCAGCAGGTAAGTGATGCTAGAAAGCTGCACCCTACCAGGCACCCCGTTCAAAAGTGCACCTATACGGCAGTGAAGAGATACAAGCCTAAAGAACCGCTTAGCAGGCTGAAGAATTTTCTAGAACACTTTTAAATAAAATAAATGGGGAAGTTATTTATAAAAACAGCTAAAATTGCAGCAGTAATATTCATGCTCAAGTCCTATAGCTACAGGTATGTGATCTCTCACCGGTAACCCGTAACCTTCAAGATCAAACTCAGTGCCAGGCTCTGGCCAGCACTCTGGTTACATGCTGGCCGTTTCGCGTGGAAAGCACTAACCATGTGACAGGGGGATCCCCCAGCAGTGCTGCCTGCACAGACTGTCACTTTGCCGGGTGTAGATCAACAGGAGACACACACCAGAAGGCACTTAGTGGGTGTCTACAGTCCTTTCAATCTTGCTCTGCTCTAAACTTGTGGTAAATTTTATAAATTTATATTCATACCTGTGTAGTTTGACCTCCTGGTTCATAGGTTGTTGCTCAACCACTGAACCACACCGGCCAGGCTTCATGTTTATTTAGAAAGCACAATAGATCCATGCTAACCTCAGCTAATCCGCACAGTCTCTTTAAGTCAGCACTCTCAGAATGATCAGTAGCACATACTTTAGAACTGACTCAAACATTAAAAACTGCAGATTCTGCAGGTTTGCAGAATCGGTTATATCACACTGCTAGTGTTAACGTTCATCTTCCCCAACAGAAAAGCAAATGGTGAACTCATTTCAGTTTGTATTTATTTATTAATAAGGTTGGGCATTTTTCATGGTTAATGAACACTGCATCTTCTGTGTATTGTAAGGGTTCTGCACTTAATTCCAATGTGAGTGTGTGTGTGTGTGTGACTGGAGGTGGAGGGGGGACACACAGGAAAATTCCAACCCTCCAGTCACATGGTTACCTAGGGGCTTTACAAAGTGACCTCAGTAACACAACAAAAGACTTCTTTGGCCTTCACCGCTTAGAATGTCAAGGTTTTCCTTAGCTCTGTGCCAGAACTGGGTATGAAGACCAAATACATATTCTTATTATAAATCACATCACAGGCTGCCACACCACAGCCCACTTCAGTAAGGAGTTTAACAATTAAAACTTGAGTTTTTTTAAGTATCAATAGTTAGCACCTTTTTATATATGTGGGTCAATCCAGGAAAAATTAAAACGTTTACAGGTATTCCTTTCCATCCGACCTGGAAATAGCTTTTTAAAGTAGTACAGGGATGCCCGGCCATGTGGCTCCGTGTGTTGGAGTATCATCCTGTGCGCTGAAAGGTCGCAGGTTCCATTCCCAGCCAGGGCACATACCCAGGCTGCGGGTTCTATCCCCAGTTGGGGTGCATATGGGAGTCAACGGGTCAATGTTTCCCTCTCCCTCTCCCTTCCTCTCTAAAATCAATAAAAATACATCTTTGGGAGAGGATTAAGAAAAGAAAAAGGAAAGTAGCATAGGGATAAAATGTTATTCCTGCAAATTATATTGCCTTCTTCACTGAGTAATGCCAGTGAGATGCTGCCCTCGTGTAGCTTTGAGTCTCCGACGTTAGATTTGGATCTCACTAGGAAGCCTGAAGGTTGCTCTTTACTGAGTCAGAATCTCACAGCAACTTAAATGTGTTCATATATTTAGCAAAAACAGGTTGCCTAAGTGACAGTAAGTGAACACTGTGATTTACCAGCCCTGCGACAGTGAGAGTCAGAGCACTTTATTCCAAGTAAAATGTAATTGACATGAAAAATGGTGCTGTATCTGGAAAAACAAGGATTCACCTAGGAAATATTTAAATGCAGTTCTGCTGTATTAGTCTCAACACAACTATGATTCAATGCCCTTCATTCCCGGCCAAGGACACATACCTGGGTTGCAGGTTCAATCCCAGGCCCCACTTGGGGCGCATGCGGGAGGCAATCAATCGATGTGTCTCTCTCTACGTAGATCCAGCTAGAAAAACTTATTATTCTGAATAGTACCAGGTCTTGCTAATGAGGAACACAAACAAGTTAGACGTTGGCTTGTGAGCTTGAGTTCCGCTGACCGGCCATCAGAGCCTCTATGTGAGCATCAAATGAATAGCCTACACCTTATAGGTTATGTCCAACCTGGCCTCTCTGAGTCGCAGAAAAATTAAGAAATATTTTTTAAAATTTTACACGGTTATTTCTAAGTATAAGTAGGGCTTGATATAATGCAGTAGTAACATCTAGCATTTGCCTACTTAGCACTGAGTGCCAAGGCACAGCACCCCTAAGAGGTGGGCGACATTATCATCGTCCCACTTTTCAGATGGAGAAGCTGAGGCGCGAGAGGCTAAGTTATTGTCCGAGATTACACAGCTAAAAAGTGACAGGCCGGGATTGGGGCACAGAGAGCCTGTCCCATGGAGGCACTCAGCAAGCATGTCAAACTCGCGGCCCACGGGCCACATGCCACTACTGGAGAAAGCAGGTGCTGGCTGCTGTTTAGTTAAACTACTTGATGTGAGTAAAGATCAAAGCCTCAAGTTACAAATTAATAAAAATAAAGACCCTGTTTATAGCTATTAATTCCCTCTTCTTTCTCGTCCTGGGCAAAACTGTCCCCAAGAGTATTTCATTCTCTGCCTCCCTGGAGCCCCTCAGGTCCTCCTCTCGGCCCCACAAAGTCTCCATGAGCGTCCAGCTCTGCAGTTCCTCCGGTGAAAAGGGCAGAGGCCACGGCCCCTCTTTCTTAAGTTCTGGTCAAATGACAGGGCCCCGGAGGGAGAAGAGAAAAGCTCCCTTTTCCCTCAGGAATCAGGGGTCAATCTCTGGTCAACAACAGGGAGGGCCTGCAGCAGCCGCTGTGGGGAGGTGTGTGTGGAGAGAAGATGGCCGGCTTTGGTGGCAATTCAAAACAAAACAAAAGGCTCTGGTTCCCATGTTGTCTCAGTTCTGGGAATGCTGACAAATATGTTTTAGTCTCTTCTGTACACAGAACAAGGCTGTGGAAGAATAACTTAGAATATCAGAGCGATGACAGCAAAGTATGTTTTTAGGTCCACCCAAAACTGCATTAAGTGTTTTGGAGCTATTCCCAACAACAAGGAACAAACAGGGCCCAGAACTTTTCAAATGCATCCAGCATTCCCTTTCATAACTCAAGCAATGGGGGGGGGAGTACAAACTCAATGGTCATCAGCTCCAACCAAAGAGGAAGTGCATCCACACATACATGCTGTCCAAGCATGTGTGTGTGCTCAGAGTAACCCTGGAAGGTACCGAGGACGCCAGCATCTGCAGGCCCCTCTTGGAAAGGGGCCTGGGAGTGATGTGTGCTGAGGGAACGGGGTGGAGAATGGGTGAAGACTTACATTTTTTTAAGACTTTTAATTATTGTGTGCATGTTCAACATCCAACACTTTGGAGGCAGTGAAGGGACTAACCCATCAGGAAGGCCCAGTCCAGGCTCTGGAATTAATGGTCAGCATGACCTTGAACAACATACATAACCTCCTAGGGCCTCCCTACTCTAAAACGAGGGAATCAAGGAATAGGGAGAAAATTCTACTATTAATACCAGAACAGAAACTCCATGAGAACATGGCCCCTGTCTATCTTCCACAATGCTACATCCCTAAGGCCAGGCACAGTGCCTGGCACATAGTAGGGGCTCAATAAATACTTTTAATAGGTATAATTATGCCTGAATTGACCTGAACTAGCAATCGTAGCTCCTTTGAGATCTCATGTCTATGATCTTAGTCTACCTGTAAGAAAAGAGAACCATGCACAAACTGGACCTGGTCCAGGCACAGCATGAACAGCCAAACAACATCGGAAGGTCCCCCCACAGGAGCGCAAAGGACGCCCTGCCTGGTGACGGATGATACTGCCAAAATGGTCACTGATGTAATCAACTGGGCTAAGCTGAGCAAGGAGTTTCCCCACTTGTTGGAGAAAGCAAAGTTCCCCTGAACTTCAAAGTCACTGAGCATGTTAGCTCCAATGTATGGATTTCTCCCCATCCAAGCCCTCTCACTGCCTAGCCTGGGGATCTGGGAAAAGTGAATCCCTCTGAGCGCATTCCTCATGTGTAACGTGGAGAGATTATCACCCATCATTCATAAGGGTGCAGCTTCTTTTTATAAATTTATATATCATTGTCCCCTTGAAGACCACTGAATTGAATGAAGCGGCTTCCATTAAACCTGAGATCCTTTTGCTTTTTAAAAAATATGTATTTTACCATGAAAAAGTTATATGCGATGGAGAAGAACATTAACATGTTAGTGGTGTCTGAAGTTTCTCACCATCCTCTCCTTACCTGGGAAGCTAACCAAAGAAGCCCGACAGCAAATAGAGCAACACAGCTTCGGGGAGGCTCCACGGGCCCCTCCACCACACTCCCAAAGGAAGGGGGAAAGCTTGCCTTCCCCTCCCCGTTAGAGGAGAAAGTAAAGGCACCAAAGGTCGGGAGAGCTGACCTTGTGATTGGCCAGCACGCTCATGAGCGGAGGAAGCTGCAGCAGGGCCGCCCAGGTGCAGGGCCGCCCAGGTGCAGAGCGGCCCAGGTGCAGAGTGGCCCAGGTGCTGCTCAGGTGCAGAGCTGCCCAGGTGCAGAGTGGCCCAGGTGCAGAGCGGCCCAGGTGCTGCTCAGGTGCAGAGCCGCCCAGGTGCAGAGTGGCCCAGGTGCAGAGCGGCCCAGGTGCTGCTCAGGTGCAGAGCCGCCCAGGTGCAGAGCCGCCCAGGTGCAGAGCGGCCCCGTCCTCAGGACCACCCTCTGATCTTTATAATGACAGGAACGTAAGTCAGCCAAACTTTCCCATTGCCTTGTAACTAATTCTCATTCCACATCCAGGAAGAGAGGGATAGTTATTTCTAAGGCCCTCTTAACACAAGCAAGACAGTGGCCCAAATCCTAACGGACTTACCAAATTTCTATTCTGAGATGTCATAAGAGTCCAAATCTCTAATGTTCATAAGAAAAAAAAAAGAGAGAGAGATTCACAGAACCTACTGCTGATGCTTGAGGAAGCGGTTAATAACTAAGGCACCAAGAATGGGATGAAAATTATTGATAATAGTGAATATTTAGTAAATACTAATGCTAAGGACTGATTTAAGAACTCTCCACATACATTATGACATTTAAGTCCAACAACAAACCCATTTTAAAAATGAAGAACCTGAGGCTTGGAGAGGTTAATTTGTTTAAAACCACTGGTAGTTAGTAGCAGTTAAAATTAAATCTAAGCATGGATAAAGAAGTGCAAATTGGTTGTTGCTAAATAATGGGAATGTAAAGTACCACATAAGGAATATAGTCAATAATGTAATAACTAGGCATGGTGCGGGATTTATTGGGGTGGTCACTAAAGTTATATGATATCTGATCACTGGGGTGTACCTGAAACTAATATAATAATGTATGTCAACAGTAATAAAAAATAATTTAAAATAATAACAACAAAAATGTCTCAGCAAAAATGTCTAAACCTAAGAACCTTAAAACTCAGCTTTTAATCACTAAAATAATTTACTTAAATTAGAAGAATTTCAATACGATTTAAAATAAAGAGATATCTACTATTATAATTTTTTTGATAAAAAAATACTATCTAAATTTTCAAAATCAATGTTTGCAATAAGATCCTACCATAAAGTGGGAAAAAGAGTATACACTTCAGAAATGTGCAATACAAAATGCTTACAAGTGTCATTTTTTTCTATAAAGTCAATTTCAGCACATGCTTATATGTCTAAATGTTTTTGTTTTTAAATCCTCACCCAAGGATATGTTTTTATTTTTATTATTTTAAGAAAGGAAGGCCCTAACCGGTTTGGCTCAGTGGATAGAGCATCGGCCTGTGGTCCCAGGTTCAATTCCAGTCAAGGGCATGTACCTTGGTTGCGGGCACATCCCCAGTAGGGGGTGTGCAGGAGGCAGCTGATCAATGTTTCTCTCTTATCGATGTTTCTAACTCTCTATCCCTCTCCCTTCCTCTCTATAAAAAATCAACAAAATATTTTTTTTTTAAAAAAAGAAAGAAAGAAAGAAGGAGAGAGAGGGAAACATCAATTGGTTGCCTACTGTACTCGCCCTTACAGGGGATCGAACAGGCAACTTAGGTATGTGCCCTGATGGAGGATTGAACCTGCGACGCTTCGGTGCCACGGGACAACACTCAGCCAACGGAGCCACCCAGCCAGGGCATGGCAGTGTCACCGTTAAGAAGTGGAGACCAGTGATAACAAAGGCAAGGCAGTGGCGTCTGCAGCCTGAAAGCAATTCGATTTATGCAACTTTGAAGAACAAAAGCGTATTCTTCTAAGAAGAAATCAAAACACATTTTCTGTGGAAAAAAGAAACCACTCCAACTGCATTGCCAAAATAAACCAGGCAGGGGCAAGTCAGATCTCTGCTGCACAGGCCAAGGAGACCGGGCAGAAAGAATCAACTGATTTTGTTTTTTAAAAAGGGAAGGAAAGAGAGAGAAATCCTGCCCCAGTCTTGATAACGTTCTGTTTAGAATAGTAAGTCTGGTTTCCAGCCACCTAATTAAAAATAAAGAAAGAAAGAAACCTAACCAATGAATAGACATATTTTGAATATCTGAATCAATTCAACAATAAAACAGGCACAACGGTAAAATGATTTGGCCAAAAATCCAAATTTAAACAAATACATTTTTCAGGTAAAAGAAAAACTCTAAACACTGCATTAGACTGCACAAAAAACACGTAATACTCCTGCCCTACTGCAGTAGTCATAGTTTAGGGCAAGTCTTTCAATTCAGTCCAGAGCCAGAGATTCCGGCCCAGGAGGAAAAGTTTCAGGATGTGGCCTCTTGGAAAATGAAGTCGTTAAATATGCTAAACACTTTCTGGGGATGAGAAATATAAAAACCAGCAAGAAAACTTTTAATGAACACACATTTTTTTTAAAGGTCGGTGAATATTCCCCTCCCTCCTTGTTTAGAGTCCACTCTCTGTTGGGTCCTCAGACATGGTCACTCACCAGGTCCCAGCCCCAGCAGACCCCCCCACGGGACCTGCTGCCCGGACCCAGCTGAGCCGGGAAGTGTAGGGCTCCAGGCCAGGCTGCCTGGGTTGGACTCTAAACTCCCCACATGCTTGCTGGGAACTCTTATTCCATGAATCATGAGCATTCATAGTATTCTCTCTACTTTTGAGTTTGTGTGAAAACTTCCATAACAAAATTTTTAATTTTAATTTCAAAATGAATTATCAGTTGAGGGCTAGGAAAACACATCACATTCCCTTCTTGAATCATTCCTGTGCTGATCTGGATGGTGCAACACAATATGACTAAGGAGCACTGAGAGCCAACTGTGGGCCAGACATTCTCTTGGCACTTGTCTTAACCAGTAACTGTTCTATCCTATTCACATCAAGGGAGCATGGAACAGGGCAGTCAAGTACAGTTTCCTAGTGGGGAAGCGAGGACGTGAGCATCTGTCTTCTGATCAGATTCAATGCTCTCTCACAAAATCCTGGTGACGGTAATGTGCTTTGCAGGGAATGTCACATTTAAACCAGTTAAATGTGGCCAGGATGTCAGATGCTTAGATCAAATTCCTATAGTCAGGTATAGTCAAATTCCTATAGCTGGACTAAGAAAACCAGCTGAGCAATCCTAATTCTTTTAATCTCCCTAAAGCTCCAGGTCCTCTCTCTAGGCAGCAGGCCAGGGCACACTGACAAGGCTCTAATGAGGCTGAGCCTCGCACTTCCTGCCTGAAGGCGAGCAGTGCCTTCTTCCGCATGGTCTGCTCCGTCTCTCCACACACTGTCATTTGCAGACGCATGAAACCCAAGCTCACTTTACAGCTAAGCTGGCTGGGCCTTCCTCACCTAGACTTGCATGGCCAGACGCTTCTCTTCCCGGCCACATGGGCCCCCACGACTAACCAGAATGCTTCTCTAATTTACTGGAGTCACTTAGGATTCCAATCCCAACATCTTAGGTACCAGCTACCGTCTGCTGTCTGTCCAATAAAACTGTCTGCAACGATGGGCATGTTCTGTCTGCACTGCCCAATATGGCACACCCTAATTTTTTTCCAAATATGTTTTTATTGATTTTAGAGAGGAGAGGGTAGAAGGAGAGAGAGAAACATCGATGTGAGAGAGAAACTTTTAATTTCTAGCACTAGAAAGCCTGTGCCTGCAGAATTCAGGAGTGCATTCTTCCAGAGTGCATACTCCCAGGCCATGCCCAACCCCTCGGACCTGGGAGATTACCAAAAGCCACTTCTTCCCCCAACTCAGGCACATCGACCAGAAGTGCAGGAACAAGTACTAACCAGCAGCACTGACGGAAATTGAATGCGCCGGGCCCTGGGCCTCAAGTTATTTCAGAGAAATCTCACTGTCACTCTCGGAGCAGGTAACACCATTTCCCTTTTCCAGTGAAGAAAGTGAGGCATGAAAAGCCAAAGAACCCAACCCTGGCAGGGTAGCTCAGCAGGTTAGAACGTCGCCCCAGTATGCCAAGGTCGCGGGTTCGACACCCGCTCAGGACATATATACAAGAGACAACCAGTGACTACATGAACAAGTGGAACAATAAATCGATGCCTCTCTTTCTCTCTCTCTAAAATCAATCAATCAATAAACTAATCAATTATTCTTTAAAAGACAAAGCACCTTGCCCAGGTCCCGGTGCTGGTGAGTGCAAACTGGGATTTGAGCCTGGCCGCCTGATCCGGGACTCAGGTTTCACCTTGCTATTTCCCAGGGCCTTCAGAGACCCCAGCAGTCCACTGCCCCACGCCCCGCCCTCCCCTCCCTTTGCCTTCATGTCCAGGCTCACATCAGAGCTCTGGGCCACGGTCACTCCGGAGTCCCTTTTACGAATAAGAAACATGAAAAGGATGAATGCTATTCAAGCCAGAACAGAAAGAAAGGAGTAAGATAAAAGCTAAGCCAATATCAAATTACCATGGGCTTCTTTTTTTAAAGTAATACTGTATCTTCCAAAATTAAAATTGCCAAGCAAGAAACTTTTACTTTTGCTTTGAAATACTTGGTGGAAAGAGTAATATCTCTGCTGGGAGTATTTTAGAATGATGGCACATTGAAGAAAACTGGGTTCCAATTCAATTAATGGAAGAAGCTTGCTCTAGCCTTTTACAAATCATGGTTTACCTAGATATGATGACAAGGTTACATTTCATTTGGCCTGCATGGTTTTTTAAGATAAATTTTAATATGCTGCTAATGTTTAAAAACCTGTGGTGATTTCACAATTAAAAAGCCTATACTGCCGAAACCGGTTTGGCTCAGTGGATAGAGCGTCGGCCTGCGGACTGAAGGGTCCCAGGTTCGATTCCGGTCAAGGGCATGTACCTTGGTTGCGGGCACGTCCCCAGTAGGGGGTGTGCAGGAGGCAGCTGATCGGTGTTTCTCTCTCATCGATGTTTCTAGCTCTCTATCCCTCTCTCTTCCTCTCTGTAAAAAATCAATAAAATATATTTAAAAAAAAAAAAAAGCCTATACTTCACTATTTTTTTTTTTTTTTGCATAAGATCTAGCAACATTAAGTGACTTCTGATAATGCAAACCAATAAATGGCTTATGTGATTTCTGGTTTGCCACAATCCCCACCACTCCACATTGCCTCTTTATCATGTAGGCCAAGCTCCAGGAGGCACCCAAGTTTGTGGCCTCATTATAGGAAGCTCAGGCCAGACGAGTAATCACATTCAGTCCTCTCCAGTCTGACCAGTTGCAGGAAAGCATTCTCATTTCCCTGCCAAGTCAGTCCTATTCTCCCCCGCACCTCAGAGAGGCTCCCAGGACCCCATCCCCACCAAGCACCGCCCCACCCCCAATGCCACCAAAACTACACTCACCTGCAGGTGGACACACCAATATCTCCCACGGGAGGATAGGGACCAGGAGGCGTGGCCTCTGGCCACTGGGCAGCAGCTCCACACCTCCGCACCCAGCTTCCCAAAGATGGCCCCAGAGCCCAGCTCCACAGAGGACCTCAGCCCCTCCATGGACCAGCCATCAGGGACTGCCCGGTCATTGTGGAGCCTCGGGCACAAGAGACCGATGACATCCCAACATTCTATCCAGAACCAGTCAGCAATGGCAACCCTGATTGGCCATCAGTGAGATGGCTGAGATGGGGGAAGATTTGTAAATAAAATGTCCTCATCTCCATGACTACCAAATGATCATTCTCCATCTCTACCTGTATGTTTTTGTATCAGTATAAGTGAAAATATAGTGAAAATAGCAAATAAAATAATAAAGTTAATATTTTCCCCTTTCCCTGCTCCATTTTCAGGAAGCATATCACTGAACCTAGCCCATCCCATAGGGAATTACGCTTCACCTTCTATAGAGAGGGGTATCTAAATATACTATTGGAATTCTGTAAGGAAAATTTGTCTCTTCTATTCACTTATTTATTACACTAGAGGCCCGGTGCATGAAATTCGTGCACGGGAGGGGGGTGTCCCTCAGCCCAGCCTGCACCCTCTCCAATCTGGGACCTCTTGAGGGATGTCCGACTGACCCTTTAGGCCCGATCCCACTGGGATCGGACCTAAAGGGTCAGTCGGACATTCCTCTCACAATCCGGGACTGCTGGCTCCCAACCGCTCGCCTGCCTGCCTGCCTGATTGCCCCTAACCGCTTCTGCCTGACAGCCTGATCACCCCCTAACCATTCCCCTGCCAGCCTGATCAATGCCTAACTGCTCTCCTACTGACCCGATTGCCCCTAATTGCCCTCCCTTGCTGGCCTGGTCACCCCTAACTGCCCTCCCCTGCCAACCTGGTCACCCCTAACTGCCCTCACCTGCTAGACTGGTCCCCCCCAACTGCCCTCCCCTGCAGGCCTGGTTACCCCCAACTACCTCCTCCCCTGCTGGCCCAGTCACCCCTAACTTCCCTCCCTTGCCAGCCTGGTTGTCCCTAACTGCCCTCCACTGCTGCCCCAATTGCCCCTAACTGCCCTCCCCTGCCAGCCTGGTCACCCCTAACTGCCCTCCCCTGCCAGATTGGTCGCCCCCAACTATCCTCCCCTGCAGGCCTGGTCCCCCCAAGTGCTATCCCCTGAAGGCCTGGTCCCCCCTAACTGCCCTCCCCTGCTGGCCTGGTTGCCCCCAAATGCCCTCCCCTGCAGGCCTGGTCCCCCCCAACTGCCCTCCCCTGCAGGCCTGGCCCCCCCTAACTGCCCTCCCCTGCAGGCCTAGTCGCCCCCAACTGCCCTCCCCTGCAGGCCTGGTCACCCCTAACTGCCCTCCCCTGCCAGCCTGGTTGCCCCCAACTGCCCTCCCCTGCCGGCCATCTTGTGGTGGCCATCTTGTGTCCACATGGGGGCTGCCATCTTTGACCACATGGGGGCGGCCATATTGTGTGTTGGAGTGACAGTCAATTTGCATATTACTCTTTTATTAGATAGGATTATTTATGTCAGTAAAAACACACCCACAACTACAACTCACCTGCTACTCTGTGCCTCTCCGTTCTCTCTTCTGAGGGGTCACAGGCACGTCCCCATTGACACTCTCAGTCCCACTGACCGACATCAAACTTCTCCGCTCCTTCTGATTGGATTTGTGTTCCACCTTCGTAACTCTAAACCTGAGGGGCAAAGAGGATACGTTTGCTCTTCCAGGAAACAAGAATGACGAGTGAATCAAAAACCACCCACCTAGAGGATCCCAAATGAACTCAGCCAAAAGTTAGGACAGCAACAGAAGACACCTTAGTCAACAGTAAATCTCCCTGTCCCTGCCCAACTTCCCAGTTCATTTTCACTCAGCACATCACAGACTATGCTGGGTTCTTCACAGAGCATGGAAAATGCATTACAGACACAGTACCCAAATATTACACAGCCTCTGAGTTGCTGTTTCTAATGACGACATGGGCTTTAACATCTGGCTAGAGAAAAACATAACCGGTTTGCAAATTAGACTGTTATGTCGTAACCAAAATGTTCACTCAGAACCTGCCTTAGTCAAAGACACATCTGTCAGAGGGTCAGCTCTCTCTCTACACACACACACAGCCATAGAAGCCCCAACTATGTATTTTATCAGTATCAGTTGGTAGTAGGGTTTTTATTAGTTTTCATCTTTTTTTTTTTTAAAGCAAATTTAGATTAATTTTTACTAAGGATTATAAAAAAATTTAAGAAAATTAAAGAAGAGATTTTTCATTAAGATTAAGAGAGAAGTTAAAGAAATTTGCTCAATTTGACTGTTTTTCCATTTCTAGCCTATCATGAAATCCCTACGGTCCTTCTCATAATAACTTCTATTTCTGGCCTTAAGTTCCCTTAAAAGTATCTCAAATAAACTCTTCTTTGTCCAAAATGAGATCACCCACCATCAGGAGGAGGAGGCTGAGGCAGTGACGGAGGACGGGGGGGACTGGGGGGGTGTCACCAGAACTCGCTGACACTCCTAGCATTCTGCATCCCAGAAGGAGAGTTGCACTGGGGGCATTTAATTGAATTGGAGTTGAAAATTTCAGCAGATTTTCCTCTAAAGCAAACAACATTCACTTTGTCCAAACAAGCTACAGGTTCTCGTCGCATCCCACATTCATAAATTCCCATGACTCTGCTTCTTAATAAAGCAGCGTGGTCATGGGTTGCATTATTTTGCTGGAAGTGGCAGACAGCCCGGCAGTCTTCCCCTCATCGCTGGTCCAACACATGATGAAATTCAATCGAATTAAACAAACAGTAATAACAGCCAGCATTTCTTGAGTGCATTGTAATTGCCAAAAACTGGCCTAAAACTTTTACATGAATCATCCTATTTAGTCTCACAGCAACCCAATGAGGTGAGTGTTACTGTCATTCCCAATTTATTAAGGGGAAAATGAGGCACGGAGAGAAGCGAGAGTTTTTAAATTGTGGTGCCAAGACAAAAAATGAGGGAGATACAATGCGTCCAGGCTACTCTTCCCAGTCTATCAGTAGAGAAAGAAGGATCCTGTCCAGGGGTCCTCAAACTTTTTAAACAGGGGGCCAGTTCACTGTCCCTCAGACCATTGGAGGGCTGGACTATAGTTTAAAAAAACAACTATGAACAAATTCCTATGCACACTGCGGGCCCGGGACGAGTCGGCTGCTAAGCAGGACAGGCAGCGGCACCCAGCGGGCCGGATAAATGTCCTCAGCAGGCTGCATGTGGCCGCGGGCCGTAGTTTGAGGACCCCTGCTTGAACGACAACTTTGCTCAGTGCCTGCAGGGCCTGGTCCAGCACACACGCTCTTAACTGATGCAGCAGCAGCAGCGCAGTTCCCGCATGAGACTCAAAACCAAAACAGCAGACACTGTGAAAATGCTCTGCGACATAGTCCAACTGGTTCATTACTTGAACTGCAAGATCTCCACATCACATATGAGTCACAAGTAAATGGTACTTTAGGGCTCGGGTGAGGTGAGCTCAAAGAAAACAGTCTCAGGAATGCACATGGAGCTGACGTGTGGACTCGTGGCCTGGCCGTGAGGTGTGGCCGAGTGACTGAGCTCTGGACAGTGGAATGCGAGTGGAAGGAAATGTGCCATCTCCAGGCCCATCTCACTGACACCTCTTAGGAGTGGTCCTCCGGTACTTCTTCCTTCTGCTAGCAAGCCTGGCAGAGCGCGATGGAGAAGCTGGGGATTCTGGGTGACTGCTTGAAGAGCCACCCACCGACCTTTCCATCTCCACACAGGAAATATAAACTTCTATTTTGCAAGTAGTTCGGACTGGGCTTTTTTCCCCCATCACCATTTATCGCCTCTCACTCTCTTCCCCCTCCACCCTGCAATCACCACACTGTTTTCCATGCCCGTGGGTTCTCTCTTTTTTATTACAGCAAGTGTGTGTCAACTTTATGTGACAACTTGACCGGGTAAAACCGTTATTTCGGGTGTGTCTGGGCGGGTGTTTCCGAACAGATGGGCAGTTGCACCTGCAGTCCGAGGAAGGATACCCTCCCCAGTGTGGGTGGGCATCGACCGATCCCTTGACGGCTCGAATACAACACGAAGGCAGCGGAAGGCTGAACTTGCTTTTTGCTGGAGCTGGGCCAGGTGTCTCTCCTGCCCTCGACATCAGCCCAGGCCTTCAGGCTGGGATCGGGCCTTACTCCATCGGCTCCCCTGGTCCTCGGGCCTTTGGACTTGGACTGAACTACACCACCAGCTTTCCTGGGTCTCCAGGTCCCAGCCAGCAGATCAAGGGTCTTGGCCTCTATAATCACATGAGCCAATTCCTATAATAAATCTCCACTTGTTTCTATTTATATCTATCTTATTGGTTTTGCTTCTCTGAAGATCCCTAATACAGCAAGTAATTAATTTTTTACCTCAATTAATACAGCTGACATATGATCTAGCAATAGCCGCCTCTTAGGATTCCTCTGCTGTTGGAAAAATATAGAACTCAGACCTGAAAACTCCTAAAAAGTCCAGAGATGTGACTTGATCCAGGCTAAGGAGAACAGTTCAGTACGGATCCGCACAGCACAGCAACCATGTTACACAAACCCAGAGCATCCACAGGAATCTTACCTGCCCACAGAGAGGACGGTGACCTCCCCTTGGCGCCTCGGGCGGCCTTCTTTGGACTTGCTGGTCGGTTTTATGAAGTGCCACCTCTTATGTCTACACCGATTACACACATCTCTCTCCACAGCACCGCCCACTGTGTGCAGATGGTGACCACAGATGTGCTTCCCGGGCGTGCCACCTGGAGACAAGGGCCCGGGGCTCACAGGTGGGCTCCCAGGAGTGCTGGGGGTCACGGGGCTAAGATGGGAAGGAAAAAAAAAGGTAGAAATGGTTACTTAAAAGAAACACCAGTTAAGGCAATCTCTCCCCCTGCTACGTAAGAAGCAGGTTTGAATCACAAGAACATAATGCCTCTTCCTATTAAACAAACGAGCTTTGTGTATAGTCTTAGGCAGCAAATTCCTCTTAGGACTATGCAGTGACAGCTCATTTTAAATAGCAATAATGTGATTTATCACGTCAAGAATGGAATTAAACACTGCTGCCAACGATGATGCACTCACTGTTTGTCTTTGAAGTATTAGATTTCATTCTAAACAACTGATCTCCATTCTCACGTGATCAGACTAATTTCTCACACAGAGCGAAGTGCCTGCCTAGATTTCTAAGCAAAGAGATGCCCTGGAGGATTGATAAACTTAAATTCCAATCAAATCACCTAATGAGTTAAGATAGAATATTTGACCCAATTGACTATTGCATCAAAAAAAGAAACTTTTATCCCTGGCTAGTGTTGTTTAGTTGATGGAAGCATCGTCCCATACACCGAAGGGTCACGGGTTCAATTCCCAGTTGGGACATATAACTAGGTTTGTGGCTTCGGTCCCTGGTTGGGACACACAGGAGAGAGGCAATCGATTTTTCTCTCACATAGATGTTTCTCTCTTTCTCTCCCTCCCTTACCTTCTCTCTAAGAAAAAAATTAGAATCCTTGGGAGAAGAAAATGAAAGCTTTTAGGTTGAGATATCAAAGGTGATGCTCCAAAGAAATGCTGGAGTTGATAATAGTAATAAAAATAGCTAACATAGTAACCTAAGCATTTGATATATATTCATTTAACTCCGTGGTCGGCAAACTGCAGCTCGCGAGCCACATGCGGCTCTTTGGCCCCTTGAGTGTGGCTCTTCCACAAAATACCACGGCCTGGGCGAGTCTATTTTGAAGAAGTGGCATTAGAAGAAGTTTAAGTTTAAAAAATTTGGCTCTCAAAAGAAATTTCAATCGTTGTACTGTTGATATTTGGCTCTGTTGACTAATGAGTTTGCCGACCACTGATTTAACTCATCTTTACAGACCTTATGAAGTAGCTATCAATTACCTCATTTAAAAATTTTGAGGCTCAGGGAAGCTTAATAAATTACCCAAGGTCACACAGCTATAAGTAATGGATCTGAGGTCCAAATCTAGGAAGTCTAATTCTAGAAACCATGATCTTAATCATCCCATAGTGCTTCAGAAACAGGGAGATCACCCAAAATATTAAAAAGCAGAGGTATTGCCCTAGCTGGTTTGGCTCAGTGGATAGAGCGTAGGCCTGTAGACTAAAGGGTCCCGATTTCGATTCCAGTCAAGGGCACATGCCCGGGTTGCGATCAATGATTCTCTCTCATCATTGATGTTTCTCTCTCTCTCTCCCTCTCCCTTCCTCTCTACAATTAAAAAAAAGCAGAAGTATGCAGGCCTGGGATTGGTTCCTTTCAAACGGCACATGGCAGGGCTCTGGTCCACTAGAAAAGGAGGAATTAAAACAGGACAGGCCAGCCTGACAGGGAATCAGCCCTCTGACCTGGTGTAAGTGGATATAGGTGAGGCGATCCGTCACAGCAGAGCCTGACACCTAAGGCTGTGTCAGAGCCCCAAGGCACCTGAAGTCTGCGACTGCACAAACCAGCCTTTATGCTGCTGAAACAGCCAGCTTGCACATTTAGAAGAAGTGTGGCCCTTGGTTGAAAAGATACTCTCAAATATCACAGACGACCAATAGCTTCCTGGTGCTCTTCAGGGATGCTCTTTATATGGTTAAAAAAAAACAAACACAGCAGCAGCTTTCTGGGGCAAAACAATGTTAAATTAATAACATCCATTCAACAAACATTTATCAAGTACCCGCTGTGTATAAAGCCCATGTGATGCGCACAGATAACAGAGGCAAAGATACCATGAGCTAACCAGGTCCTAACACCAGGCGTCTGTGCTCAGGGCTGGAACTCGGGAGAAATCACAGCTCATGTCTCTGTGAACGACACCACCAGAGCTTCCTAAGCTGGCCTTCCTGCCCCCAGTTATCTCGCAAAAGTGCAAAGCTAACATGGCCAGTTTGACAAGCACGTATTAAATACTTAAAATATGCTGGATGCGCCCTGGCCAGTGTGGCTCAGTTGGTTGGGTGTTACCCCCATGCACCAAAAGGTTGCTGGTAAGATTCCCCATCAGGGCACATGCCCGGGGATGTGGCCTTGATCCCCAGGTAGGGGGCGTGCAGGAGGCAGCCGATCAATGTTTCAATCTCATATCGATGTTTCTTTCTCTCTCTCTCTCCCTCTCTGTCTCTCCCCACTCCCTTCCTCTCTCTCTAAAAATCAATTATATATATTGATGCATATATATATACACATATGCTTAAAATATATATATATAATAAAAAATAAAATATGCTGGGTGCACCACCCACAGGGTAAATAAGCAGGAAAGTCCAAACACTCAGTCCCAACTGGCCTTCCTGGCCCTTCTCGCTACTGTCTGCAGCACGTTCTCTGGCCACCTGAGACTGGACCTTTCCAGATGCGTCCCACACGTTCGTGCTCCAGGGCCTTTTCTCCTGGACTTCCTACACGCAGCCCCTGCCTCTTCTCTCTGCTTGTTGCATGCCTGACTCAGACGACACGTCTTTGAACCTTCCCTGGCTTCCGGCCGGCCCCACAGCGCCCCTGGCACCCTGGGCCCTGACTTCTACAGCACTCACCACGGGGGCTCACACATCTCCATTCCCCACTAGACCGAGTCCTCCGTGGCAAAGATCTGAATGCCCAGATCCAGCACAGTACCCAGCACACAGCAGGCACTCGATAAATGCTCCTTACTGGAGAATGACAAATTATACAGAAATTGTACAGAAATACAGTCCTGTAATTAATTAGGAAGGACCCATGGAGGTCGTTCAGTGCCTGAGGTATTTCGTATTCCTTATAATAACCCAATGAAGTGGGTGCAGTGGTCATCTCCATCTTATCCCCAAGAAGATGCTCAGTAAGTCCTGGAGGTGAGACCCTACCCAGGCCCCCACCCCCATCCCACAGCTGCCACTTCCCCCCATCACCATTCTCTACCACAACAGTTCTCCCTGGGTGCCTCTGCCTCCAGGGGACACAGACAATGTGCCCAGACATTCTGGAGGGAGGGGGACACTGGCATCCAGTGAGTGGAGGCCAAGAATGTTGTCAAACACCCCAAAGCACAGAACCTTCCTCACAGCAAATAACTCTCTGACCCAGTGTCAACAGCGCCAAGGCTGGGAAACCTGCTCCAGCACACACTGAAGAAAACGTCCCATACCTGGGGGGAGCACTCACCTCTCAGGGTCACAGATGCTGTTATCTGCTACCATGGCCTTCAACACATCAGCATTTGCTAAGGGGGAATAAATGTAAAGAATTAGGATAGCAGGAGAAAGAGGATAATCACAGAATTATCACATCAGAAAAGCTGTTGGAATAACACCTGACTGAGTTCATTCAGTTCACAGATGAGGCCCTGGGGCCCCGGAGAAGGGAGGGACTTTCCCAAGGGAACCCCAGGACAGGGCATCACCTGCCAATACCTTTCACCGGCGGGAATCTAGGATGAGTGATGGAGAATCAACACGGAGGAAGCAGCTCCAACAGAGAGCTGTTCCCTACACATGACCACAGTGTGACACAGAAGACATTGCCTTCTCCTCTCAAACCGAAGGGAGTGCGTGCATGCTCCACTGCACCCAGCTCACTGCTGAGTATGCAAGAACATGTATGTCTTAGGAGGCCTGTGTGCTAATGACTTCTCTGTGCCCAAATAATAACCTCTCAACCCTGGATGCCATGTCGTTTCAAGTGTATCCCACGTAAAACCTCACACGTAATATAATTTTCCAGTTGGGTCGCTTGGCTTGCCTCTGCATCCTTAACTACACAGGCCAGGTCGCTTAAAACTTTGTGTTGGTCACACATACAAGTTACCTAGCATGGATGAAGTTAAATTACACTCCTGTTATTTTTTTCCATTGCTTTTCAGAGAGAATAAAAGGGAGGGAGGATTGGGGGGAAGCGGGGGGAAAGACAGAGAGAGGAAAAATATCATCCTCAGGTGAAAAGAAAGGAAGAAGGATGGAAGGGAAGGAGGGAGGGAGGGAGGAGGGAGGAAAGAAGGAAGGAAGAAAGGGAGAGAGGAAAGAAGGAGGGAGGAGGGAGGAAAGAAGGAAGGAAGGAAGGGAGAGAGGAAAGAAGGAGGGAGGAAAGAAAGGTCATTTCCTCTCCCACCACTACTCTCTTCAGCTTTTTCCCTTACAATCAAGGCAAATTTCCCAAGTAAGAACTACTATTGCCATCAGCAAAGTGAGAGTACCTGGTATGTGCCAGTCCCTGGCCAAAAGCTTTACAGACCTCACCATGTTTGACTCTCCCGACAACCCTAACAATTAAATTATCACCCCATTTTACAAATACAGAGACTGAGGCCTAAAGCCTATAACTGGCTGGCCGGTCACACTGGCACAGCAACAGGCCTGGACAGACACTGGTCTACCTGACTCTGTTTCACCTGATGGTCTTCCTACTCGTCCAGGTCTCTACCCCAATGACTAATAGTTCAATAGTTGACAGGATGTTTGCATAACCATTACAGCAAGTTTCAGAGACCTACAAGAGTTTGTAAAGGAATCCTTTTTGCCATAATATAAATTGCGGTAAGAATTTCACAAAGGGATCCCTCTGCCTGTGTGAATGATCAGGGGCACTTGGAGAATAATCACAACGCTCTTCATTGTTATTCTATCAGACCATGTAAGGGCCTGCAAGAGGAGCTCAGCTATGGAGTGGCAGGTACTTTGCAAACTCCATAATGAAAAACACCCCAATGACCTCGCAAACACTCCTCCATTCAGCCTCACTTGAAAGAAAACTTAAAGGTAACACTCCAGCTAATCCAAGACTGGAGATTAGGAGGAAAATAATCAGTGCTCAGGTCAGCTGAGAAATGCATCCTTCAAGAGATACTTATCTAGAGTAACCTGATTTGCAACATTCAAGCCATAATATGTGTAAGCCATAAACAAGACTGTCACCATGAGCACAGGGGAAATACTACCCTGTTAGCCAAACTAAAAATGCAAAGCAGAAGACTCATCATACATCATGATTGCAAATGGCTTAAGATATGTAAATATAGGCAAAGTAAACCTAAATAAATGTGGGAAATGGTACTGGATGAATTGCACTTAATTGTACTCACTTTTTTTCTCAATGTTAAAGGTTATGCTATGGTGTGCTTACAATGAAAAAGAATTATAAATGTAACACCAACAGAGAGGTATAAACTGATAGTAAGTTCAGAATCTCTTAATGACAAAGACAAAGGAAAATAAAAATAAACTTGTTCTATAGAGGATTTAAGTCTCCAAGGCAAACTGAAAAAAGCTAGCTTATAACTGGTAAGAGACCAGAGTATGTAACTAACCACCGGGCTGTGGTTTGGGCACAGGCTGGAAGCTGGAGGGGCCACGGCAGGAAAGGGATGTCCTGGGAGATCAGATGTCTCCTTGTGGCCAAGGAGGACCAGTGTTACACAAAGGACCAGAATCCCCACCCATTCTCACAGGTCACTGGCCACATCACAGACAGATAGATGAAGGCATTGACAAGGGAGGAGGGTAAAGAATCCGATAGAGTCCAGCCAGTGTGGCTCAGTGGTTGAGTGTTGACCCAGGAACCAAGAGGTCGCTGGTTCGATTCCAAATCAGGGCACCTGCCTGGTTTGGGGCTTGATCCCTAGCAGGGGGTGTGCAGGAGGCAGCCAATTGATGATGTTCTATGTTTCCATCTCTCTATCCCTACCCCTTCCTCTCTCTCTTAAAAAAAAAAAAAAATCAATAAAGACATATTTTAAAAAAAAGAATCAGATGGAAAACAGAGGCTTGGGTATTACCCTGACATACCTACTGGGAATTAGCATAGCTGAAACAAAAAGGCTATTCTCCAAAAAGACAGGACATAATTAAAAACCGAAAGGATAGACCAGTTTGCCCTTGAGTGTGGGCGGTAAGGAAATGATACAGAGTGCCTGCTCCAGGGGCCCAGTGCTCCTGGCTGCTGTACTCAAAAGAAGGGCCCCCTGCAGGCACCGTCCTGCCACCCTGGTTGTGGGCCCTTGGGCAAGTTTCTTACCCTCTGACTCTCAGCTACCTCATCTGCAAAATGGGCCTACCTCATCGGGTAGTTCTGTGAATTCAATGCTTTACTGTTTCTAGAGTTTTACCAACTACCCCTTTGAAAGAAGGAAGTTTACCACCGCTATGTAAACCACTTGCTGTTACTGCAACCACGAAGGAGACAGTAACAGCGAGTGGTTAAGTACAGACTCTGGAGTCAGAAGCTAGAGTTCCAACCCCAGTTCTGCCACTTCTCAGCAAGTTAGTTAAGCACTAGGAGCCTGTAAAATGGCTAGAAAGTACCTGAATCACAGAGTTACTAGTCCCTGAAAAGCCCTTAGAACAGGCCTGGCATGCAGCCAACATTCAGGGTGCACTATGAAGTCATACATAGTAACTTTCAGCCCCTGGCAGTTTCCACAGGTGACTGACTTCAATTGATTCAGCGCCTCAACCAGTCCTCACTAATTTAGGAGCTGCTTCCGCTCTCAGAAGCCCAGGCCCAGAGGCCTCCAAGCTCCCCCCCAAAAGCCACAGGCACGGGAGCAATGAAGGGCTGTCCACACCTCACTGGGCACTCCTGTGACGGCGGAAGCTTCGATGCCGAGAACATGTTTGTGTATTTCTTGTGCAAATTACAAATCACTTTTCTATGTGAAGGAAACATGCACCATTGAATGTCAAGAATAGCATCGCCAAATACTTTTCTCCGAAGGAAGATCTCTGGAAGACAGCTCAAAATCCAAGTGTTCTGGGCTTTTTTGTTCTTGTAAAAGCCATTCTACTAAGTCTGGTTATCTGGTTTTACAGAAACTGAAAGCTACATAGAGAGAGACCCAGGTAGGACTAGGCTGCTCACTCACCACGTGAACTCAACTACCTGGAGCCTTCACTTCTTCATCTAGAAAATGGGTATGATGCTAACTTTAGAGATACTTTGAGGGTTAAATGAAATTATACACATAAAGCACCTAGATCTATACCAAATACATGAAGCACACTCCGTAAAGAACAATGAAAATTATGCTGAATCCTACGGAATGGCTGTTTCTCTAAGCCAAAAGCATTGACCAACAGCCTGGGCCGGCAGCAGCTCTTGCTGATAGAGAAGATGTGGAGGCTGAGGTTGCCCAGGGAAAGGCTGGGGCAGAAGAGCAGGCATTCACTGGGCCATACAGAGGCATTCCACCTCCCGGACAAATGGCTCAGCTGCATCAATGCACACCGTGTGAGTCAGCACTGACGGGCAAAGACAGTGCCCACGGAGAACGTTTTCTCTTCAGTCCTCGGGGGACTCTAAAGTATGGGGATCTGCAGCTATTGGGTATGTGGGCAAGGAGTTGCACAAACCTCAAAAGTCGCCGAAAGCACAGAATCATCCCATGGTGATGACCCCAAAGTATCTGATCACAATTAAATTAACCCTCCATGAAAGAAGATGGTGGTTTAGAATACATTTCAGAGGGGGAAATGCTTAAATCCATAAAGGTTAAACATTTTAAAATTTTGTACATTTAAGAATGGATCACAGAACAGACAACTGCATAGAGACAGAAAGCATAGTGGTGGCCAGCGGGTGGTGGGGGAAAGGGCTAAAGCTTGGGGGAGGGGGGTAACTGCTTAATGGGCACAGAGCTTCAGTCTGGGTTAAAGAAGTTCTAGAACTAGAGAGTGGTGATGGTTGTACAACACTGTGAATGTACCTAATGCCAATGAATTAGGCACTTTAACATGGATATAATGTAAATTTCACGTTATGTGTATTTCACATAAAGCACAAGAAGGAGTAGATAATATTTGAGTGCTTATTATACTATGTACTTAATGTGCGGTATGTCACAACAATGCTACCAGGTAAGTGTTGTTATTACAGAGGGGAACTGAGGTAATGAGGCTTTTCCCAAATTGAGAGGTGAGGCCAGGATGTGAAGGTAAGCCACCACCTCCAGGACTGACTGCAGCCCTCAGGCCAACTGGCTCTTAGAAAGCTCACTTATTTGAACCGTTCATGGTTGGACAATGCTGGAAGCTGAGCTTCAGTAAAAGGTGTTGCCAATAACGTCAGAAAATCGACAGGAGAGTCCATATAAATCCCGACTCTTCCGAGCAGGTTCTTAATAAAACATGGGAAATACTGAAATGCTCCGGGACACTAAAACATACCTTCATTCTTCATGATGTAGTGGACAATTCGCCCCACGGTGTCACTATTTTCATTCATACTGTCATTCAACTCTGAAAGAGAAAGGGGAGGGAACGATGTTACAATTGGTCACCTGCATCAAGTGGATGAGACATTCTGTCTTAGAGCCCGAGACCTCACTGAACAGTCTTCAGAAGCTCAGCCGATCACCCACAGTGCCGAGAACCCAGGCTCCCTTCCTTCAGCCCCCGGCTGCCTGAGGCCGCGCACACAGCGACTCCCTGGTTCCATGGGACGTGAAGAGTGTCGCAGTTGTCCATCAGTCTCAAGTCCAAACACCCACTCACTTTCCAAGACAACCACTTCATGCATTGATATCAGTCCATACCATTATTATTTCTCTCTCAACATTTTGTTAAACCCTTAGGGGAAATGGAAAAAAGCTAATTGAAAGAAAAAAAATTATTCTTGGGTTATTTTAATTGCAGTGGAACGGTAGAGTTTTAATTTGTTTTTTTAATTGGGTAATAAAATATTCATCCATGTTTATAATGTCTCCTTTCTTTTAAATACACTTCCAGATGATCTTGATTTTGGCCATGTTATTTGCCCACAAAATCAGTTTTCTCTGGGAGACTGTATATGGGATAATCTTTGGAAAAAAAAAAAAATCAAACCTCTACTCTGAAACTGGTCTGTATAATTAGTTTCAACCAACCAGAAGGAAGAGGAGGGTTGGAACACTCCATCGCAGTTCACAGAGCACGAGCCTGGAGAAGTGCCTTCTCCAACACAGATCTTCCTCCTCCGTGAGGATGCCTGTCTGCTTGGCCAGTGCAGATGCTGACTGCCAAGCCCCCCTGCAGAGCGTCTAGGAAGGGGTAGCGTGGGAGGCTCCTCTGCCTGTTGACAAACACCCAGCTCTGATTTGCTCATAAGCTTGCTCATGACTCATCCTGCAGCCGTGTTCTTTCTCTGCCTCAAAGGTCAGTGGGGGTGGGAAAAACCAACAGGCCGGCAAGCTGGCAAGGAATGAGGAAGCTCCCCCCACTCCACCCTTGGGCTGGCTTGAAGGGTGACCTACTTACTGCAAATGTCACCTTCTGCAAAAACTGCCCTTTGAGAAGCTGACAGGGACATGGACAGTTATTGACAACTCCCCGAGACTCAAGTTAGGAAGCGTCCCTAACGGATGGCTAGAAAGAACATCCATGGAGTAAACACCTCTTAGGTGTTTCTAAATACCACCCAACAACTCCTTGTTAAGAGGAAAAGGTGAGTTGCCCTAAAGTTAATGCTAAGGCACTGGTGTGCCATTCTTATACTACACTATTCACAC
The DNA here is from genome assembly GCF_963455305.1 of Plecotus auritus. NCBI lineage: Eukaryota > Metazoa > Chordata > Mammalia > Chiroptera > Vespertilionidae > Plecotus > Plecotus auritus. The sequence goes on along the minus strand of NC_137770.1, from coordinate 224,852,315 downwards.
AATCATTAATTTAAACACCATAACCTCCCATCTCATAGATTTAACACAGCACTCCCCTAGCCAAAGTATAACCCCCAAATGGTGAGATCTACTGAATTTTCCCATCATTTTAGTTAGAATCTAATTCAATAATAGTAGAGGGAGTTAATATTTAGAGTGGCCATCTGTGTCACACATCACATCATCTTTCACAATAATCCTATGAGGTAGAGATTACTATACTCATATAAATTAAATAAAATTTTAATTAAATTTCAGTTAAATTATACACAGCAGAGTTTCAAAGCATATGTAACTTGCCCCAGACCGCAAGGCAAGTAAGAGTAATTACCTGGTAAGTATTTAATAAATGAAAGCCAGGTTTAAAACGGTAGGTATTATTATGGTGACATCTACACTGACACTTACTACACCACCTGTGGTTAGCATGCATCAGCTTGCCTCACAGGGATGGAGTGTGTGTGTGTGTGTGTGTGTGTGTGTGTGTGTGTGAATCCAGAGCACTCACCTATCTTTTCAACCTTTTCCTCCTCCACATCTTGCTCAGCTTCTGTAGTACAACGATAGCCTTTCTTCTTAAGCAGGTGGCAGATGAGGACGCCAAAGAGCCCCATGATGAAGAACACAGGGACAAGCACATATGCAATGTATTCCGGGTGTCCACTCCCAGCATTGTCCGTGGGCGACGGGGTGGTCTCTGCTTTGGAGTGCAGTGTGCGGCTGCCACCACTGTCTGTAGGAAGAAACACGCAGGGCTGCGTTAGACGTCCGCAGGGAGCAAGGACAACCCCACGACGTTGGGAAATGTTCCCATTAAATCCCAGTCTGTGCCCAAAGCCACGGGCCATGCAGACTCTGGTGGGTCCGGCACTTCAGGCACACAGGCGAGGGCCCCAGTTTGGGCTAACACAGTGCCATCCTGTCCCTGCTACTCATAAGCTGGGTCCCACCATGGATAATGTTTTTAAAACCTCTCCAAGCCGTCCTCTGCTTCATCACCTGTAAGAGCACCTACACAGCGTGGGATAAAAGCCCAGTGGGTGAAGTGCCCAGCACAGAGCACACACATAATCACCGGGTGGTGCTACTGGCCCAGACTCAGGAGACTCGGGTTCACGTTCAGGCCCACCTCTTAGCAGCTGTGTGACACTGATCGATGACAAAAACGATGCCGCGGCTTCACTGTGAAATGGGCATACTAATAGTCCCTACCACCCTTCTACGCTTGTTATGAAGATGAAGTAAATTAATACATGTGGGACATTTAGAACCACTTCTGCAACACAGGAAATGCTCCCCACATGCCACCATTCGAGGCACTGTGACGACATATCACTGGGCAAGCAGAACAAAGAACCTTGTCTCAAGGAGCTTCCTAGGATTTCTTCAACTGACAGATGTACTGGTACAGTAGGAAAAGGGAGAAAACCCAGGATGGCATTAAGATGTTGGCCCAGGGGTGCAAGGATAAAAATGAAAGCATATGCATTTGTTTATTCATTCACTGATCCAAATTAACATTTATGGATGCCCTTTATGTGACAAGCTCCCTGCTGGGAGCTGGATATAGAAAGTGATAAACAACGTAGCTTAGCCAGTGCCACCTTGGAGCTTGCAGGGCAGCATCGGAAACAGCCATCAAACAAGTCGACACATGTGCAGATCATGGCAGATTCGGAGAAATGCGATGGAAGACATGCCATTTTCAGAAGAAAAGCATGACAGTGAGTACCTATTTTATGACTTCAAAAATAGGGCAGCTGGGAAGGGAACATTTTTTGGAGAAATATGCTTTTAGATGTGTCGAAGTGTAACATGGACTCACATCAGGGGCAGCTGGATGTCTGGGCAGGCCGGTGGGATGCCAGTTAAGCTCCTAGATAGAAAAGTAAGTAAGCTAAGAAATGGCCAATTAAAATAACAGAGGAAGAACGGACTATATAGAAAACCAGCAAAGTACCAGTTCTCAGACACAAAATGCAAGAGCATTATCAAACAAAGGGGTTCAGGTAGGATGGGGACTAAAGAAAAATGTGAGCTTCGACAGAAACGAAGTCTCACCATTTGGAATACTCAGAATATGAAGTGAAAAAGTGAGATTTTCTACATTAGAAAGATCCATACATGTTGCTTAAGAAACCCAGAAATTGGAAAGCTGGATACATTTAATTTCAAGCTCTCTCAAGAGTATGTTGGTGGAAAAAAGAACCTGTGTTGTAATGATTACACAGGGGACAGATACATTTCATCACTGCAGCAAACAGTACCAAACAGGAGTCTAATTTGCAAACCAGGGGGCAAAGAACAAAGCCACCTCTCTTTTCACATGGAAATATCCATTATCTTTGAACTTTAACATGAAAAATTGCCGGTTTATTAAGTTAGTAAAAAGCTACACTCATTATAGGCAACCTCTAGAATTTCGGATAATCTGTATATTTTTTAACCTGTATTTTTCAACCTATTTTTCTTCTGATTTTTCTTCCAAGAATCAAAATAATTAATAAATGAGTGAATGGGCGAACACACATTAAACATACACAAATATATCACCTAAATAAGGGTTTGGCCTCAAGCCTCAAGTTCAGAAAAAAACAAGAAACATTTCTTTAATTCTTTTTATAATGCTACATTAGTGGCCTGGTGCACGAAATTCGTGCACATTAAAAGGGGATTAATTAGAGGAAATAATTTAATATTGCTATTTGCCCTTTCTCTATAATAGAAGTGTCAGAGATGAAAGAAAATTAGTAAAATGTATATGAAAACCTTCCTCCTGTCAGAGTCTGGGGCACACCACAAGACCCAGAGTCAAGTCCCCGCCCACCCACATGCATCTCAAAATCGCATGAGATCCAGACCCAGCCGCCCCTCCCTCCCCATTAGGCTAGATCCAGACCCGGCCAGTCCCACCCTTGTCAAGCCCTGCTGGGCAGGGGGCGTAGACTCAGGTCCCCCTGTCAAGCCCCATTGGGTGGGGGGAATGGCCTGAGGTTCCCCGTCAAGCCCCACCAGGCAGGGGGACGCAGCCTCAGGTCCCCCAGCCCAGCACCGGGAGGGGGGTGCAGCCTCAGGTCCCCTGTCAAGCCCCGCTGGGAAGGGGTGGGGGCGCGGCCTGAGTTCCCCTGACCCAGCACTGGGGGTGCATCTTGAGGTACCCTGTCAAGCCGCGCTGGGTGGGGGGCACAGCCTGAGGTCCCCTGTCAAGCCCTGCCAGGCAGGGGGTGCCATCTGAGGTCCCCCAGCCTGGTGCCGGGGTGGGGGGCGTGGCCTGAAGTTCCCTGTCAAGCCCCACCTGGTGGGGGGCACAGCCTGAGGTCCCCTAGCCCAGCACCAGGACGGGAAGCACACCTTGAGGTCCCCCGTCAAGCCCCGCTGGTTGGGGGGCGTGGCCTCAGGTCCCCTGGCCTGGCACTAGGGTGGGGGGTGCGGCCTGAGGTCCCCAAGCCTGATGCCAAGGCAGGGAGCACGGCCTGAGGTCTCCTGTCAAGCCCTGCTGGGTGGGGGGCGTGGCCTGAGGTCCCTGCTGATTGCTCATTAAGGCTCCTTATGGGAACTTGGAGAAATATGCTTTTGGCCTCAGCTGTGGGTGCAGCCATCTCTATGATGGAGTGATGGTCAATTAGCATATTCCCTCTTTATTAGATAGGATAAGTTTTATTTATTGATTCCTTTTTACTAATACATTCCACACACTAGGCGTGGGTGAAGCAGGCAGCATGCTAAGACTGAGAGGGTGTTACCCAGAATCATACTGTTTCAGTCTGGAGGTGATACATTCTCTTTGGGGAGCAGTAGGAAACAGGGATGGAAGCAGAGGAGTTGAAAATTGGAGCCAAGCAGCGTCTTCTGAATGAGGTGGTTGAAAATGTGTCTTCATCGTTAAGCTGACATCTAGCAAACCCTTGCAAATACTACATATTTACAGTGTTTGTGACTTATGAACATGTATCAGTCACAATCTGATAATTATTCTACCATGAAAAAACTGGAGAAGACATAGATCTAAATGAGTGAAACATGAATTACAGAGCGATGCAACATAGGCACTAAGGTTACAAAGTCAAGACTGCCTGGAATAAATAACAGGTTGGCCACTTACTTGGCTTGTTACATTGGGCAAGTTATTTAAGAAACAGCAGTCAGTTTCCTTATCTGAAAAATTGAGTCAAAATGACTGTACCTTTCTATGATGATTTCAAAACTCAGCCCCAACACACTCTGTGCTTTGCCTAACCAATAGAGTATGTTGGAAGTGATCCTTTGTCAGCTTCCAAGTCCTGTCTCTTGGGGCACTTGCTTTTGGAACCCAGCCACCATGCTGTTAGGAAGCCCAAGCTGCCCTGAGGAGAGAAACCAGTAATAGTCAGCAATTTACCCATCATGTAACTGAGTCATCTTAGAAATAGACCCTATAGCCCCAGTTGCTGCCCTATGGAGCAAAGATGAGCTGTTTCTGATGAACTCTGCCCAAATTGTAGATTCCTAAGCAAACTAAATGGTTGCTATTGTCTTAAACCACTAAGCTTGGGGATAATTCGTTCCACAGCAATAGTAACTGGAAGACTACCTCATGGAGTCATTGTGAGGATTAAATATATTAATAAGTAAAGCATGTAAAAGTGTCTAAGAAAAGATAAAACACTATAGAAGTGTTTAGTCATTGTCTTGACAGGAACAGCAGTATCCAATATGGTTACCACCAGCCACAAATAGCTATTTAAATTAAGTCAATTAAAATTAGATAAAATTAAAAATTCAGTTCCTTGGTTGCCCTTACCACATTTCAAGTGTTCAATAGTCACATGTGGCTAACTGGCTAGCATATTGGATGGATCAGATAAAGAGAATATTTCCATCATTCCAAAAGTTCCATTTGACAGCTCATTATAGACTATCAAGAATCACTAAAAAAGCCAAAACCGGTTTGGCTCAGTGGATAGAGCGTCAGCCTGCGGACTGAAAGGTCCCAGGTTCGATTCCGGTCAAGGGCATGTAACTTGGTTGCGGGCACATCCCCAGTAGGAGGTGTGCAAGAGGCAACTGATCGATGTTTCTCTCTCATCGATGTTTCTGACTATCTACCCCTCTTCCTTCCTCTCTGTAAAAAATCAATAAAATATATTTAAAAAAAAAAAAAAAAGAATCACTAAAAAGGAAAATGTTGACTGGAGATTCTATTGTGATCTACCTTAGAAATTCAATGAAGAAAACATTTTAAATCCTAAGTAACTATTCACAGATAATGCCTAAATCATTTGTTAACATAGATGAGTTTAGCTTTCCTTCAATTTACACTAATAATTTGCTTAAAGACACTGTGTCTACCTTTCTCCTTCACCGCCAGCTGAAGTGTTATCTGAATTATGAATAAATTATTTGAGTCCAAATTAATAGCAAAGGTGTTGCAGCATCTATCTATATATATAAAAGCCTAAGAGACTGGAATGCCAGAACAAACTGAACGACCAGTCGCTATGACATGCACTGACCACCAGGGGCCATACGCTCAATGCAGGAGCTGCCCCCTAGTGGGCAGTGCACTCCAACAGCCAACCTCCCTCGGTCCCTTCCTCACCCACCCCCCGTCCGGCAGGCCCCAGCTGGCAGCTGGCAGCTGGCAGCTGACAGGAAGGAAGGCCCTGATCGGTCCTGATTGCCAGCCAGGCCTAGGGACCCCACCCATGCACGAATTTCATGCACTGGGTCTATAGTTATTTATAAAAGTCAAAAATTGGCAGCATCTGCATGTTTGACAATGGGATAGTAAGAAAATATCAAAGTCAATCATAGTCTATCATTTAATGTAATGAAATGCATCATTTAAAACTCTTTATGAAGATATGGGAAAACATTTATGATCCAATGTTGAATTTTATAAGTTAGATTCAAAAATCTTACATACAGTATGACCCAACTACTAAAAAAAAAAAAAAAATGCATAAAGGCATAAAACATACAAAAAAATGATTCTGAGTAGGTGGATAATAGGATAATTTTAAATTTTATTTGTATACTTTTCTGTAATTTTCCAAAATTTGTACATACATATTACTTTTGTACCAAGGTGGTCAATGCTTTAAAAAAAAAGATATAGAGCAGAGGTTGTCAGCCAGTTGGGGAGTCACAGACCTCTTTGTAAACCTATTGGATGCTATAGTTCCTATTCCAAAATTTTGCCTCCAATTTTTGTGAGCTCTGAACCCTAGTTAATATATGAGCAAGTGACATGACACAGATGATGCTCACGTTTCTGCTTGAGCAACATGGTGGACATTGGTTTAATTCATTGAGATTAGAAATAGCTGAAAAAAAGTTCACTTGGTGTTATGGGTTGAATTTTGCCTCCCTCCCAATTCATAAGTTGAAGTCCTAACCCCAAGCATCTTGGAATGTGACCTCATTAGGAGATAAGATCTTTACAATGATAACTTAAAATGAGATCATTACAGTGGACCCTAATTCCACATGACTGGAGAAATGTGTAGACAGACATTCACACAGGAAAAACACCATGTGAACAAAAAAGGCAGAAATTGGGATGATGCTTCTACAAGCCAAAATATGCCAAAGATTGCCAGCAGACCACCAGAAGCTAGGAGAGAGGCATGAAACAGATCCCTCCTCACAGCCCTCAGAAGGAAACTACTCTGCCAACCTTGATCTTGGATTTCTAGCCTCCAGAACTGAGACAATACATTTCTCTATTTTAAGCCACCCACTTTGTGGTACTTTGTTACAGCTCTAGCAAACTAATATACTTGGCACGGAGAGGACAGGATCACGAGCTCAGTTTTGAGCATGTAGAGATAGAGGCAAACAGGGGGACATTGAGATGGAAATATCTATTGAGCAATTAGATCTACTCCATGAGGAAGCAGAGGAAGAGAAGCCAGGGTGCCACCCTAGGACACAAAGGAAGGAGTTTCCAGAAGGAATGGGAAGTCGGCGAGGTCAGATGCTGCAAGAGAGAACTAAAATAAGAAGGAAATGTAAAATGGTGTAGCTGCTATGGAAAAAAAAGTATGGAGGTTCCTCAAAAATTAAAAATAGAACTACCATATGATCTAACAGTCCCATGTCTGGGTATTTATCCAAAAGAACTGAAATCAGGATCTTGAAGAGATATCTGTACTTCATTGCAGATTATGCACAATAGCCACACTATGGAAACAACTTAAATGCCCATCGGTTAGTAAATGGTTAAAGAAAATGGGTGTACACATGCCATCGAATCCTGGTCAGCCTTAAAAAAGAAAGAAGTCCTGTCACAGGTGACAACAGGATGAACTGGAGAACATTATGCTGAGTGAAGTACACCAGTCACAGGACACAGACTGCCTGATTCCGCTTACACAAGATACTAAAATAGTTAAACTTTTAGAAGCAGAGGATAGAACACTGGTTGCCAGGTACGGGGGAGAGGGGAAGTGGGAAGTTTTTGTTCCTGTGGGTATAAAGTGTCAGTTATGCAAGCGGAGTATGTTCTAAAGATCTGCTGTCAACATTGTCTATAGTTAACAGCACTGTGTATGCGCTTCAACATCTGTGAAGAGGGTAAATCTCATGTTAATGTTCTTACCACAACAAAAAGAAAAAGAACCTAAGAAGTATCTTTATAGACAGAGAATGTAGAACCAAGACAAATGAGGCCACACAGATGTTTCTAAGAACACGTGGGAAACCTTTAGTTCCTAATTTAGGAAGCAACTTAGAATTTTTTTTTTAAGTTTCTCCTTGCTGTGTTTTACTCCCTGTTTATCATTTCTTTGAAATAAACTTTAAAATCCTAACATAAATAAATACATACATACATAAAATGAATAAATACATTTTAAAAATAAAGTAGGAAGGAAAAAACAATGCGCGGGAGATCCTTGTGGCCTTGGAGGGAGCAATTTTTCAATAGACTTAAGGTAAGGCGGGATTCCCTGGGTTGACAAATAGAGACTGGACTCAGTTCACTCTTTCTAGGAGCCAAGTATGAGCAAGAGGGCTAGAGGAGGAGAAGGCATTTTGATTTGGAGCTTTGTTGTTATGGTTGTTTTTAAGTGGCTGAACCCAAGTATTTACACTGAGTGGCCAGATTATTATGATCTCTGAATGCATAATAATCTGGCCACTCAGTGTATATCCTATATAATAAAAGGCTAATATGTGAATTGTCCCCTCGACCAGGAGTTCGACCAGCAGGCAGGCTGGCCAACCGCCCATGTCCCCTCCCCCTGGCCAGACTGGCTGGACCCCACCCATGCACGAATTCATGCACCGGGCCTCTAATATATATGTGTCTGTGTGTGTGTGTATACACACACACACACACACACACACACACTGAGTGACCAGATTATTACACGTTCAGAGATCATAAAAATCTGGCCACTCAGTGTATATGCAGAAAGAGCAAATGGGAGAGTGAGAGGGAATAGAGAGTGATAACCTAGAAGAAGCCAGAAGGGATGATTTCCACATGAAGGAGACGGATTAAACATTTGAATAGGGGAAAAAAGACACTTGTTCCAGAAGCAGGGTGATGAGTTAGAGTCCAGTGTAGTGGGCATAAGGAAGTTGAGGGAGCAGGTGCCCAATACCCTCTATTTTCTCTTAACATATAATAAGAGATGGTGTCCGTTGCGAACTAGGGCAGTCAGGGCAGAAGAGGGCTTGTGGATTCAGTGAGGCTACCCAGAGAGACTGAAGGAATAGGAGAGGCCAGTGAAAAAAACTGTTCAAAGGCTCTGGGGCACAGCTGAACTTTGCACCCCAAATCTCCAATTGGGCTGACCCATGCAGGGAGAGCCATGGGGACTGGAAAGCCCAGGACAATAAAGGACTAAGCAGTCAGGAGCAGACAAAAGCAGGCTGAGCCAGAGTAAGGAAAGGAACAGTTTTGGGGGGGAAGGTTCCAGAAGGGAGGGAAGTTTGGTGCAGAGTTTATTACTCTTGTTACTATTAACAACAACTATCACGTGTATGGAGCATTCATGAGCCAGCACTATGCAAAGCACTGAATCTTCACCATAAACCTATGACACAGTTAGTGGTATGATCCTCACGTTACCGACGGAATAGGAGGCACAGAAAGGTAAAGCAAGCTTCCCAAGGACACACTCAGTAGCAGTGCCTGGATGCAAACCAGGCAGCCTGGGTCCTGCCTGCTGGTGCCCTGCTTCCTCTTCCTTCTCAAAGCCTGCGTGTCTGCATGGTGGCAAGAGAAAAATTCTGAGATGTCCTAAATTAAACTATAGCAGGAGGGTGGGAGGAAGTCAAGGGAAGTTAATCAACTACAATTAACAGAGCCATGGCTCAAACTAACAAAAGACTGGTCACATTCCTGAATGTATGTTGAACCTTTGAATCAACCTTCAGGCAGCTATTTCAGCTCTTATCTAAAACACACAAAGCACCAGATGCCATCACTCTTGCTTAGGCATGAACTTTCCAGATGTTGCCCACAACCGATCCAGAAGCATCAAATACTTCTTCCTTAGGGACTTAGTCACCTATCCCAGAACTTTCTCTGCTTCACCTCTCCCACCTACCTCTCACCCCCAATCTATAGCTAATGTAAATTCTTTCAAAACAACCTGCATCTTTCTTCCCCCAAAGAGGCCCGTCAACCCCAAGACGGTGGACATGTCTGTCCTCCATCTAGCCCAGCTGCTGGTGCTGTATGCCCCAGGACCTGGTTGTTTTTCTGGCTCAATAAACCCTTTCTTTCAGAATAACTTTCAGCCAGGAGGGTTTTTGTTTAACAATATGTAAAACAGGGCTTGTAACAGAGCACCATCCAACTACAAATGTCTGTTTAAGGTATATTTAAATTATTTTTTTCCAATAATATTTCAACATTTAGCTACTTTTCTGTTAAAATATTAAATACTCATTTGCTCTCATATTCTCCTTTCCCTTCACAGCTTCAATGATCCCCAAACTTCAAAACAATGGGCTCCAATTAGAACAGTAAGAAGTAGGGTATGTTCTGAAAATGTCCAACACCAGACTCCAAAGCAGTTTATGAGATGAACTGCAAAACTTTACTCTTTGTCCGCCTTCTCTGACCTCCCTTCCAACTCCCAACTCACAGCTCACCTGGGTCCCTTCAGCCTCTCCAAAAAGAAGCCCCACACCTCATCTCCAGGAGCCTCTGCATGTGACTCCCTTCCACAACATTACAAGGAAAAAAATGTCCAACAAAGACAGCATTTATCAAAATCCATGGGGCTTTCCTTGGCCCAGACAGGCTTATTTAATTACCTACACTAGCTTTAGTGTGTTTTGAGGACTCACTATATATGCATCGCATGTTTTGCCAAGATCCCATGGAGAAGGTCAGAAAAGAAGACGTGAAATAAAAAAGACTGAAGACTGCAAGAACTGAGGAAAAAGTATAAGGAATGGCTAAAAGTCATCCCCCCCAAACCAAAAGCCGTTTTCTAGCTTGTTTCCAAGTAATATTTGTATTTACAACTGATTCCAATGGCACTGCAAGCATGTCAAACTCAAGGCCAGAGGGCCGCATGCCTTGTTTAAATAAATGAGTTTGATATGCTTGGCAGTGTAACGGGTGAAAAATGCTTAGTCTCTCTGATTCTGTCTTCCCAGTAATTCTAGTCTGCATTTTTCCTGTGGCTTTCAGGCAAATGGCTCCACTAACATTAGAGGAATTCTGCTTGAGGCTTGAGTTTTTGGAAATATAGCCAGCCCCTTGCCAGAAGGTACCACTCCTGAGGAGGTAGGGGAAAATGTACAAAATAATGATTGTTTATTAAATATTTTCAGGAGCCTCAAGATCAGACTCAGATCAACAGGGGTCAATGGGCCGGAAACAAAGAGATTTAGAGATTGTGCACTCTTCCTTGGATCCCACTGGTACCCACATGTCTGTGGTCCTCAATCACCTCTTGCCCCTCCCATTCTCCTTTCCCTTCACATAAAAGAAGCCTGACTTCTGCACTCCCAAAAGACAGATGTGAGGAACCTCTTAAAGCCTCATCTTCTCAATTGGGAGCCTTCTCAATCAATAAACCTTTTCTTACTCCAAATACTAATGTTTTGAATATTGACCTTTTGGAGCATTGGGCACATGGACTTTGGGCCAGTAAAAAGAGGTGCTGAGATGAAATGGTGCAGAAATAGCATTCCTCAAAGCCAGTGGGCATCACTTGAGGGTTACTAAAATAATGGGGAAGACGATGGTAATAACCAGAGACTCCAGATAAGGAGACCTTGTGACTTCTCCCAAGCAGCTCTGTTCCAATCAAGGTCAAGAACATTTTGATGGTTCTGATAGCTATTCTTTCCCTTTTATCAGGAAAGGGGTTGCATTCCCAGAAGCTAGAGTTTCCCAGCAGAGTGACCCAGCAACTCTGTGATGGGAAAGGGGCTTGGTTAGTAAGTTGATAACCCACACCAAGCTTAGTTGGAAAAGAACTTTTAAACACACACACACACACACACACACACACACACACACTTTTCTCCCCCCACTTTTTTTCTTTAGTAAACATTCAAATCACAGTACCCAAGAGCAATCTATTTTTGGTCTAGATTACTGACTAACATCATTAGATATGCATTTCTCTAAATGTATTTTTCCTTATCCAGCTTTGCCACCTGCTACCTCCATGAACAAGTTACTTTATCTCTCTGGGCCTTGATTTGGTTAGCTGAACAATTATGAGCTAGTACTGATGTCCTCTGTGGTTCTCAAAATTCCAAAATTTCCCCCACTGTCTACAGCCCCATCCACAATTCACTCTGGGTTGATGCTACTGGAGAGAAAAACATAAGCCCACCCTTCCATGTCCACAAGTCAAGATCCAAAACTATCTAAAAATAAAATCATTTCCTAATAAAACTGTAATAAAGTGAAATGCTCAGTCTCTCTGACTCCTTGTGTGGGCTGGTGTTGTTCCCATGGCCTTCAGGCTAATGGTTCCTGCTGTAAACATATCAATCATTAGAGAAATTCTGCTTAGGGCTTCAGAGTTTTTATAAAACCAGCCCCTCCCATTTTCCCTTCCCTTGGCATAAAAGAAGCCTGAACTCTGTGCTTCCTTAAGGTGGATTAGAGGGACCATTAAGGTGCCCATCTTCTCAATTTGGCACCTTCTCTATCAATAAACCTTTTCTACTCCAGGCTCTGACATTTTCAGTTTTGGCATTTTCAAAGCATTAGGCATATATGGTCTTTTGACCGGTAACAAAACAAACCTGACAAACCCATTGGTAGCAAAGCCTATCCTGATGTAATGTGAGACTATTTACAACCTCTGTTCCACTGAGTTTACTGCATAAACATTTAATATATTTGCTTAGATCCCTCAGGGTCCAGCCTTGGGCAAACTACGGCCCACGGGCCGGATCCGGCTGTTCTATCCGGTTCTCTTGCTCTCCCCTCCGCTCCTTTACTTTGAATTTATATTAGTTCACACAAACACTCCATCCATGTTTTTGTTCCAGCCTTCCGGTCCAGTTTAAGAACCCATTGTGGCCCTCGAGTCAAAAAGTTTGCCCACCCCTGGTTTAGGCCATAGCCCCAATGGTTTCAGATGGTCACGACTATGAGGTGGGTATTTTAGAGAACAGGAAACAGACATTCAGGAGAGTAAATCATTTGCCCAAGGTCACACGGTTAACAGCTGGTAAGAACCTGGTTGAAAACTCAGGCAGATCATATTTCAGGACGGTGCTTACAACCAGATCAACTAGCTCCTGCAAAACAACCTCCTTTATTAAGTTAACTGGTTAAACACAGTTTAAATCAATTATCTACACTAACAAAAGAAGAGAAATCAATTAGCTACACTAAAAAAGAAGAGAAAGCAAATTCTGCAAAACAAAATTATCCCCAAATTATTCATATTTTTGGCTGCAGAGATAATCAGTCATGGAGCTTTAAAGATCATTCCCCACCGCACCAGTTATTAAGACACAGCATTTTCCCAGACAAATTTTCAAAGCTAAAAATGTATGGAGAACACAAATGGGAAAACAATGGAAGTCAGTATATAAATAAGTGCTAAATGTTGTAGTGAAACAAAACTTCAGGCAGTGGCCGACTTCCAAACACCTCCCAGATAAGCAGCTGCCACAGCCCCACCCTCCCCCACTCCGAAGCTGTGACAAGGCAGGGAGGGGACATCCAGACGTGACCTGCCTGCTCAGAGTCTACCCACCCATGACACAAAACCCCTCCCAATGCACACAGCCAGTTACCTTTATTTTGTCAAAGTCCTTGAAATGCTACCACAATCCAGGACCACAGAACTCTGATTCTGGATAGAAAGACCACTTTGGAAACAGATGGAGGCCTGGACAGCTTTCCCAGGAAAACACACATACATCAATAATGCCTGGCCTTGAACTCATGACTGACAGATGCATTTGGCTAAGACGCCCCTTGAAAAATGCAGCTGTTTGAGGTTTCTGCTAATACCTGTGTAAGCTAAGCTGCACCCTTGGGGGTGCCAAAATGGAGAGCTCGGGGCAGCAGGAGCACCCCAAGATCTGGAGACAGGCATTAAGAGTAAGGGAGGGAGTAAGTAGCCAAAGATTTCAAAATAATGCCTGTGCCCAAGACAGTTCCTTCCTCTCCCCGCACCACCGTACCTAGTAGCTAACTGTGCATTCAGATAGCTTTTGTTAGAACTAATACAACCAAATGCAATCAAGTAAACCTTGATTGGAGCCTGACTGAAAATTTTAAACAATAATAAAAAATTTAAACAGCTACAAAGGATATTTTGAGGACAATGGAGGAAACTGGATTAGACAGTATTAAAGAGGTGTTTATTTTCTTAGGGATAATAATGGTATTGAGGTTACGTACAGGAAGTCAATCCTACGAGATACATACTAGAGGGGGAAATGCTGCAACTTGATTTCAACTAGTTCAGCAGAAAAAGGAGGTAGGTAGACAGACAGACAAGTAGGGTAGAGAACTCAAATATGGCAAAATGTTGAATCTAAGTGGCTAGTATACAAGTACCCATTTTACTATTCTTTCAACTTTTCTGTAATAAATGTTCACAAAGTATTATTTTACCATTCTTTTTAAATACGCTTTGTGGGAGCCTAGTAATCATTTTTAATGGGAAAATGCATTTTAATTTCCAACCCAATTACTCAATAAAGCATGTTTGAAGCACAAGCCATGCTTAAGCTGTGGTTTCTCTCTCTGTTCCGTGGGAGTTGAGAAGGGAAGTAAAGAGTGTGATCCAGGAAAAAAAGGGACTTCAGATTAGGTTTCAAAAAAAAAAATTGAATTTGGGTGGACAGAAAGGAAACAAACATTCCTGACAGGCAGGAAATTGGAGAACAACTGGAACCACTCATGAACCCCAGAGAGCTACCGGAACAAAGGGCTGCAAGGAGGGTGATGTCAACATAAGGAAACAAAGCTACTTAAAAATAATGATGGAAACTACAAATAGTCACCACTGCAGGTTTTCATTTAAACCAGAGCGGGGGAAACAACCTGGCAGTCGGAGAAAGTTCCTAGCATTCTCTGCAACTGTCTCAGGTCCACCCTTTGAAATGATTGATTGATTGATTGATTGATTATATTTTTTTATTGATCTCAGAGAGGAAGGGAGAGATAGAAACATTAATGATGAGAAAGAATCATTGATGGAATCATTGAAGGCCTGCCAATCGAGCCCGAAAGCCGGGCATGTGCCCTGACTGAGAATCTGTGACCTCCTGCTTCATAGGTCGACACTCAACCATTGAGCCACACCGGCTAGACTGAAGTGATTTCTTAAGACCACAAAACTCCCTGACCAAACACAATTCCCCTAAGGGCACCAAAGGATTGCACATAGACACAACTACTACAGCCCCACAGCTGCTCCTTGGGAGGAGACAGATTAACTTTAGGATCCCCGTGTGGTGAGAAGCCAAGGATCTCAACTTCTGGGCTCTTCCTGAACCTCCCAGAGCACCTCAAACAATGGTTTCCATTCAGAAGACAACAGAAGGCTCATCTGACCTGGCCTCACCCCAGACCAGAGCACGGTCAGCTCACCAGTATCTGCCTGGGACACAGGCCAGGAAGCCACCAACCGGGCCTCTAAGGCAGAGAAGGCTGAGGAGCCCCTGGCAGACCCCACACAGGAAGACACATCACAGGGTGCTCAGAGAGGGGTGTCAGCCAGGGGCTGCAGGGACCAGGAGAGCTCAGGACCTCCCTGAATCCCCCCTATCCGCTTTTCCTGTCCTTCTACCCCTTCCCTTCCCTTGCCTCTCCTCCTTCTCTTGTTATTTTTGTGTTGTCCATTTGGAGAGTTTTAAAAAAGCTTTACTTACTGATGGCACTGTGTATCCAGCGGAGGGCCTGGGTGGCTGGAGGACAGAGTGGAGAGAGACTTGGTGGACCTTTCTGCACCTTGCAGAGTGTAAGTGGTGGCCATTCAAGAGGAAAATGGGATGTTTTAAAAGCCATTTGGCCTGGCCGGCTGGCTCAGTG
Source organism: Plecotus auritus (assembly GCF_963455305.1). Taxonomy (NCBI): domain Eukaryota; kingdom Metazoa; phylum Chordata; class Mammalia; order Chiroptera; family Vespertilionidae; genus Plecotus; species Plecotus auritus. The sequence goes on along the minus strand of NC_137770.1, from coordinate 224,836,843 downwards.
GTTAAGCGTCAACCTAATTCCCAGTCAGGGCACATGCCTGGGTTTCAGGCTCAATCCTCAGTAGCCCATCAATGATTCTCTCTCATCATTGATGTTTCTATCTCTTTTTCTCACTCTCTCCCTTCCTCTCTGAAGTCAATAAAAATATATTTTTAAAATAAAATAAAGTCATTTGTTTGAAGTGACCATAAAGCAACAGAACTTCAGAAATCTAATGCTCACTTCAGATTCTTTTCAAAAGGTGGTGTGTTATGAAGAATGAGTTGCTACATTAAAACAATTGTAAGGCAGCATTTACCAGGTATTTGCAGTGTAGCAGGCACTGTTCTAGATGCTTCTTTACAATCTCATTTCATTTCTACAACATCGGTAAAGTAGGTCTTCTCACTACCTAATGCCAGATGTTGGGCGACATTTAACGCCGGTGGTCTTGATCCGGCATCTAGAAGGGTTCAGGAATCTGGAGTAGGGCTCTGTGTAGATTAAATAAGAGTCCAGAGACGAAAGATAATTTTGAAAGGCATTGGGGGTCAGAGGAGCCTAGCTGAAGAAAACCAAATTCTCCTTGTCTCAGGACCTCTTGCTTTTTATTAACACAAATTGTCCTAAGGCAGTGGTCGGCAAACTCATTAGTCAACAGAGCCAAATATCAACAGTACAACGACTGAAATTTCTTTTGAGAGCCAAATTTTTTAAACTTAAACTTTTTCTAACGCCACTTCTTCAAAATAGACTCGCCCAGGCCGTGGTATTTTGTGGAAGAGCCACACTCAAGAGGCCAAAGAGCAGCATGTGGCTCGCGAGCCGCAGTTTGCCAACCACGGTCCTAAGGCAAGGTGGAGATATACACTTCAAAGGGTAGGGTTTCTTACAGAAGCATTGTCAGAATGGGGAATTACCTCCGGCTGTTCAGGTGTTTGGCCAACAGGAGGCAAGAACATGTAGATTAAAATGCCCTGAGCTGTCTGGCAGCAAACAATCATCTTAATGCATCCTTTTCAGGTTTGGGAAAATGGCTTTAGCCATTCCCAACAGGTGACAACATATGTGACTCAGCCCTTGTTGAGTCCCCAAGTTCCATCAACCTTTCGATGAAACTCTTGCAATTATGACATGCTGGAATTGGCTTCCGGCAATTACCCCCATCCAAAGATGAGGAAAATGATGCACACAAGGTTCAATAACAAGCCCTAATGTGGAAGGTGGGACAGGATCTAACCCAGGCAACATGACCCCAGGCCTCACACTCTCAGTCACAGTGTCTGTGAGAGCAGAGGCAGCCTTCAATTCTACCTAGTGAGTGACACGTGCCTCACAGTAAACAGGGCATCACCAACTAACCACCGGGCTGGGCTGGAGCCTATGTCCACACCCACCCAGTGTAATGCCTTTAAACCCAAAAAAACCTGCCTCTCTTCATCTGCCTCAATCATACATATGACCCTATTATGTATGATAAACATTGGAATGTGCATGCATTTTTAATGTAAAAATCATCTGCATGAAAAATTATTAAAGTCAGCTAAAGCAAGATGAACTTTGTATTGACTTGATTTTGTTTTTTAAATCTCAGCAGCATAAAATTTCCCATTATTAACTGCATAAAGTAAAAGCTCACTCTAAAGAATAACTATATTTTACCCTTCCAAAACTTTTATGAAGGTAAAGGAAGATATTTTTCTACCTATGAAAAAAGCATCCCGTCCATATATGTGTTTGCACATTATTATTCACAAACTATTATACTTGGAAGCAATTCACTACTTGCCACAAACATAATTTGTACTAAACATGTTAATTACATGATATCTGAAAATCTTTCAGAAGGAAGGAAGAAAAAGGAAAGGAAGAGAAAGAAGGAAGAAAATCTTCAATCACACTCAGTAGATGTGCAGAGGCAGCCTTCAATTCTACCTAGTGAGTGACACGTGCCTCACAGTAAACAGAGACACCATATATATACATAAAAGCCTAATATGCTAATTGTCCCTCCAACTGTTTGACTGTTTGACCAGTCGCTATGACATGCTCTGACCACCAGGGAGCAGATGCTCTGACCGGTAGGTTAGCTTGCTGCTGGGGTCTGACAGATCAGGACTGGGCAAGATGGGCCAAACATGTCCTGGAGCCCCTCCCCCCCCACAGTCCCTTCCCAACCCCTATTGTGCACCGGTGGGGTCCTTCAGCCTGGCCTGCACCCTCTCACAATCCAGGACCCCTTGGGGGATGTCAGAGAGCCAGTTTCGACCCAATACCTGCAGGCCAGGCTGAGGGACCCCACCAGTGCACAAATCCGTGCACCGGGCCTCTAGTAAAAGATATAAAGTTCCCACCCAAATGCCACTTGATACTCTGACAGTCATTGTTTTGTCTGAAACCTCTAGTCCCAAGGAAGTAGTCAAGAGGGTGGATGAGATATTATTTTGCAAATAAATCAGTGGCCTAACACGACATCATTGAACAGAGAAACAAGCCAGGCGGAACCAAAACTCAGAGCCGCTGACATCTTTCCCACCCATCTCACTACAACACACATCACTCCGGCATTCTGTGGGCAACACTGATTTCGCAGGGAAATCCTCATTTATGTCAAACTCGCCTGCTTCCCCAGGTAGAGGTGTCTTTGGATCTCCAATCCCTATCACAGTTCCTGGAACACAGTGGGAGCACCTCAAACATCTGCTAACGGACCCTGTAGAAGCAGATCCCAACCTTCTGAAGGGCCCCTGGTAACTGATCAGGTGCCCACTCTCACTGTAACTTAGTAAGCAGTTTTAAGGTACTATTTGGTGGGACAGAATGTCGAATGTACTTATACCCCCAAATGCCAACAGTTTTTAAAAACACAAATTCTTTTGAAAGCAGAACTGATACATCCCATAGCTTTACACCCTTGTTGGGTAAAGCCCGTTCCGAAAGATCTAACTATACCAGGAAGCCCTGTGCTCATCGAAATCAACAGAAGGCTCAGTTAGCAAAGATTCATAAGAAGACCACAAATAGCAGCACATTCCTAAGACCAGCTTTGGGGATTGGCCCTCTGCTGGATTTTTGGGGAACACCATCACATTCCAAACAGTGCTAAAGGAGCCGAGCTGACACACCCTCACCAAACGCTCTGCCCTCTTTCCACGGGGTCGTGATCCCTAACTGATCTCTTCGTGCACATTCCTCAAGCGAGGCCAAGCAGGGAGTAGGTTAGAAATTATTTAAACTATGGGAGGAAGCTAAGCGGCAAGTAAAACCACCAAATGGGAAGAGAACAGGCCCAGATGGCCTGTTTCAGGCAGAAACAACAAGACCAGATTTAGGGGGTTCCCTTAGTGACTCCCCTGGAGCATCTCAGAGAGAGAGAGAGAGCTGGCGCAGAGGACTCAGCCTCAGGGAGCTAGGTTCCTGGTTTCTGGGTACAACCTGCCCCTGCAGGGCCAGAGTCCAGCCAACTAATTTCCACAAGGCAGGAAGAAACACAAGCCCCACATGGGATAACAACAGGGATAACAAGAGCTGGTTGGGGCTCAGCAAGGCCTTCAAAGAGGAAGATGGCCCAGCACTGGCAGAAAGGGTTTGCCCTGCCTACATCCAAGGCCTCTGGGACATGAAACTACTCTACCACCAACTGCTAATGGCAGCGAATTTGCACTGAATGCTTATTTATGTGCCTGGCACTTTTTACTGGAGACATTAAAGAACAGACTATTGAAGCCAAGGTGGCTCATCTGGGGAACGGCCAGCATTTGAACCCAGGTCTGTTGCCATCAGGGCCCAAGCTCTGAGCCCAAGCTGTGCCCCAGAAAGAAAGGAGGCCAGAGCGGAAGCCAGCTTTCTCTTGGCTGCACTATGTTCATTCAACTTGGTTGCTAGCTGTGAGACCCCAGGCAAGTCAATTAACTACCCTGTGCCGCAGTGTCCTCATCTCTAAAATGAAGATAAGAACGGAATTGTTTCTGAGTCTTAAGAGAGATGAACTTGGGTTTGCCTGAGTGCCTAGCACGGTCAGTGCTCAATAAAAGTTAGCTACCGTTGCCATGATGATTGCTATCAGTGCTAATAACTGTAAACACGGCTATCCTCACCAAGCTTACAGCTCAGCTGATGCCCAACCAACAGGCAGGCAGGAAAGGACGGTGAGCCACGTGAGCCAGACTGAGGAGGCAGTGGTGCATGTTGGGACAGAAACTACGTAAGCCTGGAGGTGAGGGGGCAGCTGTCACACCATGCTCCTCGGCCACCAGGCAGCAGCTCCCACACTGTCACCAGCCCCGCCATTTCTTTTTCTTCCACGAACAGGAAGTGGATACCGATTAAACAGAACACAGCAGAAGTCCTAAACACGGGTTTTCCCGTTAGTCACAGGTGATGTCAGGCATGTGGCCTGCCTTCTGGGAATATGGGAACAGAAAAACAAAGATAAGTAAATGTTCTGTCACGAGAAGTCCTCTGATGTGAAGTCTCCACTAATGCTGTTAGATAGAGAAAGAGCAAAGCAAAAGAGGGATTAGGACAGAAAATAAAGATCACTTCAGAAAAGGCAAGCAAAGGAAAGATTGAACAGAATTAGGAAAACCCTGGACATAGAAAATTTGATTTTAAAGGGAAGAAATAAACGTGAAAGTGACTAGCATTAAACTCAGTAAGAACTCTCGAAAACCAGTAGCAAGAAAAAAACTATTAACAATCGTCACACATTGGTGAGCACATTGTACAGTAAGTTACTATCCAAAGTACTTTACAGGTATGAACTCATTTAACCCTTACAATAACCCTATGGGGTAGGCACTATTATTTGCAATCCCATTTTACAGATATGAAAACTAAAGCACAGAGAGATGAGTAACCTGCATCAGGTCACACAGTTAGCAAGTAGAAGAGGTGAGATTTTAATCCAGGCAGCCTGGCTGCAAAGCTCATACTCTGTGCTCTATTATCCCTAAAGTGTGAGAATTAACAGTTTTGATATTCACTAAAGTTCCATGAAATGGATTTACCCATAGCTCATCTCTAGTTGAGTTAGAGTCTTGAGTAGAAATTCAGTAAATAAATCTAGAATGACAGAATGGTTTATCCTAGTGAGTCAATTATTGGGAAAGGAAGGTGTATGGAAGTTATATTCTCTCCAAGTCAATTTATCTATTTGTTTTTTGCATCAACTACAAATTTCAAAAAATAAAATAAAATCCTGCTACCATTTATAAAAAGCAAAATCAAAAGACCATCCTAATTTACATTTAACACTGTTGAAATTGTTCATTTCTTCTTGGAAACCCTAAACTTCTCTTTGACTTTTACAACAAAAATAATTTTTATGAAAGAATCAGATTTGCCATATATAGTTACCTTTGTCCTAAACAATCTCACTTGTTAATGAAAAATGTTAAGTGAACAAATATGAAACAGTAGTTTGAGTTATTTTGTTGGAGGAAAAGATGCCAAAATGTTCACACTAGTTATCTCTGAGTGGTAAGATTATAAATTACAGGTCAACATAATAGTAAAATTAATGCTATAGAGGTAAACCAGAATACCAGAAACCCCTCAGTAAGGAGACTACCTATATGTGCATTCCATAATATTTACATACAAGGTATTTCCACTGACTAGAGACAGAGACAATGCTATGAAACCTTTGGTCTACACCATAGAAGATAAGGGTCAAAGAAAAACACAATAGTATAATTTCTACTTTATTACACTATAAAACACAATGTAAATACATAAACAACAAAGCACTGACTTGATAATTTTTCTTTCCCACTATATTTTTTTAATGCCTTTGAGTCTTTAAGCAGTAAACCAATGCATAATTTCAAATACCTTATTTCAGGTACATTTTAATGTTATGAGTTGTTGTTTTTTCCCAATAAAAATTGACTGTTCCATTTTTCCAACAACCAATTCTCCATCACCAACTGGGTGTCCTACAGTTCAGTTCAATTCTGACACTAACTACCTATACAAACCCCACAGGTTGAAGGACTCAGTGCCCTAAGACTAGCCTACTTCAGACGCCAGCTGCAGGTCCCAGGCTAACCAACAGAAATTCAGAGCTTCCCACATTCTCCCTTAGGTTCCACACTTCACTATAATGACTCACAGAACTCAGCAAAGTGCTATACTTAGAACTGCTGCTTTATTATAAAAAAAAATACAATTAAGGAGAGGCCTTATAAGGCAAAGTAATGGGACGGGGCACCAAGCTTCCACTCTCTCTCCAGACACGCCACCCTCCCAGCACCCTCCTCACCAATCTAGAAACTCCTTTTACCTCGTTTCAGTTTTTATGGAAGTGTCATTATTATAGGCATGACTGTCACTGGACATTGGTGATTAACCTAATCTCCAGCCCCTCTCCCTTTCCCAAATGCCAAGGGCTGCAAGTTCTAACCCTCTAATCCTGTAGTTGGTTCCTCCAGCAACCAGCCCCATCCTGAAGCTTCCTGAAGGCCCACCAAGAGTCAACCATTAGCATGAACTCAGCTATGGTCTAAAAGGGCTCATCCTATATAATAAAAGGGTAATATGCAAATCGACTGAACCAGTCGCTATGATGTGCACTGACCACCAGGGGGCAGATGCTCAATGCAGGAGCTGCCCCCTGGTGGTCAGTGTGCTCCCACAGGGGGAGTGCTGCTCAGCCAGAAGCCAGGCTGACAGCTGGCCAGTGCAGCAGCGGTGGTGGGAGCCTCTGCGGGGCAGCAGCAGCAGCAGCAGCGCTAAGGATGTCTGACTGATGGCTTAATCATCCCCCCAGGGCTCCCAGACTGTGAAAGGGTGCAGGCCAGGCTGAGGGACCCCTCCCCCGACGAGTGCATGAATGTCATGCACTGGGCCTCTAGTTATAAATAATATATACTCCTATCATTCGGGAAATTCCAAGGGTTTTAGGAGTTCTGCTCCAGGAAGCAAGGACAAAGATTGAATACATACATTTATTATACCAACACTGCCCTTATGGATGAAAAAGAGAGGGATTCTATGAAAAGTAACCTCTAGGTCAGGGGTGGGCAAACTTTTTGACTCGAGGGCCACAATGGGTTCTTAAACTGGACCGGAGGGCCGGAACAAAAGCATGGATGGAGTGTTTGTGTGAACTAATATAAATTCAAAGTAAAGGAGCGGAGGGGAGAGCAAGTGAACCCTCCGCTCTTTGGGCTCCGGGGGCCGGATAGAACAGCCGAACGGGCCGGATCCGGCCCGCGGGCCGTAGTTTGCCCACGGCTGCTCTAGGGTGAGCTGATCACAAATTCCTAACTGGGAAGGTCATGGTGAGTAGTTATGCTCCAGGTCTGTAACTTTTTTTAGTGAAAGGTTTTAAGCCAGCCCTGTTCATCATTCTTTTTTTAAAATTTTTTTCTTAAATATATTTTTATTGATTTTAGAGAGGAAGGGAGAAGGAGAGAGAGAGGTAGAAACATCAATGATGAGAGAGAATCATTGATCGGCTGCCTCCTGCACGCCCCCCACTGGGGATCGAGCCCGTAACCTGGGCATGTGCCCTGACTGGGAATCTAACTGTGGCCTCCTGGTTCATGGGTCCATGCTCAACCACTGAGCAACACCAGCCAGACCAGTTCATCATTCTTGTGCACCTAGGTTAATGTATCTTTGAAATACCAGAAGTAATACCTCTTGAAGGGGGTATTATCCCTCAAAAGAACACATAATTTTGTTAAACATCCTGTAATCCAATTCCCACATTGACATGTGTTCCCTCCTTGATTTCAAATGCATAAAAGGAACTGCAAAACTGTTATTCCACAAGAGCATTTGAGATCTTGTTCCCTGGCACAGTCCTCAGTTTGGCTCAAATAAACTCATAAAAATTCTCTATGCTTCTTACACTGACATCCTCCTCGCCAGGAGAGAAAAGAACTTAAACAGAGATAAGGCTAAGATGGAAATGCACAACAGACCTCTAAAAACAAATGTTTTTTAGCACAGAATTCAGGAATCAAGTTGATTTGTATAATTTCAGAGGCCTCTATCCTATCTAATAAAAGAGTAATATGGCCAGAACCGGTTTGGCTCAGTGGATAGAGTGTCAGCCTGCGGACTGAAGGGTCCCGGGTTCGATTCCGGTCAAGGGCATGTAACTTGGTTGCGGGCACATCCCCAGTGGGAGGTGTGCAGGAGGCAGCTGATCGATGTTTCTCTCTCATCGATGTTTCTGACTATCCCTCTTCCTTCCTCTCTGTAAAAAATCAATAAAATATATTTTAAAAAAAAAAAGAGTAATATGCATATTGACCATCACTCCAACACACAAGATGGCTGCTCCCATGTGGACACAAGATGGCCACAAGATGGCCAGCAGGGGAGGGCAGTTGGGAGGGACCACGTCTACAAGGGAGGGCAGTTGTGGGCGATCAGGCCAGCAGGGGAGGGCAGTTGGGAGGAACCAGGCCTACAAGGGAGGGCAGTTGGGGGTGATCAAGCCTGCAGGGGAGGGCAGTTAGGGGTGACCAGGCTGGCAGAGGAGGGAAGTTGGGGGTGACTGGGCCTGCAGGGAAGGGCAGTTCGGGGGGACCCAGGCCTGCAGGGGAGGGCAGTTAGGGGTGACCAGGACTGCAGGGGAGGGCAGTTAGGGGTGACCAGGCCTGCAGAGGAGGGCAGTTAGGGGAAATCAGGCTGGCAAGGGAGCAGTTAGGGGATGATCAGGCTGACAGGCAGGCAGTTAGGGGCAAACAGGAAGGCAGGCAGGCGAGCAGTTGGGAGCCAGCAGTCCTGAATTGTGAGAGGGATCCCAGACTGGAGAGGGTGCAGGCTGGGCTAAGGGACACACACCCCCGTGCACGAATTTCGTGCACCGGGCCTCTAGTTATATTATATAGGTATTATATTAAACCTATATACTTATACAGGTCATATTTGCATTATTTACAAAGGGTTATATTATTTGTTAGATCCTTCAAACTCTGAAGTGTATAAAAAACAGATCTTATCTCCTCTTCTCTCTCCTCCTCTTCCTCTCCCCGCCCCCAGGAAAAAATAGGAACAGTACCTCAACTGCCTTGCTGAAATTATGCGACCATGGCTCAAATAAACTCATAAAAATTTTGAGCTTTTTCCATCACATCACAAAGCCTGAGGACCTCTTCTGCTGCCCCCCACCCTCCACTCCACCCCACCCCATCCTCAGCCCCCAGACCCCTACAGTGAAGTGCATAGTTTCAGGAGCTTCCCAGCCTAGCCTCCGCCTCCGCTCTGCAGTCTATACCAGGGCTGCACTGACGTTACCTTTCCTACCTCCACACCTTTGCACAGGCTATTCCCTTTCCCTACACTCCCTTCAAGGTCCATTTAAAATGCCAAGTTTTAGCCTAGTAAGGCTTTTCCATCCCTCTTATCAGAAGGAAAGTGTCTCCTCTGTGACCCCACGCAGCACCTTGTCTGTAGTTCTCGGGTTACACCAAACGCATTCTCCCTTAGCCCACAATGTATTCATGGTTTATCTTCCCTTCTCAATCCAAGTTTGTGTAGGACAGAAGCCAAGTTTGTTCTTCATTGTACATACCTACACAACACCCAACAGTGACTCAAATAAGGCCCTCATTTTAAAATGAATCACATACACACTGTGTGTAAGAAATATCTATTAGTTTTTATCTGCAAAGACTATTAAGACACCAACTTGGCAATCATGCATGGGAGATGAGTTTTACTTCAGCACTCGTGGCTCTCTCACCTAGCTTTAGGCAATGTCCACGGCCTCTTTTTTGCTATCAGTGGTTGCTTTGTGCTTTGCCTTTAATAGAGGGGGCGGAGGATGGAAAGAATTAAGGAAGGAGCAAAAGTATTCAGGCCACACAAAGCATATAGCACAAACACGCAAAGAAAAGCGAAAGAATGCCTGTTCAATAGCCATCTGCCACTTCACCAATGCCAGGAAATTCCGGCTGCTGTTTTTTATAATGTGAATAATTCACATGATTGTGTTGGAGACTTCCAGCTATGAAGAGCTGTTAGAGCATTTGAAAATTGTTAGAGTTATATTGTGAGACAGAAAGCCCAGTGAATTCTTCAAAGCTCCACCCCTGACAGGAGTCTCAGAAAATCACATTCTGTTTGTATATAAATAAGCATGAGGAAGAAAGGCTGGGCATGTTATGGATACTGAAAAGAATTTGTTTGTTTTTAACCTTATCTATTACATAACATTTCATATACAAGTTTCTTTATAAGTCTTCACTTGGCTCAACTCACCTGGCCAGTCAAGAAGAATAATAGCATAAACTGCCTTATTTGTGTCTTTTCAGAAAACTGAAAAGGGTTTTCTCTTAATATCTAACTCATGCCAAAATTGTATAAAAATCATTCATAAACCTAATGACCTGTAAATTGACTTACTTCCTTCAAATATTTACTCGAAAAGCAAATAAACAATTCTTGAAGAATTCCTTGGATAACTGCCCATTTTTTACTAAAAACAAAATCTACATTCAATTTATAAGATGCCTTGGTGTTCTCTTTAAGTAGATGGACCTACAATAAAAAAGTAAAATAAGTAGATAAATAGAAAACCTTCCTTTTACCAGCGGTGCTGAGCACGGAGCACATGCAATTGCACATAACACACAGAACATTTGTGAACATGAACATACATCTAGCTTTGGCTTCCCCTCATCTGTGACTTGAGGGAGACATTTCACTTCTCTTCGTCTTGGCTACTCGGTCTCGGCTTCCTCATCTCTGCAACACAGAGAATATGGCAATCTGTCCTTGTTGAGGTTGCAAGACGTAAATCTGATCTGTGCTTGTCTTCTATGTGCCGCTGCCTCAAGGAGCTCTAGTTAGAGCAAACAGTGGAAACAGCTGCATATAATTTTCTATTAAATAACATGGAATGGATGCAACATGTATTCATGGACTCCAAGGAGATAACATCAGTGCGACGACCTAGGAAAGGTTTTCTGGAAGTATCACCCTTTCTTTTTTTTTAATATATTTTTATTTCAGAGAGGAAGGGAGAGGGAGAGATAGAAACATCAATGATGAGAGAGAACCATTGATCAGTTGCCTCCTGCACACCCCCTACTGGCGATCAAGCCCACAATCCAGGCATGTGCCCTTAGCCAGAATCAAACCCGGGACTCTTCAGACCACAGGCTGACGCGCTATCCACTGAGCAAAACTAGCTAGGGCTGGATGTGTTACCCTTGATCTCAGTTTGCAGGATGGATGGAGGACAGGATATGCACAGCCCACAAGGAGGGGTGGGATTCCAGGTTAAAAGAAACACAACCCACTCTTTCTTTCACCTCTAATCACTCTCACTCACATTTGATCCTTAGGCAGCATCACTTGGGAATGTGCTAGAAAAATTCTCCAGTCCCTTCCCAGACTAATGGGGTGGGGCCCAGCCACCTGGGTTTTGACAGCCCTCTAGTTCATTCGGATACACGCTCAAGTCTAGGAACCACTGCTATAGCTTTGCTTGCTCTCACCTCCTCTCTTCCATGACCTCTAGTTACCTTCACCTGGCTACCATTGACATTTTTACAAGTTTAAACTTCATTTCCTCCAGAAAGTCTTGCTCAGCCTTTACTGGACTCTCACCCCACCCCCAGCCGCAGGTTAGATACTCTGGCTCTGGGCCATAGTTTCCTTATGGAGATGCCAACGTACTTTATCATGATTGCTTGTTTAATTGTCTTCCCTGATAACCTGTTACAACTCCATAAAAGCATAGTCTGAGTCTATTTCATTCACATCCCTTTTCCCCAGGGCCTGCACACACACACACACACACACACACACACACACACACCGTTAGGCAGTTTAATAATATTTGCTGAATTAATAAAGAAATCAGAAACTTAACCCATGAAACAAAGGTATAAAGGGAAGGTATAAAATATGAAATATGATAGATATACAATTAATAGATACATTTGAAGTACTGGTTGTAGAAACACAACTGAATTTAGTCTGTCTTTGAAAAGAGCTTCATGAATGAATTTAGGTTTTGAAAACCTTTGTACTGACTCCAAACGTATCAACGTCACACCATACTCACCTGATAAAAGCTGTACCTGCTTACTTTTTATTGTCATTTCTTTTTATCTCCATGGCCTCTAGGCTGGCTGACCACCAATTCGGGAAGTGAGCAGGAGCAGAGACTACAGCTAAGATTTGTGGGAAAGCCTGTTTGCTTTATTATAATGAAAAAGCCTCGACAGAGTCAGAATGTAGTAGGCAGTTAGACATGAGCAGAGCAAGGACGATGGGCCAGGTACAGAAGGTCATCAGGGCAGAAAGCTCCGGGTGCCCAGCAACGGGCAAAACTTCAAAAACAAGGCTCCCACCCCCAGGGTGACCTTTCCTCGCCAGCATATCTCTGGTCCCGCAGTTTGGACCCCCTGACCTTTCATATAGTGATCATGCAGTCTGGACCCTCCCCTGACCTTTCCTCCCCTGGCATGTTGCTAGTCATGAAGGTCAGACCCCTTTAGAGGGAGTACAAACAAGGGAGGCAGAGAATAACCCTGAAGCATTAAGCCACCAGGACACTGAGGTGCTGACCCACATCAAATTACTTCTAGGCCTCAATGAGGTTTCAGGGCCAGGCCTAGAAAAGCAGCAAAACCAGACAAGCAATACCATGGCTGACTCAGGACCTGCTGCATTGACTCAGGACCCCCTGCCCTGGCACTGACCAATCAATCAGTGGAGACCACGACTCTGAAAAGACACACCTGGAAAACCGATGAATATTCTATTGAGATCCTCCCCTGGGACCTCCCCTGAAATCCCCACCCTTAAAAGCCCTTAGGATGGAGGACGCAGCCGGCTCTCCCTCTCAGGAGCACACCCATGCCTTTCCTCTCCCCTGCCTCCCCTCCTCTCATCCTGACGTCTTACCTTACCCTTCTTTCTCCTAAGCAACAAAGGCCCCTTCTTTCACCTCTGTAACTTGTTTCCTAAGCCCATTCTTCTACCACTCACTTCTTCCATCTCTGTGACCTTCTAAATAAACTTGATCTTATAGCTTGAGTCTCAGCTCTGAATTCTTTCCTAGCCAGTACCGAGGTTGCTAAACCAAGGCCGGGTCTGACCCCACCGGTCTAGCACCTGGTGCCATTCTCGCCACTGCCAGCAAAAACACCTGGATTCCAGCTCTGGCTTCCCTCCTTCCTTTCTTCCTTCCTTCCTTCCAGTCTTTAAATATCTGCTCTGTTCTGGGTCCTGTGCTTGGATCTGAGCCTTGGACCGTGACCAAAACTCACACACACACAGGCCCTCCCTCACCAAACCTAATGTCTGCTCCTCTGCTGCTGGTGAACCACGGCCCTCACTGCCTTCCACAGGCCACTGAACCTCTCAGACTCAGTTTCCCCATCTGCAAAGAGAGAAATTCATTACAAGATGACTACCAAGTCCCCTCTGACTCCAAAATTACACAACTGAAAACAACACAATTCGTCTCAGAAGTTAGTCAGCCAAAGTTATTCTCCTCAGGGCCGCTCACCCCAGATCCAGAGCTGAGACGCCAAGCCCTGGAGTGTGAGGACCGAGGGCCGATGTAGACCCAGGAGCTTTGCCAGGAGCGGCATTGCTGGGCCGCTTCAGTGGACGGCCGGCTCTGACACAAGGGAAGAGTCCTGGCTTTTCTAACACAGCTTCCTCAACTACTAAACACTACTCAGTCATGAGAAAGGATGAAATAGCAACATGGATGGACCTTGAGAACATTACCCTAAGTGAAATACTAGTAAGTCAGTCAGAAAAAGCTAAGAACTATTATGATTTCACTCATATGTGGGATATAAAACTGAACATTATGAACACAAACAACAATGTAGTGGTTGCCAGAGGGAAGCAGGTTGGGAGAGAAAGGGGTCCTAATATAAAGTGACAGGAGATTTGACTTTGGGTGGTGGGAACACAGTACAATATACAGATCTTGTAACTTTAGAAACACATACCTGAATGTTGACCAATGTCACCCCAATCAATTTAATAAAATCCTATCTAATAAAAGCATAATATGCAAATTGACCATCACTCCAACACACAAGATGGCCGCCCCCATGTGGTCAAAGATGGTCGCCCCCATGTGGACACAAGATGGCCGCCACAAGATGGCAGGCAGGGGAGGGCAGTTGTGGGCAATCAGGCCTGAAAGGGAGGGCAGTTGCGGGTGATCAGGCCTGCAAGGGAGGGCAGTTGTGGGCAACCAGGCCAGCAGGGGAGGGCAGTTAGGGGTGACCAGGCTAGCAGGGGAGGGCAGTTAGGGGTGACCGGGCCAGCAGGGGAGGGCAGTCAGGGGTGACCAGGCCTGCAGGGTAGGACAGTTAGGGGCAATTGGGCCGGCAGGGGAACAGTTAGGTGTCAATCAGGCTGGCAGGGGAGTGGTTAGGGGGTGATCAGGCTGGCAGGCAGAAGCAGTTAGGGGCAATCAGGCAGGCAGGCAGGTGAGTGGTTGGGAGTCAGCAGTCCTGGATTGTGAGAGGGACATCGGACATCCCTCGAGGGGTCCAAGATTGGAGAGAGTGCAGGCTGGGCTGAGGGACACCCCCCCCTCCATGCATGAATTTTGTGCACCGGGCCTCTAGTTTAAAAATAAGCAGCTTTAGGGAGATTATCAAGGTCCCTTCCAGCTCTAGGGCCACAGGATTTTGCTCATTCTAATTTGTGTTTTTTCCAGCACCACCAAGTAATTAGTTCTGACACTATCTACAGGGAGACAGCACCAGACCCCCCAGGTAAAGGGCTCAGATCTACAACACTGCTTAGACCTACATCATGACGCTGTACCACCCAAAGTCACTCATTAGCATAGGTTCAAAATCTGGATAATAAAAAATCATGCCAATAATTACATCCAATCTTAAGGGGAAACTATCAAAATTTTATGGCTATACCTATAGATGGACTGGCTAGAAATAAACCAATTGGTGAATCTTCTAAAATTCTTCCCCCCAAAATGTGTCACATAAGGTAACAGTTTCTTTCTCTCTTTCCTTGCCTAATTTTAGCAGCTAAATGGCTCAGTCCTATGTATCCCCTGCATCTCAAGAGAATTCCCTGCCAAGCCCACTGGTCCCTATTCCTCACCTTCCCCTGGAGGCCATTACATACCACCCTCAGCATCCAGGGCTCAAGAGCAAGAAGAGAGAGAGCACCTGAAAAGAAACCTCTGGGGCAGTTCAGAACTTTGTCCCCTCTGGTAGCTGTGGCAGGTTAGAATTTAGTTAAGAACAAAATAATAATATACTTTTTGAACACTTCGTGCCAAACATGTTTTATCTCCCATCCAAGTACTCACAAGGCCCGATCCCTGCTTAGCTTCCGAGATCAGACAAGATCAGGCGTGTTCAGGGTGATATGACCGTAACCTATGCATATTTTATCTCAAAACAATCCACAAGGCAACTCTGCCATATTTGTTCCATGCTATAGATGAGAAAAATGGTTTAAAGATTTTCTCCTCTCTGTACCACAGGCACTTTATTGGTGCTCATACCCCCGGGATGTACAAACCAAATGGAGGTAGGGGAGCCAGGGAGAGCTCAGCTGTTTGAGACCCTGGCATGAGCAATGACAAGAAGATGGGGCCTTGGGGTATCTCAAAGGGGGAATAGAAAACCAGTTCCCCGAGGTCAGCTAGTTTGGCAAAAGGATCCTCAAGGTGAGATGACTTGGCACAGGAACTGTTTGCCTGAGTATCTGCCACCCTCTACCCACCCCTCCTTTCCCAAAAAGTCCCTTGGGTGGATTCTATTCCTTTTCTCCCTCACAAAGAGAGGTATATCAATAACTGGCAGAGGAGAAATTGGCCCAACTCCTCAATCAGTCTCCCTTATAATGGGCACCCATCCCTAAAGCCACCTAGAATAAACAAAACTCTTGCTTTCCCCAGATAGCTTTATCTTACTAGATTCCACACTAGAATACCGAAATAATGCTTCTTTTCATGACATACCACTCATGTGAGGAGTTATTTTCTCCATAGGCTATTTTACTATTTTGAGCAGTTTTGCAGTTGGTTGCCCACAGACAAGAACAGATGAGTCACAAAGAGGAAACTGCAGGACCATGATCCCTTATCTGAAAACCTGGGGGTCAGATGTGCCTCGAAAGTCTGACTGTGATTCCAAAAGAGAACTGTAATGCATTTAGCACACATTATGTAACACTCAGAAATCAAAATCACTAACATAACTGCAGCAAAACTTAGCAGTATTCACACTGAGTGGGATAAATATATACTCTAGAATCTTACACTGGTTCAGATTAGGGTTTACCACCAACCGGGTATGCAAAAAGCCTCAAAAAAACCTTTTGGTTTTCAGAGATTTTCAGATTTCAGAATTGTCTGTAAAAGATTACAGACACATGTAAATGGTTCAAATACTAGAAAAAATAGTCAATATATTAGTAATCGAGAACATACAAATTCAATCAAGGTACCAACTTTCACCTTACAAGCTAGCAAATACATTTTTCAGAGAAAATGTCAATGGTGTGAAAAGTGAGTCCTTTGACTGTTGCTATGAGAATGTAAAGTGGGACAACGTTCAGATCACCAATATTGATGTCATTAAGGCCTCAAAAACATGAATAGCTTTGGACCCCATCTCCCCCCAAATGCCTTTTCAGTAATGCATTTCCTGGGAAGTCATCAATATGACTGAAACAATAAGTTTTAAAATCCATCTATATAATAAAAGCCTAAGCGACCATTATGGCGGAACAACCAGAACGACCAGTCGCTATGATGCACACTGACCACCATGGGGCAGACGCTCAATGCAGGAGCTGCCCCCTGGTGGTCAGTGCACTCCCACAGGGGTAGCGCCGCACCCGCCTCCGCAGCAGCACTAAGTAGCAGTGAGTCAAGCGGTAAGGAGCAAGGGGTCCCGACTGCAAGAGGGCACAGGCCGGGCTAAGGGACTCCCCCCTCCAGCGCATTAATTTCATGCACCAGGCCTCTAGTTTGAAAATAATTAGCAACAACTAAAATAGCCTAATGCCCTGGCCAGTTTGGCTCAGTGAATAGCGTGTCAGCCTGCAGACCAAAGAGTCCGGGTTCGATTCTGGTCAAGGGTACGTACGTACCTTGGTTGTAGGCTCTTCCCCGGACCAGGCCCTGGTCGGGGTTTGTGCAGGAGGCAACCAATCGATGTGTTTCTCTCACATCGATGTTTCTCTCTGTCTTTTCCTCTCTTTTCCACTCTCCCTAAAAATCAATGGAAAAATATCCTCGAGTGAGGATTGACAAAAAAATAAAGTAAAATATCCTAAAATGGAGGCAAAATGAGGTAAAATGTAGTGAATCCTTATAATAGATTATGATGCAGCCATTTTTAAAATGTAGGGAAATGGAGAACCTTCATGTATAACAAACATTAAGTGAAAAACATAGGACACAAAATTATATTTGCATTATGATCCTATCCAAGTAAAAATATATAGACATACCAGAGTAACATAGACTAACAGTGGCCAGTACCTTGAAGTAATGAGACCCCCTTCCCCCAAACTTTAAATCTTGTGGGGAACTTTCCCAAAATACCCAGAGCACTGTATTTTAGCAGAGGGAAAGTGGGAAAAAAGACTTGCTCCCAGTCAGTGGCAGCAAACTCATGAATCTGAAGCGTCACTTTGGGCTTTTATATATTTCCAATGAATCCATCATTGCAAAACCATCACCACTTAAAGAATGAAAGCCTTACAGTGTGAGTGGTATACATTTATTAGATAGCTTGATTGACATGGTAATGTAAGTCCAACCTGATGGGCACTTTGTGGAAGAAACACAGAAAAAAAGAAACACAGGATAAAAGGTATATGCCACTTTGCCATTTGCTAAGACCTTTCAGAGACAATAGCTCATTTGATCCCTACTGGCGACCAATAAGACAGATAAAAATAGGAGTTGGCACACGTCCATTTTACAGGTAAGAAAATGGAGGCAGAGAGCCACACTCCGGAAAGTGGCAGGGGCTCTTCTTGACTTTTGACTTCAAGTCCAGGTCTCTGACTTAGAGCTTGATGCTCTTTCCATTGCATCCTGCCATTACCCTTAGTGATTCTTTTATAAATATCTTAGAATAAAAATAAATTTGTCACTTGAAAAGAAAAACAAAACGATTTAGTAATATAATAAGAACAGGCTTCAGAATTGAATAGATCTGACCAAGGTCAAAACCCAACATAAATTTGAGTGACTTTTTCTTTTCTTTTTTAAAAATCTTTATTGTTGAAAGTATTACAGATGTCCCCTTTTTTCCCCCATTGACCCCCTCCACCCTTTCCCCAGGCCTTCACCACACTATTGTCAGTGTCTGTAGGATATATATACATACATATACATATATACATATATACATATATACATATATACATATATACATATATACATATACACATATATATATATATTCTTTGGTTAATCTCTCCCCACCCCCAACCCTTACCTCTGAAATATGTCAGTCCGTTGCATGATCCAAAGTCTCTGGGTCTATTTTGTTTGTTAGTTTATTTTGTTCATTAGATTCCACATATGAGTGAGATCATGTGATATCTGTCTTTCTCTGACTGGCTTATTTCACTTAACATAATTGAGTGACTTTTTCTTTTCGTTTTTTTTAATTTTTATTTTACTTTTCAAGTAGTTTACATTCAATATTATTGTGTATTAGTTTCAGGTGTATAGAATAGTGGTTAGACAATCATATACTTTACTAAGTGACATTTTTAAGCTAACTTGTCAGAGATGAAATTTCTTCATCTATAAAAAAAGAAATATTTAAATTATTCTAGCACTTAAAGGATCAACCAATGAATGCATGAATAAGTGAAACAACAAACTGATGTTTCTCTCTCTGAAATCAATAAATCTAGTTTTTAGTATAGGACAGGGTGTTGTAAGAATTAAATAACCTGAGTACACAGACCAGAACCTGTCATAAAACAGAAATAATAAACATGCCATTCCTTCCTCTAAAAAGAGTGCCTACAATGAATTAACCCCATACTCCAATTTTAGTCTTTGGTAGCCACACCACACTCATTCCACCTGCTTTCAGCAGCCTATCAAATCTTTACCAACTGCCAAAGTGCCCTAAAATAATTAGAAACCACTCAACATATTAGTTTTAACCAATGACAATTTAAATCACTGTTGTAAGTTTTAAATAACTTCTCAATATATAATTAAACTTCAATATCAGAGCCAAACAATTTGAAGTAACTCGGACTTCCCATTTGAAGTAACAATGAAAATTTTTGCTTCTACCACCTAGAGCTTTGACCTCTGTCATTCAAATTCAATTACTCCCAAATAGATTGATTGATTTATCTGGGGGACCAGGGTGAAAACAGGAGAGGAGAGGGAATAACAAGCACTTCTCAAATTTTTCATTTCCTCTTTAAATTTGGACTTGGAAAGCCCAAACTCCAAGGGGTGCTTTTTCAAAATATTCTGTCTACTGATGTTTATGTACATCTGGGTAGCTACCTGGCCAAAGGAGAAACAGAATTTAATAAAGCTTATCTTTAGCATCTCAGTGAGGAGTGAGGAGGCTAGATGGCAGCCTCAGAGCCCAGGGAGAGGGCACTTCTCATTCACCAGCCCCTGGACCTTCGCCACTCTCTCCTTACTAGGAGGCTGTGCCCACTGTCTGGTAGAGAAACAAATAAGCCCAAAGGTTGAGTAACCAGAGAACTGAAGGACATAAATAAGCCAAGGTGTGGAAAATCGTGCCTTCTGCTGCTTGTGGTATATAGTTTCAAATGCTGCTACTGAGAAGACAGAAATTTAATGAGATTCACCTACTAGGCAGGAAGTGAAAGACATTGCCACTACCCACTGTGAAGTTATCTGATCTTTCCTCTGCTTCCCACCTTCTGAAGCCCATGCCTACAATTTTAAAATGTCCTAAACTCCCTGTCTTACAATCTCAACAAGATTCCTGCTCTATTTTCTCTCTGGGAACCAGTGAATGAACTTTGGAATTAAGCTGGCTAGGTTATCAAAGATAAAGATACATAGAGAGGAACACTCACCTCCTAGTGATTCTGCTTCTCTGATTAAATGCTGACAGATATCTTAGCTATGTGACGACGCTGGCCCAATTGTCTAACTGCTCTGGGCCTCCGTTGCCTCACTGGAAACTACAAGTTCCTAGGATTATGAGCAATAAGTGTAAAAATGCATATGAAGTGCACAGCTCGAAGCCTGGCACGTCGCAGGTACTCAACATCACTTCCCATTTCTTTCTCCCTATTTCCCAGCATTCCCAACAAACATTAACACTGTCTTAGATGCCAACAGGTGACCAGCTGTTGACTGGGCAGGCCTCAGGGCACCCTGACAAATCTGTACTCTGTTCCCCTTCCTTTTTAGATACCTTATGCTTCTGAAGTGTTCCCTTTCATCAAAAAGGTTACTGTGCAATTTAGATGCGAGTTTTTCTTACGTTCCTGGTTGCTGCTCAGAGATCCATGGAAACACAAACTTCCTCGAGGGGGTGGATTTCTCGTGTTGATGGAGGATTACATGCATCAGGTGCTGAATTTTACTCCCAGGTTAAACTCTCCGAATTCTGGAGCAACTGGCTCTGTATCTCTCAGGACTGGCTACAGCCTCGGGTCCCATTTCAACCTGGTAACGCACCTACCTGTCTCAGCAATGAAACACAGGCTACAAACCAAAATCTCCCAACCGATAAATAATGCATGTCACTAGCTGCCATGTCCCCCGGAAGGATGGCTGAAGGAAATAGGGGTCTGCTAATACAGACTCGGGAGATATATTATCCATGCTGCTTCCTTCCTAACATGTTCTGGTTTCTATGAAAAAGTGAAGGCCCAAGTGACAGGCCAGTTTAAAAGCTGCCATTGGCATCTTCTCCGGGGTGCAGAACAGCGTATGTGTTTTTATGGAGGAGACAGTCACAGCTGGAAGGCTTCCAGATGCTTATTACCGGGACCTGGAGAGGAGCTGCTCAAGCTTAGAAGAGCTTGCTGACGTCAGATTCCAGGTCGTGGTAACCCCAATTGGCCAAGAAGGTATCCGTTTATTATTATTTTTAAAACACTCAGCGAGGTGGCAATTAAGAAGGGGAATGGTGGTAAGGAATCCCTGGTGCCTACAGTTACATAAAAACAAGAGTTTGAGACAGGACAAGTTACATATCCTCTTAGGTTTCAATTAAAAATTCCTGCTCTAAGCTCATCACTGGCGACAACACTTTTATCAACTCCGCGGGTGGCTTCCTGTTGTGACCACAGAAGGTTCCTTTTGTGGTGACAGGAATCCTCTCAAGAAAAAGAAAACAAAAACTGTTAAGTTTACGAACGCGTCTTCCCTTTTTCCAAGCCTGATTTATACAGGATATGTGAGAAGAAATCTGAAATCCCCAACCTGTTACAAGAATTCATCAACCACTAAAATAAATTAAAACTTGGAAAGTGAAGAAATTGAAACTCGGCCCAAGGTTTTAAACCATAAAAGGACCGGGAGGGGAGGGCGGCGATAGCGCACCCGGTCTCCTGTGTCACGATCTTCCGCTCGCGGAGCCTTTGAGGACAAGCGGGGCTCCAGGGTGCCTGCCTGGAGGAGGCGCCCCAGAGGAATGCAAGACCAGGCCGGGTCCCTCCCCCGGGGACAACTCAGAGGTGGGGACGGGGGTAACAGGTCCTCAGAGGAGCCGGCGAGAGGAGTGAAGGCGGGAGCCCCGCCGGCGGGAAGGGAGGGACCGAGCCAGCGCCACGCGCCGCGGCCGCCCGGGCCACCCGGGACAGCCCGAAGTCAGCGCCGGCACCGGGGGCTGAGCCCGGACTAGAGCTGCGCGGGGCGCAGCGGGGCTGCGGTCTTGATCGCTCGCCTCCTCCCGCGAGCCCCAACCCCGGCGAGAAACTCACCCGGGGCCACGAGCGGCGAGCTCACGGTGCCTGCCACAAAGACAGCAGCGGCGAGGACGGCGAAATCCGGGAACCCCCGCGAAGCCATCGCCGCGTCCCTTCGCCCTCTCCCCCGGGGCGCCGCGTCCCGGGACCTGGCAGACCGCGCAGCTCCGGAGCTGGCGGGCGCGCGGACTGGCAAAGCTCGGCCCCCGCGCGCGGCGAACCCCGCCCTGGGCCCGCCCCTCCAGCCCCACCCACCTGGGCTCCGCCCTGCGTCTCCGCGCCAGGCCACTACGTGACCCCGCCCCCGAACCCGCCCCCGCAGCCTGGCCCCGCCTCTCGCTTGCTTGTTTTGCATGTGGTCACAGCTTCAACGGCCGGATTCGGAAAGGCCCCGCCCCCTCTCCCCGCCCACAGTGTCCCGGCCCCGCCCCCTATCGCCTCGCCGGCCTCCTTTCCCAGCCGGGTTTTACCGCAACTGCGAGGATTGCGCGGGAGCCCAGGGCAGGGGCTGAGTCTGCTTACCCTCCCCGGCTCTGGTACCAGGCGGGCGTGGGAAAAGGAAAACAGCGGGTCGGGAAGCTCTGGATGCAGACATTGCCAGCATTAGCGTGGGCACGATCTTTTTTCTCTGGTGGCATCTCTATTCAGCTGGCATACCCCTCGGATGTCAAATTCCACTGTTTGAAAATTGAGAGGAGGCAAATCATTTAAATTTCTTCCTATCTCTGCTTCCATTTAAGCTAATCCTATTGCGGGGGGTGGGGGTGACCTGTACATACCTCCAGGAATAAATCGCCTTTTTAAAAAATTGTGTGCTACACTACACCTTGCAAATACGTCCACAAAGTATTTCTTCTAGTACTTAATCACTTATTATCTCCTTTATCTCCTTATATCCTCACTAGAGGCCTGGTGTACAAATCCATGCGGAGTGGGGGGGAGGTCCCCTCAGCCCCGCCTGCAACTTCTTGCAATTGGGGACCCTTGGGGGATGTCCCACTGCGGGTTTAAGCTCAATCCTAAAGGGATCCCTATGGGATCAGGCCTAAACTGGCAGTTTTCCTCTCGCAAACCTCTGGCTCCTAAGCGCTCGCCTGCCTGCCTGCCTGATCGCCCCTAACACCCCTGCCTGCCTACCTGATCACCCCTAACCACCTCTGCCTCGGCCCCTGCTGCAGCGGATTCATCCAGAAGGACATCCGGAATGACATCCAAAAGGTCATTGGGCTATCCGGTCTAATTAGCATATAACGCTTTTATTATTATAGATAGCAGCTCTATAATAGTGTCCCCATTTCACAGGCTGGGAGTAAACCCATGATGGCCAGGCCACGGGGACAAATTGGAATTAGCTCATCTTCATTATGTTTGATTCCTGCTGGGCCCTCAGGCCCTGGCTTACTGACAGCACACTCTAAGGGGTCAGAAGTGATTTTTCAAGTTGAATCGTCATCCCAAGCACTGATCTCAGATCCTTTCTCTGAGTATTTACTTCTTATTTCACTTTAGACTCTAAAGTTTAGAGACTTCTGAAGCAGGGTGGTCAGGTCTTGAGAAAATACTAATAACATCAATAAGGCCATGGAGTGGGGATTGGGGGTGTTTACAGAATGGAATGCTTCCTTGGCCTGATGGACAGCCTTTAATTTTCAAAGGACTTCTTATCTTCTCTCTGAGTCCTCCATGCAGTCTATTAGACCCTTGCAAACATTTGCACTAATGTGGGAATTGCCACTGACAGAGGCTCTACCCCTGCAGATGGCTGGGCTGAGTGATGGATCCTCTGTCCTTTGAAGTCAAAGGCAGGCACTGTGTGTTCTGTGCACAGTTGTCCTCACATCCTGCAGTCTGGCTGGTGAAGCAGTTTTATACCAACATAAAAACTGAGAATGGCTGCAGAGGAAAGAGGTCAGTGTAGGCTTCTCATCAAAAAAGGAGAGAGTCCCGTGCTTAGAATTTACACTGTAAATTTTAAGTTGTAGCCAGAACCAGCTATATAATTTGCAGAGCCCAGTGTAAAACCAAAACTCAGGGCCTTTTGTTCAAACATGAAAAATTTCAAGATGGCAATAGTGGAGCATTAAATCAATCATGGAGCCCTTCTAAGTGTAGAGTCCTGTGCAACTGTACCCATAAAGCCAGCCCTGGCTTGGGAACTAAAGGGGCAAAATGCTTGGACCAAAAGATCTATTCCAAATGTAAAATATCATTTTAAAATTGAATGATGTTTTCACTCTTTTCTCAGAGATTGAACTTCCTATTAAAAAGACAAGATCAGCCCAGCCAGTGGGGCTCAATGGTTGAGCATGGACCCATGAACCAGCAGGTCCAGGTTTAATTCCAGTCAGGGTACATGTCCGGGTTGCTGCAGGCTCAATCCCCAGTAGGAGGCATGCAGGAGGCAGCCAACTGATGATTCTCTTTCATTGTTGATGTTTCTATCTCTCTCTCCTCACTTCCTCTCTCTGAAATCAATTTTTAAAAAATTTTTTAAGAAAAAATCATTGTTAACAACATATTTGAATTGGATGTCTGCTGTGACTTTCCAAAAATAAAAATGCAATCCAGTTTCTAAAACTGGAGGAAATCTCGGTAATCATCTACCAAGCCCCTTATTTTACAGATGAGAGATAGTTAAGTGGCTTACCTGACATCTCATACCTAGTAAGAGCCAGGGCTGGAAACCAAGTTGCTGAAATTTCCCTTCTCAGATTTTTCCGTAACACTTGATGCTTGACACTCTCTCTATAGTTATCTTATACTGTCACACAACCCCAAATACTTGCATTTGCACATCTTGTTAAAGGGAGGGAGAAAGGAACGACTGAGGAAGGAAAGAAAAGATAGAAAGGAAAGAAGGAAAGAAGGAAAGAAGGAAGGAAGGAAGGAAGGAAAGAAGAAAGGAAGGAAGGATAAATTAATTAATTAAGGAGCTCAAGCTTAAATTAAGTCTGTACTTGCAACTACAGACTTGTTTACACAATTTAAAAGCCCCACATATGCATATCTAAAAGCTTTTGCTTATTGGTTTACTAGAGGCCCAGTGCACAAAATTTGTGTACTCAGGGGCTGTGTGTGTCCCCTCAGCCAGGCCTGCACCCTTTCACAGTCCAGGAGCCCTCAGGGGATGTCCGACTGATGGCTTAGGCCGGCTCCCCATGGGGAGAGGGCCTAAGCTATCAGTGAGACATCCTTAGTGCTACCCTGGACGGGGGAGAGGCTCCCGCCACCGCTGCTACACTCGCCAGCCATGAGCCCAGCTTCTGCCTGAGCAGCGTCCCCCCTGTGGGAGTGCACTGACTATCAGGGGGCAGCTCCTGTATTGAGTGTCTGCCCCCTGGTGGTCAGTGTGCGTCATAGCGATGGGTCATTCCACCGTTCGGTTGATTTGCATATTAGCCTTTTATTATATAGGATTTTGAACTAGAGGCCTGATGCACGGAATTTGTGCATGGGGGAGGGGGTTCCCTCATCCCAGCCTGCACCCTTTCCAATTCAGAACCCCTCAGTGGATATCTGACTGCAGTTGGACATCCCTCTCATAATTCAGGACCACTAGCTCCTAACTGCCCCCCCTGCCAGCCTGATCACCCCTAACCCTCTGCCTGCCAGCCTGATTGCCCCTAACTGCCCCCCCCCACCAGCCTGGTCGCCCCAACTGCCCCCCCCCCCCCCTGCCAGCCTGGTAGCCCCAACTGCCCCCTCTACTGGCCTGGTTGCCCCTCACTGACCCCTTCTGCCGGCCTGGGTGCCCGACGCAGCCTGCTGGTCAGTCATTTGGTCGTCCCTCGCTAACCCCCCTGCCAGCCCGGTCGCCCCATGCAGCCTGCTGTTTGGTTGTTACTGTGAGGTCATCGTGACCAATTTGCATATTACCCTTTTGTTAGTATAGATTGGCCAACAATTAAGTGTGAAGATTCCTATTCCATGGAAGTTATTTTCTGTATTATGAAGGAGTTCTTTTATTTCTTCTAAGGAAGTAAAAATTGACATCACAAGACTAAATGATCTTTCCATTATTTCAGAAATAAATTTAAAGGATAGTAGATAGAAATCATTGCAACAATACTAGTAGCTGTCATTTACTGACAGCGTGGATTTAGCCTGATCCTGTGGTGAGCACTTTTCCTGTGTTCCTTCATCACATCCTCACAAGTTTATAGTTTGGAAAGATCCGCACTTCAAAGCGGTGGAGACCAGGATTTGAGGGATTCAGGCACTTAACCCATGTCACACAGCTGCTCCGCAGCACTGCCAAGACTCCAGTCCAGGATTAGTTTGCTCCAGGCCTGCACTTCATCTGCTTATACTGTTCTGCCTCTAAAATGCAGAATACTGGTCAGTCAGCCCTCCTTTTCCAATATAAAGTCTTGTTCTGTCATTGCATGCTTAACCTAGCCTTTTTGAATTCTGTCAACAATTGCTTACGCATTTTTTTTTTTCTCCAAGGAGAAAAATGTATTTATGGGAATGGGTGATGAATAAGGTTCCGTACTTTGTTGATTTTTTTGTTTGTTTTTTGGGGAGTTATTTTCCAGTTCTCTCTAAGAATTTAGTTAATTATTCCCCTTAGTAGAAACCTTTCCTGTTTTGCTCTGTGCTGCTAAGGTGGTAATTTTCATCACCATCATTTAAATGTGTAAGACTCAGTCAGCTGCTATTTACTCTAATGTTGAAAACACTTCCGCAGAAGGTCTCTGTAGAATTTCTTTTTCCTGTGATTTAGATGTAGTCATCTTTATTTGTGAGAGGTTATACCCAGGAGAAAAGCTTGCAATTCTTTAAGAAAATACATTTGCAGGGGAATAAAATGATATTTTATAAAACCTCGGGTTATTTTGACCTGACACATATGTACTGTGTTCTTAGTACTAGGCTGAGGGTAGGAGGTTGGAGGGGAGAGTCACTGCACATTCAATTAAAGACCCTACCCTTGCTTACAGAAAGTTTTTCAATCTTCCTGGAGAAAGAAAACAACAGCAGAATGAAATGGAGCTAGTCAAAGGCCCAGGGGTCAGGGAATAAAGCCCTGCCAATAGCACTCTCTGTGCCTTTCAACAGCTTCTCTTCAGTCCGTCTTCATACCCACAAAATTCAGGGGGCAACTGGCTGGTTCCTTAAAGTTCCCATCCAGCCCTTAGAGTTCACAGCATAGTGAGTAACCAAATGATAAGGTTGATGGTGCCAAAGACAGGCTAGACTGTAGGGCTTCTTAACATTATTGTCATTGTTGAGTGGCTCTTCTGTGGATTGTAGGATATTTAGCAACATCCTTGGCCTCTACCAACTAAATGCCAGCAGCACTGTCCCTCCAGCTGTGACAACCAAAAATATCTCCAGACATCACCAAATGTCCCTGAGGGGCAAAACTGATCCCAGTGGAGTACCGCTGGACTAAAGGAATTCCAAGAAGATTATAAGGATTGCAACTGGAGGCTCTGAGCAAGACTTCATGGAAAAGGTGAGATTTGAGCTGAGTCTAAAGGAAGTACAGGGATGAATGGAGAGGTGAGGGAAGTGTATGAGAACAGAGTGAAAGAATTTTCACAGTGATGATTATGCACGAGGGAAAGGAGAGAATGGGTCGGCAATGACTGTGGGTCATAGCTGAACATAATAGTTTTGGAGAACAGCATTTCACATGCCTATGAATCATCGTAAGTGTAATAAAGGGTTCTATCACCAACATAGATTGTTTTAAGGATAGAAAAAAAATGTTCATTATTCAATTAGCTATTTTTCTTCATACATCAGGAAGCTACAAATAGAGCAGTCCGAATTTTGCTGACATGTTCAGTAGACGTCAGAGGAATTTGATCCTTAGGTTAGTGATGGTGTCCATCACCGCGGCCTCATTTCCTGGACCGCCATGTTGGGTTTTGTTTCATGAGCATATGTTCTTCTGAAAATTTCACTTAAAGAACTCAGAGCATTTGCTGGTAGGGCCTCAAAATCAGGTGTATGCACATTGATACAGTTGTTCTCAGGAAAGAGCAAAAGAGAATCACAGTGTGGAACCTTGTGGTTCCGGCCCAATAAAACCCACGATGTACATTTAAGAGGACAAATTACAAAGTTCAAGTTGTCTGTCCGAGACAAGCTTCCTTTGGATTATAATTAACAGAAACCTAAACACTAGCTCAATAAACCGTACATTTATTATAGGGGTAAAGCGCTCTCATGGATATGAAAAGGGCCAGGCCTCAAGTCCTCAAACAATTCAGAGTTGGGAACAGTAAATAGTAAATATAGAAAGTGAGGCTTCCCTATCCATCTCTCTGGGCTGACACATTATTCCCACTCCTACCTCTTAGTAAGTACATGCTTCTTCTCTGTCTCTCTATCTCTATCTCTCTGTGTCTGTCTATCTCTGAGTCTGTTTCTGAGTCTGTTTCTCTCTGTCTCTATCTGTTTCTGAGTCTGTTTCTCTCTGTCTCTGTCTCTGTGTCTCCCTCTCCCCATTTCTCTCTCTCTCTCTCTGTGTGTGCCATCTTCTGTGTATTTATTGCTTATTTGTCTTGGCCAGGGCTCCCCATGGCAGCTTTCCACCCAGGCCCTGCTCAGCATGACCTCCACAGATTGGCTGTGGGTAGGTTTTCTGTTTCTCAGAACATGGGGCTGCCCATCAGACAGGGACATTGGGCTGATAGGTTCTGTATGGGAAGGTATCATGGAAGCCCATAGAGTCAAGAGTTTCCTCCAGAAACAATGTCAAATGTGCAGAGTAGTCCCGTAAAATAAGGACTGAAAACCTACCCAGCAAATCAGGCAACATGGAGGCTATGGAGGACCCTTGTGAATGAACATTACAGGGAGTGATAGAGGAGGAGGCCAGAGTGTAGCCGGTGAAGAGATGAAAATGATGGTAGAGAGTTCTCTTCCCAGAAGCTCGCTGAGAGAGAAGCAAGAGTAGTAGACGGGACCTTCGTAGTCAAGAGAAGGCTTATAGGGAATGGAATGGATGTTATAGGATAACTGGAAACAAAGATTGAAGAGGGAATAACTAATGCAGCAAAGTCCAGATGAAACCTCTGATGGGATCAAGAGCACAGGAGGTGTTGGCTTTGCAGAAAAAGCAGACACCTCATGCTCTGAAATTGAAGGGCAGAGACAGAAGAAAGGCACAAATACTTGCAGGTGGGAAATAGAAAGTTGAGGAAGTTCACATTAATGGGGGCAAAGCCATCCCCTGACAATGGAAGGGGTGGGAATGATACGAGGATGTTGAAGAGACCATGGTCCAAGTCATCAGTACAGGTGTCCGGGGTGTGTACTGCACAAGGGCATCATATATTAATTTATCCCAGGATGTGAAGGCAAGAGATTCCAACCTCTTGATTAAATCTTGGGAAAGCAGAGGAGAGCCTCTACCTGCATAAAAACCCACACTGCACACAAGGCCATGCGCATTCGGAAGCGTATACACGTGCACTCTCACTGCTGTTCATGCACACATATGCCTGTGTCCTATGTCCATCATGCTCTGAGCATCCCTTGAGATTTCTTCTCTCACCCACAGAAGCCTGATTCATGCTGACCAGACTCCACCCCTGCTTCTCTTTCTGTGGGCATGGGGACAGAGAAAGCATACCATGTGCAGTGGGGAGCCAAAGTCAGGGGAGGGAGGATTCACAGGTCAAAAGAATTTGGGCACCAATATGTGTGCAGCCAGGGATGCTTCCCCTTGGGACTGTGGCAATCCTGTTTCCCTCACCCTCAGGGCAGAGGTCTCCAGATTGTGCAATAACATCAGAACAAAGTAGCTGGAGGAAGGGGCACTCTTGCTGATTCTCAGAGATTCTGAGAGTGGCCACCAAAGGGAACTGGAGAGCTGCCCAGTGTGTGTACTGCTGTGCATCACGAGGGTAGAGCTGGCGTTGGAGCCATGAATTTTTGATGGGCCAATCTGCCCGACTGAACAAAGCTCTTGAACTGTGCCTCGCAGCCCAGGGGTAGAAATGAAGAAGGCAGCTTAGGGGATGGATCCAGGTTTACATCTTTATTTTCGGTAATCTTGAAGTGGAATTTAGCATTTCATTCAACTATGAATGTAGGCAACAGACCACAATGCCAACAACCCTGGCACCAATAAAAATCAAAGATACTTTCATATTCATTATAGTTATGCAGGTATTCAAAATATTATTTATGCCCATTATTATTTTGAAATTACTTTGAAACTTAAAATTACACATTAAATGACAAGATTTTTACTTAAAATCTTGTCATTTAATGTGTGATGCGGCACACATACCACAATTTTTAACACCTCAAGAAAAACGATTTTAAATATGATAATGTTACATGCAATAAACACCAATTATTCAAGAAAAATGATCTTACATACAATAATAGTATATGCAATATACATTAATATTTCAAGAATAAAAGGATTTTAAGTATAATAATATTACCAAAACTGTACTAACATAGTATGATATATGACCATATCACAATTTTTTAAAAATTGGTTTTCCTTGTAATAGTATTCTGTTTTATGTATTTGAAAATATGACTCTGAGAAGAGCTTCCATAGAACTAGGCCAGGCTGCCAAAGGGATCCAAAGCACATATGCACATGCCCACACACACGCACACACACACACACACACACACGTGGAAGCACTGCGCCAGGGCCTGCCTTTGCATGACCACACCCCCTGAGGAATGTTCTTATGCAAAGATTATCTTCCCTGATGCTGCTTCTCCAGAAACAGCTGCAGTTATAACCAAGGCTTGGGGGATGTAAGCAAGCTTATTTAGCTAGTTATCTAGATACACATTTCTGTTCATTCCTTCTGTGGGGGTATTCCTTTCCTTGCCCATGGATGAAAAATAGAGCAAGCCCCATGATTTTCCTGCTACCTTCAAAGTAATAAAAGCTACTCTAGACATGAATTAAAAGTCCAATAGTCTGAAATATTACAAACTCCTCCCTCTCCCCTGTTCACGCCCCTGCAGACAGAATGCCTGCCCTGGAAAGGTGGTGTCATCAGTGAAGTGACACTGTGAGGAGTCACCCAGGGGCATGCCTCAGTTTCCCCCTGCTGCTGGAAGAATGGCCCTCAAGGTCCTCAGCCCAGGGCTCTCTGGAAATTGCCCTCAGCAAAAGGGAGCTGCCTCCAGGCCATTTTTATTGGTTTTTAGAGAGAAAGGGAGAAGGAGAGAGAGAGAAACGTTGATGTGAGAGCAAAACATCAATCTGCTGTCCCTAGGGATCGAGCTGGCAACCCAGCATGTGCTATGACCAGGAATCGAACTGGCAACCCTTTGGTGTATAGGATCATGCCCAACCAACTGAGCCAACCTGGCCAGGGCAGAAGGGGACTTGTAAGTGGAAGAGGCCAGCCAAACAATAACAGTAATCAGACATATGTGACTAATCAGAGAGAAGAAAGACACAGAGAAGGGCAATGTTGCTGGCTTTGAAGACAGGGGCATGAGGCCAGGAGCCAAAGAATGTGGGAGGCCTCTACACATTAGAAAGGGCAATGGATCACATTCGCTCCTGGAGCCCCCAGGAAGAAAAGGAGCCTTGTTCATGCTTTCATTTAACCCCTGGGAGACCCACTTCCTATTTCTCCATACAAAACTGTAAGATACTAAATTTGTTCTGTGTAAGTTGTTAAATTTGAGATAACTTGTCACAGCAGCAATAAGAAACTAATACAATTAGGTAACTCAACCTCTATGATGGTTCTTGGAGGGTTAGTGGAGAGAGATGAGACTGAAAACTTCTTAAACCCAACTCCATGGGTCTTACTCTGAAAAGAACGTCTGGGTGTGTCAGCATGGATTGAAAGCTATTGCCTTTGAACACCAACATAGTGCTGGGGTCTAGACCAGCAAGGGCTCACGGAGTCTTAGAAAAGGATCCACAACTTTCCAAGAGTCCAGTCATCATCAATACTGATGCAGGGACCAAAACAAGAAATTAGAAGATAGTCCCCATATTGTGTCACCCAAATTATGAGAAAAACAGCATCAGGTTACAAATGCTGAAGCAGGTTTTATCTGTCATTGCAGTCCTGGTATTGAGCACAGTGCCATGGACCCACCGTGCACCCAATAAAAATGTGTTGCCATAGTGTCTCAGACTTTCTTTGTGATGTGAATAAATTCAGCAGATCCATGATAAGCCGTGTGAATTTAAATGACAACCTAAGCCCAGATCATGATGCCAAGTTCCAGGGAACTCGAGAAGAGATGAATAATGATGTTTTTCTCTGCTAAATCTTATCATAATTTCTGAGTTGAAAGCATAAAGAAAAAAATAGTTCTAATATTCCTAACACCTGCATTCCCCTGATTAAAGCTTTATACTCAAAATTGCCATTTGCAAATGCAGTGCAGCTTGTTTTTTCATTCCTGCTCTTAGAGGTGAGGACTGTCAGAAGTGGTGAGCAATCTGGTCATGGCCATGAAGAGCAAAATGCTGCTTGGAGAAGTCTGTTCCTGGACTCTTCTTAAGCAGTTGGCAGCGAAGGTGGAGGTGGTGATGGTAGGTGAGTGGGGGACTGGAATGTTGTTTAGTTGCAAAATATTGTGAAATGGAACAAACATCTCCACAAGGAGATTAAAATGAAAACTTTAAATTATTCGATCATCCAATGACCTGAAGGTGACTTGGCAGGCCCTGCATTGATGGGAAAGGTCCTTTGTCTGGATGATGGCATACTCCAAGCAGGCAGACATGCAGCTCCAAGGTGAGATGACTTTTTGGATCATGGCAGGAAATTGCACTCTTCATGGTTGGAGGAACACTGCAAAATGGAGGAAATATGCTTTTAGGGTCTTCACAAATTGCTTGATTCACTCTCTTCACAAATTGCTTTATTCACTCTCTTCTAATCATTCCGCTGCCTGTCCTCAAGAAGGGTCTCCTTGCCGAGACCGGTTTGGCTTAGTAGAAAGAGCGTCAGCCTGCGGACTGAAGAGTCCCGGGCTCGATTCCGGTCAAGGGCATGTACCTTGGTTGCGGGCACATCCCCAGTGAGAGGTGTGCAGGAGGCAGCTGATCGATGTTTCTCTCTCATCGATGTTTCTAGCTCTCTATCCCTCTCCCTTCCTCTTTGTAAAAAATCAATAAAATATATTAAAAAAAAAAAAAAAAAAAGAAGTGTCTCCAGCCTAAGATTATGCCTTTTCCCGCTCTTAACTCAAAAGCCAATGCTACTGGTCAGAGCCAGATGAAAGGGGATTCAATAGCTGACTGTTGGTTCTCCCAATAGGTATTCTTATTTTCACTAGGAATTTAACCTTTAAACAAGTCACCTCATTAATAATGTTTGCAACTGATTACATTTTTACATTCTCTAAATAACTCCAAAATCTCCATGTATGTGGTACAGTCATTGAAAAGGAAAGGTTGAACAAAATTATATAAAGTTTGATTTATAATAGCAAGCATTAAAGTACTTATACTGTACATGTTCCATTTGTCTTTATAGAAATCATAAACATGTGTATGTATGTTATAAATATATCTAAAATGTGGAGTGTGTGAGATCCATCATAAAGCTGCTAAGATTTCAACAAGGCTGAATCATCTGTGAAGTGACAGTTAAGAGCTGCCTGAGCATTGAGAAAGGGTTGGCTAAAGCTGATTATATCAAAATTACCTGTGAAAAAGTTAAGATGTAAATCTTGAAATCATCAGAATTAGGTAAAGAAAATGATTTTTTTTAATGACTTGATTATTTTTAGTTCAATAAAGGTGAGCTTTTGGGCTAAGTTGCTTTTTATGCTGTGACACTTTGATTTCTCTGTTTGAAACCATTTTCCTCTTCTGGTCTACAGATGGCCTGGCACATGGCTATTTGCTTTAACATCACCTTCTGCAGTGCTGCCAGCCCACAAACTTGTTATCTGAATCACACTTATTCGATCCCTGGTGGGTAACAAGAATGAACTCAGCCTGAAGACAGATCCTAGACCTGGAGATTGCTATCAAAACGCTTTTAATGTCAGCAACCTTTCCATTACTCACTGAAGCAAAAATAGGAATTCATCCATAGTTTGTTTTGCGCTTTAGATTTTATTCACTACCTGCTCCAAACCTCAAATATTTGTACTTTAAAAAAATATTTTTTTCCTCTAGCAACTTAATAGTTCATGCTCATTGAAAACAAATACAGAAAAGTATAAGAAGCACCATTAGCTAATGGCCGAGAAGTTACCATGCGGCTACATTTGGGTATCATAATGTATTGAGAGGGTTGTTTTTTTAAAAAAAAAAAAACAAAACTAATATCATTAGCATATTCTCATGTCATTAAATAGTCTCTCAAAACAAGACGTCAGTAACCATAAACCATTACCCCCTACTGTGGACTTCTACATTAATTCCTATAATAATGCCATGAGAAATACTCTTGTTCATTAACCATTAGCTGCATCCCTATGTTTTTAAGGATATATTTCTAGAAGTAACTTTAAAAATTCCTCATGTTCTTCTCATGACAGAAGTAAAGAAAACCCCATTTCATACAGGATGCTTCTTAATTCTTCTTACCCACTAGCCTGTCTAAGGCAATGATATCCAGAAGAACTTCTGGTGATAACAGAAGAATATTCCATTTCCGTACTGTATAATATGTAGCCACTAGTCACATGTGGCTATTGAACACTTAAAATGTAGCTAGGAGTATGAGGAACTGAATGTTAAATTATATTTCGTTTTAATTAATTTAAATTGAACTTCAATGGCTAGTGAGGACCACATCAGACAGCACAATAGGAAAAAATAGAACATATTTATTATACCCAAAGTTTACCAAATAATACCTTTTAAATTTTGCTTCAAGTGAAAAATTCACATTCTCTGTAATCACTAGCATTTGAAACCCTAATTTTTAAGCTATGGCACCTCTCCCCTTCTTTTATTTAGTTTAATAAGAGGCTGCAGTGGGTGGTCATAGACAAATAACAGGTAACAACCTAGTCAACCTGTATGTTTACAGAAGTTGAGGTGATTTTAATTGCCACAAAGCACCTAAAGACGCTTAAGAAATAATGTTTGACAAAGACCAATTATGTCATCCAGATTTTCAGAAGTAGCTTGAGATGTAATAAAACATGACATGACTCAGAACACTAGAGAGATTTGAAAGACAAATTATCCCAAGTATTGCTAAATATTCCATGTTCTGGAAAAAAGATGGAGAGAAATCAGCCCAATTTTAGTTTACATCTAAAAAGAAATTAAATATGATTTTTGGCTCTTGTTTATGTTTGGGAGAAATTTTACCAAGTTATATGTTTTCAGGAAAGCACTGTCTCTGAAACATGATCTTACCAAATTCACAGTTACTTCAGTCCTGTCACCAACTCCTTCACTGTTGAGTCAGCCAGCACCAATGAGGACCTCAGCATCATCTTATATTTTCCCACTCTGAACACTCGTCCTGCCTCCTAGTACCTTTGATTTAAAGATGACTTCTACTCATCATCCAACCCTATGACATTGGAAGTGAGTAACATTCATTGCACTCCTTACTAGTCAAGTCTATCTTCACCTCTACACTAGAAACTCCTTGAGGGTGTTGTCTTCTTCATCACTTATCTGCAGTGCCTCTTATATATAATGTAGGTGCTCCATAAATATTTGTTGAATGCATTTAATCGTCACAACTATTTGATGAATGCCTGAGTGCATTTAATCTTCACAACCACCACGTGAGAAGCGGGTTTTCATCCCAACAATGGATGGGGAAAGTGAGGTTCAGAAACAGCTAAGACGTGGGAGCAGTGAGATTTGAAGTCAGGTCCCTGACTCCAAGTCCACAGTTCTTTTGATTCCATGAGAGCTGCCCTCTCGTGTTTTTTTTTTTTTTGTTTTGTTTTGTTTTGTTTTCTCTAGGATGGCATTGAACATTCATCTCTCTTTCCTTAGCCTAAGAGATCTTCGAACAATGAAAGCAATTCCAGTAAGAACAGGACTGCAATGAAAACAGCTTTGGCTACAGAAGAGATAAATGCAAAAAACGGAGCTATCGCTAGAGCCAAATGCTCTTCTCATTCAGAGTGGATTACCACGCTCTCCAATCTGAAAAAATAAGACCACAGACTGCAGCTTCCTTTCTTTGTAATAGTTTGTAATGTAACCGCTCAATTTAACCACCGTAAAAAAAAATCCATGTAGACTGCTGTGAAACTTTAGTAATTACCATTGACTTACTACTATCCCATGGGTTCTGCTTTAGTTAACCCAATTACATAAGCTCTTTATATAACAACATATTTCACCCACTTAGAATGAGGATGGATTTTAGAGGTACTCCCTTTTCCTGCCATATCTTTTTTCAGATGTAGGAAGTGAGATTCAGAGAAGTGAGAAGGCTTCCCTAAGCCACACAGCATTGGGGTGAAAATAAGGTGATCATGCTTCTCTGCCCGGGGGCCTGTCCACTCTACCAATGACCTCCAGACACCAGGCTGCAGAGGGGTGCCAGCTATGACCTGGTCCCTACCAGTCCAATGAAGTGAGAATGCTGTCAGGACAGCGAGCTCCACAGTATAATTATTAAAGTTTGTAATTTATTATTTGTTCACTACCAGTCTCCCTCAATAAAATACTAGCTTTGCCTATCAGGAGCTGGCAGTGTTGTGACAATTGTTCCGTTTGCACCTGGCAAACTTCTACCGAGCCTTCAAAATTTGGCTCAAGCATCAGCCCCAGAGAAGCCTTCACTGACCTCAGCAGTCACAGTAAGGGCTGCCTCCTTGCAGCATCTCCGGTAAGTTCTATCTGCTGAAGAGTGAGTCTCATATACCATATTCTTTTTAATTCTAAGGGCTTTTTCATAATATACATTTTGGGTTGCTAAGGCTGCTGCAACAAAGTACTAACAGAACTGGATTGGCTCATGGTTCTGGAGGCCAGAAGACTGAGATGAAGGTGTTGCAGGGCCACGTTCCCTCTGAAGTCTCTAGGGAAGGGCCCTTCCCAGCCTCTTCCAGCTTCCGGGAGCCCCAGCCCTCCCTTGGTCTGTGGCAGCATAACTCCAACCTCCGCTTTCGTCTGCACCGGGCTGTGTTCCCTGGGTGTCTGTTCCCTTCTTCTGGGACACCAGCCCTATTGGATCGACTTCTCACTCTACTCGAGTGTGACCTCATCTTAACTAATTACATCTGCAAGGACTATGTTTCCAAACAACGTCACATGCTGATGTAGCAGGGCTTGAACATATCTTTTTGAGGAAGACAATTCAATTATAAACAATATATATATCCAAACATGTATACTTCTGTTCCCAGTTCTAGCTCAAAGTGAACCGAGCTGTGGAACCAATAGCCAGGTCAAGAAACAGAACATGATCAGCACCCCAAAGTTCTGTCACACTCTCCTCCAGTCACTTGCCCCCACCATTACCAGTGACTGTTATCCTGCCTAACAGAATGGATTCATTTTTCCTTTTAGTCCAAATTCATGTACATTAAATTTACCTTTTAACATATAAATTTCAGTCATTTTAGCTATATCCAAAAAATTGTGCAACCATCACCATATCTAATTCCAGAACATCATCACCTCGAAAAGAAACCCATACCCATCAGTGGTCATTTCTATCACCCCTGGTTATGCCAGCCCCTGATAACCACTAATCTACTCTCTGTCTCTCTTGATTTGCCTCTTCTGGATATTCAGTTCATATCAATGCAATCATATGTGTCTGACTTCTTTCATGCTGTATAGCTGTATAATGTTTTCAAGGTTCACCCATGTTATAGCATGTCACTGTTCTTTATTTGGCTTTATGACTGTATGATATTACACTGTATGCATATGCCACTCATTGTTTATCCATTCTTCATTTGCTGTACACTTGGATTATTTCCACTTTTGAACAATTATGAATAATGCGGCTATGAACATTTTTTTAATATATTTTATTGATTTTTTACAAAGAGGAAGGGAGAGGGATAGAGAGTTAGAAACATCTATGAGAGAGAAACATCGATCAGCTGCCTCTTGCACACCCCCTACTAGGGTACATGCCCTTGACCGGAATCGAACCTGGGACCCTTCAGTCCGCAGGCCGACGCTCTATCCACTGAGCCAAACCAGTCAGAGCACATTTTTGTAAGTTTTGTGTGGATATATGTTTTCAATTCTCTGGGGTCTGTACTTACATGTTTTTGCACACTAATCATCCAGCACAGATATCAATTGGTAGATACCAGTTGATTGATTGAAAATTAAATGTAATCCTAGCCTCTGAAAAGGCTAGCCTCTCCTCCATTCGGGAGTAATTGGGACACACAGAGAACTGTAGCTCTCCTGTGTCTGAATCACATTGTTTCTTTACATTCATCCTCCCTAATAATCCTTCTTAATAGTCCTTCCTAATCACCTAATCACCGGCTTTTCCCCATCAGCACCAGTGCAGGAAGTGACACTCCACTCATGTGCTCAGAGAGCGTCATCTGGAATCAGAACGGAAGGACTGATTGGGAAAGTGCTTTATAAGATAAAGGTAAATTACTTTACAAAATAATTATACCCTTTTTATCACTAGTGTGTTAGGAGTTCCTTTGTTTATATTCTTCCAGTTTCTACCCTTCTTTTTGCTACTTTTCATTATTATAATCAATTAATTATTATTTTGTGGTTTGGGAGTATGTGTATGCTTTTGTATATTTCCTTTAATACATCTTTTCATATTCCAAATCACTAGGATACTTCTTATATTCTCTTTACTAATTTTAAAGTTTTGCTTGTGACATTTTTATGTATTAACTATCAGGAATGGATTTTTGCATCTGATATGAAAGGGAGATTCAACTTTCACTTTTTTCCATATGGGAAAACACCATATCCTGGCATCATTTATGGAATACATTCCCCTTTGCCCACTGATCGGACTTGCTACAGTGGTCACATCTCACTTTTCACCTTTGTTTAACTGTACAAGGGCTTTCTATTCAGTTCTTCTGATCTCTTGTCAATCCCTGTGCCAGCAATACACTCTCAAAACTGTAAGTTTTATAATAACTTTTAATATCTATTTGAGCAAGTTTCCATGCTTTGTTCTTCTTTGGAAATATCTTGACTATTCCTGGCAATTTGGTGGCTTTGGGTTTTGGTGTTGTTTTGGCAATTTGTTTCTTTATTTAAGTTTTAGGGTCAGATGATAAGGTTCATGAAAAACCTATTGCAATTTGGAGTTTCCAATAGATCAAATTTGGGGAAATCTAGACATATTATGTTTTCCTTGCCATTAACATGGTATATACCATTATTTAGGCCTTATTTTATGTTTTTCAGTTAATTTTTATAATGTCTTTCTAAAGGTTTTGTCCAACTTTGTTAGATTTATTCACTGTTATTTTTTTTTTCACTGTTATCTTAATTTTTCTTCTTTTGGTTTCTACTAGACACAGACTCTGAGACAACTGGTTTAATTAAGAGCTCATCCCAGGAAACTCTGATGGGGAAATAAGGACGTGAGATGGGAAGTCAATAAATGACATGTTTCTAAGCAACTTTGTACTGTGTGTTATTGGCACTCAGTCCCGCTGGAGACTCTGGGGACAATGAAGAGCATATCTGAGTCTCCTGCTGAGAGAGGGGGGAGTTGGGCTCCCTATCTGCCATCTCCCATCCACCACTGGTTGGGGCACTGTGTGTGTGGGAGTGGTGATGGGTGTTGGTGATGGTTAATTCTCCAGCACCTCTGGATACTCAAGAAAACCTTAGGGCTTAGACAAGGAGTTGCAAGTTCTGACAGTTGAAAGTGGTAAGTAAGTGCTGGAAGGAAATAGGAGTGGAGCTACATATGCATCCACTACAACTAACATACTGTCTAGTTCTGACGCTCATTCCAAGTTTTCCATGTTCAAAGGAACATTTCACCAGCTTGTGGTTGCAGTCTTGCCTTCATTCCCCTTTAAACACCATGGTGCTTCATCATTGGCTGACCCCTTTAGGAGTTCATTGCCATTCAGGTACCAGCTTGCTTGCCTTGGAGTAGGAACACATTGCCTCACTTGTAACGTGTGTAGAACTTCTCTCCGTCTCCGTGTTGCAGCGTCTTCTCTGACAAGGTCTAAGGAGGATTGTTTTCCTCCGATGAACTCTCTCTGACAGGCCTACACAGTTAGCGTTTGGCCCACAGTCATTTTACTATAGTTGCTCTTGGAGTGGCCTCAAGAACAAAGTTACTACACCCATCCTGGTTTAGGGGAGAGAGGGCAGCTCTGGGATTGGGTAAGATTTGGAGTTGGCTCCTCCCTCGTTTGAGAAGCGATTGATTCTCAGACCCACTTGGGCACTACAAAGCACCCATCTTCCCCTGCTACAGAACCAGAGGGGTTTTCCTGTTTAACTGCTTCAGGCTATCAGCCACAAGTAAGCTGTGTCTAGGTTGATATTTTCAAATATCAGTGTTAACATTTAATTCTATGTTGTATAGAAAAGTGGTATAACCTAAGATTCTGAGAGCAGCCTGGCATCCAACCCCATTTCCACACCTCATTTTCCGTACCTGTAGGATACAGGAAATAATCTATCTCACAGAGCTGTTATGGGAACGGAATGTGTTAACCCTATGAGGCACTTAGAAAACTGCCTGGCACATAGCTAGCACTCTATAAATATGAGCCATTTCCCCATGTGGTTCAGATTCGAGCTTACATTTTCTTTTGATGTCAGGATATATTTTTTTTACTACTATTTAGCAACTAGAGAGTAAATGCAATAATTCTATTATGTTGTCACTTTAAGTAAAACCAGAAGTTAAAAGAAAGAGACAGCTTACTTATGGCCCTAGCTGGTTTGGCTTGGTGGTGGTTAGAGCATCAGCAGGAGGACTGAAGTGTCCTGGATTCGAGTCCGGTCAAGGGCATGTACCTTGGTTGCAGGCTCGATCTCCTGACCCGGTTAGGGCACCTGTGGGAGGCTACCAATCGATGTGTCTCTCTCCTATTGCTGTTTCTCTCTTCCTGTCTCTCCCCCTCCCTTCCACTTTCTCTCTAAAAAAATCAATGGAAAAAACAATATCCGCAGGTGAGGATTAACAACAACAAAAAGAAGGGGCTTATTTGCTTTGTCACAGACCATCACTAATTCAGGACTGAAATTGTTCTGAACTGGCGAAGGATGATTATCTTGTAAAGCATCATCCTACTTCTCACCTCTCGCCTTTACCAGTATGAACAGGAAAACTGCAGAATGAACTAGCACAGTCCTGAGTGGCCTCTTCCCTCTGCCAGTGAGTCACGTCCGTGCCAGGAGATGAACCACTGCGAAAAGTTGGCAGGCTTCCAGATGCCCGGGAACACATTTGCGATTAGAATACAGGTGTTTATGTATGAAGACATTACTAGGATGACAACGTTTCCCTAAAATGTGCTCTGGCTTGTGAATGGCTTTGTTCTCCACGCTTGCCCCTAGGCAGGGATTTTCGGCTTCTAGTCTGAGTGAGGAAGCATTATGGTCACTGCTCTGAGAGTCGACTTCTGTCCATTGGCTCATCTGATACAACAATCTGGTGAAGCACAGGAAACAGGTAGTTGCATTCTCATCTCATACCTTACATACCTGTTCACGGTTAGGCTTGAGATTATACAGCTAATTATGTTCAATCCTAAAAATAGGACCCACTTTTAGGGCCATTAGGACTGGAACCATGCAGTTCACCTAAACCAAACCAAACAACAATAATAACAGCAAAAATACAGAACAAGGCAAAAGCCCTTTGAGTTTGCACCTGCTTTCCGTCTGATGTAGCCAAGAAGCTGCCTTCTCCTTTATGACTTCTTACAAGATCATCCAGGAACTTGAGAGCATTTGCCTTCCCAGAACAGTTTGTCCCCGAGGCGTGGAAGGACCATGCAGATAAGCAAAACAGGCTTCCAGAGGAAGAGTCGGCTCTGAGATGATCCCAGGATAACCAGCCGGATCTGAATAGGTTTAGCAGGAATAGGGGTTTGCTCTAAGTGTTAGGGTGCCAAGAATATCAGGGTGAGAGACAAAATCATGAACTTTGGACTCAGGCCTTGCGCAAGAGTTTAACTCTCTGTGCTTATGTTCTCTTGTGTAAAAACCGAGGCCCATAACATCATGAGTACCTGCCTCATATGATAGTGAAGAGGGTTAAGTACAATCATGTAACTTTAAAATAGGCAAAACTTTCTTAACTACCACACACAAAGAATTAGCATAAGAGAAAAGATGGACACATTGGACTTCATTAAAATGAAGAACTGAAAAACTTTTATTAACTGCTAAGTTACCATTAACAGGTAAAAAAAATTTAAAAGCGTGCCAGATTGCATTTTCCAGAAATGTCTGTGATATTTCCCATCTCCTATGCTCATTCAGAACCTTGCCACTGTCCCATCAAGGTTTGTGCCCCAGGTATATGTCCCTCCCTCCCTTGAACCTGGGTGGCCCTTTGGGACTATTTGACTAATACAATGTGGCAGAAGCAATGCTAAGGGGCTTCCTAGGCTAGGTCATAAAAACCCATACAGTTTCCCACACTCTTGGGACATTCACCGTTGGAACTCCACAACCATATTGTGAGGAAAGAGAAGCCATATAGATGGGAACCAAGACCAACAGTCCACATGAACTTGCCAGCCATGTGAGTGAACCAGCTTGGGAGCAAATGCTTCTGTCCACATTTGAGCTGTCCCCGCTCAGGCCGTATGGACAGAGAAAAGACTTCCCTATGAGCCTTGTGCAAACCATGAGAGCACGTAATTAGGATGATAACTCAACACCGGGACGCTTCAATGACGCCTGATTAGTGGTTGTGTTGCTGTCTGTGGATTTGCAGAGTTATTCTGGGGTAGACAGGCTCAGTAGGTCTCAATGCCTCCAGGTGCCCAAGCTCTCTTCCCTGATGCTCCATTCTAAGAATGCACGCTCTTTAAAGCATTCAAAATGTTACCAAGGGGACCTCTGGTGCCTCTGGTGGTATAGTAGCTCCTGGTACCAGTGTCTGTAACTATATCATAAAATTGGTAGAACAGGAAGGACCATCCATTTACTCTACATCGATCTCACCCCTCTCTAGATTAATTATTAATGGGAAGCTCTTGGGAGCAAGGTCACACTGCTAGAACACAGTCAGTAATGATGGGGAAATGCTGAGCTACTGAATTTAATGTACTTGAATCAGAAAAATACACATGATTCAAAATGGCACTTGGCAAGTCTCCAAAATGCTTGATTCTGGGCACTTTTCAGTGTTATTAATAAGAATATTCTTACGTGCTCTAAAAACATGCGTTATTTGAGGGTAGGAACAAAATCATGTTCCCACTGAAATCTGTAT
Source organism: Plecotus auritus (assembly GCF_963455305.1). NCBI lineage: Eukaryota > Metazoa > Chordata > Mammalia > Chiroptera > Vespertilionidae > Plecotus > Plecotus auritus. The sequence goes on along the minus strand of NC_137770.1, from coordinate 224,793,698 downwards.
GCACTGTGATCATACCATACATTTCATTTTCTAGAGATTCTGTGATCAAGTAAAAATATTATGGTCAAGGATTCAAATGAATAATTCCTAGTTGCCTTGTTTTATCATACATGGAAATCGAGCACATAGCTATTTTTTAAGTATTAAGATCATAGGAAGCTTTAAAAATTTCAATGTAAGATATCTTTCAGAGTTACTGATTTAATAATATATTATAACCTACAAGATACAATTGGGATCTTTGATTGTCCTATGCTAATCACAAATAAATTGGTGGGTTTTCCAACAAATAAATGTAATCATATATTAGGAGCCAGAAAAACATACTTTTGAACAACTCTTTCCACTTGTGAAAAGAGTTCCAACCATTTCCCTGTAAAAAGTCACACCTTATACTGAAAATGTATCAATATTTGTTGACTGGCTGTCTCTGAGTAATCACTTAAAAAAAATTTCCCTTTAAAAAATTATTGATTGATTTCATTTTTATTGATTGGTTGATTTTGAGGGAGAGGAAGAGGGGGAGAGAAACATCTATTTGTTGTTCCACTTATTTATGCATTCATTGGTTGACTCTTGTATGTGCCCTGACCAGAGATCAAAACCACAGCCTTGGTGTAGAGAGACAACACTCTAACCACCTGAGCTACCCAGTCAGAGCTGAGCAATCACTTTACACTGACGTGGACATCTGGACACCATGTCTACACATCTGCTTAGTCAACCAGAACTTGGGCTTCTTGGGATTGGTCCCAGCTCTCGTTCTCTCTGCTTAGCCCTGGATGAATCACTGCCAATCCCCAGAGTCACATTTTTCAGTCTATCAAATAGGATGAAAACCTGCCAGCTTTTCCATCTTCTGTTCCACACAGCACTCAGTGCTGGGCAAAAATCTCATCGCCAAGGACTCTTATAAGGCCTAAGTAGATGATGTTGAAGCTCCTCAGAAGAAAGATGCTGTGTCAATAGATGTTAGGCACTTATTATGAAGTAACTGAACCTTATAGAAGTATTACAAATAAGACAATATATAACTGTCAAAATAAAGGTTGAATGTTTAGTGTAGCATCACTTTTCTCATTGCAAAATTAATACATGTTGGATTTGGAAAAAACATATAAAGAAGATAACAAAAACTCATGCCCATAATATCTCACACAAAGATAGCTGAAAATATAACAAAAAATTAATATTGATTGCCCCCACTTCCCCTATGAAAATAATACTCAAAATAATACACTGGTTGTCCAAAGAACATCTTTGTTAAGTTAAATGAATTAATATAAGTATTCATAGTGTTTTTTCTTCCTTAAGTCTCCTAAGAAATGCATTATATAAAAATTACTTCACACCTTCCACTAAGCTTAATCAGACTCCTCCATTAACTCTCTGATCTTACTCCAGACTCTTTCTTCTGTATCTTCCCAACCAGGTCTCTTTTTTCTATTTTCACTGCCTGTCAATCGTCTATTCCCACTTCAGTATAAGCAGCTTCTAAAAATCCCCCAGCAATTCTGTTTTTGTCCTCAGCCTGCATAGGTCACTTAGCAGAACAAATCCCCATGCTTAATAGAACAGTAATCAAACCTTGCTCCTCAGTCGTGCCCCTTGGATGCATTAGCTCCCCTATCGTGTTCCATTTAGGGAGATGTCCCAAAATGGTTTCATTCTGACTCAGTGTGTGGTTTCCAGAGAAATTCCAAAACAACTTCTAAAGTAAAAAATGAATGTGGGTGAAGCTCCTAAACCTAACCTCAAACAGAGACACCATGTCCAAAAGCCCACAAAATTGGAGGAGATTTTATGAAGCTTGATTATAATTGCCATGAATAAATTACAAAGTAAAAATAGAAGGCTCTAAGTGCAGGTGCTTAACAAGTTCAAGGGCAAGATCAATGGGTGCCAAGAGAACACAAAAAGGCAAAGCCAAGGGAAAAGGTTCCCATTGAATTCTAGGCACATCACTGCCAACTATCTTCTGACCATAGATGCTGGTTACAGAGAGGCTGAGCTGTCCTCAGATGTGGTGATGGTTTGCACAGACATACCCAATCAATTTCCTGATTCTCCTGACTAAACCATAAGTAGTCACCTGTAAAAGAGCCAGGCCTACATATGCCGAAGCAATTTCTTCACCAATACCGCTCCTAGGGCAATGGAAGCTAAAGAGAAAATAAACAAATGGGACTACATCAAAATAAAAAAGCTTTTGCACAGCAAAAGAAACCATCAACAAAACAACAAGAAAGCCCACTGTATGGGAGAACATATTTGCAAATGTTATCACTGATAAAGGTTTAATCTCCAACATCTACAGGGAACTTATAAAACTTAATAAAAGGAAGATAAATGATCCAATTAAAAAAATGGGCAACGGACCTAAATAGAATCTTTTCGAAAGAAGACAGAAGGAAGGCCAAGAGACATATGAAAACATGCTCAAAGTCACTAATTATCTGAGAGATGCAAATCAAAACGACAATGCAGCACCATCTCACACCTGTCAGAATGGCAACCATCAACAAATCAACAAACGACAAGTGCTGGCAAGGATGCGGAGAAAAAGGAACCCTCGTGCACTGCTGGTGGGAATGCAGACCGGTGCAGCCGCTGTGGAGAACAGTATAAAGTTTCCTCAAAAAACTAAAAATGGAGCTCCCATTTGACCCAGTAATCCCACTTCTAGGATTATATCCCAAGAAATAAGAAACACCAATCAGAAAGGATATATGCACCCTTATGTTCATAGCAGCACAATTCACCATAGCTAAGATTTGGAAACAACCTAAATGCCCATCAGCAGATGAGTGGATTAGAAAGCTATTGTACATCTACACAATGGAATACTACGCTGCTATAAAAAAGAAGGAATTCTTATCATTTGCAGCAGCATGGATGGAACTGGAGAGCATTATGTTAAGTGAAATAAGCCAGGCAATGAAAGAAAAATACCACATGATCTCACTCATTTATGGAAAATAAAGAACATTATAACCTGATGAATAAAAAGATAGATACAGAGGCAGTAAAGCACCAAACAGACTGTCAAATTACAGCGGGAAGGCTGGGGAGTGTTGGTGAGGGAGGGAAATAGATCAACCGAAGGACTTGTATGCATGCATATAAGCACACCAATGGACACAAGACACTGGGGGGGTGGGATGAGGGCATGCAACAGGGGGGAGGGGAGGCTGGAGAAGGTCAATGGGGGGGGGGGAAGGAGATATATGTAATAATATATGTAATATTTTAAACAATAAAAAAATAAAATAAAATAAAAAAATAAAAACAAAGTGATAAAAAAAAAGAGCCAGGCCTAGCCAGGAGTGCCCAGGTGACAAGGAGGCAGCAGTGTCAAATGCCTGTGACCTTGTCCCAGGGTCCTCTTCTTACACTCAGTTCAATAAACAGAGAGGGAAATACCTTAACTCTTTGAAGCTATTGAATCCTATCTAATAAAAGAGTAATATGCAAATTAACCATCACTCTGTGACACTCACAAGCCACGCCCATCAGCCAATCAGGAGGGAATATGCAAATAAACCCAACCAAGATGGCTGCAGCCACAGAGAGCGGGAGGGAGGCTTGGGTTTCCCCTGCAATGGAGGGAGCCAAGCTTTCCGCCTGCCCTTGCCTGCCCAGGCCTCCACTCAGTGCTACAAAGTTTCAATTGTAGAAGATAAATAAATCCCAGATCCCAGGGCCTCTGCTTGGGTCACCGGGGGGCGTAGCCAGCCTGCAAACCACCACAGGCCCCTAGCCCAAGCCGCCCCATGCCCCAAGGGAACCCCCACCCTGATCTGGGACACCCTTCAGGGCAAACCAGCGAGCCCCCACCTATGCACCAGGCCTCTATCCTATCTAATAAAAGAGTAATATGCAGATTGACCATCATTCCAACACACAAGATGGCTGCCCCCATGTGGACACAAGATGGCCACCAAAGATGGCCAGCAGGGGAGGGCAGTTGGGAGGAACCAGGCCTGCAAGGGAGGGCAGTTGGGGGTGATCAAGCCTGCAGGGGAGGGCAGTTAGGGGTGACCAAGCCAGCAGAGGAGGAAAGTTGGGGGCAAACAGGCTGGCAGGGGAGTGGTTAGGGGGTGATCAGGCTGGCAGGCAGAAGCAGTTAGGGGCAATCAGGAAGGCAGGCAGGCGAGCAGTTGGGAGTCAGCAGTCCTGGATTGTGAGAGGGATGTCCGACTGCCCATAAACAGACAGTCGGACATCCCTCAAGGGGTCCCAGATTGGAGAGGGTGCAGGCTGGGCTGAGGGACATCCCCCACCCCCGGGCATGAATTTCGTGCACCAGGCCTCTAGTCTTTTAATAAACCACAACAGAAATGTCCTTTCACAGTTAACTAGCTAGCAGTATATGCCAGTGATGCCTGCCAGAAAGAAGAAAAATAATAGCGTGAATAGCATTCTTCTTAAAGGACCATTATAAAGGTATGTGAGTGTACATAGGCAAAGTGATAACACTCTACTTTTAAAGTCTTCAGTTTCTTCAAGCTCTTTTTGTTTCAAGAAAAAATATACACAAACTTGCTTGGTGCTAACCTTATAGTAAAGGTTATAGCATTTTCTACTCACATCATCATTCTTTGCATTGCACACAAATCTCTAGCTCATCTGTGTTTCCTGGCCTCCCATCATTGTGGCCTCACAAGAAAACAGACGGCTTGGACTGAAGGCAGAGAAGGAGTCAAAGCCGTAGCCAAGAAGGCTTTCAGGTCAGGAAACTTCTGATGGAAGGGGCAGGGAGAGGTTGGAACAGATGTACCCAAGCATCACTATGAGCCAAGGATAGTTAGGGACTCAGATCTAAATCTTTAAATCTCAAGGTTTTACATTGCCCAACTCAAGAAATTCTAATAATTTATTCAATTACTCCTCTTCCTACTGCATTACTCATGTACTAAATGGCAGATTTTTGGAGGTTTTATGATATTCGTACATTCCTTTCTTCAAAGACTCATCAGAGATTTTTTTGATAGGAGTATCTGGAATTTGGGGCCATGTTTTGAAACTGTCACAGTAGCTTCTGCTAACAGCTCTGAGCTGCCAGTGACGAGTTTGACTAACCTGAGGTTGCCGTGCACTAAGGAAGCCCAAAGCACATGAAGAGGTCTTATGTAAACACCAGGAAACAATCCTAGCTCGATTCAGTCTATGTATTACTTAATCTTTTCTACTCCCCAAAATTTGCAAGTCACCCTCCTGTACACTGCATCATAGCACAAAAAAGTGATGATGGAGCCCAGCCAGTGTGGCTTAAAGGTTGAGCATCAACCTATGAACCAGGAGGTCACAGTTCGATTCCCAGTCAGGGCACATGCCCAGTTTCAGGCTCGATTCCCAGTGTAGTGCATGCAGGAGGCAGCTGATCAATGATTCTCTCTCATCACTGATGTTTCTATCTCCCTCTCCCTTCCTCTCTGAAATGAATAAAAATATTTTTTAAAGTGAGGGAAAGAATAATTTCTCCTGTTAAACACCTCTATGCAAATGGACAAACATTTTGAACAAACACATATATGCATATATTTAAAGTTTGTAATGGGATAAATTAGCTGCCTCTTTCTTGTTAATTTAGCTAATATAGATTAGTGACAGCACTACTTACTAAGGATAAGTCTAAACTGCTTCTATATTTTGTCTTACTAACACTCACAGCAGACAAACCAGTGTCTGGGTATGTTGACAGAAATGGACTAGAACAGCCTTAGCATACTCAGGATATTTATTAACTCTTATCCCAAATAATTCACCTTCAATCCTCCATTAACAGCCAGTCAACTTTAGCTAAATTTATATTGTCTCTGGGTAAGAGAAATCGGTTCTAGATCCCAGAATTTCCTATATGTGAAAAATAAAATTCAAAAATTTCTATCAAATTCCTAAATTATCTGATGATACGTTTCACAGATGTGAAACATCTGGCTCACCACCTACTTCACTGATAATTAGTATTAAAAGAAATGTCATAACAATTTATAAAAACTCTGTTTTTCCAAGTTTCTAACTTGGATCTATACTATGCCTTTATCTGAAGATCTAAAAATGCTGTATTTTGAGTATCTCATTCATCTTTGTAATACAGATATGCATTTTCTACACATTCATAATCAGCCACCAAGACAACAGAACAATTCATTTTCTTTGCAACCAACCACAAGAGTCACATTGAGTAAAAATCCTCTCATTGACGTTGCATGCAGATAGGACCTACAAACTCTTGAGGTTAATTCACCATCTCAGCTCAGGTCCACACAAATTCATTGTCCTCCTACTAAGTGCTAGGTGTTGCATTAGATACTGGGGACACAAAAGCAAAATGAACAAATACAATGTCTACTGTTAAGATGGAAAATTCTGGCTGTGTTTGAGAACAGAGGCCTAGTTCAGGCAGAATGCCAAGGTTCTGAGTAACATGTGAGAGTCCTCAAAATGGGAGATTTTAGAGATTTACTTGGTGGAGGGTTTTGCAGGGTTGGCAGTGCTTCTATCTGGGTGTTGCCCTGGTGACCGACTACAATACACTCTTATAATTTTCGACTGTGGCTTCACAATGGAGATCATTATTAATGTGCTTCCAATGTTTAAGCCTTGAAATTATACGTCTAACTGCAGAGGCAGATGTTAGAATTGGGTTTTAAAAACTTACTTTATAGAAGCTTTTCTGATAGCTGAATCCCCCAGTGCCAAAGAAAGCACACAGGAAGTCGCCGGCAGATGGCAATAACAGAAGCTCTAGGGAGCACATAATGTTATTCCATATGGCATACGGCATGGGGCTCATAAAACCCATTCTAATGTCCAGAAATGAATTCACCAGCAGCCGCAGAGGAATTAAACCTTCTCTTGTGACCTTTATTACAACGCAAGACCCCCTTTCAAAACAGCACACAATGCAGCAAGAGTAAGTGTGGCAGAGGACGAGAGAAGAAACACCAAGTTAAACCAAATGCAATGCAAATCAAGCAATCAGCAACAGAACCAGAAAGCTTTAGTAGGCCTGCAGCACTAGCTCACAGTGGCAGCTACTGTTCAGAGGGGTTGTTGAGATTTCCCATGAACAGAGTTGGCATCTTAACATGGGAGCAATCTTCTAACTTGGGAGTGAGCATATCGCAGCCCTACAGGTGAAATAGGGCCTATTTCTGTATAGCCTGCAAGTTAAAGGGGTTGGAGAAAAATCAAGGGAAGAATAATATTTTATGATACATATAAATTATATGACAGTCAAAGTTTTATTGCACCCTACAATGGACTTGCAAAACGCCCAGTAATTTTATGGGACCACAGCCATGCTCATTTGCTTAGGGATTGGCTATGGCTGCTCTGAGCTACAGCAGAGTTGTGACAGAGACCGGCTGGCCTGCAAAGCCTGAAATGTTTACTGTCTGCCCTTTGCAGAAAAGGTCTGTGCACTCTGTTGTAGCTCAGACCAACAATTTAAAAATGAGAAACTGAGGGCTGCTATGTAAGTGTTTTGCCACAAAAATAACTTCTTTAGCACTAAGGACTGTGTACTCAGAGCAAGGATTGATTGTCTTGGTTAGGGCTCCAGAGTCCACGTGGTTACTGTAACACTTGCTTAATTGCCCTTTCTCTCTTTTTTTTAAAATCCTCATCCAAGAATATTTCTCCATTGATTTTTAGAGAGTGAAAGAGAGAGGGAAAGATAGAGAGAAATATCCATGTGAGGAAAACACATAGATTGGTTGCCTCTTGCATGAGCCCTGACCAGGCTGGCGGGCTATCCACTGAGCAAAACCAATCAGGGCTGTCCTCTTTTTTATTGTAAACTCTGTCCAGATAGGGGAATGGTCTGCCACATTATTTCAGGGTACCCTGCTATCCTGAAGCTCATATATATTTGTTGAGTTAAATGATCTTCAACAACCTCTTTACTACTGCCAGCGTTATCTTCCTAATATCAATATTGGTTTTCTCAGGATGATGTATGTTTTTGCATTAATAAGTAATAGTTTGAAATGGTGCCAACTTAGAAATGCACAAAAAGTGACTTTCCCTCTTACTCATTCCCTAACCACCCAACTGGTCTTCCCAAAGACAAGTAATGCCATTGGTTCCTTGTGTCTCCTTCCAGATTCTAGAGGAAGGCTGTGCAGAAACAGCATACAAATTTATTTTACCCAATGTCCACATATTGTATATGCTATTTTAGACCTTGTTTTTTTCATTTAGAGTACGTTTTGGAGCTTCTGTTATACCAAAGTATAGGTGGCCATCAAGTCTAGAAACATAAGGAATATATTTTTTAAAATATAGCTTATTGATAAAAAAAAATGATAACAAAATAATGTTTTCAGATTTGATAGCCCAACAGCATATACGTGTTGGGATAAAAATCTTCATATGTTTTATTAAATTGCCTCAGTGACTTGTCCTTTCCCTCCTGGTCAGTCCTTCTCCTGCACCTGGTTGCCCCTTCACTCGGGGTCCCGGATGGAACACCACCCTGCAAGCCATCAGTCACAGCTTCCTGTGTGCAATTGAAGCCAGATGACATAACCAGGAAGATGTCTCTCCACCAATTGGAAAGCAGAGACAGGAGGGGCCACGCAGTTGACTTCCTCTGTGGACAACTCTGAGATGCAATGTGTCTGCCTAGTGAAACACTATCTCTTTGCAATTTGTTGATCTAGTCAGCATCATAACACATTGCATTGCATCGCATCACACTTCCCTTGACTCACTTCTCTTTTGCCTCATCCTCACCATCCTGGCTTGTACCTCCCAAGTAAATTATTAGCTTTCCTTTCTAGAGAACCTGGTCTAGGACACTATAAATCTGCCTCATTCTTTTTTAATATCCCCACAATTTTTCATTTATGTGCGAGTGTCCCACATCCCGCATGGTTCAGGGTTCAGGTTCAGAGTTCGGGTTTGGGCTCTGAAGGAGGCCGCGTGCAAATGAAAGAGACAAGACAAGAAATAATAATTTGGAAATTGGGGGCCAGGCGGAAGTCCAAGGAAAGACTCCACTTTGCTCTGGCCTTGCCATCCCTTTTATTCAGGTTTGGGATACACCCATAGCCCTTAGGCAGGCAATTCCAGTAATAGCTCGTGATAGCCTATCAGCAAGGATTTACATAAGACTAAAAGGTGGAAGTTGCTTCAGCTACCTTTGTCTCGACTAAACAGTGGGTGCAGAGCTCTGACCTTTGCCAGAGCTCAAGGTCTCCAGCCTTCCGGGTTCCTTGTCCACAACTCTCTGCTAGTGAAGACAATGGGCGGTTTCACACATTTATGTGCATACAAAATTTATGTAACCAATCCTCTATTGGTGGACATTTAGGTCATCTCCAATCTTTTGCAGGCATGAATATGAAAAATGTAAATTGTTTTTGGATCTCTATGCTTTCATATCATCTCTTCTTGGCTGACATGAAATTGCTACATAATTAGTATTTTTATCAGAAAGGAAGAAAGAAGAAAGAAAGAAAGAAAGAAAGAAAGAAAGAAAGAAAGAAAGAAAGAAAGAAAGAAAGAAAGAAAGAAAGAGAGAGAGAGAGAAAGGGGAAGGAAGGAAGGAAGGAAGAAAGGAAGGAAGGAAGAAAAGCACTTTTAGAAGTATTGGGTACTTGCATTCCCCTAGGAATTCATTTTCTGCCACTCTTATCTTTAAATGCCATCAACACTGAACTATTTGCAATTCCCAGAGCTCTCTTAAACTTCCCTGCCTTTTCCCAGACTGCCCTCTGCCTAGAATGCCCTCCTGCTGGCTATCTGCCTGGCAAACTCTTACTTGTCCTTAAGCCAATGTCTTGTGCCAAAATTATATACAATTCTCTTTCTCTAATCCCCTTCCAGGTAGGGACTTCTTTTTCCATAATTTCCTTTATTTTGAATATGACCATTGAGACAGTCGTCATGTGAATTCTAATCTTTTTTTGTTCATTTCTGATTCTCCATGACTCTGTACGTTCTCTGAGGACAGTAATCACATTTTTACTTTTGTAACTCCAAGACTGTAAATAGTCAACAATAGTTATCCAGAAAAAGCGACACCATATTTGCCCCTAGGGCAGTGGTCGGCAAACTGCCGCTCTCGAGCTCTCGAGCCACATGCGGCTCTTTGGCCCCTTGAGTGTAGCTCTTCCACAAAATACCACGGCCTGGATAGTCTATTTTGAAGAAGTGGCGTTAGAAGAAGTCTAAGTTTAAAAAATTTGGCTCTCAAAAGAAATTTCAATCGTACTGTTGATATTTGGCTCTGTTGACTAATGAGTTTGCCGACCACTGCCCTAGGGACATCAACAGCAATCCAGTTTAAGTAGATTGGTTATCTTTTTTATAAACAGCTGAAGCTTTTATCCATATACCAAATATTTTGCCCTATGAATCTATTTTAAAAAGCATGTTTTCTTAAAGCATGACTTGGTTGAGACAGATCTGAGTTAGATTTGCTGCTCACTAATTTGTTATCTTGCACAAGTCACTCCAAGTTTCTGGGCTTGAATTTCCTCGCTGATCAAGTGGCTGCAACAATACTTACCGCATGGGGTTGGTTGTAAGGATTACATGTGATAACACATGTATTCACATTGTCTTTCCTGCACCTGGAATAGATAGGGAGGATGATCTACAAATATTAGTTCTCTTACCCTTCCCTTCCCTCCACCGCTCTCCCTTTGGCATCCTATCTTTGTGTAAATTGTGTGATCTTCATGTCAAGAGTTTTGAGATCTATGACAACAACGAACACTTTATATAGAGCTCAGTACGTGTCATAAGTGTTATGTGTGCTTTGCATATGTTGACTTAGCTACTGAAGTTGATTAGAGCCTTGCTTTGACAATGTGACCCTTTGATGGTTTGAATTAACTCTCAAAGTGCTGTGATGCTAAACTATTTTTTATATTTCCTTGGGTTCAAGGAATGACATAGAAGCCTAGATAACTCCCATGAGCAATGCTTTTTTATCCAAAATAGAAAGTAAGCATATACTTTATCCAAAATAGAGGGTACCAGAAAAGTTGCAATCACACACACACACACACACACACACACACACACACAACAATAACAACAACAACAACAACACAACAACAACAAGCACAAAGTTTTTTGAAAAAGTTAATATTATTTAAAAAAATAAACAATACCATTGAAGTGGGAGGTAGTCACTGGGGAAACTTTGAATTTATCTCTAATTACTTGGGGTGGGTGAGAGGGAGAAAGAAGAGCCTCAAATCTGTTCAGTGCTTAGAACTTGTGGTTTTAACTGCCATTTACCCTTGACAGGAATTTCTCACGTGACATTTGAAGATAAAGAGCTGAGAGTGAATCCCAGGTAAGGCCTTCAACCCAGAATCTGGAAGATTCCTTCACAATACAGGAAAAATACATTTCTGATGTGGTTCCATCAGCCTCAGCCAGAGCTGCTGTAACAGGCATAGCTTGATCTCCTTTCTTGCAAAACAAAGACCTATGTGGTTTCCTAAGTCCTATTTCTCTTCTTCTTCCTCCTTTCAGCCATATCATTGCTTGCTTGTTGCAGACAATTTGTTGTCTACCTAACAACCAGTCACCCCACTTCTTCCCGGCTAACAAAACATCAGCTAGTGGAAATCTATTCATCTCAGGAAGGGAGGCATCTATTCCAGTCACAGCCAAACAATTGTGTTCGGTCTAACCACGTTGCCCATTCCCCTTTGGTAGAGTTGGGTTAGAAGTGGCCATGTGAGCCTGTTCCGGCCAGAGAGATATAGAGGAAGTTGGCATCTCAGATAGAAGGACAGGACCTCAGAGGGATAAAACTTTAATGTACCACCTCCACCTTCATTCTACCTTGGGAAGGTGATGTGAAGCCAAAGTAGCCCATGCTGCAGCTCCATCCTGTGACCATGCGGTAAGGGAAACAAGAATGAGAAGCCAATAGCTGAGAATGCCCTTCTTTGGGCAGGGGTGCTTGATGCCATCGTGAAGGCTCAGAACAAACCCTGCAGTTACCAGACTTCTTCTTAAATGAAATTAAATGTCCTTGCCCTAACCCAGTGGTTGGCAAACTCATTAGTCAACAGAGCCAAATATCAACAGTACAACGATTGAAATTTCTTTTGAGAGCCACATTTTTTAAACTTAAACTTCTTCTAACGCCACTTCTTCAAAACAGACTCGCCCAGGCCGTGGTGTTTTGTGGAAGAGCCACACTCAAGGGGCCAAATAGCCGCATGTGGCTCGCGAGCCGCAGTTTGCTGATCACGGCCCTAACCAGTTTGGCTCAGTGGATAGAGTGTTGGCCAGCGGAATGAAGGGTCCCAGGTTCGATTCCAGTCAAGGGCACATACCTTGGATGCAGGCTTGAATTCCCAGTAGGGGGCATGTAAGAGGCAGCTGATCAATGTTTCTCTCTCATCAATGTTTCTAACTCTCTATCCCTCTCCCTTCCTCTCTGTAAAATCAATAAAAATATATTTAAATAAAATTAAATTAAATGTCCTTTGAGTTCACCTGCTGTAAACTGGTTCTGTTGCTAATTTTTACAAAAATATTTCTAACTGATGTACTTGCCCTCACTATAGAGTTTTCTGTGTTGTTATTTATAAACATGAAAGATCAGGAACATTAGTTTTAAGATTTTAAGATTATCTTTTCTTTTCTTTCTCCATTTTCCTTGTTACATGGGCAAGAGGAAACTCTGATGACTTTATACAAATCTTTAGAACTAATTTAATTCTCTTTGTTGTCACAAGTTCTAGTCTTAATACTTCTGCAAAACATTATTTCCCAAAATACAGCCAGAGCTATGGGAGCAGGAATTTTCTAAAAACTGAAGCATTTCCCTTTTGGTAGCTGAAAAATCTTCCATCTCGGTTCCTCTCTGTGCAGACCATCTTCTGCAGACCATCTTCCTCTCATGCACTCTGGCTCTTCCTTCCCTCCAACTCAGATGTGCATGCGACACTAAATTACTACAATGCCAATTCTATTTCTCATTCTATACTCCTTTTTGGCTCCAAGTGCAGCAACAACTAATTACAATGAACTGTGCCCCTTACCTCGATTTCTTAAGAAAAACTGAAATGAGGTGCTGATAAGGTCACGGGGCTGCACCTAATCACATCTGCTGTGGCTGTGCACAGGGACCATGTGATACAAACTTGGGTGCCCAAGCCTGGCCCTTCAACAGAGCAGCAGGGAAGGGAACTCTTTGTAGGACAGAGTGAATCCAAGCCTGCAATAGGTATCCTTTAGTTGGCATCATGTTAACAAAACATTAACAGATTCTCACATATTTATAGGATATAAACTGACATAAACCTACAATTACATTTTGTATCCTGGTCAGAGGGACAGGCTATTGAGGGTATGGTAGACAAAACAATAGCCTCCAAAAGACATCCACATTTTAATGCCCAGACCTGTGAATATGTTACATTACATGACAAAGGAAAATGAAGATTCTAAGCAGCTATCTATATAATAAAAGCCTAAGCGACCTTTACGGTGGAACAACCAGAATGACCAGTCGTTATGATGCGCACTGACCACCAGGGGGGAGATGCTCAATGCAGGAGCTGCCCCCTGGTGGTCAGTGCTCTCCCACAGGGGGAGCACCACTCAGCCAGAAGCCCGGCTCACAGCTGGCAAGCACAGCAGCGGTGGCAGGAGCCTCTCCTGCCTCTGGGACAGAGCTAAGGAGCAGCGAGCTGAGCAGTAAGGAGCAGTGAGCAGGCAGGCAATAAGGAGCAAGGGGTCCTGGACTGCAAGAGGGCACAGGCCGAGCTGAGGGACACCGCCCCCACTCCAGTACACAAATTTTCGTGCACCGGGCCTCTAGTTTGCAATAAGATTATCTGGGGTTATCTGGATAGACTCAGTGTAATCACAGGGCCATTAAATGTGGAAGAGAGAGGTAGAAGAGTCAGAGTGATGCAATGTGAGATGAATACTGGCCGTTGCTGGTGTTGAAGAAGGAAAGGGACATGAGCCATGGAATGCAGATGCCTCTAGAAGCTGGAAAGGGCAAGAACACAGGCGCTCCTCTAGAGCCTCCAGAGAGGAATGCAGCGTGACCAACATCTTGCCTTTAGCTCAGTGAGACCCTTTGGGACTTCTGGCTACCAGAACTGTAAGGTAATAAGCTTGTGTTGTTTTAAGCCACTAAATTTGTGGTAATTTGGTACAGTAGCCACAGAAAACTAATACAAGGGTGATGATGGGTACTTACTTTTATGTGCTAGCTCATATATTCTCCTTCAATCCAGACAACAAAACTGTGGCTGGCATTATTAGCCCTGTTCTCCTAATAAGGACATTTAGACTAAGTGATTACACAGGTAGCTAGCAGAACTGCTTCATTCCCGCGTCCATATTCTTTCAAACAAACCACAGATGCCTCTTTGGAAGAGTCAGTGGTTCCAAACCTTCGCTGTAAAATGGAATCACCTGACATCTTTAAAAATTCTGGTGTCTGGTTCCCATGCCCAGACATTCCCATTTAATTGGTACTGGTTGTAACCTGGCCATTCGTTTTAAACTCTCCCCAGATGGTGCTAAAGTGCAGCAAAGTTTGACAAACACCATCCTGGAGGAAGGGTTATAGAGCAGGCGCTCAACTTCACTTCATTCAACATTGATGAAATACTGTAGAAACTTCATTGTTTATATCAACTGGCCTATGGTCAAATTGCCTTCGTTATATGTTATTTGGCCCCAGTTCAAAGAACCTGTCGCTGACATTTAGTGAGGACTTAACTGTAGTGTCTTGATGTTAAATGATGGCATTACAATTCCTTTTCCTCTTTGAAGTGACTTTTTCAGTGATTCCCACCTAGGTTGCCCAAGAGACCCACCCGGGAAGCTTCTAGAATATACTGCTTGGCCTCACCCTCATCATGCCTGATCCAAATGGCCTGGAGGAGACTGACCAGGTAGAGTTTAAAGCTCCCCAGATGATCTGAATGTGTAGTTAGGGTTGAACACACTGACGTGCTTGCTGGCTGGAAACCTGCCTATACTGTGAATCATTCTGCAAACTCCGGGTGCTGGTGGAGAAGAGGAGGTTTTCAGAGCCAAGCGGGCTCCTCCACCACCCAGTGGGATGTGCAGGGGTGGATGTTTCCAGCCGTCCCTCCCAGGAAGTGTTTGCGGAACATCTCTGCCAGCATTGAGCAAGAACTCACTGGTTCTGAAGAACAGCCAAGTGAACACTTGTAAGCTAGGATTGTAAGAAATACAAAAAGAAAAACGTCTGTGAAGGTATGTTAGAGATGGCGCTACGAAGCCGACGCGAGTTGCTCTCAAGCAGGCAGAATGGATAAGGCTGTTGTCTTTAGGGACTAAACCAATTGGTGAACCATTGCTGCTGACAGGCCAGTGGTTCCTAATTGTAGAGGAGAAAAATAGAATTTCAATGGAAAGTTCTCGCAGTTAACATTCTAGCCTAGTTGTCGCCTTTAGTGAGAGGCAGTGTGAAGTCCACAGGGTCATCTACCCAGTATTCATGCTAACGACGTGTCACCTGGATCTTGTCACAGCTCTGGACCTACCTTCCAGCTGCCAGGAAACACCTGGGCAAAAAGAACGAGGTAAATGCCCCCACGAGACAGCAAGCAGGTGAATCCAGGCTCTGGGACATTCTATAAGACAGCTGGCAGGTTCTCTTCAAAAGGACAATTTAAAAAAAAAAAAAAGTGTGCTATTTTTGCAATATATGTAGGTATAGACATACAAACACACACTCATACAGAGCAAAATGTCAAAACGTTACCAGTTGTTGAATAAAGGTGGTGGGTACACATTGTCCTCTTCTTTAAACTTTTTGGGAATGTTTTCAGTGGCTTCCATAACATTTGGGGAAATATCTCTATTCCTAATGTCTCCGTGCTAGAAAATGCCTCTTCGAGGTTTGGTCTCTAGGAGTGTTAGGGGTGAGCATCGTTCCTGCCACGTTTTCCCAGTTGCTTCTGTAAAACCCCTGGGAGTGTTCACCGAGTACAGGCCACAGCCATGGGCAATTTCTTTCTCAATCTTGACCTTATGTTTCTGGACTAAGTCTTTCCCAGGCTCCTCTCCAGAGCTGACTCACCTTCCAGACACCAGCTAGAGTTACCAGATTCCTTATTGCAAAGGCCTTGATGCCTTGCCTCTGTTAGCTCCACACTTAAAAGAAAAAATAATGTGTGAGCATAATGCGATGTGATTGACTTTTCAAAAGCAGTGTACTGTAATTTGTGTATTTAAGAGCCCTCTTCAAAAGCAGACCTTGCACAAAACAGGTTTGGGAGTTTGCCTTTTAGGATCACCGTCAGAGCCTACTTTATATTCTCATTGGTCACATATCTCTGTCGCTTAAGGGTGGATTTAACTTGTGTGAATAGCTAAATATCCTTTGAGAGTCACAAGTAGTAAATAAAGTAATTAAGCAAATGCAGGAATGCCCTTCTGGTCAAACTGTGTGCAGTGATATTTATTTTCTGAAATAAACTGGCTCTAATAATACTTCTTTTTAAATGCAGTCCCAAAATGTTTTAAGTATGTTAGCATTATTTGAAAAGCATTACAAGCTAAGCTTTCTGGATGGTCCATTGCTCCCTTGAATTCTGACTCTGAAATCACTAGCCAAGAAACCTTTCTGGGAAACCTCAGTTTGATGAGATTTTAAGATTATCTTTTCTTTTCTTTCTCCATTTTCCCTGTTACTTGGGTAAGAGGAAAGAAACTCTGATGACTATAAAAATCTTCAGAACTAATTTAATTCTCTTTGTTGTCACAAGTTCTAGTCTTAATACTTCTGCAAAACATTATTTCCCAAAACACAGCCAAAGCAAACAAGTCCTTTTGATTCCCTCGCAGACAAGCAGACCCAGTCTCTGCCTGACAGAAGCATCATTGATGTTCTAAATCAACTGTAAAATGTAGGCAAGATGTATTCAAGGGGGTGGGAACAGCCCTAGCCGGTTGGCTCAGTGGATAGAGCATCGGCCTGTGGACTGAAGGGTCCTAGGTTCACTTCCATCAAGGGCACATGCTTGGATTGCAGGCTCAATCCCCAAGCCCTGGTGGGGCACATGCGGTAGGCAACCAATCACTGAGTCTCTCCCCTTCCCTTCCACTCTCTCTAAAAACACAATGGAGAAAATAACCTCCGGTGAGGATTAACAACAACAAAAGAAGAGTGCGGGAACAGCTAGCTACTCGTTAATCTGAACATAGAAAACCAGATTTGGCTAAAGCCACCTGGGTGGTCACTGCTAGCTGCCCACCCTACAAGGACTCCCCTTTTCCCAGCTATCGGAGCCCTGAAGGTCTGTGATGTTGAGCGCTCATATGATATACGGGTCTCTCCCCAGCCCCAGGGGGTAGATAATGATTAATCTAAGATGACTATTATAGTTTGGGTGCCTTCCAGAGTAAGGAACAAGAATTTGGGGAAGTGATCCCAGAAACTGCTTAGAAACACAGTTTAAGAGGATAAAGAAAATGTATGTAGAGACAAATCCCCAATCCCCGATCATAGTTGGCACCGATGATACATGTTCGTCATCATTATTACCTTGATATTAACTCCTTCCTGGATTAACACAGAGGTCTGAAAAACCAAATAGGATCTGAGTGATATGTGTGCTAAAATTATGGTTGCCTGATGTGTAATCCTTCAATGAAGGGCTCATTTTCAACATGTACTAGAATATGCTGTGCCGAGACCAACCAGCATGTTTGAAACCCATAGCAACGATGTTTGATTCTTGGCAACAATGAATCAGTGCACCATAGAAGGGAGGAATTAATGACAGGATTGGACTTGCTCTGTAAGTAGTGGGTGAGGGGGAGGCATGGAGACTCTGCTCTGTGTGGGCCGTCTCACTGTGCTTAAAGGAAACTTTAAAACATAACTATATCACTAAAGAGTGGGGGAAATGAGAAAGGAGTTTGGTGGAGCACTAAAATTCCACGCCATAGTGAGTAACTGCTCCACCAAAATCTTTTCTCACGTTCTCAAATCAGGTAATAAAGTTTCAGCTCCAACCTAGGGCTGCCAGTTAGACTACATTTCCCAGCTTCCTTTGCAGCTTGGTATGGCCATGTGATCATGTTCTCATCAATGCAGGGTGAATACACATAATCCACCTATTTTTTCTTTTAGAAGAAATTACTATCTTGGACTATTTCTTTTCCCTTTCCGGAAGCTGAAACGTCTCTTGACTCAGCTTTGACCACACAGAAGTGGGCTGACTTACTCTATTAATTTAGAAAAAGCATGCCCCTCCTAAGGTAAAACCCAGAAGTTCGGGATGTAGAAGAACAGACAATATCAAAGAAAAACGACTGATCTCTCTCTCTCTCTCTCTCTCTCTCTCTCTCTCTCTCTCTCTCTGTCTCCCCCCCCCCCTCTCTCTCTCTCTCACACACACACACACACACACACAGAGAGAGAGAGAGAGAGAGAGAGAGAGAGAGAGAGAGAGAGAGAGGGAGAAAGGTAATGCCACATTCACATTTATTTACTTCAACAAGGCAAGCAGGGAGAGGGTTAGTAGGGGTGGGTGATAGGCATGCACAACTTCTTCAGTCTGATCAGTCTTTCCCTGCCTCCTCTACTGCTGACCCCCAAGTAGTGCATCAGTGACCTTGTGACCTTGGCTAGCAAGATTTCTTTCTCTTGTCTACAGGATGAGGTCAGAAGCTCTTCCAAACTGCATGCCACATCTATGAAACCCAGTTCATCATTCTCCAAAGAGATGCATGAGATGGATGCTCAATGTTCAGTGTGGGTCAGGCAGGCTGGGCTTTTATGTGAAATCCTTCCGCTAGGACAGCGGTCGGCAAACTGCGGCTCGCGAGCCACATGCGGCTGGCGAGCCGCGGTTTGCCGCTCTGTTGACTAATGAGTTTGCCGACCACTGACCTAGACTCTCGATTCCAATAATTACAGGCTGTTGTTGTTCCTTGTGATTAAGCCCCTATCCCAGTGGTCGGCAAACTCATTAGTCAACAGAGCGGCAAACCCCGGCTCGCGAGCCGCATGTGGCTCACAAGCCGCAGTTTGCCGACCACTGCACTAGGAGGCTGGAGGTTAGAGCCCGAGGAGTATTAGCTTCAATACTCACCAGTGCCCCCATAGGCTTTCTGTCCAATGAAACAACTAGTTTACACTGCTTGCTTTGGAGGCATAAACATGTTTTCCTTTGTTTATAAACTCTTCCCCCCAAAAAGCCACATGCAATAACCAATTTTATATAACATTATTATGACATCTCTTCATTTCAACATGTTTATAATTTGTCAAAGTGGGGTATAAGCCCTGTCAAAACAGTTCCCTTTTGTAGAAAGGGTGAGTGAGGCCGCCTTTTAAATATTTATATACACAAACCACACACATGGCGGGGACAGAGTCTGGGGGACAGAGGAGCAACAAGGTCGCTGAGTGGCCATCTGCAGCCTCGCTGTCCTGCCAGCCTGGCCACCTGACTGTGACTGTGACGAGCAAAAGCTTCTTTCTTAAGCCACTGCATTTTCTGTCTTTGTTATAGCTGCTTACCCTTTATCCTGGTAAATACTCCAAGTAAGACAGTAAGTAGACAACCAACATTTACTGAATAAATGAATGCCTGCATGAGTGAAGTACAAAAGAGCACACGTAGACCTAGCCGGTTTGGCTCAGTGGATAGAGCGTCAGCCTGCGGACTGAAGGGTCCCAGGTTCGATTCCAGCCAAGGGCACGTGCCTGGGTTGTGGGCTCAATTCCCAGTAGGGGGCATGCAAGAGGCAGCCAATCAATGATTCTCTCTCATCATTGATGTTTCTATCTCCCGCTCCCTTCCTCTCTGAAATCAATAAAGAAATATATAAAAAATAATAATAATAAATTTTTAAAAAAGAGTACACACATTTCCTCATACGTCTAGAATAATGCAGCATTCTGTAATATTCTGTTTTATTTCTCTCTGGGGCAGTGTGTCTCAAACAGCTCCAGCCCAAAGGTCACACCGAGTCACACAGTGTCTGGACGGGAGTGGCCGTTGCAGAGCGGGAGACGGGCCCACTTCGGCATCATGCAGCTGCTGGGGAGCTACTGAGGCACCAGGGCAGGCGCTCTGACCTCCAGGTGCTCTGGGGAAAGAACACAACAGCATCACCAACCCGCCCCCCACCCCCCAGGCAGAAATGCGCATTGTCAGAGATTTTTTGAGTGAAAAATGAAAGAACAGATGTCAAAATAAAGACTCTCTACAAATGTGAAGTCTATGCTTTCTCTGTATGCACATGACACTTTCTGTGTGTGCGATCAACATTTGTGCTACTTTTTATAGATAATGAGCTCATTTGCCAGCTCCATTTACAGCTAATAACAATCAACAATCACAATTATTGACATTCTCTTCACTGCCACCTCCTACCGCATGAGCATTTATTGTCAACTCTAATACACAGAAAAGAAAACTGTTGCAGAGAGCTACCAAGGCAGGCCTCGGAATAAATGTGAAGCCGCAGCAGGTGGGATATACCAGTGAGAACTGTTTGCAGGCTCTAGAGTCCTTAGAGCCCAGACTATGTCTAAACATTACCCATTTCCTGTGCACGATAAAGTGCCTGGCTCCTGACTGCATAACAAGAGAAGGCACAGGCTACCGTAGTGGGAAGATAGTCTGAGAACGGAGATTCTACTCATCTCTTCCAAAACAGTGACTGGTGGTCACTCTCAAGTGTAAACTTCTATCTTCTTCAAACCACTACAGCGTTAGGTCTCTTTGTTTCAACAGCTTAGCTTTTATCTTAACAAATACACTCAGCAAGACAGATTAAGATCTTCATCAAATATGTGTGAAGCACGCATGCAGGCAAACTTGGTGCCTAGATGGATTCTCTAGTGTCATCAAGGCATCAATGAGGGTGAAGTGTCAGAGAAGATATTTCTAGAATGGCAGAGGGAAGGGGTGGGGGTGAAAAGAGGTCCCCGGGCCTGGGATTAGAAGGAGAGAAAGAGAGAACTGAGGACCGTTTCTTCCCAGTAACTGGGTGTGCAGCTCTAGTAATAATAACACTAATTCACACTCATTCTATGTCTAGGAACCATTCTAACTTGTATGTGTGATAAATTATTGCATCTTGCCCTCACTGGTTTGGCTCAGTGGATAGAGCGTCGGCCTTCGGAGTGAAGGGACCCGGGTTCGATTCCAGTCAAGGGCACATGCTCGGGTTGCGGGCTCGATCTCCAGTATGGGGTGTGCAGGAGGCAGCTGATCAATAATTCTCTCTCATCATTGATGTTTCTATCTCTCTCTCCCTCTCCCTTCCTCTCTGAAATCAATGAAAATATATTTAAAAAATAATTACATCTTTATGAGAACATTTGAAATGGGGATAGTTATTTTTTCCAATTTGTAGGTAATGAACCCAAGTCACAGAGAGGGTAAGTCAGTTTCCTAAGGTCACACAGCAGTAAGTGGTGGACCTATGGTCCAAACCCAGATGCTATGATCTCACCCATCCTGCCCTGGTGCCAAGGCCCAGGGGCAGGCGGGGATTGAAATGCAAGCATTTCTGCCCTGGCATGGAACATGCCTGTGCACAGGAAGGGGTACCTTTTTCTAATTGGCTCAAAGAGACTTCTGATGGCCAAGGTTGCATCTGTCCAGAGAGGACACTTTTTTCCATTGTCCTATAGGTGCGGGACAGCCTGGCAGCCACCAGTGCACCGCCTGTCATTGTACAGCAGAAACGAACTACAGTAAGCAAGCTCAGCGCTGTGGGCGGACCACCCACCAGCCCCTCTGGGTGGGAAGTGCAGAACTTGGTGTCGCCTGCTACGCTGGATGTGGCAGGAACAGGGCAGCTCCTTGCGAATGGTTGTGGGCGCTCAGAGCAAAATCAGGGGCCTCACCAAAGCTCAAAGCTCCGCCGCAGAAGGTTTGTGCTATATTATTATATTAGGAAGGAAGGAAGGAAGGAAGGAAGGAAGGAAGGAAGGAAGGAAGGAAGGAAGGAAGGAAGGAAGGAAATATTCTGACTATTTTACTTTTGAAAATAAGTAGCAAGAAATTAGAATTTTAATCTACCAACAATGAAGTGCACTGTGGTTCTATGCCACAGGAAGGTGTGGAGTCAGAAGACACAGGCCGGAGCCACAGCTCAGTCACCTCCTACTGCATGGACTTGGTAAATGGCCCCCGCTCTCTGGATCTCACCCTGCCCACCTGTGACCTAGTAAGAAATATATATTTAGCCTCTGGCCCTGGTTCCTGACACGGAGTTCCTAGCACTGGAGTGGTGGGGGTACTAGAAGCATCTTTTGTTCTAATATTAGGGCTTTGACTCTGGCTCTTTTAAAAAATATTTTTTTTTCATTGATTTCAGGGGGAACAAAGGAGAGGGAGAAAGAGATAGAAACATCAATGATGAGAGAGAATCATTGACCGGCTGCCTCCTGCACTCCCCCTCCTGGGGATCAAGCCTGCAACCCGGGCATGTGCCCTGACCAGGAATTGAACTGTAACCTCCCTGGTTCATAGGTCGACGCTCAAACACTGAACCACACTGGCTGGGCTTGACCCTGGTTCTTGACATAGAGCTCCTAAATTCTTTGTAATTTCTTGAGCGAAGGATGTGATGGGAATATCTTACACAGAGCTCCTAAATCTCTTTAAATTTCCTTTCTTTTGTGTAATGAGGTGACTTTTGGTGGACTCAATAGCTTCAGGATGGTCATCAAAAAGACCAAGCCATGATTAAAAGCTTAGAATTTTCAGTTCCACCCACTAACCTCCAGGGAGGGGAGAGAGGCTGGAGACTGGGTTAATAAACCAATCATGCTGTGGGATGGAGCTTCCATAAAAATCTATGGGATTCGGGGAGCTTCTGAGTTAGTAACCACATCTATGTGCTGGGAGGGAGGGGCACCCCAACTCCACAGGGACAGAAGCTCTTGTGCTCAGGATCCTTCCAGACCTCACCCTATGTGCCTCCTCATCTGTTTGTTCATCTATATCCTTTATTTTTATCTGCATGCATTGGCCATTGGTTCCCACAAATTTCCTATTGCTTATCTATGGACTCACTGAGCCAAGATTCAACCCACGTATGTCTAACCTCACAACCCACACTCTCAACCGAAACTCTCAACTACTTCTTCATAGTATACATTCAATATCTCATTTGATCCTTATGGGAAGCCTTTAAGGAGGGTATTTTTAAAATTGTTCTTCATTTATAGATGAGGAGGTCAAGGCTCAAAGACTTTAAGTGATTTTACTGTGATCGTTCATTAAGAGCCGAAGCCAGCCCTCAAACAGATCAACTGTTTCATTCCCCCTGACCCATTCATGAGAAAAAAATCGCTCCTTCCTTGAGCCCCATACAACTTTGTAAACACCACTGTCACCACAACGCATTCCAGTTATGTGTGGATGTAATGTGAGCCTTAAGCATGCCAAACCCTTGTGGTTCAGTCTGGCTATGAGGTCATGATTATAGACGCACAGGCAGCCAAAAACATCCAAAAAGAAAATCTTTATTCTTTAACTTATCTCTCAAAAATAAAGTAGGGGGAGGGTCCAATTCAAAATATCCAGTTACATTTGTATATGCCCTCCTCCCTTCTCCCCAATTCTTACCCCATAGCTCCAGAGCCTCTCACTCATCACCACCCTCCTATTCCTCCTCCTTCCCAGCCTCGAGTCATGTTTCTTTCACTTCTTATCTCCTCTCTCTCTGAATTCCCCCTTATTAGACCTACTTAGCCTCTCCTCCAAGTCTTTCACCTCTTCTTATCAGCTACTTTTATTCCTGCATCACCATCTTTTGCTTCACCTCAGAGTGTTTCACACCTGAAGACACTGGCGAGGAGCCTAAGAAAGCAGTCTCCTCATCTAGAGCAGGTCAGGGGTGGGGTGGGTGTGGAGGGACAGCCTGGAGACATTTCCACTCATAATAGCACACCCTGTCATATCAGTAATGACAGCCAGCCATCCTGTGAGTACCACTTTTGTTCCAGACGCTCTTCTGGTCAAGTTATCAATGATATTTCTAATTTTCCCAACAACCCTCAGAAGTAGGTATTTTATTTGAAGAAACCAACTCAGAGGTTATGTGGTTTACCCAAGGTTCCATAGGACACCACCAAAACCATCTTCCTTTCCCCATCCCACCCTACTGCTTAACCAATCTTCTAACTAAACCCTAAGTTCCTCAAGGTTGGTACCATATCTTTTTAAAAATATTTTTATTGAGTTTTTTAGAGTGAGAGGAAGGGAGAGGGAGAGAGAGACACATCGATGCGAAAGCAAAGCCTCAATTGGCTGCCTCCTGCATGCCACCTACTGGGGATCCAAACCTGGGCATGTACCCTGACCGGGAATCGAACCAGCAAACTTTGAGTGCATGGGACAATGCTCAACCAACTGAGCCACACCAACCTGGGCACCATGTCTTACTTATCATTTTATTCCCAAAGCCTAATACGGAGCTGGGCACAGAACAAGTATTTGAACAAAATGCAATGCTCTCATCACACCTTTAGTACAACTCTAAAAGAAGCCGCCCCTGGCGCCCACCCTCACCCACAGAAGTAGTCATTTTCTTTGTCCTCCATTACTGAAGCCACGATGCTCACACCTCTCTGGGGCCTGAGTCCTCACACATAGGGTTGGGTGGGCTTTTGCATACATTGAGTCCAAATTTCTCATTTTATCCACGAGGAAACTGTACGCAGGGAGGTTGCTCATCTGGTTAATGACCTTACCCAGTGGCTTCTCCTTGCTGAAGGGGAGCTGCAAATACAAGGCAGGAATTTGGCTCTGGCATCCTTCAGGTGGTTTCTAGGTACCAGCCTGGACCTGTTCCTAGTGAGCTATGGTAAACAGGTTATCTTTTTACATGATTTTCCAGGAAGTTTTATGCTCTAATCTCAGATTAGGTTGAACAAAAATTATCCTTCAATTATGGGAAAGCCATTTGCTCATGTAAAAAAAAAAAAAAAAAGGAAAGAGTGCTGACCTGAGAATAAAGGAGATTTGGGTTCTAGTCCTGGTTATGATGGTTGGCCAATTTCCCAAACATCTGACAGCCGCCTGTGACCCAAGAGTTCCCTGCTGGCTTTTCATAGACTGCATGGCATTCTAGGGTACTTCTCCCAACCCTGCTTTTCTGCTTTTCTCTCTCCTTTACTCACGGTCTGATGACTCTCCTACCTTTCCCAGATCCCTCTCCAATTTATCTCAGGTGCTTCCCTTGATAAAATCCTTGCACATTTAATTCAGTCTTGGCATCTACTTCTTGGAAGACTCAAATTAACATGAGGCTCTGGCCTACCTTTCCAAACACATTTCTTCATTATGCAAATTGGCCTTCTTAGAGTCCCACAATCATGCATCTACCCCCCTTCCAGATGCAGAATTCATTTTCATTTCACCAATATTTACAGACTGCCCATCATGTACCAGGGACCGTGCTGGGTGCTGGTGGTAACAGTGATGGACAAGCTAGACACGGTCTCCTGGAGCCTAATTTCTGGAGCCATGTCCCTCTGCCTTTATCTCTCTTTACTAAAATCCTACTCATTCTTCAACCTCAACCACCTCCTTCTCTCATCCTCTGGACCACTATCCACCTGGCCTAATCATCCCAAATCCAGGTACTAGACAACGACAGACAGCCCCTATTCCCCAGAAACCCCTCAAACTAGCTAATTCCTGAGACGCCTCCCCACTTATTTGTTCCTGCAGAAACCACAGTAAAGACTCTGCTCACAGTTCCCCCACCCCCTCTGCCTGCTGGCCGACCTTGGTGGCCCCGCCCCCGTGGCATGGCATGCCCTCTCCTCTTGGGAACTGTGAGTAATGAACTCTCTTTTCAGTGGCTATAGACTCCCGATGTGGTGGCCTTATCATACCTCGAATTTCCTACTAATACATTATAGTTTAAAGTATTAGGAAGGTATCAGATTGTTTCCCTGAGGGGAAAGTTGTATGGAAAAAATTGAATAATGTCATTTCATATTTGGTAAAAATACCCAATTGTTCTGGAACTCCAAATAGT
Organism: Plecotus auritus; assembly: GCF_963455305.1. Taxonomy (NCBI): domain Eukaryota; kingdom Metazoa; phylum Chordata; class Mammalia; order Chiroptera; family Vespertilionidae; genus Plecotus; species Plecotus auritus. The sequence continues at coordinate 224,767,688 of NC_137770.1, read as the reverse complement.
GTAAAACCTGACTTCATTTTCCTGGAGGGTGGAAACATCCAGAATCTGCAGTGGTTTTCCACCAGAGTTAGAGGGAATCTATGAGGGGGAGGAGAGAGACTTCCATGTTTGTCTGAATGGAGCTATATTCACTAGGGCAGGACTAGGATGTTGTAACAAAAAGAACAACAATTAACCAGGGGAGTGAAGACAATAGAAGTGGATTGTTTTCCCATGGAATAGTGTGAGGTGAGGAGTCAAGGCTGTTAGAAGCTTTGTTCCTTATACTCATTCAGGGCCCTGCGGCCTTGGTCTCACCCACGTGGTCAAGGCTGGGCCTCCGCTGGTTCTAGTGAGCTATGGAACAGGGTAGAGGCATAGAGGGGGCACACTGCAGGGGGCTCTTAGCCCATAGCCTAGAGTGGCCCATTTGGTGTTCACTCTTATTTTACTGGTGAGGACTTAGTCACATGAGCATACTTACCTGCCTTCAGGCTGGAAAATAGAGTGACTGAGTAGTCACATATCCAGCTAGCATTTAATTACATGAAAGGAGAAAGAATTGATTTGGGGGAAGAGTGACTGACTCTGCCACAGTACCATAGCCTGGAAAAGCTTGAGAAATACAACCTTGCAGGCATCTTATGAGGTCTTGTTTGTACTTAACCGTCAGGAACACTTGAGCTCAGAGTGGTAGTTAGGGGTAATCAGGCCAACAGGGGAGCAGTTAGGCATTGATCAGGCTGGCAGGGGAGTGGTTAGGGGCAATCAGGCAGGCAGGCGAGCAGTTGGGAGCCAGTAGTCTGGGATTGTGAGAGGGATGTCCGACTGCCCATTTAGGCCTGATTCCACTGGGATTGGACATCCCTCGAGGGGTCCCAGATTAGAGAGGGTGCAGGCTGCGCTGAGGGACCCCCCCCCCATGCACGAATTTCATGCACTGGGCCACTAGTTTGTATTTATTGTGAAAATATCCCATCCATTGAATTAACTAACACATCCATCACCTCACATATTTACCATTTTGTTTTCTTGGTGAGAACATATAAGTTCTACTCTATTAGGAAATTTCAATTATACAATAAATTGTTATCACTATACTCACCATGTTGTACATCAGATCCTCAGAACTTATTCATCTTATAACTGAAAGTTTGTATCCTTTTACCAACCTCTCCCTATTTTCCTCCATCTCAGCCCCAGGCAACCACTTTTCACTCTCTGTTTCTGAGTTTGACATGTGTTTTCTCCCTGCCCACCTCCCACGTAAGGCCATACAGCAGGGGTCCTCAAACTTTTTAAACAGGGGGCCAGTTCACTGTCCCTCAGACCGTTGGAGGACCGGACTATAGTTTAAAAAAAAAACACTATGAACCAATTCCTATGCACACTGTGGGCCCGGGATGAGTCAGCTGCTAAGCAGGACAGGCAGCGGCACCCCGCAGGCCGGATAAATGTCCTCGGCGGGCCGCATGTGGCCTGCGGGCTGTAGTTTGAGGACCCCTGCCATACAGTATTTGTCTTTCTGTATCTGATTTATTTCACTTAGCATAATGTTCTCCAGGTTCATCTATTTTATCACAAATGACAGAATTTCCTTCTTTTTCTTTTTTTTTCATGTTTATTATTATTATTATAATTGATTTCAGAGAGAGAAAGGGAGAAAGAGAGAGGGATAGAAACATCAATGATGAGAGAGAATCATTGATTGGCTGCCTCGTACAAGCCCCCTACTGGGGATTGAGCCCACAACCTGGGCATGTGCCCTGACCAGGAATCGAACTGTGACCTCCTGGTTCCTGGGTTGATGCTCAACCACTGAGCCACACTGGCCAGGCTTTTTCTTAAACATTTAGTACACTTTATATTTCTTTTCTTATTAATATTCTCCAGTTAAAAGTATTTCTTCTCTCTTTAATTTGAGTGAACTTTTTATTTTAGTCTCCCTTTTCTTTCTTAAGCCTATAATTTATAAAATGCATCTATCTGTATTGATTTTATTTCCAGCTCACGTATCCCTTATTTGATTTCCCTCATGTTTATTTCTTGCATGCATTAACCCTTATTTCATACCTACATTACCATAATTCAAACATTGCTTTTCTGTTATATTCACTGTTTATATTATGTTTTTTTCCTACCTCATTTTTTTTCATCAACTCATTCCTGCAGAAGTAGAAATATTCTTTGTCTGAGTTAGCCTATCTAGATTTCAATCAATCAATAAAGTCCATGAAATAATAAAAATGTTATTTTAAGTTTCCAAAGTATGCTTGTGTATTAAATATCAAGTCATTTTATTAAATAAACTTGAGTTGTAGCACTGATTCTTTTTGAGTTCCATGTGCAATACAAAATGCCATACAGTAAGGTCACTGAAATCACACAGTGGTTTCCTGGAAACAGAGTCTAAGTACCAACATCACTGTTCACAAGGGAGAAAGGTGAACGGGAAAGCATAGCAGCCAACTGATAAACTGCAACTTCATCGCCTGGTTCTTACCATGTAGCCTCTCAATATACTTGAGCTTTAGTCTAGGACAATCCTATATAATAAAGAGCAAATATGCTAATTAGACTGAACAGCAGAACAACCATCCAGATGACCTTCCGGATGAAGCCGGGGCTGCGAGGGCTGGCCAGCAGAGGCAGACGGGGCTGTGAGGGCCAAGAGCCTTGCACGAATTTTGTGCATCGGGCCTCTAGTGTTTACATAAGGTAATTAAATTAGATTAGTAAGGGGAAATCAATTAGATTTTGAGCTTACTAATTTCAAGACATTTAACTAAGATAAATTTTTTTAATAAGAGAAATTTTAAATTACTTTTCTGTTACAAGTAAATCTATGTAGATATGTCCTAAAACTTCAATGATATATATAGTAAAAAGAACACTGTTCAATACCCCTCAACATAATAAATACTTTCTTATATCTTTTGTGTTCTAGTAGTCATAGAATATGTATTATGATTTTTGTTTAAAACAATAAAGAAAACTAACAAAAGTAGCCTGGCCAGTGTGGCTCAGTTTTTGAGCATCGACCCATGCACCTGGAGGTCAATAGTTCGATTCCCAGTCAGGGCACATGCTCGGGGCTATGGGCTTGATCCCCAGTAAGGAGCATACAGGAAGCAGCTAACCAATGATTCTCTCTCATCATTGATGTTTCTATTTCTCTCTCTTTCCCCCTTCCTCTCTGAAATAAATAAAAAAATATATTTTTTAAAAGTAACTGTAATAAATAGATTATGGATACTCATCTAAGCATCAATTAGGAAGCACAGTTAGGATGAGCTCTGTGGCCATGGACAGTGAGAACTCCACCCGTACCAGTCAGGGGAGGCTAACTGCTGTAACAAGCAGTCCCAGCATGTTAATGCTTGACGCACAAAGTTGATTTTCACCCATGAAATAATCCAGTGTGGATACTCCTTGTCAGGCAGCCCTCCTGGGTGGCTCTCTTCCAAACAATGACTCAGGACCCAGGCTCCTTCAACCTTGTCTCCACCAACCCCTAAGGCATTTTCAACTTCCCAGAAAAGGAGAAACCTAAGAATGGATTGTGTGGGAGGGTAGTTACCAGACCATGTACGTACACAAGGGCGAGTCTGGGAAGTGTAGTCTGCCTCTGTGCCCTGGAGGAAAAGGAAATAGAGTCAGGTGAACACATAGGATCCCAGCTGTACTGCGTATTAGCCTTACTCTCTTCCTCCCTTTCCATGGCTGTACAATGGAGATAATAGCACCCGTCTCATCAAGTTGTGAGGATGAGCTTTGTTTGCTCCCATAGGATGTAAGAGCATAAGGTGCAGAGTGTGTATGTATGCATTTTACTCTCCTATTCACCTGCATGCTCCTGGGGGCAGCAGCCATGCCCTCTATCTCTTTATGTAGCATGCACCAGGCCCAGAAAATGGTGAGCACTTATTAAATATTCATTCCTCCCCCTCCTTCCCCTGAGTATCTACACACAGCATGCCAGCACCTCTTTGCTCCCATAATGACAAGCACCATGCTGGGCTCAATGGTAAATGTGCATAGATTGGTTGGCTGGACTGTAATTGATTGCTTCCAGCAGTTGTGTCCTTCAGAAGTGCCTCAGCCCAGGATGAAGGTTCACTGACCCATCCAACAGGGTTTCAACAATCTGGGTTGCCATTCTGCCTGTAGATAGCAGTGTTGATGGGCTCTGCCAAAACAGGAAAGCACAGGCTCACACTAGCAATTTTAAATCACTCTCTAGTCTCAGTGGCAAAAAGCGAGAATTATAGTGAAATACAATGCTTATAAAGAAAATTATGAATTCCATTTAAAATGTGTCTTGTCTAGGAAGGGTTAATGGGGGGGGGGGAGGAGGACCTATGTAATACTTTCAACAATAAAGATTAAAAGTATAAGAAAAAAAAAAGAGAGAGAACAACAACAACAAAAATTTGTCTTACATTAAAAGAAAGATAATGTAAAGGTCCATGAACTGGAATGAATACAGTGATTCTAACTGGCCGGTGTGGCTCAGTTGTTTTAGCATCACCCCATGCACTGAAAGGTTGCTGGTTCGATTCCCGGTCAATGAACATGCCCAGGTTGTGGGCTCAGTCCTTGATGGAATGTGTATAGGAGGCAGCTGATCAATGTTTCTCTCTCACATCAATGTTTCTCTCTCCCCCTCTCCCTTCCTGTCTCTCTAAAATATAAATTTAAAAAACATAATTAAAAAAAAAAAGAGTGAACTAAACAATTACCATTGCCAGAAAAGGAAAGGCTGCCCTGAGAAGACCTTCTGTTCCACCTTCTCTTGAAGTATATTCCCAGAAGCTTAATGACGGATGAAAGCCTCATAGAAACCTGGTTAGGGGATTCAGGTATGGGAGGAGGGTTGTTTCGCGCCATGGCAGAATCTGCGGTCCTTCGTGACCTTCATTTGTAACCTCCTAAAGTATGTTATCTATATCATCTACTGGGTCCACAAGAACTGCTTTGTCCTTGGTGGACTCTTTTATGAAAATGGAGCAGCAAGCTCCAGCTCAGAGAGACATTTTGCACTCTGCAAATGTGATTTCACTTACAAAGGGAAAACAACCAGGTGGACAAACACAAAACAAAACTTGCACTGAAACGCATATATGTAGACACTAAAACCAACTCTACAGCTTTGTGGTCTCTTCAGAGTGTTTACCATCCCTTCCATACCTGAATCGTCCAGTTTGCTTCTATTTTCCTCTGAAAGAGAACCGTAGTAACCTCAATCCCTCCCCCCTTTTGTATCTAGATGGATCGTAAGGTGATGAGCTTTTGCTTCTCCCCACAAAATTGCTCCAGGGGAGAATGAGCCAGGGGGAAAAGGCAAAGGCAAAGAAGGATACAAAAATAAACGATCTGCTTTTCACTCTGTCCCCTTTCTCAGTGGACTCTGCAAACTTCCTGCATAGGTCCTTTTGTGGCTGCTTAGACGTTCAAAGCTGTCTAAACTGAGCCACAGGTCAAGAGCCGAAAGGGGCTGGGCTGAAAACCACAGCCATTTCCTGGGGAGAGACGGCCCTAGGTGGCCCATTGATCTTCATTATTTCCTGTTGGACAAACAGACTTCTCAGCCTCAAATAAAACTTAGCCCAACGAAGGTTTGTTTGGGAGGGTGCCCTGAATATATTTCTTTATCCTTTTAAAAATACGAGCCTATGCACCAAGATGAAAGGGCTTTGCAAGCACAGGGCAAGGGCATCCCTCTGCACCCGAAAGGTCCGAGAAACACATTTGCATACCAGGAGAACAGCACAGAGTGGCTGAGCTGGTTGAGTTTCTACGTATTTTTTAAAAGACTGCATTACTAATTTGTCCTGTGAAATTCTCAGCATGACAAATCTAAACCAAATCCTCATATTGTACAAAGTACTTCTCTTAAGAATCCATTACTAAACATGGGAGAATTTGGAATTCTTACCTCTGTGACAGCAACCATACCATGTGGTTAGCAAATACTAGGACTGTACACAATAAAGGAATCGCAGAACTGATAATCCACGGAGCAAAGGTGGTGTGGGAGTTTATAATCTAACACTGCTGTAACCCATGTTGGGTAGTGGGTTGATCTGTTTGTCCCTGAACATGGCTGAATTGACTTATCCCCAAACCTGTCACCCTATTGGCATTAACCATGGGAAGTGAAAGATGGCAGATCTGTGGGGTCTGGAGTGGATGCAGGGTGGGGTCAGCATCCAGAACCCGCCCCCCCCCCCCCCCCCCCGCAGCTTTTGTAACAACTTATACCTTCAAACTGCTGAGACTCTTGGGGGGAAATGTGACATGAACATTGTTGATGAACTTTTACCATTTGGTTATTTTTAAATAACTTTTCCTGATTAGAAAAGGACGATGGCTTCATTGTAGAAACTGTAGACAAGAATAAAGTAAAAGTTTCAATCCCATTATAAAAAATAAATACTATCAACTTTCTCATATACATCACATCCATCTGAACCTTTTTAAAAATGTAAATATGGGGCCACTAGGGAGATAATAAATAAATAAATAAATAAATAAATAAATAAAATGTAAATGTGGCAAAGTAGCAAGTGATTCAAGCTTTCATTCTAAGTTAGCGAGTAAGGTGAAATGACTTGCAAACTCTCCCTGAGCTGTGCTCAAATCACGCCTAAGGTGCAGGCGGCATGGCTTTCTGTTCCCGGCCCCTGACCTGCTTCTTGCGCTTCTGAGCAGCCGGAGAGCTGCGTGGCTACAGTAAAAGAAGAAACAACAGCAATATCTTAAAATAACCCAGCGAGGAGGGTGGGGCTTTCTAAAGTAGTCCTGCCTGCTGGCAGTATCTACTCTGTTATGCTTTCATCTTAAGCAACTGTGACCTTGATACATATTCATAGATTGGCTTATTGTGTAGGTTAAACATGAGAATGAAACAATTGACTGGAGATTAAATTTTAAACTTGGTGCCTACGATACCCAAATGATGCAATGTGTGTGTGTGTGTGTGTGTGTGTAAAATAAACTCAGATCAAACATGCTCTTCTGGAGCCCATGTCTTCCATTTAGCCAGATATTTTTTAGCATTTTCCCAAGATAATCAAACATTCTGAAACACATTTTCTATTTATGGTTATTGCTCAAAGTTTGCTTTGATATATTTCTGTTGCTTGTTACGGAGAAAGGTAGCATATCTCTTCGAATTCTACAAATAATTGTCGCTACAAATTATTGGTGTGGGCCTTCCTTGTACCTGGAATCAGAGGCCCTCCGCATTGCTACAGCCGGACTGCAGACCTGAGGCTGAAGGGCTTCTGGGTTTGAGGAGTGAGCTCTCAGGGGCAAAAGAGGGGACATTTCAACCCCAGGGTTAGGATGAGCACTTCTGTTGTTAATTTCCTATCAGCATCCAAGACAATCTGTTTTCTAGCCATTTATTCATTCTATTTCTCCCTAAAAGCAGTTTTGCAGCTCGTTCGGTAAGGGGCAGCAGCTAGACGCCAGCAAGCTGTAGGAGGTGGTTCTAGAAGACAAAAGCTGAAGGCAGTGAAACAAGGCGTCGATGGACATTTCAGGAATGGCACGGAAGGTGTTAGCAGTGAAGTGAGAGACAAGGGGACTGTGTAAAAGTGGCAAATTTGAAGAGCACAGAGAAGAATGATTAGTAGGAATTGATGACTAGCTAGAGGTGAACATCACCCAGATATCAACCATGAGATCAAATTGTTGTGATTGCCCCGCCCCTCAAATCCACAGCCTGGGGAGGCCCAAAGCCTGGCCTCAATTTCTGCTCATTCTGGAGGCTGCAATGTCCTGGCCTCCCCTGCTCTCTGACCTCTGACTTTCCCGTGGACTGCTTGCACTCAGGCCAGATCCGTTCCCAACATGAAACGCATCACCCTTTTTCATTTCCCAAACTAGTTCACACAGTCAGTCAACACGAGTTCAGGAGATGTAGCGGGTCGTGGAGGCCGGCTGACGTGGCACCATGCTTTCTCCCTTACCTGCCTCTATTAAAGAGGATATAAAAGCTAATTATTTCCTCCTGGAGTTCAGGGAGGCCACGTGATATAATTAGAAACTTGTTGGGAGTGTTTCTGGGAAGGATTTTACTTTGTTAAAAGAACATGGCCATCATTGGTAGCTTTTCCCTCTTCTTCCTGTCTTTTTTTTTTTTTATTTTATGTATTTTTATTGATTTCTGAGAGGAAAGGAGAGGAGGAGAGAGAGAGAAACATCAATGATGAGAGATAATCACTGATTGGCCGCCTCCTGCACACCCCCTCTGGGGACTGACCCCCCCCAACCCCGGGCATGTGCCCTGACCGGGAATCAAACCTTGACCTCCTGGTTCATAGATTGATGTTCAACCACTGAGCAACACCGGCTGGGCTTCCTGACTTGAATTTGGGCTTACATATGAGCCCACAGCACCAGCCAGAGACCATGATGTGGCAGGCATGAACATGAAAGCCAACAGAATAAGGACAGTAAAGTGAAATATAGAAAGTGCCTGGGTCCCTGATGATCACTGAGCAGTTAAATTCATGCCAACAGCTATGTAACTCGGATTTTAAATAAAATCCCATCTATCGAAGCCACTAGGAGTCTGGTATTCTATTACTTGCCGCCTACTGTATCCCTAATAAATAAAGATTTTGCTGTGATATTTTGGGGGGCCCAGCGAAGGTGAAAATTACACAACCTTTTGCCATCTTGCTTATCCCTCATTCTATTTCTCTTTCCTTCTTTCCTTCACTTCTCCATCTCCCCCAAAGGAATTGTCCCTTTCTCTCACATAAAGCATTTGTAATCAGGAGGACTTTTTTCACATAAATGTAACTGAGACATCGCTCCCCCCATTCCAAGTATTCACCAAATAGTTTTTTCCCAATAAAGTCGGCGCTCTCCCCAAAAGGAATTCAGGTGCCAGATGTTCATATAAAAATATCCTCTTAAAAGGATAGCAGTGCTTACAGCCCTGAAGACTGAGAAGAGGACAGCATTGCCAGTATCCACGAGGTAAGTCTGCATAGTGATGGGCATCGATCATAGCGTGGACTCCATGGGACCACAGAGTACTGCCCGGCAAAGGCTGAGCCATTGGGCTTGCTGTCTCCAGACAGAAAAGGCCCATCCATGGGACTCAGTCAACTGACATGCTCCCCACATCTCGCACATCCACTCTGAGATGACATTGTAAGCCCTGGGGAAAAGTTGTCTGTCTTCACCTGAGATCCTGCCCAGTTGATCAGCTGCTGAATGCTCACCAGATAACAACATGAGAGTCTGCACCAGACTGACCTCAGAAAGTTCCTGCCCTCAGCCAGCGGGGGTCAGCTGCCAAGAACATCCAAGGCTTGGCTTGGAGACCTCAAGACATCTGGTGGCCTTTTCAGAAATATTATTTTGTGGTTTTCTATCAGACATGCTTGAGACTGCTAGGAGTAAATGAGACTGCTAGGAATAAATGAGGTACTTCCTTGTACAAATGTTTTAAAATGTCTGTGCTAACCCCACACTCTACCCTTATATATGTGATCCTTTGTTAAACGTACTCAGAACTTAAAAAAAAAAAAAACACACACACACCAAAACCCTTATGGTCTAAACCAGTGGTTCTCAACAGGAGTGATTCCCCAACCAGCAGGGGACCTTTGGCAATATCTGCAGACATCTTTGGATGTCACTGCTTGGGGTGGGGAAGGTAGAGGACAGGGATGCTGCCAAGCATTCTGCAATGCACAGACAGCCCCAAGCATCAAAGGATTATCCTGCCCAACATGGCAATAGTGCTGTGGATGAGCAACCCTGATCAAGCTCAAGGACCAGTAAAAATTGAGAAAGAGAGAGAGTGCATACTTTAAGTCTCCTTAGTCATGTTTAATTGATGTATTTTTCATTTATTTGCTTTGTCATCTGTTGTCAGTGCCTCTGGATACATCCTTTGTATCCACCCTCCTAATATAATAAATATCTATAATAATAAAAACATAATACGCTAATTAGACCGATGTCCTTCCGGACGAAGCCAGGAATGCGAGGGAAGCCCGGGTCCCGGGTGCCAGAGGGAAGCCAGTGCCGGCAGCCGGGGGAAGGAAGGCCTACTCTTGCGCGAGTTTTGTGCATCGGGCCTCTAGTATTTTTATAATTTAGTAACAGTAAATGGGTATTTAGAATCACTTGCCAATACTGATTTTCTTGTCTACTTTTTTTTCCTATTACTTTTTGTTTGTTTACTCTTGAAACATAACAATTCCTTAATATCCTTTCTAAAGTAGAATCATTTATGCAGTGTGGTTTGGTGTTTTGTTTTTCCTTTCTCTCCATTACAATCTGAGCATTTACCTGGGAAAGATTTCACACAATGAATTAGGGCACACAATTGTTTGGCCACAATAGTTAGAGGACCCACATGATGCTGCTGCAATTAAACTATTTCCTGCGGGCTTACATCTTACCCATTCCATGCCCCACAGAGAAATCAAGTTCAAAGGGTCAGTAACACGTCTCTGGAATCCTGGCTCACATCAGTTCCTTCACTGACCCTTGTTATTTCAAATCCTACCCTATCTCATTTCCTTTTCCTTTTTAGGAGCTTCTCTAAGTGTCTTCAGTCAGCTCTCTCCACCCAAATAATGTTGAATCAAAAACATTTTTGGGATGATTGTGACGTTTTGGTCTGGATAATTATCAAAAACGTTCATTTCTCTCCAACTTGAGAAGCTATTTTGGGGTAAGGTCCATGTCTCACTTTTTTAAACATATATATTTTTTATTGCTTTCAGAGAGTAAGGGAGAGGGAGAGAGATATAGACACATCAATGATGAGAGAGAACCATTGATCTGCAGCCTCCTGCACACCCCCTACTGGGGATCGAGCCCTCAACCCGGGCATGTACCCTGACTAGGAATCGAACTGTGACTTCCTGGCTCATAGGTCAATGCTCAACCACTGAGCCACACTAGCCGGGCCACGTCTCATTTTTCATTAAATCCCTGGAGAGCCGGTATAAGGCTCAAACAAAAAGCCATTCAAAAAACAGTAAATTCATACATAAACTATAGGTCATGAATGTATATGTTTAAGACAATGTGGACATACTATTTTATGAACTCAGACTCCTAAGCTGGCTATCAGGAGCTGAAGAAAGAGCATCTTGCCTCCCTGAGAAAATCTTTCCTACAGGAAGTGATGGGTAAGCTTGACCAAGGTTCACATGACTAAGTCATGACCAAAAGGAAACTTGATCGGTGACCTTCAGTGACATGTTCAATGTAGAAAATGTGAATGGGCTTAATGATTAGTGATGGTTGTTAAAAATTAAATCCTTAAAAAATCTTTTCATATGAATGCTAAGGTTGCACATACCTGGAGGTAAGAGGTGATATCCTTCTGACCAAATTTCTGTTTCTAATATTTTCCTTCTCATGGTCTTCAGAGGAAAGAGAGCAACTAAGCCGCCCAGAAAAATAACTGGAAACACATTTTCCATATACCTATTGTCTACTTTTCTTTCCTATATGATCCTCAGACAAAGGACTTGTCCAAAACAAATGGATTTCAAATATATGAAAATCTCATTTGCATGAAGTTCCATAATAACACTGTGTCTGCTAGTCATAGTGTATTTATGACTTCCTATAAAAGCTTCTCCTTTGCCAATAAATGCATATGCTTTTCACTGCCACTCTGGAGTCATGCTGATCCATTACACTCTTCACCTCTAAAATATTTTTCTGAACCCCAAATGAAGAAAACTTCCTGTGGAGAAGGACCCCACTAAGGAAAGAAGACCAGCAGTCTGTCCCAAACTTCCGTCCTGCACAGGTCAGAGCTACTGTCCTCCCGGGAGGTGACGGGTGCTGAAATGGGTTTTGTTTCTCTGATGTACCCTCTCTTTTTGCTGTTACCACTAACAGGTTTCTTTAATCCATTGACTGCCAAAACTTGAGCAATTGCAGTCAAAGAAAGAATATCCAATGCAGCACAAGATCCAGGGAAAGGGTCAAGGAAACCTAAGATGAGGAGGGACAGGCGATTGGGCATTGGTGCTGATGCCTCTGCCTCTGTGAAGGGCTTCAGAAACTGCTCTACAGCCTGGGAAGGCTGACCTCTGCAGGAGGACACAGGGCCACAGGCGAGGAGCGACCTCAGGGGAGAAGAGCAATGGCCAGTGCGTGATTAAGGGTGGATCTCAAGGACCAGGATGCCAGGGGCTCCTGAGGCACAGAATGAGCTGATGCAGTTAGAGGCCTGGTTTCCAGGAGGGGCTTCATCGTTTCCAGGGCAATGCAGGACATGGGAACATTTTATATTTTTCTTCAGATTTAAATGCAGGTATCTTTGTTCTCCATATTCATTTGTTCACCTACATTCCATTGTGTCCTTTGCTGAGCACTGAGGATGTGAAGGCGTAAGACAAAGACGTGTAAGAAGCTCACCGTCCCAACGGCAGGGTCCTGGATACTCTCCTTCGCTTCTCTAGATCCACGCTCCACCCTTCTCCAGCCCGCCCAGTGCCCCTTGTCCTCTGGCTTCAGATTGGGCCAGCCCATGGGAGGCACATCAGGAGATGAGGGACAGAGGAGAGAAGGTGGTGTTTTCGTTGCCCTGGCTCCCTCCCTGCCCTGCTGAGATTGGACAGAGGCTGCAGGTCCCCCACCCCCGCCCTAGCCACAACTCCCAAGGAGCAGCCTTCTCCCAGAGCCACAGGTGCACCAGATTCCAGCCACATCCCTGCCCATTGCTTCTTCAAGCCCAGGACCCATAGCAACTTCCACTGCCATCGCCTGGGGGTGCTTCATTACCCCCTCTTGGCTCTCCTTGACCTTCAATGTCAGCCCATCGTTAAACTTTCTTTCATTTACTTCCAGCATGCAGATGCGGGGAGGCAAGCTGGGCAACAGGAAATGCCATGCAGTGTCAGAGTGCAATGAGGGCTCGCAGGAAGGAGTCACCAGTCCTCTGTGGGAGGTCAGGTGAGGCTGTGGTTCCATTTACCCTTTCAATCGCACATTAGAGTTTCCCTAGGAACCTGGAATCAGCCACGTGATTTTCCAATAACTGCAGTGGAAAAATCTAATGACAAAACCAGGAAGAAAGTACAATGACCATGTGATTGACTATTTACTGAGGTTCCATTATTTAGAAGTGGTATTTAACTTACAGCGCTGTGCCCCAAGGCTATGTGAGAGACACACAAGAGAGGCTAATCTGAGGATCTAATCTGCTCTCTAGCTGACCAATAACAAGATGGCTACCAGTTACTGAATTCTTACTAATTATGCATAATGTAGTTCAGTATCATATAATAATTACTAAGGAATTCCACATATAGATATTATGTACAGTAATTTTTACACATCACTATGGGATTGTGCTATAATTATTCCCATTTTACAGCAGAGGACACTGAGGCTTAGAGAGAGTTAGCGATTCACTCAAAGTCAGATAGCTAGTGAGTGGCAGAATGGGGATTCCAAGCCCACCCACCTCCATTCTTAACAACTATGGTCCCTAACAAAAAATTTCTCAGGTTACACATTAGTTAAGGTTGCGTTAAATGTTATAACAAACTCCCAAATCTCATTGACTATCCATCATAGAAGTTTATCCCTGGGTCATCTCCCATTCATCTCAAATCCAACTGGCAGAGGGTTGTGTGAAAGGGTCTGCTCCATACAGATGGTCGGGGCCCAGGCTAATGAAGGCTCTGACATTTTCCATCTCGACTTACGGAGTTGCCCTGAATGATGAAGTCCAGTCAGCAGAAAGAGGAAGAGAGAGAAGGGAGATTTTTATGGATCAGGCCCGGAAATGCTGGCCACACATCCTGTCCATATTCCATTTGCCAGCAACCCATTGTATGGCTGGGAAATGGCATCTAGCTGAGAGCCTGAGAGGACAGAGAAAGGATTTGATAGATGGCTAGGCACACACTGCTTCTGATTATAACCCTCCAGGTAACAGGAAGCTCTTTCTGAATCTGATGACTTCTTGTCAGGAGAACAGAAAACACTTTAGACCTTTCCGGCAATGAGAATTTAATACAAGGAATTTATAAACTTGAGAAGCCAAATAGGGAACAGTGAGACTACCCAGAGATCAGAGGTATTGGAAGCCACTACCACCCCCAGGAGGAGAAGGTCAATAGTATGAGGTGTATTATCAAAACTCCAAAGCTGAGACTTTCTAGTGGGAGATTGCCTGGAAGGAGAGAGGGTCTGATGGATGGAGGTGGACAGAAGCCACTTGACAAGGGAGCTGAGAAATGTAGGTCCCTGCAATACTGAGCAGAGAGGGAGGAAATGGAGAAAGAATCTCAGAGCAAGCAGGCAAGTGGTCAGCAATCATATCTAACCGCCTACAAAGGATTTGATAGATGGCTAGGCACACACTGCCAGGGAGCAGGCCTAAGCCAGCAGGTGGACATCCCCCAAAGGGTCCCAGACTGCAAGAGGGTGCAGGCCAGGCTGAGGGACCCCTCCCCCGCCCCCAGAGCACAAATTTTGTGTACCGGGCCTCTAGTAGTGAATAAGAGGGTTTCTCTGTTGTCTGTTTTCCTGTTCAGTGTCTGAACCCTCTTCCTAATTGGGGACAATTTCCCTGGTGAGTCTGCTGGGAGGTAGAAGCGCATGCCCAGCATGGAAGCTGAAGGGCCAAGTACTTCTCCCTTCTCCCCAGAAACTGAGATTGGACACATGTCCAAGGGTTAGCCCGTTGGATGCTCCTGCCTGGGGCCCAACACTTGACCCGTAGGGACAAATAGATAACTTAGTGTGCAGCCTTCAGGGCCGAAAACCCCAGACAAGGAGCGGTTAGGGGTGGTGGGAGGGAGTCCCAGTAGTCATGGGGCCCCTTGGCCACTCAGCAGGGTGTCCCGGTCATTCATTCCTGTGTTGGCTGCCTGATCTCCCTTGGTTCCCATCTGTTTCTTGAGCCCGATTCTTTAACCTTTTCTTTGAGCTCTGAGCTACTCATTATTTACTTAAGTTCATGGTTCCTCTCTATTACTTTCAACCACATGACTGATGATATATTTACTAATGCTTCAACTCCCTTGTTCCTTTGTCATTCTTTTCCCCTCTCTGCAAACTCTAACTTTTGTTTATTGACTCTATCCCCAGTTTTTGCTTCCATATTCTGCCTTCGGATCAGTGCCAGGAAAAAAAAAAAAATTACTCTTTAGATTGGAATACATGTATCCTCAGCCATAGTCCTTCTAAGAACACTTGGCTTCTTATCCCAGCCCCCAAAGCAGCTACTTCAATTCTTAGACCCAAGTTCCCTCTCCATCATCTCTTGCCCCTCCTCTTTCCCAAGTACTACTTTCAGCAAACAACTTAGTCATCCGCCTCACAGAGGAAACAGAGTCCAGGAGACATAAACGCAACTGAATCAACAACCTTGCATGAACGGTTACAGCTGCAATCAACATGTAACTGCTACTTTGTGCTTCTCTTCTTCACCTTAAGACTATTTTTGTAAAAGCAATTCCAAGTGTTTACACAGACCACATAAACGTTTTCTGCCTAGAGAACATGTCAATGTGTGTGTATTATATGAATGTGTGTCCCCTATTTTCTTTCTTTTTGCTGAAATAAACTCTCTTTCCCTTTCTCTTTATTTATTTTGTATTATAAATGGAGCCGCTATATTTGTGCTTCTACAACTGATGTTTTCTTTAGGTGTAGTATTTCCTTAGGGTATGTTTCCAAAATAGAATGAGTGGGTTAAAGGGTAGGAGTAGTTTATAAAGAGCTGCTACATATTGGAAATGTATTCTCCAGAGTGATGGACCCCTTCTGCAGAGAGAAAGCACATCTTGTTTTCCCACGACGACCCTGTAGACCTGGCTCCATCGAACATTATGATTTTTACTAATTTTTGCTGCCTTATTTTATATTCCTTCTTTCTATTGGTTCATAGACTCTTTCCATGAGACAATGCACTATGCCTTGTTCTGGGATCACCTCTCATGCCTGCCAAATGAATGGTACCTGTTGATTTTTATGTGGGTGTGCTTGCTATATTTGAACTAGAGGCCCGGTGCGTGAAATTCATGCACGAGGAAAGGGTCCCTTCAGCCCAGCCTGCACTCTATCCAATCTGGGACCCCTTGGGGGACATCTGACTGCCGGTTTAGGCCGTGGCTCGCGAACTGCAGTTTGCCAACCATTGTCATAGGCTATACTTCTCTTTTTTTGTTTGTTTTGTTTTGTTAATCCTCACCTGAGGATATTTCTTCCATTGATTTTTAGAGACTGGAAGAGAGGGAAGGAGGGAGGGGAAGACAGAGAGAGAGAGAGTCATTTGGTTGAGAGAGAGAAAAACATAGATGTGAGAGAGACACATTGACTGGTTGCCTCCCAAACTCGCCCCAACCTAGGCCGGAGATCAAACCTGCAACCCAGGTCTGATGCTCTAACCACGGAGCCACACTGGCCAGGGCATAGCCTATACATTTCAAGCATCAAATATTTATCTCTCTCCACAGCTGGATTAAATTTGGCATTCCATTTTTCTAAGGACTCTTTTCCTTTAATAAATCAGCATTAAGTATTTAACTCTTTGACCCATCTTAAGTTTACTTCAATAAATAATATGAAACAGAGATCCAAGTTAATCCAAATCAATTTTTATCCCTAGTCTTCTGCTTGCCTGACAGCATTTATTAAGCAGTGATTTATCCCCCATCTCCACCATCATCATTTTCTTTAACTCTTGACAATGATTTTCAATCCAATATTTTTTATTGGGCAGTCAGAGAAATTAATTATTATAGCAGGCTTATGTAGATCATTTGAACCTGAAAACCCTCTGAGAACTGGCAATTTGGGGCTTTCAAAAACCAACTGGTAAGCACATGGAAAGTTAGGACTAAAAGGGGGGATTTTTACATTATTTGGTTCAACCCCTCCCTCCTAACACAAATAAGAAACTGAGGCACTGATTAATTAAATATGGTTCAAGTCACTCTGCTAGGGTCTATGGGAAAATAGATAGAATTAAAGACACATAACTAGAAATTAAGAAGATGGGTTTCAGATTAAAAATGCATATAAGTATTAAAATATGGCTAATAAAAATGTACAAGTAAATAATACATAAAATATATAGCTAATAATATAAATATACAGCTGGTAATAACAGCAGCTACTATTCACTGAAGGTCTACTGTGTTCCCAGCTCTGTGCATCTCTTTTAAGCCCCATGACAACCCTATAAGGTATGCGTTATTATTCCATTCACATCCCTAGTAATTTGCTCACAATCTGCCACCAAGTGGCAGGAGCTCCCAGCGCTCTCTCTGTGTGAGAGCTTTTCCCCACTATACAACACTGCCTCCCAGCTACCCAGTGGTAGAAGCCTGGGCAAGCCAAGTGCCCACTAAAGAACCTGTTTCACTAAGATGAAACCACCCCACTACTTAAGTTCATTTGGAACTGGTTAAAGGAGTATCTCGATTCCTAGCATCGGGAGAGCTGGGACAAACCAAGGGACCACTTTAGGACTCAGTGTACGCAGTTGCCCTCATAGGCCAGGCAGACAGGATGATCTCAGCAATCACTTTCCATGTTCAAGGTCCAGGACTGGACGTTCTGCTGGCCACTTTGTTCATCCACATGTAAGGAAAGCAGTACAAAATGTTCAAAGTAGTGCAACCCATATTTTTACTCGACTAACATGTTTTTCTATAAAACAATTTCAGGGCCAATAAAAACCTTTCACAGAAATTAACTTTATGCAATCCATGAAAGAAAAGCAAAATAATGCATTAAAAATAGTTTGCAATTTTTTCCAAATGATATACAATTTTTAAAAAAGGATTTTTCAAAAAAAGATGATTTTTAATACAATGGTCAAGATGATCTGAAAGAATGAATACAGTGTTTGACTTAAAGTTGTAATAATAATCATCATAAATAAGTGCCAGTTGAGTGAGTTAACAATGGAATGGATTTTATTTAACTAAATTGGAATGGCTGGGTCAAAAAATAGATTTATTAATTTCAAGCTTCTAATGCACATCTTCAACCATCTTTTCTTTTTTTTAAAAAAATATATTTTATTGATATTTTACAGAGAGGAAGGGAGAGGGATAGAGAGCTAGAAACATCGATGAGAGAGAAACATCGATCAGCTGCCTCCTGCACACCTCCCACTGGGGATGTGCCCACAACCAAGGTACATGCCCTTGACCGGAATCGAACCCGGGACCCTTCAGTCCGCAGGCTGACGTTCTATCCACTGAGCCAAACCGGTTTTGGCATTCAACCATCTTTTCAATAAATACTGACTGAATGTAGTTTTTGTTTAAGTCCTTACCATAGACTATAGCATAAATATATATAGTAAATGGAACCATGTGTTAACTATTCTGACAATCCAGAGTAGTTCCCACAAGATCTAAGGTCTGAATATTATTTGTCCTCTGAATGAAAATAGAATTCTTGCAAGAACATATAACCGATTGACAATGACAAGAAACACAGCCTTTCCCACCTCTTAGCACTAACACAGGCTAAGTGGGGGGGCATCTCATGATATGCATTTCTGTAGGTGTAGCTTAAACCTCCCAGGAAAGAATTCTAAAGGATTTAGAAATAGAAATTAGGAAATAAGGATTTTTTAAAACTAAGTCATTTTATTAAGTGAAAATAGAAAAAAAGGGCTTCCCTAGAGATTTCTAAAAATAAAATATTTTGGGCTGGTTAAGAATAGACATAAAAACCTCACGAAGTGCCTCTTAGTCATGTGATTCTATGAGTTTTGGGTAGTTTCAAGTTTACATTTTCTATTCAAAATCTTTAACAGCATTGGACATATTGCCTGAAGAGGGCACCCTTGCCTACAGAACCAAGATCCATTGGCGAAACGAATTTGTAAGCAAATCTGTGGAATAAACCGCTATGTCAACATTAAACTGTCAGTGGTCAGCTCTTCTTAAAATCAGGTTATAGTTTAAGTAAGATACACATATGTATATGTATAGTATATAGTATATATTATAAAGCGTGAGAAGGAAGGGAACTCCTGGCTGCCCAGCATGAAGATTTAGAAAATGGAAAAACTCCAGTAACTAGGAAGCCCCTATATGCTTTTCCCAATATATCTTCATCTATCCTCACCCCTAAGGGGACCATTTTCTTGAATTATGTATTTGTAATTTCCTTGCCTTTTTTCATAGTTTTATCACCTATGAATTGTTTAATTTTGCCTCCCCTTTTTTTTACTTAATCTAACTATCATACTGCATGAATTCTACAACTTGCTTTTTTGATCCATGTTAAGTGTTTGGGATCTATCCATACTCATGCAAGTAGCTGCAGTTCACCCATTTTCAGTGCTATGCTGTGCTCCATCCTATAAATCTGTCATAACCTGTTGCTCATTGTGCTTCTGTGGCAGACTTTTCATTTAGTTGCTATTACAAGTAACACCGCTGGAAACTTCTTGAGTGAGCCTCTCACTACACATATATACAGCAGTTCCTGCGGGCCAGTCTGCTAGCTACTTTTGTATGGTTCACAAGCTAAGAATAATTTTTACATTTTAAATAGTTGAAAAAAAGAAAAAGAAAGAACGTTTTTTGTGGCAGGTGAAAAGTATATAAAATTCAAATGTTGGTGTCTACAAATAAAGCTTTATTGGAACATAAACGCATCCATTTGGTTCCTTGTGATCTATGGCTGCTTCCCAACTAGAGCAGCAGAGTTGAGTAGCTGTGACAGAGATCTTCTGGCCCACAAAGCCCCAATATTTATTATCTGGCTCTTTGCGAAAAAAAATCTGTAGACCCCTGCTCCAGGTTACATACCTAGGATGGAAGTGCTAAAGCATAGAATACGTACATTTTTAATTTGCTTGTTTTTCAAGATGGCTCCACCAATATACACTGAGTATATCTCTGAGCACATAATAATCTGGCCATTCAGTGTGTGTGTGTGTGTGTGTGTGTGTGTGTGTGTATTTATTAGAGGCCCGGTGCATGAATTCGTGCATGGGTGGGGTCCAGCCAGCCTGGCCAGCGGGAGGGGACATGGGCAGTTGGCTGGCCTGCCTGCTGGTCAAACTCCTGGTCAAGAGGACAATTTGCATATTAGCCTTTTATTATATAGGATATACACTGAGTGGCCAGATTATTATGCGTTCAGAGATCATAATAATCTGGCCACTCAGTGTATAGTCCCATCACCAGTGTATGAGCATTAACTTCTCATGGTGGAGAAAATAAATAGACTATAGAAATACAGAAGCTATGCTTCAGGGTATATCTGAGTTGCAGGACTAGTTTGCAACACTTTTGTTATAACTGCAATAAGCTATCTATAATAATAAAAGCGTAATATGATAATTACACCAGACATCCTTCTGGACGAAGCTGGGGCTGCAAGGGAAGCCTGGGTCCCAGGTGCCAGAGGGAAGCCAGTGCCAGCAGCTGCGGGAAGGAAGGCTTATTCTTGCATGAATTTGGTGCATCGGGCTTCTAGTTAATAATAATGTTGGCCAACCTTGATAGCCTTTCTTGTTTCAGCAGATAAGATTCTGGAATGTTAATATTTGCTGTACCACATCTTCCTATTGTATGCTGACCAAGACCATGCCTGGGGTTCCCAGCTCTTCCATCTGGACTAGTGGAATTTCAAGGGGCTAAGACCAGTCATGGGCCTCTTCCAGAATCTGTTGGTACAATGGGAATTGAGTGTAATTGGCATTACTGCCATGTGCTTGTGCATTTATGCTGCCATCTTTTCTTCTGAGATCTAGAATAAGCTCTGAAGTGCTCAGGTCCAAGCAGTCCTCATTATCACCGGTGTGTCTTCGTGCAGCAGGTATGTGAATGTGGGCTACAGGGCACTTTAAAAATTGAGATGTAAAGTCCATATAATACACTCACCAGATTTTGAAGATCTGTCTATATAAAACCCTAATATGCAAATTGACCAAACGGTGGAACAACTGAACAACCAAACAGCTGGTCACTATGATGTATACTGACCACCAGGGGCAAGTGCAGACATGGTGGGCATTGGCCGGGGCAGGATGGTGGAGCAGGTGAGTGGGGGTGCTAGACCAAGGCGGGGTTCCAGTTGCTGTCATCTGGGTGAGCCTCTGGTAGTTACTGAAAATTCTTTGCTCCCTCGCGCCACAGTCCCACCTGGTGCTTGCACCTGCTGCCAGCACCGGCCCCACTCGCACCCGCTGCTGGCACCTGGCACCTGCCCTGATCACTTGGTGCTGTCAGGGGGTGTGAGCAGCAGCTGCTGGCCCCAATTGCCCCTCAGGGCTTCTCCCCCTCCCCCTGCTCCTGAGGGCTGATCGGGGCAGCAGCTGCCACTCGCACCTGCTGCCGGCACTGGCCCTGCTCACACCCACTGCTGGTGCTGGCCCCAATTGCTCCACACCATCAGCGTGTGCGAGCGGGGCCAGCACCATCAGTGCATGGGGGCAGCAGCGGTGGGAGCAGTGCTGCTGGCAGACAGGGGACCAGGGGCAGCTGCAGGAGGGGCTGAGACCCACCCCTGTGCCCACCGCAACCTTTTGGCCCACAGTTCCTTTCAAGGTGCACGAATTCATGCACTGGGCCCCTAGTTTAATATAATAAAAAGAATGCAAAATATTGGCTGTTTTCAGCTGCTAACCTCAGGTAATTTGTTATGCAGCAATAAAAAACTAATACAGCAGAAAAAAAGGAAAATAAAATATTTCAAGATACTCTGTTATTTTATTATAATAATATGCTCTTAATATTTGTATTCATTTTCATAAATTTGGCCAACACTTAATTTTTTAATGAATATTAAGCATATGAAACAACTATCTTTAGACATTTTAAAAAGAGTTGTTTTAGTTCTGGAGATGAATGGTGGTGACAGCAGCAAAATAATGTGAATGTACTTGATGCCATAGAACCATACACTTAAAAATGGTTAAAATGGCCAATAACATTATGTATATTTTACCACAATAAAAGGACCTTTTTAAAATAGTTATTTTCACTTTCAGAGAATAGTGTTACTAGGTTGCATAATAAAAATAAATAACCATTAATGCAAAAAAAAAACAAGTATTATTTATTTTTACTGCTACAGGAAGTCTTTATGGCTTAAAAGATGGCTGCAGAATTAATACTGAATCATAAACTGTGTTCTTTTGTTTAAGTTGTTCTTTACAAAAACCACTGAACAGTTTTGCCTCTTTGCCTCAACCCCTAACACTTTCATTAAAAAGGAACAGTCTAGCCCTAGCCGGTTTGACTCAATGGACAGAGTGTGGGCCTGCGAGCTGAAGGGTCCAGTGGGGATTCCAGGCAAGGTTACATGCCCGAGTAGTGGGCTCGGTCCCCAGTGGGGAGCGTGCAGGACACAGCCAATCAATGATTCTCTCCCATCATTGATGTTTCTATCTCCCTCTCCTTCTCCCTTCCTCTCTGAAATCAATGAAAAAATATATTTTTTTAAAAAGGAACAGTCTTCAATATCTGAATGACAAGTGGACTCATGCTTGAGAATAGACATCACCTGTGATGCAAAACTCTAGAAGAAAAATCTCTCACAAAGAAAGCAAAATTAATATTTTGAAGTGGTATGCTCAGACTCATGCTGGGTATGAAGCCATCATGAATGCGTACTTCAGCTATGTACGTTATTGTTGAGGGCCAAATATCTGATGTTTCTGAAGGGATCTGTAGGTGTGGCCCATGCCCAGCTACCAGCTATTGTTCTGGATGAAGTCTAGCTGTTACTATTGTAATTAACCTAGTTATTAATAACAGGAAACGAGCAAAGGGAAGGCCAGAAAATATAGGTATGTCCTTTGCACAGTTCGCCAGGAGGTGGCAGTTTAACACCCCAGGAAGCCACTGGTCCATTCCCTCCAGATTGTTAGGGGAAGGGACTGAACAGCGGGTGTTGTGGGGAGAATAGATGCATGCCCAGTCAAATCTGGGTGAAAGAGGGAAGATACTTGTCAGTCACACCTGGGAACAGGTCATTTGCCAGAATAGGTGTGGCCACTGCAAGCACAGGAAGATTTGAGACATTTAATCCCTGCTCTCTTGGCTCCTGGTTCTCTTGGTTTGCTCTTTCTTTCTTCTTTTTTTAAAAATATATATTTTATTGATTTTTCACAGAGAGGAAGGGAGAGGGATAGAGAGTTAGAAACATCGATGAGAGAGAAACATCAATCAACTGCCTCCTGCACACCTCCTACTGGGGATGTGCCCACAACCAAGGTACATGCCCTTGACCGGAATCGAACCTGGGACCTTTCAGTCCGCAGGCCGACGCTCTATCCACTGAGCCAAACCAGTTAGGTCTTCGTTTGCTCTTAACTTCTGGCTTGTGGGGCTCTCACGCTCCTGCATTCACCCGTATGGCTCACGGACACAAAGACTCCGCACAGTGGAATCATGGACTGCAACTAGCCTGATGCTGTACCAGACCCAGTTCCAACATGGAAAGGAAACTCTGATGCTGGCTTTGCCTTTAGCCCTACTGAAATGGCAGCTGCACTTCTTCCAGGACTGGATTAAGGGCAATGGGACTTTGGGAAACCCAGGATGTAACTCCATGCAAATAAAAACCACTCATCCTCTTGTGTGAGTCTCAGAAAATTATTTTACTTAAGATGTCGTAAGGACCCCACCCCAGCACCCAGTGAGGAAAGGGATACTTCACTTCCACTGATGACAAAGCCAGGCCAAGCCTTGCTGAGGACCAGAATCAGAATGGCAGCTTCTGAAAATGCAGATTCCTAAGCCCCACCCCATAATGCACCACAGGCTCACTGTAGTTCAGGTTCTCAGTGTGCGTGTGGGTGTATGTGAACGAGAGAGCTTTTTTAAGGTCCCGGGTAATTTTGGTTTGGGAGTCACTGAACTAGCAGGCTAATGGCTTCTTTCTGTAGGGTGGAAACCTCAAGCCAACACCTGGAGTTTGTATATTCTTTATTCCAATGGCAATTCCTGAAGTTTCCTTCTTCCTTCTCAGAGGCAGTTAGAGACAGCTGGCCAGTCCTCCTTGAAGCGCTTGCCTGGCTTGGCATCCAGGACACCGGACTCCCAGCTTCTCCTCCAGTTCTGGCGGTGCCTGCTCAAGCATCTCTGAAGACTGGGTGCTCCGGAGGTCAGTCCTTGAAAGGAAAGTTTACAGGTTAAGATTTTCTTTTTCTTGAGTTAAAGACAGTGGTACTTTAAGGGACTTAAGGTTAGTTTATCTACCTTAAATTTTGATTTGCAGGTTATCTTTGCAATATACAGTAATTTTATTGCGGCCTGTGTTTGTTTCAGCAGCAAACTATCGGTCTCCTTTCTAATATTGTTCACTTTAAGAAGCACAAACTGTGGGCAAAAAGGGGCCGCATGCTAACCTGACAAGCTTAGAGAAGACCTGCGTGGTGGCCTTGCACAGTCACAGACCTAAAATAACCACAAAGGGTGGCCTGAAATTAAAACTTTTAAACTAAAAGTAGTTTACAGTGGGTAGTTATGTCCTAGGCTAGAATCTTCTCTGGCAAAAGTCAATCTTTACCTTGACTGAGCCTATCTATTGTCTTTTGCATCTAGGATAACATACCTGTGGAGTGTCAGGGTAACTCCCCTTTTGCCAAGGCACCACCAATGTATGGGTGGAGACCATAAATCCTCTCATTGTTATCGTTATCCTGTTAATTGTTGACTATTAACTATCCTGTGCCCACCTATGTGAAAGATGGATGTGTCCATCATTTTACTTTTCATCCAATCCCAGAGGTTTTCCCTGCTTTCTCCCACCTCCCTAATCTAGCACCAATGGATTTCATACAACCCACTTGCATCTCCTCTTTTGATTATAATCTATCTATATAAAAGCCTGATATGCTAATTGTCCCTCCAACCATTTGACCAGTCGCTATGATGCACACTGACCACCAGGGGGCAAACGCTTGCTGCTGGGGTCTGGCTGATCAGGACTGGGCGAGAGGGGCCGGACACACCCTGGAGCTCTCCTGCGGTCCGTCCCTCCCTGTCCCCGATCGTGTACTGGTGGGGTCCCTCAGCCTGGTGCTCTCTCACAATCTGGGACCCCTCAGGGGGATGTTGGAGAGCCGGTTTCGGCCTGATCCTTGCAGGCCAGGCCGAGGGACCCCACCAGTGCATGAATCCATGCACTGGGCCTCTAGTGTATAAAATAAGGGGCAAAACTGCCATTCTCAGGAGCATTATCTCAATCCATTGAGATTTTGCTTCCCGGCAATTGTTAACAGTTTGGCCCAAATAAACTCACAAAAATTCTCTATAGGTTTGAATGTTTCTTATGTTGACAAAACTAATTTCCCTGTAATAAAGAGACAATTAGAAATGACTGAGGTGGGAAAGTGGTAGATCAAAGTAATCCTGATGACAAAGAAAAACAATGTTACCAGGCAGCTTCATTTGGAGCACAATTTAGCCAGTGGCTACCCACACAGAAACCCTGATTTTTCAGGGTTCTGACTTAAAATGCAAGGCTGAATATTCAGTTGCCAGAACAGTGGTGTTTTCAGAAACACCAGGAATTTTGTGGTGTTCAGAATAAAATAATCTTTCCCTTCCTATTGAGTCTCTTAATTTCAACATTTTTTTTTTAATCCTCACCTGAGGATATTTTTCCATTGATTTTTAGGGAGAGTGAAAGAGAGAGAGAAACATCAATGTGAGAGGAACACATAGATTGGTTGCCTCCTGCACGAGCCCTGACTAGGGCCTGGGCTGGGGAGGAGCCTGCAACCAAGGTACGTGCTCTCGACCGGAATCGAGGACCCTTTGGTCCGACGCTCTATCTGCTGAGCTAAACCAGCTAGAGAAATTTTAATATTTTGTAGAGGCACATTTTTTAAAAAATATAAGGATTGGTCCTAAGCTGGAATGAGTGTACTAATACTTTAGAGGGCTTTGAAGTTTTCCAACACAGATCTCTTAGAGAGTTTTATCCTCATACTTTCTGGTGATGTGGTCAGGGCATCTCTTCTTCTGACGGAGACAGAAACCAAGGCACACAGCACTCCAAGGACAGCACTCTCCTAAGTGCACTGGCTCATTAGTTCCTGGTCAATTACTGAAACACCTCAGGCAAAAGGACACAGTCATGCTTAACTGGTCACCAACCATCTAATAGAGTCAGTGACTCATCCCCTGAGATCTGGTGGTGACAGGTTGGAGGGGAGAGAAGGGTGGGGGAAGGTGTGCTAAAAACTGGGCATCATGAAGAAGAAAGGGAGAGGTGGAAAGAGGACGCTGGGGAAAGGGAACACAAACCAGCCTTGGCAAATTTTTAATGATCAGAAGGCCTAGTGGGAGTTCAAATGCAAAGAACTATTAAAATGAGTCCTGAGGCCAGGCCGGTGTGTCTTATAGTTGGTTGAGTGTCGATCCATGAACCAAGAGTTCCCAGGTTCGATTCATGGTCAGGGCACATGCTGGGGTTGCAGGCTTGATCCCTAGTGGGGGGCATGCAGGAGGCAGCTGATCAATGTTTCTCTCACTTTAATGTTTCTATCTCTCTATCCCTCGTCTTTCCTCTCTCTAAAAAATCAACAAAAACATATTTTAAAAAAAATAAAAAATAAAATGAGTGATAAGAGAAAACTAGTCAATTATATGAATGTGTTTAATGAACATAGCCGTACATAATAGATCTTTACATTTTTTTTCACTGAGAAAGAACATTAAACTCCAGCTGATCTGCAGAAATGTTTGCTGTTGGTGAACTTTGGGTTTATGGCCAGTAATGAGCATACTGATAAAGTTTATGGGTACATTACTTCTTCTCTCATCAGTCTGAAAATTGGCCCTAGAGAATAGTGACAAGCAGTTCATTTTTCTTGGTCGAATTCAGAAATGCTAGCTTGTTTGGGAGAAAAGGTTTGCATAAATGTTATGTCTTTATACCTCATTATACTGTGCTTTGCTTTATTGAGCTTCACAAATGCTTCCTATTTTACAAATCAAAGGCAAGACCGTCCCCCAGCAAGAAGATTATGACTGGCTTTATTGTGAGGCTCACTTTATTGTGGTGGTCTGGAACCAGACCCGCAATATCTCCAAGGTGCACCTGTATTATTATGACATCCCCTCTTCCTTTTTCCTTCATGAATGTAAGGGGACCCGGTGACTCATTCTTCAATAAATGCTTGTTGGACACCTATTATGAACCAAGCACTGTTCCAGGTGCTGGGGACTCAGTCAGAACAAGAAAGTTTACATTATAGCCAGTTTGATTATATTTCAATAGTCAAATTTATAATATTGCAGCAGGTGCTGACAAATACTTTGAAGAAAAATAAAGGTAAGAGGTTGGTGCAGGTCCCGTTTCAGGTGAGCCAATGGTGTGTGGATGGCAGCTCATACCAGTTCATTAGAGCGATTAAAGTTTCAGGAGTTTCGCTAGCTGGATGTTAAACACAACCGTTATTACAAATTAAATTACATAACCTTAAAAGTAAATGCATTCTAATAAAAGAAAAAGGTAATAAACTCATTATTTTCTACTTGTTGTACTATGTGTTACTATTATCTATGTTCTTTGAGTTACTTACATCCATTCTATCTGTGTGTTGGAAAGACCACATAATGGTGTGCTCGTGCACATCTCCTTCTAACTCTGTGTTCAGGGACGTCAGGTTAGCAGCTTACTAAGCAGCCAGGCTGGATGTATTTACACCAAGGAAAGTGGCAAATACGGGAAATCAGGGCTTTTTAGCCCAGCGAGCTATTTGTTAGACATTGACCAGCATTTTCAGAGGAGAGTCTTCTGATGCGGTGATATTTGAGCAGAAGCCTGAGTTAAATGTGGACATTTGTCATTGGGATATCTGGGGACAGCAATGGCCATAAGACTAGCACTTGCTTAACACCGTCAAGGAGCCGCACGGCACAGCATGGCTAATCGCAGTGAGTGAGAAAAAGTGGCAGGAAATCAGGGCAGGGAACAGGTAAGGTGGACTTTGAAGCTCACCGTAAAAGATACAGTTTTCATTCCAAGTACCTTGTGAAGCCAATGGGAGGATTGGAAACACGAGGGACATGATCAGATTTCTGTTACAAAGGGTCACTTCATTATATGAGAATAGATTGTTCTCTCGGTGATTCTGCTGTTCAACCGAGTGCTATCTAAGCATTACTCCTTGCTTGTTAGAGGTATACTAGCACCCCTGATATCTGCAGTCATCCTAACATTTAATCATAGGCCACATAGAATGTGTGACAATGACTATGAGGGCTCATCCCTATCAAATTCTCTTCCCCTTCCTGGGCACATGGGTAGTCTATAGTTCCCAGAATTCTTGCAGTTAAGTGGACTCATATGATGAGTTCTAGCTAATGAAATATAAGCATAAGTGGTACGTGCCACTCCCAGGCCGAAGCTTCTAAGAGCCATTGTGTGACCTCCACACTTTTCCCTTCCCCCTCCATAGAGGCTGCAGAGGTCATATACTGAGATGAAGGAGCCATCTCACCCCCGAGTGACTGCATGGAGCATAGCATTCACTGACTTACCCTGGACAGGCAACATGAACAAGCAAATAAATTCTTTGTTTCACTCAATGCTGAGATTTAGGGATTAATTTGTTGCTTTAGCTGGGCCTCGCCCATGCTGACTACCACAAAAATGTCAACCTAGTAGAATGTGCATACCAACAGCTAACATTTAATGAGCGCTTACTGTATGCCAGAAAGTAATGCTAAGCATTTTACATGTATTTCCTCATTTAAGTCCCAAATCATCCCTAGGAGGTGAGCTAACTATTATTGTTTTCATTGTAGAAATAAGGAAACTGAGCCCAAGGGAGATTGAGTGTCTTGCCCAGGGCTCCCCCAGAGAATAAAAGGTGGAGTCAGGATCCCTTCCCTTTTCCTATGTGAGGAAAGAACACACAGCTTCATTTATCTCTTCCCCCATTTAGTGGGCACCTACAGTGCTAAGCTCGGGGGGGGGGGGGGGCAAAGATAAATAAAACACCAGTACTGCCCCTAAGGAGCTGACGGTCTAGTGAGGGAGAGACCGTGAAGAAAAAGTTATAACGAAATGAATGTAGAGGAAATACAGAGAAACATGTTAACGGCATCATGGAGATGCAATCAGCAAGATCCAGACCGTGGGAAAGCTGCAGGACAAATGACTTAGTGTCTTCGACAAATAATTCAGGAGGAAATTAAGGCAGAACCTACAGATTAAAAGAAATCTAAAAGATTTATCAACCAATGGCAAAAGTATTTGGTTCCTGATTCAAGCAAATTGCAGGGGGGGAAAAAAAGAAACTTCCTATATATTTGAAAATTGAACACAAGAACATTTAATTATATTAAAGAATTGTTAACTTCAACTTTAAAATTTTTAGGTGATTTCATGGCTTTGTGGCTATTTTTAAAGTGTCTTTACCTTTTAGAGATACATGCTAGAATATTTATAGACAAAGTGATATAATCACCTTCTAAGTATACAAGAGCGGGAAGTGGGTAGACGAAACAAGCATGGCCATGGGTGATCACAGTCAACCTGGCTGATAATGACATGGGGATCGATTTCAGTAAATATTTAAAACTTTCCAAACTAACTTCTCCTGGGCTGGATACAGGGGCCTGGTAGGATTGCTGACAAGATGTCTGGGGAAGTTGGGAAGGCTTCCAAGGAAAATGGGACATCCGTGTCTGAAAGAGTTCTTGGGCAGCAGCGGAGCATGCACAAACACATCCAATTATTTTGAGCAGCATCTACTGTTATCCATGCCATAGGTGGTCAACATTTGTTTCTCCTCAAGAGCTGGCTGCTCTCGCGTGGAAACAGGTTACCGGTGTTCATGGAACTTCCCTCTGTGGACATGTGTAGAAATGTGCCGAGGGGAAGAGGAGATTGAACACTGGATTTGAAAATCAGGCGATTGGGCCCGAGATCCTTGGCTCTGTCATTGACCAGCTGTGTATCTCAGAGAAGGGCTCTGACATTGTCTTGGTATTTCATCTACAAAACAAACAAGCCTAAGTTGTTCCCAGAAACCCTTCCTGCTCCAACGTTCTGTTCTACATGGACTTCCACAGACATCAGATGTTAATTTGGGATTATGTGTGGGAATCAGCGGCTTCAGGTCACTATAGCAGAACCACTGTCAGAAACAGCAAGACCTCCAGTGGTGGAATCTGAGTTCCAGGAGACCCTAGGAAAGCCTCCTGCATGCAGAGACCCCCTGACATAACCTTAGAGAGGCTGGTTTCTACTTCACATGGAAGCAGAAGGGGGTGACAGAGACCATTTGCCTTGTTTTCAGCAGGTACCTGAGGTTTTGGTGATCTTCACAGTCAAGGGAGGAGAATGCATTCACAACATGGCAATTCCTTGTGCAAAGTTCCTCCCGGCTTAAAAAATCGTACTTGCTTTCTTTCTTTGGATATTGAATATTGAGGAACCTGCCCATCTGGTGTCCCAAATGGAGGTTAAAATAGTTCTGGTGGGATGTCACCATGGGCCCATAATGTCTGAACTGAAGAAAGTAATGCAAAGGACCCCCTGGCCACCCCACTCCCCACACCTTTTGAACTAGAGCAGATACTCAGCTGCAACCACCCCCATCATGGAGGGAGAGAAGGACCTCTGAGGCCCCCTATCTCCCCGCACCCACCCACCTTCACCCTGGCAGAAGGCTGGAAGCCACACAGACCACCTGGGAGAGCTCTGGCACTTGAGAGGAAAACAAATGCAAGCTAGACCTGCCTGGCCTCTGACTCCCTGTGTCCCGCAATGTCTGTCCTAGTGAGACTGAAAGAAGGTGGGTATGGTGCAGAGAAAGGAAACAATCCTAACTGTGGCAAACCTGCAGACCACCTGACAGATGGGGAGGTCGAGGCTGCCCATCCTTCTTCTCTTCTTGGAAGGACCATGCCTGTGGTTCTTTCTATCTGGAAAGCGTCTTTCAGGCTGCCTCCCCCGATGTTAACGGCGTCCTTCCCTGGCCTCTCCACACAAGCTTCAAGTGGTCAGGGCAGCCCCCGACACTGGGACAGACCCCCAACTGGGACAGATTCCCCCTGTGGAATCTCCTGGCCCCTCTTCAAACATTTTTCTCAGTTTGTAATTATGTATTAACTGATGTGATTATATGATTAATATGTCTGTCTCGTTACATTTAAGCAGATATCATAGATCCCAGATATATGTTGTTTTCTTTTTCAAATTGAAATAGAATACACAGAAAATGCATAATTCATAAGTACAGCCCAGTGAATTATTACAAAACAAACACATCTGAGCAACCACTAGCCAGGTCAAGAAGTAGAGTGGTCCCGGCCTCCCAGAAGGCATTCTCCTCCTTCCCGAAATTACTACTCTCCTGATGTCCATATATTCGTTTTGCCTCCTTTTAAGATTTTTTTTTAAAATTGAAAGCCCTTGCTGGTTTGGCTCAGTGGATAGTGTCGGCCTGCGGACTGAAGGATCCCAGGTTTGATTCCAGTCAAAGGCACATGCCCGGGTTGCAGGCTCGATCCCCAGTAGCGGGTGTGCAGGAGGCAGCCAATCAATGATTCTCTCTCATCATTGATGTTTCTATCTCTCTCTCCCTCTCTCTCCCTCTCCCTCCCTCTCTGAAAGCAATAAAAATATATATTTAAAAAATTGAGATATGATTTACACATACAGTGAATTTCATTTCTATGGGTTTTGATAAACATAGCTGTTCATCACAGCCACAGTTAAGATACAAAGCAGTTCTATCACCCAAATTCCCTGGTGTCCTTTGTATCAACCCATCTCTCCATCCTAGTTCTTAAGCACTGGCCTGTTTTCTTTTCCTATATTTTTACGGATTCTAAAGTGCTGTATATATGGAATGATCCAGTATTTGGGGGTGGGGGTGGGTGGGAGGGAAAGTCTGGCTTCTTTTATTCAATGTAATGTTTGTGAGGTTGATCCATGGTGTTGTGGATAATAAATAGTTCATTTTATTGCTATATGACTACTCTATAATTTGTTTATATCACTGCATGACTATTCCACAATGTATTTATTCATTGCATTGTTGATGGGCATTTGGGTTGTTTCTAGTTGGGGGCTAGTATAAATGATGTTGCTAGAAACATGCTTGCACTTGACTTTTCATGCTCACTGCATGCCTATCCTCTACATCTTAGTGATCCCAAGGTCCTGAAGATGGACTCCTCTCCTAGTTTCTAGCCGTTTCACATTGCCTTCCACACTTACATCTGCAATTAGCCTGGAATACATAGTTGCATGTGATCTGACCTAGGGGCTCACATTTCCTTTTTCTTTTTCCTGTATGGCTATACAGTGGACCCTGTACCACTCATTGGGGGAAAAAGTCCCGTCCCCTTGTTCAGAAATCAATAAGCTGCACACGTATAGTTTTGTTTTTAGACTCTCCATTCTGTTCCATCGCCTATTTTATGCTCCCATTTTGTTCTTTTACAATAATTTTCTTGGTTATTCTTAACCTTCAGACTTCCCTTTAAATTTTAGGGTCCTGAGTTTACCCATCCTTGGATTCCACACCTGGCCCGGTGCCTGGCGCATAGTAGGAACTCAGTGAAAAGTGTCTTATGAACGGGGGTGACCTAAGGACCTTTTCAGAGATGATGGACAGGACTCAGCACTCGCACCCCCACCCCATCCTTTTACCCCGCCCACTACCCTAGAGGCGCGCGGGTGAACTGCAAGGGGCGTGCTCACGGTGGAGCGCAGTCGTTGTCCTGCGGCCTCTCTGGCTCCCCGGTGCCTGTCCCCGCCCCGCCTCCGCCTGTCCCCGCCCCGCCTCCGCCTGTCCCCGCCCCGCCTCCGCCTCGCCCCGCCCCGCCCCGCCCCGCCTCCGCCTCTCCCCGCCCCGCCTCCGCCCGCCCCGCCCCGCCTCCGCCCTCCCCGCCCAGCGGAAGGGCGAGATCGCTGTCGGTGGTTGCTGCGTGGGGATGGCGGCACCCGCAGCTCCGGGAGGCAGTGACCCCGGCACGGACAGCCTGCTGGACCAGGAGACAGCCCGGTGGCTACGGTGGGACAAGGTGAGAGGCGCCAGGGGGCTGGGAGCGCCCGGAGGAGGTGTAGGGTCCTCTGTCTGCTCCCCAGGCGAGTGCCGATGCCTGCCCTGCCTGCCCTGCCTCTCCTCCCTCGGGGAGACGGGCGAGGAGGACGCAGCGGCGGCCAGGCCTCCTCTGGTCCGGCCGGCGTGTTGCACATGCGGAGTTTGTCCGGAAAAGGTTGGCTCAGGACCAAACCAGCCTGCCGCCGGTCCGGGGCTGCAAGATCGAGAGTCAGGGAGAGAGCGGGGGGCCCCGAACCCGGCCGGCTCAGGGGCTTGTCTAATTGAGGACTGCACGCGCCCCTGACCCTCCGACCGCCCGCTCGTCCTCTGCTGTGGGTGTGCATCCCCCACCACCCAGAATCGTTCCGTCCCGCCGGTTCCTTTGGCTCCTGGGAACTTCGCAGACCAGCATTCCCATCCACATCTCCCAGGTGCTTTTGTTGCAAACATGGGTCCGCCCAGTTGGGCCCGCTTGACTTCAGGCATCTTTCTTAGGTCTCTGATGGGAGGGAATCCCTCGGACACAGCAACCCTAGCTCTGTTCCCTCTCTTAGATGCTGGAGCAAAGAGGGAAGCCAGCTTCAGACATGCCTCCCTCCCTCTCTCCTCTCCAACTGGAGTCTCTACTTCCGACTTGTTGCTTCCTGCCGGCTATTTGTGTTCTTGGGTGTGCGCTGCTCACTTCTGCTGAACTTGTTTCTCACGTTGTCACTCATGTTTCCAATCCGAACTAACATGTGGTGTCAAGGGAAAAAACATTCAAACCTGTGAAGAGTTTTTGTGAGTTTCTTTGAGCCAAACTGTTAACAATTGCCGGGAAGCAAAATCTCAACGGATTGAGATAATGCTCGGGAGAGTGGCAGGCAGTTTTGCTCCTTATTTTATACATTGCAATCAAAAGAGGAGTAAGTGGGTTACATGAAATCCATTGGTGATAGACTAAGGAGGTGGGAGATAGCAAAGCTGGGAGACCTCTGGGATTGGATAAAAAGAAAAATAATAGACACATACTTCTTTTACATAGGTGGATACAAGATAGTTAACAGTCAACAATTAATTCAGTAACAATGAGGGGATTTGTGGTCTCTGCAGAGCTGTGCCTGTGTTTGAGGTGTCCGGAAGGAAAATTGCTTTGACATTTCAAGGATATGTTATGGTAGACGCAAAAAAAGACAATAGACAGGCTTTTTAAGGTCAAGATTGACCTTTGTCAGGGAAGGTACTGGCCTAGGACATGACTACCCACCATAAATGGCTTTAGTTAAAAAGTTTTCGTTTCAGACCATCCTATGTGGTTACTTTAGGTCTCTGAGTTTGTAAGGCCTCCACTCACGCAGGCCTCCCCGGAGCTGGTCTGGTTTAGTATGTGGCCCCATTTCGTCCACACTGGCTTCTGTAGAGAGGCCTTCCCTGGCTCCTGAGGGTAAATTATTTCTCCCTAATATGCTCCCTACACAGACTGTTCTTCTCCTTCACAGCTCTTACTGGGATTGGTCAAACAAACAAACAAACAAACAAACTTATTTGTAGGTTTATTTGTTTAATGTCTGTCTCCAGGGCTGACTTCAAAGGCATGAGATCTGATGGGGTTTGCACAGAACCCCTTCCCCTAGGAGGGCCCAGCACTTGGTTAAATACTCTGCTGTCCTGTCTTGAAATTCTTAACAATTGTTGAATGAGGGGTCCCGTTTTTCATTTTGCACTGGACTCCAACAAGTCATATAGCAGGGCCTGCACAGTGCAGATGCAGAGTAGATGCAGGTTCCCCCCCCCCCCCCCCCCCCCGCTCTCCAAAAAGTAGGGGTTTCCTGTGAAATCTCTGGTAAGCTCAAAGGCCGGAAAGCAAAGGAGCAATCACCATTAATGTACATGGAAAATATTTTCAGCATCTCAGGCCCCAAAAATAACGTACCAAGTGATACCAAATAACACATAAAGCTTAAAATAACCGGAACATATGGTAAAAGCAGGAATGACATTGTAAATAGACACCACGCTCTGTACACTTGTCAATCCAATCAAGCAGCAGACTTTCCGTTTTATCCATTGAGGGAAGGACCACTCTGCTACTAGCAGAACTGATAGGAACTGCGGCCGCTTTCAGGATTCTCTCTGCCTGCAGGTAGTGTGAGTGGTGGACGCAGGCAAGGTCAGCACACACGCAGGGTCTTCATTTCATTCATCATGGTCAAAACGCTTCATTACGTTCAGTTTTACTCTAAGCCTAACACACCCTATGAGCTCTTCGGCTTTTCTGGTACCTGAGGACACATCTCGCTGAGGGATGTGCAGATAAACAGAGATAAAGCACAGGTGCTTGCAGACACAGCTCACAGCCCTGGCGGCCGGAGGCTGAGATGCTGAGAGTCGTTCCCTGGAGGAGCTTGGCGGGGCCACTGTCGCTGCTCCGGTGCTGCTGCCTCTGTCACAGCTGCTACCAAACAAATGCTGACGGCCGCTTTCACTTTTCGCCTTTTTTCATAAAGGCGAACATCCTCTTTGGGTTTCTTTTCTTTTTTCAATTAGCAAAAACAGGCACTCACAGGTCTTTCGTAACAAACTTTCGAAAAGCAGGGAGCACCTGCACCTCAAGTAGTTGTTGAGTAAGTGGGGAAGATGGCGGTCCTGTCTGCAGGACCAGGCCTCCCGCTCCCTCTGCCCCGGCCCCCGGACATGAAAGGCACATCCTGTTTCTGGATGCTCTTGGCAACTGGGTGGTTTTCCTTTTCCTGGAAAGACAGCCTTGCCATTCTTTAGGGCAGGAAAATGTGTCCATTTCTGATAACTTGCTGTTTGTAGAAATCTCTTAGCTGGTAATGAATTGTTCCATAAAACTTTCCCTTTGAAGAAATAAACATCCAATTTCCACAAAATGTTGTCACTGTGCAGATGCAGAGTAGATACAGGTTTTCCCCCACTCCCCTCCTGCTCTCCAAAAAGTAGGGGTTTCCTGTGAAATCTTTGGTAAGCTCGAAGGCCGGAAAGCAAAGGAGCAATCACCATTAAGGTACATGGAAAATATTTTCAGCATCTCAGGCCCCAAAAATAACGTACCAAGTGATACCAAATAACACATAAAGCTTAAAATAACCGGAACATATGGTAAAAGCAGGAATGAGCAAGGGTGGGGAACGTCCAACCCCTGGGCCATATAAGGCCTGAGAAGTCACTTGGTCTGGCCCTGCCAGGCATTAGGGATGAGTTAATTAAATGTTTGACCAAATATAGCAGGCTAATTTTTAAGTTGATAATTTGGTCTGGCCTGTGAATGATGTTATAAATATCCAAATGGCCTTGACAGAAAAAAGTTCCCCACCCCCAGTATAGAGAGAGGGTACCTCCCTGGGTAGAAATGAGGGGATGTTGTCCTTTTCATTTTTTAATTTCTGCCACTTCTGTTCTTTCCTCTTCCAGTTTCTCCTTTGGCTGGAGACAGGCAGCAAGAGGGAACTTCCTGCTAGCTAAAAGCATTGCAGCTCTCTAAAAGTCTGAGCCCCCCAGGGTGGCAGGTCACCCTGCATTTCCACTTAGCCTTCACCCTGTTCTTCAGCTGCTGTCAGCTTTGGTCACTCCCACGGCTGATTCTCAGCTCTGTTGCCCTCTTGACTTTTCATTCTTATCTCTCGGCCTCATTTGGTTTCTCTCAGGCTGTTGGTCTTTGATGGATACGAAAGGCCGATTTGGATTTTCCACATTGGTACTGAGAATCACCAGATATTGGGTGTGGCCTTGAAGTTTCTATTTTCTCATTGGCTTGGCAAATATTGATTGAACCTCTTTTATATTCCACACCCGAGCCCTTCGTTGAGGCATCTGCCGATCTGATTGGTCAGATTGTGCTTTGTGATCAGTGTTACTGCTTTTAGCCCAAAAGATGGGCTTTTACTGCATTCCTTGCAAATCTGGCATAATCTGGAAATGTGGGCTTAATTCCAGAAGGCCAAGGGTTTATTGCAATAGCATTTCAAAGTTTAATTATGTGGCCACATCTTGCCTGTATGTTTATCTAGTGAGATGATGACTGTAAAATAGGAATAAAGTACTTACTCCATTATTCTTGTGAATTCATCATTTAAAATGTCTGATACGGAATTAATGTGATTGCCACTTAACACTTCCTGAAACTATTGTACAAAGAAAACAGGGCAGTGTAAGATGAATGAACTGATTCGTGTGAATGTCTATTTGAAGCAGTGGATGTAATAGAAAAAGCACAAAATTCTTGCTTATCATGCAGTTTAAGCAAGTCTATTAATCTCTGAGATGTCTCCATCTGTAAAATGGGGGTTTTGTTATTTGTCTGCTTCTTGAAGTCATTACAAGATTCAAATTTGACCAGGTATGTGAAATCATTGTTCAAGTTATAATACTATAAAAATAAGGTTTTGATTTGAATTGTATAATCTTTCACTCGCTGGAAAAATTTGAAGATATTAGGGAAGAAAAGGAACATTTGATTACAACTAAGTGTCAGGCAGAGAAAGATGTTTTACATTAATTTAATGAATTCGATGTAAACCACCTCAAAACCATTTTGTAAGGAACATTCTAGACTGTTTGCCCAAGTGAATAGACTTGGTGAGTGGTGGTGTGACTAAGATTGCATTCTGGGTGTTTGACTCCAAAACCTATAAGTTCATTCCATTTTTCCCAAATTGCTTGCTGTGGTAGGAAAGAAAATAATACTTACATTATAAAGGGAAAGACTAAATACTGTATATTTCTATTCTAACACTAAATATATATTTCTTATTAACCACAATATCACTCTTAATTTTTAAAAAAACTGGCTTTATATTTCCAAAGCATTAAAATACTGAAAAGCCTATATATGGTATACTAGAGGCCCAGTGCATGAAATTTGTGCACAGGTAGGGTCCCTAGCAGCTGCCGGCTGCCAGCTGGGGCCTTCCTTCATTCCACACCGCCCCCTGATGGTCAGCACACATCATAGCGAGTGATCGAACTTCCAAGGGGACACTTTACATATTAGGCTTTTATATATATTGCCGGGTGTTTCTCAGCATCTACAAGGGTTCAAGGAATCTGGAAAAGGGGCTGTGTGTAAATTAATAAAGAGACTAGACATGAAATATAAATTTGGAATACGTGGGGGAGACAGATGGAGCTTAGCTTTAGTAAATAAGTTCTCCAAATCTCTGCACATAGGGCTTTTTTCCCCACACATCTTGCCCTCTAGCAAAGCAGATATACAGTACATCAAAGGTAAAGTTTGTTAAACAATAAAAAGATTATCAGATTGGGGGAACTGCCCTCAGCTGTCTGGCAGCAGGCAATAATATATGCAAATCTTCATTTATTATGCAAACTACTGGAATTTGCTTCCAGCAATATATATATATATATATATAGATAGATAGATAGATAGATAGATAGATATATTCCTCCCCCAGGGTAGAATTGTTTTGGGGTTTTTTATATTTCAGACTTTTCGTTGTTATTCCCCTGGCCATACCGGTGTATACTTTTGTGTTTTGCAGAATCCTTTAACTTTGGAGTCAGTGAAACAACTAATTGCAGAAGGCAATAAAGAAGAGCTACAGAAATGTTTCGGGGCTCGCATGGAGTTCGGGACAGCGGGCCTTCGAGCTGCTATGGGAGCAGGAGTCGCTCGAATGAACGACTTGACCATCATCCAGACTACACAGGTACCACATTTTTATATGTTTTAGTTATTCTTACCATACCCCCAGTGTTAAAAGGTAAACTGAGGCATAATAAACATTTTTAAGTCTATCTGAGCAAAAATCTATTAAAATTGGGTAATACCAAACTACTGGAAATGGTTAGAAGCCTCCACTGACAGGAGCTAGGAGACAGACTTATTGAGAAGAGGCAGAAGCAAAGCAAGGAAGTGAATAGATTGGCTATAGCTCAAGCAGTTACCTTATTTGGGAAGTCTCGGTGGCTATTTGTGGTTGATTGTCCTTCGGTTTTGATTTCTTTGTTTTTATTTGTTTTTGACAGACAACTGTTTAGTTTTTATTTCATAATCATGAACTTAACTCTGCAATTCAGCTAGATGGGGAAAGGGGTAAGGAAACACCATTTCTTCTGTAGCTCAGGTTTTGATTTCTTAACTTGAGTCATTTACAAGCTCACCTTTTGGTTTGCTTAACAGGTTTCCGTTTGCTTACTTAGGCCACTAAGGCATTAAAGCCACATCAGTCTAACAGCCTCCTCATTGGAGTAACTTAACCCCAGGCTCCCTTTGTAAAACAAGTGTAATTTGTTTTGGTTACGGCCAGGTCTTGTGGGTTTGCCTAGGCACAAGGAGTCACACTTTTACTCCATAAAGCAAGGCTTGTGCAGTTGGTTGACACAGTGCTTGTTTTAAAACTCATACAGCCACTTACGCATTCATTCATTTAGCAGAGATTTATTGAGTGCCTACTGTGTGCCAGACATTGGGAATATAATAATGACTAAAACAGACTCATGGATCTTTCATTCCAGTGCAAATTCACCAACTAAGCTGACTGACTTTTATGGCTTTCTAATTTTTTGTTGTGGTTGTACAGGTGCAAGCATTGAAAAGTTTTTGGAACTACCAGAATCACCGGGAGCCAATTCTATTTAGTTTGAATGTACAGTATGGGTTGAAATTATTGCTGAGTTCCCTTGCCTTCATTTGTGAATTTTGCTGCCAGAGTCTAGACCAGCCGTGGGCAAACTACAGCCCGCGGGCCGGATCCGGCCCGTTCGGCTGTTCTATCCGGCCCGTGGAGCCGAAAGAGCAGAGGGTTCTCTCTTTTTTTTTTTTTTATAATTATGAAAGCATTTCAGGGTTGTTGTTTTTTTGTTTGTTTGTTTGTTTGTTTTTAATATATTTTATTGATTTTTTACAGAGAGGAAGGAAGAGGGATAGAGAGTTAGAAACATCGATGAGAGAGAAACATCGATCAGCTGCCTCTTGCACACCCCCTACTGGGGATGTGCCCGCAACCAAGTTACGTGCCCTTGACCGGAATCGAACCTGGGACCTTTCAGTCCACAGGCTGACGCTCTATCCACTGAGCCAAACCGGTTTTGGCGAGCAGAGGGTTCTCTTGCTCTCCCCTCCGCTCCTTTACTTTGAATTTATATTAGTTCACACAAACACTCCATCCATGCTTTTGTTCCGGCCCTCCGGTCCAGTTTAAGAACCCATTGTGGCCCTCGAGTCAAAAAGTTTGCCCACCCCTGGTCTAGACCCAACTTTTAGGAATAGAGATGAAGCCTCTGACAAAACAGAAGAGCTACTTATGAGGGAAATGAAGGAGAACCGATCCTTCTGTCTCCTCAATTACTTAGACTTGAGGGTCACTTAGAATGAAGGTCACTTTAATTCTGAGGAAGAAAAGGCTGGAAAAATTGACTACGGTGACTGCGTGTACCTTACATGTACGTCCCAGCATAAAAGGCAGTTGGGCACGTTGTAGCAAAACCCTAAGAAGACAAGTTACTAGGGCTGTGGAACAAATTGCCCCAAACAGTGATTTTACACAGTTTATTTTGCTCACAAATCTGCAGTGTGAGTGGAGCTCAGTGGGGACAGCCAATCTCTGCTACCCAGGCGTCACCTGGGCCAGCTAGGAGCCTGGAATCTCCTGAGAGCTCCCTCACTCACAGGTCTGCAGTTCTTGCTGACTCTTGGCTGAGATCTTAGCTGGGGCTGGACCACTACCTGTGGCCTCGGCTTCCTTACAGCATGGGGCTTGGGATAGCATCTAGACAGTGTGTGCCAGGGGGAGGCTGTACTGACTCTAATAACCTCGCCTTGAAAGTCACCCCCAATCACTCACTTCCACCATGTTGTATTTGTT
The DNA here is from genome assembly GCF_963455305.1 of Plecotus auritus. Lineage (NCBI taxonomy): Eukaryota > Metazoa > Chordata > Mammalia > Chiroptera > Vespertilionidae > Plecotus > Plecotus auritus. The sequence continues at coordinate 224,726,861 of NC_137770.1, read as the reverse complement.
AAAAGGGAGTCTTACAAGGCTGGTCATATTGAAGGAGAGGGTATGTAGACACCCATGTCTCATTGGAGGAACATCAATGTCACATGAGAGAAGCATGTGGAATGGTGTGGCGAACTTTGGAAAATTCAATTGGTCACACCTCCAGTTAGGCCTAATGGTAGGGGATTCTATGAGCTTCTCATTGAACATACACTGAGTGGCCAGATTATTATGACCTCTGAACGCATAATAATCTGGCCACTCAGTGTATATCCTATATAATAAAAGGCTAATATGCAAATTGTCCCCTTAACCAGGAGTTTGACCAGCAGGCAGGCCAGCCAACCGCCCATGTCCCCTCCCCCTGGCCAGGCTGGCCGGACCCCACCCGTGCATGAATTCATGCACTGGGCCTCTAATATGTGTGTGTGTGTGTGTGTGTGTGTGTTTGTTTGTGTGTATGTGTGTATATATATATATATATATATATATATATATATATGTATGTATGTATATATATATATATTATATATATATAAATGTATGTATATACACACACATACACACTCTGAGTGGCCAGATTATTATGCGTTCAGAGATCATAATAATCTGGCCACTCAGTGTAGAGTCTTTTCTCCTGCATTCATCTCCATCTAGTTTCTAGGAATTATGCATTCTAGCCCCAGAAAAGTCTTAGGACCTATCTCATACCTCCTCTTCCCTAGAGGAATTGGTCTCTCCTGGGACTAGACGCTGTGATGGCTAAGAAGCCCACAACACTAAGTTGCAAGCATAGCCCTTAAAGGTCGTCTCTTATAATCAGCTGCCCCTTGGGATAACATCCCCACAGTCCCCACCACTCCGAAGTGGTCACCCAGTCTACACTGGAACACTTACTACGGGAGACAAGGATGTTAAGAGTTGAGACAACATTAGGAATGGTTTCCAAATTAGGGGACAAGGATTCCCAGGACAGACACCACAGGCTTCCACTCCCAGCCTTGGTAGGTGACCTGGCAGAATGTGCTGGCTTTCCCTGTGGCCTCCGCACCCTGCCTGCTGGTCTCTAGTGTGGGCTCTCTTCATGGTGCCCTCAAATTCATCTGGTTGGTTTTAAGAAGCATATATATGTGAGTCAGGAACACCCCCATGGGAAACAGGACAGAGACTGGAGGGAAATTTTTCTATTGTTTGCCTCATTCATCGAGGTTGTAATTTCCTCTTAGGTTACTTAACTGAGCCGTGGGACATGAATGATGGGGAACTCGCGGTCTTCTGAAATAGCCATTCTGTCTTTGGAGAATGGTTGTCATTAAAGGATGGTTTCACTATTTTGAGTCAAAAGTCTGTCTTTCTTAGCTTTTTCATATTAGTCACAGTTGGACCCTTTGAAGCCAGACAAAGTTTATTTCTTGTGTCCTGGGTAACATTTCAATTTGGAAACCTCCTTCATCCCGCACTGAGGCTTTTCTTAGCCATGCTCTCAGGTCCTCAATCTCAGCAGGCTTCAGAGTCTCTAAGCAGTTTGGAGATGTGAGGATTTTGGGACCAAGGCTTTTTGCCTCCTAGAACTTTGGGATCACAGCATAGCAGTTGACCAGGGATGGGGAGAGGGTGCTGTCCCTGTTGTAAGCTTTGGAATGTGAGCATCAGTTCTTTCTGGAGAACCCATAAAACCAACACACGTGTCCTTCTTCCTTCGTATCACTCAACCTCAGAATGTATGCCCAACGTAATGTTTTTATCTGGGAAAAACTAAAGGCGTTCTAGATGGGCGATGCTCTGGCAACAAAGCCGGGAATATCCTCCCTCCCAAAAATTACTTCCTTTGGCCAAAGTGAAATCAGTGATATGAACCATTATTATTACCCGATCAACCTTTGTTCGCTGATAAGACCTGTTTTTTATCCAATATTCTGAACCTGTTGAATTCAAAGGTCACTGTTTTGTGATCTTTCGTATCTCAGATTGAAGTGATGTTATTGCACCCACTGGGATACAGGAATTGTGTGTTTTATCATTTCTAGGCAAGTGTACGAGCCTGCATACCTGCATACTTTTTATTTGTATAATTGGCTATGTCATGTGTTTGGACTGAGATGGCCTCCTTAAGACCTCTACCTAATTAAAAGCAATGTCATAAACAAACACGCTTAGATTAGTCATTTGTCAAAATCTCATCAAATGTATTGAGTTCCTTTGACTTGCTGCTGGTACAGAGCAGGCAGAAATATCTGAAACACTCCCCTGTCCTCAGGCACTTAGAACTAAAGTAAAAGAAGGAATGTAGGCTTTAAAGGAAAATAACAATAAAAATAGTGCTTCTAACAGCTACATGTAGTGCTTTCTTGGTGTTAGATTCTCAGCACTTGGCATGTTTTAACTCGTTTAATCCTTACAACAGCCCGTAGAGATAGGTACTATTCTTATTCTTGTTTCACAGAAAAGGAAACTGAGGCGCCAAGAGATTAAGGAACTTGTCATTTGCTTGTAGGTGGCAGAGTGGAGTCCACACGCATAGACACTGTGTGCTTTTAATGCAGCACTGAACATCTCTAACCAGACCTGGGGAGCAAATCCAGGCTCTGCTACTCTTGTACCTGGGCAAGTCACTGAGCATCTCCTAGCCTTAGCTTTCCCATCCGAAAAATGGGACTTCTTGGCAAAGTTGATCTAGGGCTAGTGATATTAGATATTAAGTGTCAGCATATAGATCAACCATAAATAAAGGTTTTGTTTTCCCATTGTTCAGTTTCTTTAATTACTGAGGGATTTCTTCCCTCTCTGCTACAATGCTCTCTTGTGGAAATAAAGAAAAATTGACCATGTTATCATACACATATGATATGTTAAAATATATATACTCTTTTAATCTATGGGATTTTTTTTAGGGATTTTGCAGATACCTGGAAAAACAATTCAGTGACCTTAAGCAAAGAGGTGTCGTGGTCAGCTTTGATGCTCGAGCTCACCCAGCGAGTGGAAGCAGCAGCAGAAGGTATTTAAAGATGTTTATGCTGGAGGACTACGAAGGCTGAGTCTGATGAAGCAAGACTCTGCTGACACAATCCTCTCTTATTGGAGAATATCACAGGGTTGACTGTATACCCAACATTTTACAAACAAAAAACAAAAACAAAATATTTGTGAAAATATTTCTTTGTAGTGATTCTGTGGTTTTATTTTTAATCATCATTTCAATAGCTTGCCTTTAAAAAACATATGTCAGCTATATTGCTTAACTACAAAAATGATGGGTAAATTCTGTTTGCCACTTTTAAGAATTCTGGTTTTACATTTGGGTTAAGAAAATGAAATTATTTTGACAATTTAGAATTTAATACCTGTCTGAATGAATTTTTTTAAAGTGGCAACCTTATTTCTCCTCACTTTCTTATTATTATGTAATTTTTTCTTCTACTACTCATCAGCTTCATGATCTCCTTCCATTCTTGCATGCCCATTTCAAGCTTTATTCTTATAACATTCCCAGACCAATGGGAGTCTCTGTTATGTAGCTATAGGAAGATGATGATAACGGTGATGATGGTGGTGATAATGGTGGTGGTCATTATGATGATGGCGACGATGATGATGATGATGATGGTCATGATGATGAGTGTGATGGTGGTGATGATGATGGTAGTAGTGATGATAGGACAGCCATCATTTGACTGCTGAATGTGAGCTAGGCACTTAAGTATTACTCATTTAATCCTCACAACAACCTTTAAGGCATGTACTTTTATCTCTTTGCTCTAAGATCATAAAGTGAAAGAAGAAGCCACAATTTAAGCATAAGGAGGCTGGCACCAGGAGTTGGCAAACTTTTTCTCTAAAGGGCAAATAGTAAACATCTTATACCTTGTGGGTCGTACACTCTCTTTCACAACTATGGATTCTGCCATGTAGCACAAAAATAGCCATGGACAGCACATAACTGAATGGGCATGCCAGTGTTCCAGTAAAACCCTATTTACAAAATGAGCTGTAATTGCCAATCCCTGCTCTTAATCATGCAATGTGACTAATTTTTTTTTAAACTTAAATACTTCCCCTATTAAGAATTTTTTATCACTTCAGAGTATAAGTATTAATAGTTTCTTAGATTGGAAGAACACACAAATACTTAATATTAATGAAATTCTCATGAACTCTGCAGTGCGGTTTGAGGTCAGAATCCTAATCTTTGCCTTTCAGGAACTTGTAGCCTAAGAGAGAAGCATTAACGGAACAAATGTGTGGCTGTGAGGGAGGGAACATGGTCAGGGCCACGGACTCAATGACATCAGTCCCCAGATTGAACTCAGGATGACCTAAGGTTTTTGATCTTCAATTGCAGGCTCAAAAAGTGATTTTTTTTCCAACGAAGCAAGAGAGAAGTTGTAGCTCTCAGGAACAGATGTACATGGATTACATTTTCCAGAGAGTGATGTTATACAAACCAGAATAGCAGTTTGTCACTTTTCAGTTCACGAGCGTTCCATTAGAATTAGATCATACGCATGCTTTACTGACCCCAGGGGCAGGTCAGATCCCCCGGCCAGAGCAGGTACAGTATATGAGGCCAATTCTGCTTGTTGGGCTTCTCAGATTTCTTCATTTCAGACTGACTATCCTGTTTCTGGTTGACACATCCTTTAGATACGGTAACATTGTCCATTAAAGTACAGGTATTTCTTGCTCTGGCCTTGGAACCACATTATTTCCAAGAAGTAACTGATGTTATTAATTCTATTTAAGTTTATGGTTCAGGTTTCAGAGTGGGATGGGATGCGATGGGATGGGATAGGATGGGATGGAGTGGAGCTCAGGGCTATCATCTACAACATGCAAGCATTTAGAGATTGTAGCCTCAATATTAAACATGGGAAAGCATTCATGATCAGTCAATGGAATCTTCTTAATGAGTTGGGTACTATGGTAGTCTCAGAATTTTACCCAAGGAAATGTTTATTCATTCTTTAATCTTCAACTTTAAATATTGGGTGGGGAATATATGCTGTAACTGTTAAGCATATGTAGAAAACACATTGAATTTTTGTGTGCACATTTGTTACTTAGTTCATATCCTATCTAATAAAGAGGGAATATGCTAATTGACCCTCATGCCATTGCAAAAATGGTAGTGCCCACAGCCAATAAGGAGGGAATATGCTAATTGACTGCCATGCCCTCAAAGATGGCAGTGCCCACAGCCAATAAGGAGGGAATTTGCTAATTGACTGCCACGCCCTCAAAGATGGCGGCACCCACAGCCACAAGATGGCAGTGCCCAGTCCCCTCAGCCCTGCCGAGGCACCTGCCTCAGGAGTCCCCCAGTCCCCTCAGCCCCCCAGCCACCCAGGGCCGGCCTGAGGTGCAGGCAAGCCTCGGATGGTGGCTGCCCAGCTGCCCAGGGCTGCCCGAGGCTCAGGTAACCAGGACCGGCCGAGGCTTGCACTGCCAGCAGTGGCAGCAGCAGAGGTGTGTTGGGGGCGTCGCCTTGCCCTGATCGCTGGGTTGCCTCCCACCCCTGAGGGCTCCCAGACTGTGAGAGGGGGCAGGCTGGGCTGAGGGAACCCCCTCCAGTGCATGACTTTTCATGCACTGGGCCTCTAGTATATATATAATCATTTATACAGGGTGGGAAAAGTAGGTTTACAGTGGTTCGGATGGAAAAGAATGCAATAATTAATAAATAATAATACAAGAATACACTCTGTGTTTCACATACAATGGTAAGCCTACTTTTGTTCACTCTGTGTGTTGAGTGTCTCCTTTGCCAACTTAATTAAGAAGGTGCCTTTAAAATCAGTCTTAATGTTTCCTGAGGATGATAGTGACTTCCTTGCCATTCATTCTAGGAAATACAGTTTAGATTTAATTCAGATTTTTATTAAACTTGTTTTTGATGAATTTTGCTATTTTTACAACTCTCTCCTATGAAGAGACCTTCTTTTCCTGTCAAAATCATTCTGTATTACTCTTGATCTTAGGAATTGTCACTGTTAAAAAAGTGCAGAGGTCTCTTGTGCCCCAGCCAGCTCCCGGAATTTGGGAAGAGAATGAATGATCGGGTTAATTCTGTAACGTAGAATGTTGTTCACTAGAAGTAAATTGCTCATTTATTGTAGTAGAGTATTTTACTAGAAGCATGAATAAAGACTTGATGCCCTGTGTCCTAACCTAAGCCAGTAGCTGTAAAAGATAAGAAAAATGTCAGTAGCACTTAAGTCTTTTAAGGGCTGAATGAAGCTAAGATGTGTATATGTCATATATATATATACTAGGGGCCTGGTGCACGAAATTCGTGCACTGGGGAGGGGTCCCTCACCTGCCCCCTCTCACATACTGGGAGCCCCCAGGGGATGTCCTACTGATGGCTTAAGCCCGCTCCCTGTTGGGAGCGGATCTAAGCTACAATCTGGCCTCCCTCTGCGGGAGGTGACCGGGCTGATCAGGGGAAGGCGCCAGCCCCATCACCCTGCTGCTGCAGCCACCTCCAACCACCGCAGCCGCCAAGGTATTTTCATCAACATGGACTCCAGTCCCTTCACCATGAAAAAATGACAACTTTCTTTAGGCATTTTTAAGATGTGTCTTTCATAGGATATGACATTTCTTTCTTTATTTTTCTTTTTATCCTCACCTGAGGATATGTTTCCATTGATTTTTCCCCTTCCCTCTGATCCCAGGCTCGGCCCCTTCCCAAGCCTAAAGTCTCTGCCCGATGGCTGGCTGGGAGTGACCTGGGTGCCGAGGAGGTTCCCGGGACCCAGGTATGTATGCAAATTAACCACCATCTTTGTTGGGTTAATTTGCATACTCTGATTGGCTGTGGGCATAGCGGAGGTATGGTCAATTTACATGTTTCTCTATTATTAGGTAAGATGTCACATACATATATATGACACACACACATATGCCAATAAGGTAACACAGTGGTTGGCAAACTGCGGCTCACAAGCTGCGGTTTGCCGCTCTGTTGACTAATGAGTTTGCTGACCTCTGGGATAGGGTCTTAATCACAAGGAACAACAACAGCCTGTAATTATTGGAATTGAGAGTCTAGGTCAGTGGTCGGCAAACTCATTAGTCAACAGAGCGGCAAACCAAGGCTCACGAGCCGCATGTGGCTCACGAGCCGCAGTTTGCCGACCACTGAAGTAATGTAATCAAATGCTAGTCTGCATGGTCTATACTGGATTGTGGTAGCTCTACATTAGAGTTTCTCAGTCTCTGCACTATTGACATGCGACTTCATGCTGGGCCAGATAATTCTGTTGTGGGGGACTGCCCTGCAGGGTGTTTAGTGGCATCCCTTACTTATACCCACTAACACCCAGTAGAACCTTACTCCTACTTCCAGTGACAATCAAAAGTGCCTCAGACATTTCAGAATCCCCATGGGGGCAGAACCTCTCTTGGCCAAGAACCACTGAGATAGACCAGGAGTCGAAAGACTCGGATGTAGGCCTGGCTCAGCTGCTAAGTGTCTGTTGGACGTGGGACACGTTACCTGGCCTTTCTCAGCTTTCGTCCCATTTCTGTGAAACGGGTATACAAATAAAATGAGGTGACTCCCAAGGTTCCTCCAGCTTTAGTATTCTATGCCAATGGAAGTATATGAAGTTTTTCCTTGATCTGGCTGCTATACTCAATCTAGAGAAGTGGCCAGGCATTCATTTGTTTCTTCACTGTCAGGCATTCATTTGTTTCTTCACTGTCACCTACGGTCCTGACCACTCCTCTTTTTTCTCCCCCGTCTCGTTGCGTTTCCAGATTTGCCCGACTTGCTGCAACCACGTTTATCACTCAGGGGATCCCTGTGTACCTGTTTTCTGATATAACCCCAACCCCTTTTGTGGTAAGTAGCTAGTTCATTTTATAATTTCCTGTCACAGGGCTGGGGATAGGACACGGCTGGATTTTACAGGCTTTAGTGCTATTGGGAATCAGGTATTTGAATGACAGGAGAACGCCTGGCATTTATTGGGTGTCCTTTCTCTCCCCAGGAATGTTTCTCCTACATCCTAGTAATATGTCTCTGATGTTCAACTTTTGATTTTTCAGAATTGATATTTTTAAGTGCAGTTTTCCTTTTGCTTGTATTCAGATGATATTTTAGCTTGTTAGCAAAATGTCTTTGGTGTGTGTGTGTGTGTGTGTGTGTGTGTGCTTTTTTTTTTTTTTTTTAATTTGGCCTGTAGTTGTTTTTCCCAGCTATTAGTTAGAAAACCTCTCATATCTAAATCTGAATTCACCTTCAGCCACACTTACCATGAATATTTTTGACAAGTTGGTGCACCAACTTTTTATGCAAATGTACATTCTAAATAGTATTCATGGCCAGTACTGAAAGCATGCTTGGTATGTTTTAGTAAGATTTTTATTAAATACTTTATGTAGCAGAATCTGAAGAAAAGGACCATAGGGACTGTGGCAGCTGTTGTTTTTAAGTAGGTAGAACTTTTATGAGTGGAGCCAGATGCTAAGAATATATTTTCTTAGAAATTAAGCCAAAAACATGATCTGAATACAGTTGCTTACATTAAGTAGAAATGAAAGTGGATGGATATAGGAGAAGTAATGCCCGTTGGTTTGTGTTTACTGTCTCTAGCGCACTGACAGGTAGATGCAGCACCTTCGAGACTATAAATAACCCAGGGGACACTCAATGTCACATTCAAATATGGTTCCGGTTTTGTTGTTTGATGGAAAAATTGCAATGTTTTTGAGCATCTTTGGTTTTCTGTACTATGTAAGTGTTTATAGCAATTATTATCATTACTATTATTATTATTAGTCCTCACCCGAGGATATGTTTTTTCCATTGATTTTTGGAGAGAATGGAAGGGAGGGAGAAAGAAAGTGGGAGAGATGGAGAGAGAGAGAAATATCGATGTGAGAGAAACATCGATTGGTTGCCTTCCACATGCTCCGTGACCAGAGTGGAGGTAACCTGCAACCCAGGTACATGCCCTTGACCCAGGAACCAAAACTGTGACCCTTTGGTCCTTGGGCCAATGCTCTAACCATTGAGAAAACTGGCCAGGGCAATAGCATATTTTTATATCAGACATGAATTAAATGAGTGTCTCATGATCACTTCCCACTCCATGGAGTGGTTCTCCCTTTACTTTCCTCCAGGACACATGGCAGATGTGAGATAACTCCTAAGGGGACAAATAGCCACTTAATGGGAGGGTGGAGGGACACGCGGTTAGATCTTGGGTTGCCTGTGCATGACTTGATGCCCTGTGTCCTATACGGTAAATCTCGTGTGCGGCCACAGAGGGGACATGCCCCTTTCCCCATTTTGAGAAGTAGTCTTGTAAAGATAGGAGCCAAGTAGAAATACAAGAGAGGGAGCTTTTATTCTGGAGTGAAGATAAATGAGCAAGGTATACTTTTTTCCTTAAATGCATGTAGGGGCAAAGAAGAGAAGAGAAAACAGTGAGAGGAAATAAACTGGATCTATACGCTTCTGTCCCAAGAAGAAGGCTTAAAAGAATGTGAAATGGAAGATTAGACCATCTTATGGTTTGGAGAGTTTTCTAGTTCTACCAAGTAGAAGATAATGAGAAGAAGGCACCTAGGAAAATATTCTCCTTATTAGGGTACATGTCCCAGAATTTTGAGCAGTGCGTTAGTTCTAAGGGTAATAAGAGTATACTGTTGGGTGTGGCATGAAAATACTGAATGACAGGTTATGATATTTATATATTACTAGAGGCCCGGTGCACAAAATTTGTGCATGGGTAGGGTCCCTAAGGCTGGCCAGCAATCAGGGCCGATCTGTGGGGCAACTGGCGGGGCGATCGGGGTGATCCCCGCTGGCACCCGCCTTAGCTGGCCTGGGGCCTGCAGTCTGGGGGCATCTCCTGCATTGAGCATCTGCCCCCTGGTGGTCAGTGAACATCATAGTGACTAGTCGTTCCACTGGTCATTCTGCTGTTTGGTCAATTTGCATATTAGGCTTTTATTATATAGGATGTTTATTAAAAGGGAACAACTTGGTACAAACAATATAGAATAGACATTTTACATATACCTAATGTGTGTGTTTAAAACTGCTCTTGTTTCCTGCCGTGACAGCCCTACACAGTGCTGCATTTGAAACTTTGTGCTGGGATCATGATAACTGCCTCCCACAATCCGAAGCAAGACGATGGTTATAAGGTACTTTTATTTTTCTGTCCACATGTATGTCTTTCTCGACGAACCCTAACCCTCTACAGCTTGGGAGCACAGGGAATGGATGCGTTTCCATTAACCACATCCTGTCTGGATGTGTTCCTGCGTTCTCAGGTCTACTGGGATAACGGGGCTCAGATCACCTACCCGCACGACAAAGGGATTGCTCAAGCTATTGAAGAGAACCTGGAGCCGTGGCCTCAAGCTTGGGATGATTCCTTACTTAACGGCAGTCCGCTCCTTCACGACCCAAGTGCTTCCGTCACTAAGGACTACTTTGAAGACCTTAGAAAATACTGTTTTCACAGGTAAGTGGATTGCACACTCACCTCAGGTGAGTTCAGTTAGTGTGATTCAGCCAGGTTCCCTCACTTCACCTGATACATAAACTGTAGCTGCATCTGGTTTTAGAGGCTGTGGATTGGGGATTGGTAACTTTCCTTAAAAAGGCAGCTAGTGAGCTCTGACCGGTTTGGCTCAGTGGATAGAGCGTTGGCCTGCAGACTGAAGGATCCCAGGTTCGATTCCGCTCAAGGGCATGTACCTTGGTTGCGGGCACATCACCAGTGGGGGGTGTGCAGGAGGCAGCTGGTCGATGTTTCTCTCTCACTGATGTTTCTAACTCTCCCTCTCCCTTCCTCTCTGTAAAAAATCAATAAAAATATATTTTTAAAAAAAAGGCAGATAGTGAATATTTTTGGCTTTGCAAGCCATATAGACTGTCACACCTGTCGTGGGAAAGCAGCTGTAGATGATATGTAAGTGAATGAGCGCAAACCTCGCTGTGTTCCAAAAAATAAGTTTGTTTGCAAAAGCAGCCCTCGCTGGTTTGGCTCAGTGGCAGGTGGGTGGTCCATAGGCCACTTTGCTGACCTCTGCTGTCGATTCATATGTGTGTGTGAGTGTATGTGTGTGTATGTGTACACTAGTATATGTATACATAAAACTTGTTGAAAGGTGTTGAGTAGGAAACACTGACTTTTTTTCATGTTTCCAGAAATTTTTCGTGCATATGCAAGCATACATACGTGCAGTATATTTCAAAACCAGCAATAGGAATATACTGTGCGTGTTGTTTGTGCGATGCCTTTTCTCTCCAGTTAATTTGTCATGGATACCTTCTCTATTACCCCCTGCTGGTCCTGACCCTTGTTTTTGTGATGTCTGCTGTGCCCGTTTATTTAACCCAGTGACACAGACTCAGTAATGACCATGAAATAAGAAGCAGACGAGCTGAACTTCTGTAATTTACTGTGGGTCCACCGCTCCTCGTTGTCCTCCTAGCAAGAAACCACTGGTTTTCAAGAAGTGAAATTTCTAGGTTGTGTCTAATATTGTAGTTATTGGACCACCTGGGAGTGGAGGCTCCTGTGTAGCCTGTGTGTGAAACTTCGGTTGCATATGAAGGAGCAGCCGTGCCAGCTGGGCGTTACCATGTGCAAACATGTCATCCCGAGTTGCCAGCTGGGCGTTACCATGTGCAAACATCATCCAGAGTTGCCAGGCCATCTGACTTTTTCTCCCTAAAAGAAACTGGAAACCAAGATTTTCTTTGTGAAATCTCCTAATTGTTAAATGTTGGGAACAAGTAAAACACTTTTTTGAGCCTTCCTTCTGTCCCTCTGAGTCAGCTTCACAAAGACTGAGTTTTTCTGCCAGTCTGGAGTGGCTCAGTCGGTTGAGTGTCGTCCTGTGCACCTAAAGGTTGCCAGTTCGATTCCTGGTCAGGGCACATCCCTAGGTTGTGGGTTCAATCCCTGGTCAGGGCACGTACGGAAGGCACTGATTGATGGCTCTCTCTCACATTGATGTCTTTCTTTCTCTCTCTCTCTCTCTCTCTCTCTCTCTCTCTCTCTCTCTCTCTCTCTGTCTCTTTCCCTCTCCCTCTCTCTCAGCATGTCTCCAGTGAGGATTAAAAAAAACAACTAAGGGTTTCCAGTTTGGGCTACTCCAAGGAGCTTTTGAGCAGTTACTGGAGTCCGTGTGTCCGTGTCTGTATGTGTATCTAAGTATACACATTTCCATGTGTATCCTTAGGTACATTTCTGGTGTCAGAATCATATGTGCATTTACAAAGTTGATAATGGTTTACAAATTGCTCTCCGAAAATGTTAGTTGACGCTCCCACCAACGGGATATGAGCCACACATTCTTACCTCACTGAGTACTAGTATTACCAAGTTTCTCAGGTTTCCCAGTTTGCTAGATGAAAGTAATATCTCACTTTATTTGCATTCTAAATAAGCTGTTTTTCATATTTATTCAACCTATTTTTTCTGTGTATTTGTTCATCTTTTGTATTTGTGAAACCTCTTGGCTTATGTAGAAAACTGGACTTCATTAGTTTCAAATATTTTCCTTTCCAATGTTGCCTTTGTCCTTTTTCATTGAATCTTTTTGCTGAACTTTTATAAAAATTTGATGTTCATCAGTTTTTAATTTATGACCTCCAAGTTTTGTGTCATACTCAAGAAGACTTTATGCCACAATTATAAAATAAAATCTCCCCCTATTTTTTGGACTTGTATATTTATATTTTGTAATATATAAGTCTTTTGAGTCATTGGTGATTTTTAATTTTGTTTGAGATCTGAAGTAGGAAAGCAAATTAGGTTGTTTTTTTCCTAAAAGATTTGTGGTTATACCAACATATTAAATTGAAGAATCTATCCTTCTTTGACCAATTGGAAATATACTTTTCTCAAACAATTGCTAATACTAATTGAGTATTTATTATATACTAGAGGCCCAGTGCACGAATTTGTGCACGGGTGGGGTCCCTCGGCCTGGCTGGCGATCAGGGCCAATCAGGGCAGACTGGCCGGGGGGAGGGACCACGGGAGGTTGGCTGGCTGCGGGAGGTTGGCTGTGGGAGTGCACTGACCACCAGGGGCATCTCCTGCGTTGAGCATCTACCCCCTGGTGGTCAGTGCGCGTCATAGCTACCGGCTGGTCATCCGGTCCTAATGGTCACTTAGGCTTTTATATATATATAGATCATATAATTGCCATAGGTTGGAACCTGAGCCCAGGGCTCTTTCTGCTATTCCGCTCTCAGTGTGAATGCTGCATTATAAACTCCGACAGTAACCAGATTTGCTGAAAATAACTGCAGAGTAAAATTTAAAACTTGAACCTGTTGGAAGAGGGGTATTATATTTGAGAGGAGTAAGTGTTTTTAATGCAATTAGAAAGACCCTAGTTGTCTTGTACATTTGTATCACACCGATGTCTTGTGGATCTGGTTCCTTGATACTTTGCAAACCTTCCCGTTTTGAACGTCACGTTTGTGTATTTGATCATTTCCCGTGACGTGTCTGGTTCCAGGAGTGTGGACAGGGAGACCAAGCTGAAGTTTGTACACACTTCCGTCCACGGCGTGGGCCACAGCTTCGTGCAGTCGGCTTTCCGGGCTTTTGACTTTGTTCCTCCCGAGGCTGTTCCCGAACAGAAGGATCCCGATCCTGAGTTCCCAACAGTGAAATACCCAAACCCCGAAGAGGGTAAAGGTGTCTTGGTAACCTCATATTTTTATTTATAAAATTTACTTCTTCTGTTCAAAACTATGACTACCAAGTACAATACGGTTTTTTATGTGCTTTCATTGTATGGAACAAAAATAATTTCATCATTGGAAATATTTATATTTATTAATCATCCATTTCGTAAAGGAACTTTCAAATTAGATATGTTAGCATCAGGATATGAGGGCTGAAATCTAAATGTTTTAAATTTAATTTAATTAATTAAGTTTAAATTACTGTGCTTCCTTAATGCCAAAAGGAAATAGTAATAGAACGGAAGTTTATCCCATGAATTTTATTCCTTAATTGTCATTTTTCTGATATGAGGAAGTACTCTTTGAATTATGGTTCCTTCAGCCTTTTAAAGGGTAGGGTAACAATGAGACTGGGAGAGCCAGTTTATTTTGGTTTGTTTGTGAGGTTGATCACGTGGGAAGCCTGGAGATACCCCTCCCAACTGTACATTCACGATCAGCTGTGGGTGAATTCCATGGCAGGCTTGGGGCGTGCTCTGGTTCTCCCATTATCTGACCTGGCTCAGGAAGTAAGGCGTGACCAGCCGAGACCAGCTCCAGAAATAAAATTCAGCCTGAGTTTGGGGAAAATTCTCCTTTGGTTCTTAAATAACGTAACGTTTTTAAAGACTGCAATATACTTGATTCTTGGAAATATTCTTTCTTTCTGCTCTTTTTCAGACTCTATCTTTTGCTTTGGCTGACAAAATCAAGGCCAAAGTCATTTTAGCAAATGACCCAGATGCTGATAGACTTGCTGTGGCAGAAAAGCAAGACAGGTACAAATTCATTGTGATTGCCTACATAATAGAAACGATAAAGGGTGACAACTTGGGCAGGGAAATGCTTCTGGCGAGACTGGACCTGTTTGGCAATATTTCCCATTTACTTTGCAAATGACCATCTCACTGGATTTCTGGCGAGTCTTCCAACATAGAGCAGGGTGCTGACACGGGGGCCACATGATTACTCTGCAAGCACAATGCAGAGTGAACCCGCCCAGTGTGAACCTGGAATTGAAATTTCTCTGTTATCTTTTTATCATTGATCTCATTATAATTAATGACTCAGTGCCTAATGAGGACAAAGTGCTCTGCTTGGTGCTGGCTTTACAGTCCTTTATTCGCCAGCGGGTTTGGTAAGGAGCTGACCTTCAAGGAAATGTTGAACTCAAGTTGATCAGACTAGAGAGGAATGCCTGGGGACTGCTGACAGTATAAGGCAAGTCAGACTGTAGAGTTTGCACAGAGGGGTGTTAGGTTGGGGGGTGGGAGGCGTTGAAAGGCAGGCAGGGATCAAGCAGTTTCAGGTATCACGTGGCATATGTGACACTAGGGGGTGGGTAGTGGGGTGCTGCTACAGGGTTAGGGTTTTAGATTATGATAAAACAGAGTCAATTCTGTATCCGTTTTTAGGGAATTAAGCTAAGGTGATACGTGCTGAAACGTGCAATGTACTTCTAGCCACTTAGACCACAGAGAGGAAGATACATGCCACGCATGTTTTTGGCGTCCTCACCGTTTTAGCACGGAGCTCAGTCTTAAGGAATGCTAAGCTGTTGCCCTCTCAGAGTCCATAATACAGACCGAAAGTTAAGGCGTACACACTATTATAGTTGGGGGATCTTGTCAGCGTATTTCTGTTGTGTTGAAAAACAAAGCCTTTGCTGAAAACGAAGAAAAAAGGAGTGGTGTGTCATCACCGACATACTTTTACACGCTCTTCAAAGATTGGATGTTGGTCTAGGCACACTGGCTGAGACGGGATAGATGCTCACATGTTTGGGAAGCGGCCGTCACGTTTCTGGCCAGTTATTTAAACAACAATAACAGGGCGTCTTCCAGAAACGACCTTGAACCTTGTTTAGCTTCCTTGTCCCGTCACAGTGACTCCCAGTGTCTCTGGAGACCTCAGCAGTGCACGGGTTGTTTTTTCTTTCAGTGGTGAATGGAGAGTGTTTTCCGGCAATGAGCTGGGGGCCCTCTTGGGCTGGTGGCTCTTTACTTGTTGGAAAGAAAAGAACCAAGATCCCAGTGCCCTCAAGGACACGTACATGCTGTCCAGCACCGTCTCCTCCAAAATCTTGAGGGCCATTGCCTTAAAGGAGGGTTTTCACTTTGAGGTAAGGTGTTTGGGGGGACATGGTCTTTCGCCTTTCGTTTGCTCTGTTGAAGGTCTAAGACACATCCTTCTGTTTTGGATTATCCCTTTAGGAAACATTAACTGGCTTTAAATGGATGGGAAACAGAGCCAAGCAGCTAATAGACCAGGGGAAAAATGTCTTATTTGCATTTGAAGAAGCTATCGGTAAGAAGCCATGTGATACTCGTAGAATTTGTTGATACATAGAATGCAAATACGTGGGAAAAGATGTGGATTTGGATTTGGGTTCAGTAAATTAGTGTGAAACAGGAGCACACAGTTTGCTTTGCTTCTGTGGCATTCAAAGAGCATTGAACTGTCCTACCCCTAAATGGGCATCTCAGATTTCATTCAGCTAAAAAGGATATCTGGCAAATAACCAAGTCATTAATGTAAGAAAGTGAATCCTTTCCCCAGACGACTGAAAACAGCGATACTATGTACATGGCTGCTGGCAGCTTAAGAATCCACATTTTGGGGGGAGTATGATGTTTCCTCAACTGTGGAGTGGATACCCAGATCTAAGTGTTCTGTCCACAGGGAAGAAGGCTGAGTCGTGGTGCCTTCATCAAAGTCATTGTCACCTGAAAGGATGACCCCCAGCCCAGCCAAGATGACAGAAAAACACTTGTCTGAAACTGTCAATAGGAATGAGCAGAAAGGAGAGTTAGCCACAGACACCTGAAATTGAGATGTTTGTGCTGGGGATACTTTAGCTATTCATTCAGAAAAAGCTCTGACACATCATACTTATCCTATAATATGTATTCTTCTGATTCATCTGTATATTGCCTGCAGCACCATAAAATTGAACCAATTAATCAAACGAAGTGTAATTGCTCAGTGTTGCTCTTTTTTTGGTCACAATTGGCGGTCTTGTCTTTCTACAGCTTTTCATTTAATAATATTTTTGCATTGGTTTATCAAATATTTATTGCATGTCAGTTACACAGTCATTCTGAAAGAAATGAGCACTGACCTCTGCCTACAGCAGTTGCCAAGGATCTAGTTAAATAACCACACAGAAGACAATAGGCCAGGAACCACGGTGAATAATATAACTCACAAGAACTATGGGGATTCAGAGAAGACAGCATAAGCCTTGACTAGAACAATTAGAAACAGTTCTGTAGGAGCTGGACCTAGGAAACAAGCACCATTTGTTTAGGAGGAAGACTCTCCTTACAGGTTATTCAACAAATACTTCTTGAAGGCCTACTATGTGCTGAGCACTGGGCTAGATTCTTAACTATAATACTGGCAAAGGAGAAGCATCCATCTACTTATACTGTACAGCCTCTTATGTGATAGGCAGGGTGCGTGTAGATACATGCACCACAATGTTATAAAGGAACCCACTCCTAAGTGTGCGTGTCTGACACGTGTTTCTGCAGGATATATGTGCTGCCCTTTTGTTCTGGACAAAGATGGAGTCAGTGCCGCCGTCATAAGCGCAGAGTTGGCTAGCTTTCTTGCAACCAAAAATTTGTCTCTGTCTCAGCAGCTAAAGGCCATCTATGTCCAGTAAGTTTCTATTGATTATTGAAGTAATATAATTTGATTAGATTCATGTGTACAATGTAATGACTCAATATATGTATATATTGGGACATGGTTGCCACAATAAGTCGTTAACATACATCACCACATGTGGCAATATATTTTAAGTGTATTATGTTCTTTAGTATGAGATACTAATATTCTTTCCAATGCTCTGACTTTAGTTATGAATTCTAATTCTTAAGAAAATGAAACAAGATTATCTTTTCCTTTTGATACTTATCATTTGTGATAGCACTAGTCTTTACTAAATGAGAACATTACACAGAATGTGATTTTAAGTGTCTGATGCCAAAAAAGATTAAATGTGTTCATGAAACATCTGTTTAGTCTTTATAGCAATTTCTCAACTCGTGCCTTTCTGGTGCAAAAGCAGCCAGACACAATACATAATGTGGTGGGCGAGGTACGGCCGTTCCAGTGAAATTTTACTTACAAATATAGGCTGAAGGCAAAGTAGCAGCTTGGTGATCCCTCGAGTAGATTGTTATACCTCCTTTTTAACACTAACTTATTGCTTTGAAGCTAGTCATGATCATTTGTCTCATTAAGTATTTGAGAATGTGCTGGTTGGTGCCCGTTCTGTATACACTATGCAGAATTATTTGTTCCTCATTTTGCACGTATTTGTATTTGTTTTGATAGGTATGGCTATCATATTACCAAAGCTTCATATTTTATCTGCCATGATCAAGGCGCCATTAAGAAATTATTTGAAAACCTTAGAAACTATGATGGGAAGAATAATTATCCGAAAACTTGTGGCAGATTTGAGATTTCTGGCATTAGGGACCTTACCACTGGCTATGATGATGGCCAGCCTGACAAAAAAGCGGTAAGTCACAACCACTTTCATCAAACTCTTTGTTATTGATTTCAAAGAGGAAGGGAGAGGGAGAGAGAGATAGAAACATCAAGGATGAGAGACAATCATTGATCGGCTGCCTCCTGCACACCCCCTACTGGTGACAGAGTCCACAACCTGGGCATGTGCCCTGACTGGGAATTGAACTGTGACTTCCTGGTTCTTAGGTCGACACTCAGCCACTGAGCCACACCAGCCGGCTAATACACAATATATTATTAAAAGATAAATAGTATTAAGAGTTACAATGAAACATGGCAAATCCAACCACTGCCATCTCATTGTCATGCATTGGCAACCACGTTCCCTCTCGGTTTTTTCTCCTGGTCTTTACCAACCGGTTTCTAAATACTGTGCTTATATGGTGATGTTTTGAATTATCATCAGTGTTAGACTCGGAGATAAGGATTTAGTTCTTACACTTCCAGCATTCACCATTCCCCTTCCTTCCTGTCCTCACAATACATTTGTCCCATAGCTTTGGGTGACATCAGACTCTGTGCTTGTATTAATATGGCAGAGGGTGAGGATCCGAGAGGGTCTAACAGCTACTTTCAAACACCACCTTGCCTTTCCCCTGCCCTTTGCAGTACCTGGTGCCTCAGGTGGTGAGCTTGGCAGTGTTCTGCAGAACACCTTGCCTGGGTTCCAGTCTGTCGCCTGCCGTGCTCAGCTGTCACCCCGTGTTCCAGGGCAGGTCTGCTCCTCCATCTGTTTTCTGACTTCCTGGATTGGCTGGCAACCCCATCAACTGCGATTTCCTTTCTTCCTCTTTGCCCTTGTGTTTGTTTTGTTTTTCATACTCCTGTCATTTTAGTGAGGCTTCCATTAGGCATACATCCACCAGAAGCTTTATGTTTTTACGTCTGTCCACAGACATTTTTGCAAAGTTAAGTAAGATCTAGTGTTGTTTTTATTTTATTATTTTGTAATGCATCATTAATCTATTTAAATCAATTTCTTGTGAAATTATATATTTCAATTTTAGTAAAGCTTTTGTCGTTTTCATGAATAGAACGGAAGAGGTAAAAAGTCTAGTATACAAAATTTACTTAAGTTTCACACATTTCCTTATTATTATTATCTAGTGTGTCATTTATATGGAGTATATTTTCAGATTTTCTCCACAATGTTCTTCTTTCTGAACCAATATATTTGTTTGGCATTTATTTTCTTGCGTATCTACAGGAAACTTATTTAGGCCAGAAGAGTTTCTGTTATTATATACATTTAGAATATGTGTAATTCGTCCCTAGGTTCTCCCTACTAGTAAAAGCAGCCAAATGATCACCTTTACCTTTGCGAACGGATGTGTGGCCACCATGCGGACCAGCGGGACAGAGCCCAAAATCAAATACTATGCCGAACTGTGTGCCCCGCCTGGAAACAGGTAAGATGTGGACGGCAGCCGCTGTGGTTTTTAGTCCCTAAACTTCCGAGTTGGTTCTGTTCATATGCTGAGTGAAACATTTCATCTTTCCAGTATGTCATTTAACTGGGAAGCTTGTTCCAGAACCTACAGCAATACTGTGTTATTAACAGCTGCTTGGAGCATCCAGGGACAAGAGTGTTCCTTTCATGCTTAATTACATCTCTTTCTCGCCCCACTTTTCTTTGTATGAGAAAAATGCCATTCCTAATTTCAGTAATAGTAATATTATTTCCTTTTTCTAGTACTTTTTATACGAGGTAAGCATATATGTTTCTCTTTTTCCGCATGTATCTGATACAATAAAGTGAAATCATTGCAGATGCATTCAGCACATATTTTGAGCAGCTGTGTGCTTGCATTAGGCTATGCTGGGTCCCAGGATAAAGAGCCAACGTCAGAAAGAGTCCTTGCCACCAAAGGACTGATGGTCTGGTAGCTTCAGGGTCATGTCTTCGTGAGTATGGGAAAGGGTTAGAGTTGGTCACTTTCCAACTGTAACATTTTGAACTTTAACAACTGTGGTGTATGTCATTAGCATGTGCAAGGTGATACTGCAAACCTACTTAACCCACAGTTAACTAGTAGATTACAGTTAAGAATCAGGGGGGAAAATTTTAAGGTGAAATCATCTCCGTCCAATAGAAATAAAATGTGAGCCACATATGCAAATTTAAATGTTCCATTAGTGAATAGAAACAGGTGAAATTAATTTTAATAATATATTTTATTTAACCTAGTCTATTTAAATATTGTCATTACAATATGTAATCCATACTAAAAGTTACTGAGATATTTCACGTTTTTGTCACACAAAGTCTTCACAATACATTTAGTATTTTACAACTTGCCATGTATCTCAATTCAAATGCCAAATTATTTTTGGAAATACTATATCCGTATTTAGATTTCATAAAATTTACAGTAGAAAACGTAGAATTTGATACCCCTGTTGTTCCAAACATACTTAAGTTTTCCAACAGCCAAATCGGGTGTCAATTTTTAAATTTGAATTTCAATCAGTCTGTCTTAAATGAAATTTAAAAATCAGTTACTTGGTTGTACGAGGCATATTTCAAGTGCTTGACAGCCAAGTGTGGCTAATGGCCGCTGTAGTAGACGGCAGAAGTCTTAGTGGTTATTGCAACACGTATTCCAAAGCTTTGCTCATAGAAAGACTTCTCTGAGTTTGTGAATCAAATTTGCACCATATGGAAGTAGGAGCAGAGGAACACTGCTGAGCATCTTAAATTGCCAAGCCATAGCAGATTAAAATATGGCAAATTAGGAGTGGGTGAGGAAACAATCGTTAGGGTTAGACTTCCCTTAGACAGGCAAAGTGAGTGCCGATAGCAAAGCAAGAAATACTGAAGCAAAACAAAACTAGAAACATAGAAACAAGAACTCAGGGAGTTAAGGGATATAGCATTCCGCTCCCAGTGGCCCGGCATCTTCTAAGTAAGAGCTGCCGAACAGCTGTCAGAGTCGTGATTATAGTTCTTAACCATCGAGGTACTCAAATGGATCTATGAAGTCATGGGACTGGAATAGATTTGCTACAGATTCTCATTAAAACCTTCTGGTGCTTAAAGGGCAAAAACTCAGCCATGAGGCAACTTAAACATAAAGCAGCTCATTTTCTGAGCACGTTGCATTACCAGTGTTTTATGGAATATTGTGCAAGTATCCGTGTTTCCACGTGTGTGAAATAACAAGCTGTTTGCTACTACATCGAGTATGATTTTTCCATTGGCTTCTTTGTAATTCTCATTTTCACTTAGTGTTTGTATATTTCTGTATCTTATTCTTTTGGTGGGGGAGGGAATAGACGTTAGGCCAATAGATTTGTCTTTTCCTTTTCATTATCCTGTGAAAAATGTGCCTAATATTCCAGAAAACTTTGCTTTAAAATAACAGTACTATTTAATGTTTAAGGTATTCACATTTTTCACATGGCTTACTGAGTGGACTTAAATTCAAACGCTGATTTATAAATTGCTGAAAACACTTAGAAAAATTGTACTTTTATTATATTCACTGAAAGTTGCTTGCTTGTGTTAAATGGGACATTAAGCACTAAGTCAGCTATGGCTGCGCTGTCAGGGCTCACACCAGGTACCAGCATGCCTACTGTACAGCAGCAGTAAAACCGTGGCTAAGGTTTCCTTATTTTCCGACAACCTAAAATATTATTAATATAGTCATATCATGAATTTCATTTATTCATAGAATTTCATGACCTACTAATTCCTTAGGGTGTGAAATCCTTTTATGGTGTAAGTCCTGCTTTTTAAGAAATATTTTGTTGGCGTAGATGTCTTCAGTTTTTATTTTGGAAAATTTGAAACCTACAGAAATGTTGAAATAATAATGTAGTGAATATTACATGCCCTTGCTTAGACCAGGACTTGGCAAGCTTTTCCTGTGAAGAGCTAGATAGTAAATATGTTAGGGTTTGCAGGTCCTATGGTCTCCGTCACAGCTACTAGGTCTGCTGTCGTAGCTAGAAAACAGCCATAGACGTGAAGGAATGGGTGTGGCTATGTTTCAGTAAAATTTACACAAACAGGCCATAAAGGTTGCCTACCTCAACCTAGAATGAGCAAATGCTAACATTTTGTAATATTTGCTCTCTCTCACCGTATACATTATGTTTTTGGTTGTTTATTTTTCCCCTGAGCCGTTTGAAAGTAAGTCATAGACTTTAATATGCATTCCTAAGAACAAAGACTTTCTCTTACTATCTAAGGTTTAGATAATACTTATACCAGGGAGGGTTCTAACAGAAACAAGACCAGTAGGAGCTATAAAGATACATATCTCTCTGTAGACTACAGATATATGCCTGTATGTCCATATGTAGTAAATTCACTGTTGAGTTTTAGGTATATTGTTGAAAAAACACACACAGTAATTAGTTATGTGCCTTCCTGAGAATTGCTTTTTTCTTCAAAGCACACTTATGGGGAAGGAAAAAACAGATCTGTGTGGTTCATATGTACTTAGGAAGCATAATTACTTTATGTGTTACCAATGGGGGTAAAAATAATTATAATGACAGCTTACATTTATTGAGGTTTTGGGGCCAGGTTCTATGCTAATTGCTTTCTATAATTTATCTCAATGCACACAACAACTCTCTTGGGAAGGTACAGTCTTTATCCCAATTTTACAAATGAGGAATCTGGGCCTTCCAGAGGCTAAGCCTTCCCCGGGGCACACCCTAGCAACCATAGAGTCAGAATTAACGCCTGTAACAAGATGGATTGTGTTAGTTGTACTCTTAGCTTTTACAATGTAAAAATGATCTTAAATTACAAGGATTGCCATCTCCATTAAAATAAAGTTTGTAGCCCTGACCGGTTTGGCTCAGTGGATAGAGCATCGGCCTGCGGACTGAAGGGTCCCAGGTCCGATTCCAGTCAAGGGCACGTACCTTGGTTGCGGGCACATCCCCAGTAGGGGGTGTGCAGGAAGCAGCTGATCGATGTTTCTCTCTCATTGATGTTTTTAACTCTCCATCCCTCTCTCTTCCTCTCTGTAAAAATCAATAAAATATATTTTAAAAAATAAAATAAAGTTTGTATATTAGTATGTTAAAGATGGTCAAGTATGAAGTACTGACATTTGAATGGAAGGATTTAGCTTTTTTAAGTAGCATTTTGGGTTAAAGTTCTCATAATAACTCACACTGTGCTAGTGGCCTGACACTTATATGAGCCGCTGGAAACTTGTCTAATTCCAAGTTTTATCTGTCATCTGCCTTCCCATTGTTTACATAGGAACAAGTGTTTTCTGCCTCCTTGAAAACTGGATTTCCTTAGCGGGATCTTGCTCCCTAGATTAGAGTTTATATTTCAGTTGTGGCCCTTTGTTCTGGAGGTAGAATAATGAAGATAAACCCCGGGGTCTGAGTTCCTGGTGCGTGACTAGCAGGCCCGCTAGGAGGCTCCCTGGCCCTGTCTGGTCTAGGAAGGCCTGACAGCCACAGCCACATCTGCCGCTTAGCTTCCAGCAGTTTGTGGGGAAACAGGATCAGGAACGTTCTTGTCCTGGGAGACCTAGGGCATAACAGATGTCGCTTGTAAAGGTTCAGCAGGACTCAGTGACAACTGGAGTCGTGAACGTTTTCTCTGCGCTGTGAGGCACAAACATTGCAGAGCTTTTAGGGATGTGAGGGCAAACATTGTGTTTCTTAAAAATTCTTCTGAGCCCTAACCGGTTTGGCTCAGTGGATAGAGCGTCGGCCTGTGGACTCAAGGGTCCCAAGTTGGATTCCGGTCAAGGGCATGTACTTTGGTTGCAGGCACATGCCCAGAAGGGGTTGTGCAGGAGGCAGCTGATCGATGTTTCTCTCTCATGGATGTTTCTAACTCTCTATCCCTCTCCCTTCCTCTCTGTAAAAAATCAATAAAATATATAAAAAAATTCCTTTGAGGACTAGAAAGGGATGGTTTTTGTTTATGGCTGAGACTTTGGGAAAGCCTTTGGGGAAATAATTGATATTGTCTCATGGGATTTGTTGTTGTTGTTAACAGAGGCTCCCTGGACTTCTGTTTTGTCTGATTTATTAGTAGCCCTCCTCTGAAGGTTACATGTCAGTGTTACTTGGTCACAGTGGGGAGAATTTAAATATGCTTTGGGCCCTGGCCGGTTTGGCTCAGTGGATAGAGCGTTGCCTGTGGACTAAAGGGTCCCAGGTTCGATTCCAGTCAAGGGCACATGCCTGGGTTGTGGTCTTGATTCCCAGTAGGGGGCGTGCAGGAGGCAGCCGATCAGTGATTCTCTCTCATCATTGATGTTTCTATCTCTCCCTCTCCCTTCCGCTCTGAAGTCAATAAAAATATATTTAAAAAATAAAATATGCTTTGTGAAAATCCACTGATCTAGAATTTCCCCCCTTATTTTGCAGTGATCCTGAGCAGCTGAAGAAAGAACTAAATGAACTAGTCACTGCTATTGAAGAACATTTTTTCCAGCCACAAAAGTATAACCTGCAGGCAAAAGCAGAGTGAAATATCCCAGCCTTGGGCACAATTGCATTTACCTACATTCATTAAGCTGACCTTGATTTCTAATCATCGTTCGTAAGGGCCAAGTGATTTAAACTGTCACTACAAGTATTTATATTTTTTTAATAGACCTACATTCCTCATTGTCTTATGTTGGATCTTTAACGTAAATAAAGAAAAGATAGGTCAACCTAGCACACCAACATTCCTATTAAAAAGGTTAAGACTCGGCATTATCAGAATTTTAAAAAATGAGGATTTAAAAAATATAATGGATATGCTTTAATTACAGTAAACAACAAATATATGTTTTCTCTATAATTCTTTTTATGAATAATTGAAATAACCAAGAAGCCCTTACAATTAGATAATTCTGGGCTGTCCTGTGTAAGATGCCCACAGTTTACATACGTAGGCAGACCTCGTCTTGTTGTACGTCACTTCAGTGAGCTTCCCAGGTGTTGTGTTTTTTACAAACTGAAGGCAAAAGATTATGACTCGCTTTATTAAGATACTTTATTACCGGAGTCTGGAACCGACCTCGAAATATCTCCGAGGTACTCTAGTATATACACGGGGTGGGCAAAAGTAAGTTTACAGTTCTGTTCCAATGGAAAATAATACAATAATTAGTAAATAATACAAGAACAAAATCTGTTTCGCATCTTCACAACTGTATACTTACTTTTGCCCACACCTGTGTATTTCTATCAATTGTTTATAAAGTAAAATAAATGAGCAGATCAAATATTGTGTTTATGTTTAGGGAAAATACAACTTACAGAAACCTGTGGAAAGGAACAAAAGATACCTTAAAAAGATAAGTTTTTTTGTTTTGTTTTGTTTTTTACCTAAATCCTGTTAGTTCTAATAATATACCATTATACATTGTACATGTGCTAGGGAAAAAACAGCTTAACCATTTTTGTTCAATGCATTACCATCCATGTTATCTCTTTAAATCTTGAATCAAACAATTGGTTATTTGAAACTTGCAAAGTACTTTATTGTACAACTTTTTACTCTAGCACAATTTCATTCTTATTCCCGAGGCGGCAAGGATGATAAATAACTATTTACCTGACTCCGTTTTTTGTTTTTTTTTTGCCTTGTTCGCACATAATCAAAATCTAAAACTAGACTTTTTGTATAATAGATTTTCTTTTCCAAGTTCATTATTTTAGTCTGTGCCTTCTGCCCTCCTCATAGCTGCTGGCCTTACAGAATGATTCCCCTTGAGTGAGTCCTCCTGAGCTAGGACCATGCTGTTTTTTCTTCAAGTATTTTATGTGATTTTTAAAGCAAGTGATTGCCTATTATTATTCTTATTGTTAACCTAAATGGTTATGAACAGTTTCAGAACAATGAGAAATACAATACTGTTGACAATCAATTTTCTAAAGTAAAAGAAAGTATTCTTATATCTTAGTGATACATAGCTTGTGCCCTACCAGAACTCTTAAATCCACAATATTCAATATAATCTATCAGCTGCTTCATTGTAGAAGCTATATTTATTTTTGTGTTATAATGTTTTCAAGTCTCAGACTGTACAATGGAAAATAAGAAATGGTAGATCTGTGTCCTCGCTATGGTTTTCTGAACATGTAAACTATACCTCATCACAGAGTCTGTTTCTGAAAATAAAGAAGCGATTGAGATCCAATTCTGCTGTAATGGAGCTCACAGTCTAATCGAGGGGCTAATAAATAACTGTCATTCTCACAAATCCTGTAGTAGAGTTATTTGCAAAGCACGCCGAGGTCAGAAGTGTGTGAGGGAGAGTCATTCTGTACAGACGGCCTCACAGAAGAGAGATGAATGAGCTGCTTCACCTTCGGAGGGTGAGCAGCAGCTGAAGGTGGAGTAGAAAGTCCTAGGCACAGAGCACAGCATTATGGAAAGTGTAGAGGTGCTGGGATGTGTGTGCATTTGGGGGCGGTGGTGGTGGGAAAGCAGAACCCAGCTGTAAACCTCAGCGCATGCCCTCACTTCTCTGCCACTCAACATGAGCAGGCAATCAGTTGAACCTAGAGCAGATTCCCCCAACTCTGTTATTTCTCACCTGTATTTCCAAGAAATAGCGTGCCGTGGGTGCTCACTGAGTGTTTCTTGACTGTTTGTTATGGGATGCAGGGTAGAATAATTTGTAGTGCATAAAGCTTGCAGCATAAGACTGGGTTCTCATCGTGGTGTGCTGTGAATCGGCTCTGTGACCTTGGACTTCTCCATCTGCATCTCCAATTTTGTTATATGTTGAAACTTTTTTTAGGGCAGTTCTAGGTTCACAGCAAAACTGAGAGGAAGGTATAGAGATATCCCATATAACTCCTGCCCCTACACTGCATGGCCTCCTCTATTATCAGCATCCCCCATCCATTACTATTGATGAACTACCTACATTGACACATCGTCACCCAAACTGCAGAGACAATTAAAAGCTCATTGGTTGCCAGGGATTAGCAGGGAGAGAGGAATGAATAAGCAGAGCAGAGAGGATTTTTTGGACAGCAAAACAAAATTCTCTGTATGATAGTATAATAGTGAATGCATGTCCTTCCTTATACCTTTGTCCAAACCCATGGAATGTACACCAAGGGAGAACCCTAATGTAAACTATGGACTTTGTGTGATAATTTCTGTCATTTTTAAAATGTAGAGATTTTACTAAATGTTCTCTGAGGTCATTTCATGCTGCAGGTCTTTAAATTATGTGGAAATCCAATGAGGGCCTTATCAGCAACAATAAATCACTGGCATTTCTCTTCGACAGAAGCTTAACTAGCCCTCTGAGGTGGGGACAGACACTTTCTGCCGAAGAGCAGCCTCGTGCTCATATCCTGCCTTGCCTCGCAGCCTGAGGGGGTGGGCGCTGCGATTGGGGACAAGCAGAGCAGACCACGTGACCTGCGGATGCCTGGGAACCTGTTTCCAGAGGAGTCAGGCAGTGATCAGGGGCGGGTGCTCTCCCGGCAGCCCCTCGTGCATCATAATGGCCAACCGTCCTTGGGGAAGACCTTCCAATCTGAGTGTGGAGCTGGCAACCCATTTCCTCTTGGTGCCTAGAAAGAACAAATCCCAAGTGAAGTCCGAGAGACTGACTTGGAGGAGGAAACGCAGGCCAGCTGTCTACTGTTGTGTTTTTCTTTGTGGTTTATGAAATAACAGCTGTTCCCCATTTCTTTAAGAAACACTGGAAGTGCCTCTCATTTATCTCATTGATTTACCTCAAACATAATGCTGTTATGGGAAAGTATTGTTATTTCATGATATTGGTAACTCATGTGGTTTTAAAAATAAGTGTTTTATGTGACGAATCAAATGCATATGTCCTTCTTTGAAGGTGTTTTGGGGAAAAAAATGGCATCTAACTCATAATTTCTGCATCCTAGAAGACCAAGTCCTCGGAGCTATTTGTGTGTTCGTTCATATGTTCACTGATTGAATCATGTTTGAACATTGCTGTGAGCGAGGCACTTTCCTGGATGCTGGTAATAAACGTGCAGCCTGATGTCAAACTCAGTCTAGCAAGGGAAGTACACCTGTGCACAGATCATTGCAACAGAGTGTGCGCACTGAAGAGGTGTATCCCAACTGTGGGCCAGAGTTCTGTGAAGCTCCCTGAGCCTTTTTGTCCAGGCATCAAGTTCAGATTCCTAACATTTTTGATTAAAACAATTTGACTCTGGGAGGCTATTTGCATGTCATTTCCCTGCATCATCCCTTTGTTCCTTTCATCCTCCTATATCACAAAGATGTAATATATACATGGTCATTATGCTGTGAAGCGTAACAACTGACTGCGTAAGGACCGGATCACGGATCAGCAGGAGGGTGGGGCAGCGAGCTACAGGAGGGGGCAGGGCAGCAAGCTATGAGGGGAGGAGGTGGGAGCTATAGGAGGGCGGGGCAGCAGCAAGCTACTGGTGAGCTACTGGCGCATGGATTCATGCATAGGGCTACTAGTCCTATATAATAAAAGCCTAATATGCTAAGTCCAGTTGGCTGCTCAACCAATCAAAGCGTAATATGCTAATGATATGCTAAGGCTGCTCAACTGCTCGCTATGATGGGCACTGACCACCAGGGGGCAGACGCTCTGACTGGTAGGTTAGCTTGCTGCTAGGGTCCGCTGATCGGTACTGAGCAAGATGGGCCGGACATGCCCTGGAGCCCTCCCACGGCCCCCTCCCCCAAAGCTGGCCAACCTCCTGCATCCCTCCCCAGCCCTGATCGTGCATCAGTGGGGTCCTTTGGCCTGGCTCGCAATCCAGGACCCCTCGAGGGATGTCAGAGAGCTGGTTTCAACCTGATGGTGGAACAACCACTCGCTATGACGTGCACTGACCACAGGGGGCAGATGCTCAATGCAGGACCTGCCCTCTGGTGGTCAGTGCACTCCCACAGAGGGAGCGCTGCTCAACCAGAAACTGGGCTCACGGCTGGTGAGCACAGTGGTGGTGGCGGGAGCCTCTCCCACTTCTGCAGCAGCGCTAAGCCGGCAGCTGGACATCCCCGAGGGCTCCCGAACTGCGAGAGGGTGCAGGCTGGGCTGAGGGATAACCGCCCCACACCCCCAGTGCAGGAATTTCATGCACCAGTCCTCAAAAAAAAATCAATATATAATTGATTTCAGAGAATTAGAAGCCCTTGACCGGGACTCAAACTGCAACCTTCTGGTTCATAGGGTGACACAATCACTGAGCCACACTGGCTGGGCCCTTTGTTCCATTCTTGTGTAGGGGGTCAGAAGAAGCTTCCCCCAAATGTGCCACTTTGGTATGTGAATGATTCCTCCAGGCTCACAGGAAACTTCTGTCCCCTTTACCCCTTCACTACCTAGAAGAATATGAGTTAGGGGCCTTGCCCATGATTAGAGATCACCAGAGATGACCTTTTTAGACCTATCCATATGGCAGGACTAACTACTAATTACTGAACACCTGCTCCTACTGTCCTGCAATGACCCTCTGAAGCCCCAGTGCTATACCTCAACCTTAGCTCAGAATGTCACGTGTACCTCATTTTCCCTGTATCTGAACCTCTCTTGTATGCAGTGTCTCTGACTCCGTCATGTACTAGTCTGTGGGGTTCCCACCTGTACCTATGAAATTAAATTTTATTATTTTCTCTTGTTAATCTGTCTCACGTAGATTTAATTATTAGACCAGCTGAAAGAATGTTGAAGGATAGAGGAAAGTTTCTTTCTCTCCCACACTTGCTACAAGCCTATCTGTGTAGAATAAGGAAAAGAAGATATTACAGTCTTATGCTGATGAGAGTCAAAGTTTAAAATAACCCTGTTAACGTAAAAAAACACACACATTGAAACCTGTAAAGAATTTTTGTGAGTTTATTTGAGCCAAATTGTCGACATATGCCGGGAAGCAGAACCTCAACGAATTGAGATAATGCTCTGGAGAATGGTGGGTTACATCTGTATTTATACATTGCATTCAAAGGAAGGGACGTAGGTGGGTTACATGAAATTCATTGGTGATAGATTAAGGAGGTGGGATAAAGCAAAGCAGGGAGGCGGGGGGGGGGGGGGGAACCCCTGGGATTGGATAAAAAGTAAAATGATGGACACATACTTAGGTGGGTGCAGGAACAATTAACATGATAATGAAGGAATTTATGGTATCTGTCCTGGCGCCCACCACAATTGGTTGTGCCCCAGGGGCTCCAGAAAAAGGGAAGTTACAAGTTACCCATACATTTCTTTTCTTTTCTTTTTTTTTTTTTTTTTAATATATTTTATTGATTTTTTACAGAGAGGAAGGGAGAGGGATAGAGAGCTAGAAACATCGATGAGAGAGAAACATCGATCAGCTGCCTCCTGCACACCTCCCACTGGGGATGTGCCCGCAACCAAGGTACATGCCCTTGACCGGAATCGAACCCGGGACCCTTGAGTCCGCAGGCCGACGCTCTATTCACTGAGCCAAACCGGTTTCGGCTTTTTTTTTTTCCCCATGTTTAACTACCCAGACATTTCAAGGGTTTGTTACCATAGATGCAAAAAGACAGGCTCAATTAAGGTAAAGGTTGACCTTGTCAGTGAAGATACTGGCCTAGGATGTAACTGTCCCACCATAACTGCGTTTAGTTAAAGTTTAATTTCAGACCATCCTTTGTGGTTACTTTAGGTGTCTGAGTTTGCAAGACCGCCATGCAGGCATCCCCTGAGCTTGTCAGGTGAGCATGTGGCCCCTTTAGCCCACAACCCCTTCTTCTGCAGACTTCGCCTTGTAAGCAAAGTGCAGTGACTCCTCATTTTAACTGAAGAGAGGTGAGACCCTCAGTCATGAACGCATGGTCACCAGGATGGAGAGCAGTGTTGGGACATGGTTGCTTTTGACCTGGCTCCCTTGTCTCGATCCTTGAAAATAAAATGTGAGACAGCGGTCGGCCACCTCCCACTTGGGACCAGTGAAAACCACTTTGGTGTTTGGCTCAAGCCTGGTGCAGAATGGAGTCCAACACGTAGACCAAAGAGCCAGCTCCAGATCTAAAGAGCTTCTGAGAGCACTTCAAAATAGCATTGTGCAACTTCCCAAGAGACGGTGGGGGTGCAGTTTACAGAGATGACGAGCCTGATTGTGTCCTTAAAAATCCATTGTTCTGAACCAGTTCACCTTAACTGGGAAAAAACTAAGAAAATCTCCAGGTGGCTAGAGTGCAAAGTAGCTCCATATCTGATAAATGTTCCTGTCCTTTAACAAGACAAAAGTAAACTTCAGATGGAGGCATGGGCTAATTATCTCCTTTGCTGGTTCAGCAGGCTTCTCGTTGTTCATTGTTTTCTTTCTGAATCAGTTCATTCCCTGAGGTGTAGTCATTGATCCTCTGCCCTCTGAAAGCTCCTCTCTGCTCATGACCGGATTGTCCTAAGAGAAGGACTGCAAGACTGCAGACTTCTCTCCCAAGTTCCGACCTATGTTGCCACCTGCCTACTTGCCCTTTCCTATTCAGAGGGCCTCAAATGGCATTCAGTGCGGCCGGCCCCAAATAGTTTTCCCCATTCTGCTCCCAGCTGCCCTCCCTCCAATCTACTCTACACCTCCACCTCAAAACACCAGGCCAGAACCTTTGGTGCTTTCAATGTTTGACATTCACCTGTCTTTTTCTTTTTAAACATATGGAGAACTTCAAAGGTATACAAAGAATAATATAATGGACCTCGAAGTACCCACCACCAGCTATAGGAAATTCATGCCCAATCTCACTACATCTAAATGCCTCTCACTCTCTTGCTATAGGACATTTCTGAAGCAAACCCAGACCTGTAATTACATCTGTAAATATTGTAGTCTATCACATATACTCATCACTACTTAAAATCATGGTAGTTATTAGACCTACCTTGTTATTAAGTGTGTTAATAACAAAGCACATATTAACCCCTTATCAGATATATTGGGTGTGAATGTTTTCTCCCATTGCATAGGTTGCCTTTCATTTGAAGCTTTTTAATTTGATGTAGTAGTTTTTATATTTTTAGACTAGAGGCCTAGTGCATGGATTCATGCACCGGTGGGGTCCCTCGGCCTGGCCTGCGGGAATCGGGCTGAAAGCGGTTCTCTGACAACCTCCAAGGGGCCTTGATTGTGAGAGCGTGCAGGCCAGGCCGAGGGACCCCACTGGTGCACGATCAGGGCTGGAGAGGGACCGTGGGAGGGCTCCAGGGCATGTCCGGCCCATCTTGTATAGTCCGATCAGCCAGACCCCAGCAGCAAGCTAACCTATTGGTTGGAGCATCTGCCCTCTGGTGGCCAGTGTGTATCATAGCGACTGGTCAAATGGTCAAATGGCCAGACACTTAGTATATTAGGCTTTTATTATATAGGATGATTGAAAAAAAGAACAATATTTCATGCTATGTATAAGTTTATGGAACTCAAATTTCAGTGTCCACATTCACTAGAACATGGCCATACTTATTTGTCTACATATTTATGGCTACTTTGTACTACTAGATAGAATTGAAAGTTTGACGGACAATGAATGGCCAGCAAAGGCTACAATATTTAGTCAATGGGTCTTTATTAAAAGTTTGTTGACCCTGCATTAGAAGAGCATAAGGGTCCTGAGGACTGGGACAATGTCTCCTATTTCTTTGATCACTTCAGTGTCTAGTTCAAGTCCATAGGAAGAATCAACAAGTCTCTATTGGTTGAAAGACTGTACTAAGCCCTTCGTTGTACATGCCTGCCAGTTTGGGAACCTTAGTAAATATTACTTCCCCCTTAAGTTTTTCCCTACGTTTCACTCAAGGACTCACATTCCTTTCCCTTGAATAATAGGAGAACTTCATCTTACATTTTATATTTAGCAACAGGACAATGAGAAGAGGGGCGAATGTCTCCAGCTCAGCTTTACTGTTAAAGGAAATTACTAAGTAATGAGGCAAGCTCCCACTACAGCGCTATTGCACAATGTGAGTTATTGCACAATAGAAAAAGTGACCAAAGGAGACCAGCCTAGAACACATTTTTTCTCTGTGTGCTGATCAATGCAACCTTGGTTCAGTTCAAATGATGCTCCTCCAAGCTAAAGGGTCAGAAAGTCCCAGCCAAAGCTCAGCGCTCCCGCAGAACACCTTGCAACAAGGAAGTGTATCCCAAAAGCCAAGGAAATAAACCAACTCCCTACGTCTTCTTAAAAAAACAACAGTAGCCGAAACCAGTTTGGCTCAGTGGATAGAGCGTTGGCCTGCGGACTGAAAGGTCCCGGGTTCGATTCCGGTCAAGGGCATGTACCTTGGTTGCAGGCACATCCCCAGTGGGAGGTGTGCAGGAGGCAGCTGATCGATGTTTCTCTCTCATCGATGTTTCTAGCTCTCTATCCCTCTCCCTTCCTCTCTGTGAAATATCAATAAAATATATTTAAAAAAAACAACAACAGTA
Source organism: Plecotus auritus (assembly GCF_963455305.1). Classification (NCBI taxonomy): domain Eukaryota; kingdom Metazoa; phylum Chordata; class Mammalia; order Chiroptera; family Vespertilionidae; genus Plecotus; species Plecotus auritus. The sequence continues at coordinate 224,693,248 of NC_137770.1, read as the reverse complement.
AATACATGTACAGTATCACCCTCAAAATCGGTAGTTTTAAAAGGCAGTAATGTGGTACAGAGGAAAAGAGTCAGGCTTGGAAGCAGCATCTAGGTTGAAATTCCAGTTTGTCCCCTTCTGCCTTGGGAAAAAATCAAATTCTCTAAGCCTCAAATGCTCCATGTATACAATAAGGGAAAGGGGGAAATAACACCTCTGAGGGCTACCAAGAGGACGAAGCAAGATGAGACATGTCAATCATAAAGCACTATGCACTTGCAGATAGTGTTCAAGGTGGGGTATAAGAACATTTCGTGCACTGTGGCTGGAGGCCACACCAAGCAAGTCGCCTTGTATAAGCTTGTTTGTACATTCATTTATTCATTCACATCAGAAATGGTGCTTAAATAATGTTTGTATGCTTAAATGCATATGAAGCAACGAAAACTTAAAAAAAATAAGTGAATCAGAAAATAGGACTAAAGGCAGAGATGTCAGATTGAATAAAGCGAGGAATAAAGTAATAACCAGTACTTCCTAAAAGTTGTGGTACCCAATGGGATATTACTCAACCATAAAAAAGAATGAAATCTTGCCATTTGTGACAGCATGGATGGACCTAGAGGGTATTATATTAAGTGAACCAAGTCATTCAGAGAAAGACAAATACCATATGATGTTACTTATATTGGAATCTAAAGACCAAAATAAATGAACAAACAAAACAGAAACAGACTCATCGATACAGAGAACAGACTGATGGTTGCCAGAGAGGAGAAGGCTTGGAGGGCTGTGTGGAAAAGGTGAAGGGATTAAGAAGCACAAATTGGTAGTTATAGTAAAATAGTCCCAAGGTTATATAATACACCCATAGGGAATTAGTCAATAATACTGTAATAACTATTATGATATGGTGCCAGATGGGTACTTGAAATATCGGGGCGGGGGAGGGGTCACTTTGTGAAGTATATGGTAGTCTAACACTGTGCTATACACCTGAAACTAATACAAAATAATATTGGATATAAGCTATACTTGAAAACAAAACAAGACAGTGCTTCCTAGACTTTGGATTTTCTGAATCAGTAAAATGTTCCCAAACCCTGGGAACTGACAGAAGCATTCTACCATGTTCTTTTGCCAGGTAAAGACATTAAAATACCAAAATAAAACATGCCAACAAAGGATCCTACTATTAACCTTCACCATTATTTTATTTAAAAAAACAACAACAGCACAACTTTCTTTTGATAACACCTACAAAGTGGAAAAACATTATCTCAGAATACAGGGTAGTGGGTTTAGTTTTAAGAAATGACATGTTATTACTCATATTTCGTCTTGGGTGGATGAGAACCGGCACACACAGCAGTGGCTTAGGAAGGGCATTTGTGAGTCAGTGATAAAACGACCTCGATATTTGCCAGGCAATGGATCCCAACTCTGACCCTGGAGCCCATTAACCAGTGCGGGGCTGGAGATACCATCAGTTCCTCGTGGAAAGAAAAGTTATTCCTGGAAGCGCCCCGAGGGAACGTTTTCCTGGCTCTCCTTAAAAGGACCTCGTGTAAGGTGTTAACAATACCCCAGGCTGAATAGGGCGTTTTTATAAAACGTATTCTCCCAATAAGGGCAAATGGGATGCCAGAGTGCAGCTCGATAAAATAAATTTTTCTGGGTCCAGTCCAGGCAAACAGCTCTTCACTGGGGCTGATACGATACAAGGCCTGATGTTAGGGGATCCAGAGTCCAGAGGGCCAGTCGGACTGTGCATCTTGCAGGCAGTTTTCCAAAATGATATTTTCCTCAGCCAAGCTTTTGACAAACATTGAGTGTTCCATGAGCTGACAATCCTTTTATGGTTTATCTGGAAATCAGATCCTGTGCTGATGGTTAAACAAGGAGTCACATACTTGAACACCCAGCTCATCTGTGGGAAGGACTGACATATTTCTTAGGACAGTTGAGAAACCCGATGAGGTAACAAGGAGTAAATAGAGGGAAACCTAGAAAGCTTTTAATCTAAGGGAGGTACCGTATCCAGGGGTGGGCAAACTTTTTGACTCGAGGGCCACAATGGGTTCTTAAACTGGACCGGAGGGCCGGAACAAAAGCATGGATGGAGTGTTTGTGTGAACTAATATAAATTCAAAGTAAAGGAGCGGAGGGGAGAGCAAGAGAACCGGATAGAACAGCCAGATCCGGCCCGTGGGCCGTAGTTTGCCCAAGGCTGGTATAGACATTGCATGAACTCACAAATGTCATGCTGCAAGTTATTTTCATTCATTCATTCATTCCATATATATCGAATGACCACTGTATGCTAGGCTCTATTCTATGCATGAGATACAGCAATGAACAAAACAGAAGATGATTATCTTTCCTCATGCAGGAGGGGAGAGAAACAGATGACAAATGATAGACAAGGAACTAATATAATATATTAGAGGGCAATAAATGCTACAGAGAAATAAATCAGGAAAAAGGGATAAGAATGTGTGGTGTGTGTGTGTGTGTGTGTGTGTGTGTGTGTGTGTGTATGTGTGTTGTGTGGGTGAAACACTGTTTTCCCTTTTCAAAAGCTTGACCAGATGCCTCAGAGGGAAGGTGATATTTCAACAAAGACCTAAAGAAAGTGAAGTAGGGGGCATTGTGGCTGTCTGAGGGAAGAGCATGCCTGGCAGAGGGAATGGGGAATGTGATGGTCCTGGGGCAGGAGAGTGCCCAGCAGGTTTGAGTAACAGCAAGGCCAGTGTGGTTTGAGCAGCGAGAACCCCAAGGCAGCAGCATGGAGTACAGAGGTCGTGGTGTGGGGATGGCGAAGGGGAGATCCTACAGGGCGCTATAAACCATTATAAGGACTTTGACTTTTAACCTGGGAAACCAGGAGCCAGGGGAGGGCTCTAAGATGAGTAGTGGCTTATCCCAGCAGTATTTTAACATGTTCACTTGGCTGTTGCATTCAATATAGTCTGCAGGGTTGCGGGGTAAAAGCAGGGAGACCAGTTAGGCAGCTACTGCATCTTCTAGGAGAGTTTACACATCATGTACCAGCAACGCAGCAATGGCATTTGGGATAAAATGAAGTGGGGGATCTTGCCATGTTGGAAACGTAGTCATTTTAGTAGTCTGGGTAAGGATCCCTGGGATCCGTAACTCTGACAATTAGAAAGAAATTCTCACAGACCCTAGACAACTTCAGATATCACAACACAGGGTGGTGTGCTAGGCTCCGCTCTTGATGCCTAAGCCCACAAAACCAGCTCAGATGGGAAGGGGGAAGCCCAAGGAGAGGCGAATATTATCAGAGAGCTGCATGGAACAGTTGCTTGTGTGGAGCAATGATTTAACAAGCAAGAGAGGGAACTGAAAAGGGAAGTGGAACCAGCACCGAGTTTTATCTGCTTTGTCCATAAAAGGAGATTAGACGCTTCACTGAAGCTCACGCTGGGCTCAAGGATCAGTCCACTTGTTCTCACACGACATGGGTTTATGTGGTCTCATCGTTGTAAGCACGAGTTCTCTCAAGCAGTAAAAGTTCTGTTTATTTAAACTGCTGAAATCCCAAAACTACATTGGTTAACTGCTCCCTTTACTTTTTATTACTCCATGGCTTTTTCTCATTCTTATGCCTTTCAAAAGCAATTTCAGGGCCCCAGCATCACAGGCAAGTCAATGTAATGGACTCTCTGATCTTTTCTTTTTGAAAGAAATATTTTTATTTATTTCAGAGAGGCAGGGAGAGAGAGAGAGGAACATCAGTGATGAGAGAGAATCATTTATGGGTTGCCTCCTGCACACCCCCTACTGAGGTTTGAGCCTGCAACCCAGCATGTGCCCTGACTGGGGAATGAACTGTGACCTAGTTCAGTGGTCTGCAAACCGCGGCTCGCGAGCCACATGCAGCTTATGAGCCGCGGTTTGCCGCTCTGTTGACTAATGAGTTTGCCGACCACTGTCCTAGTTCATAGGTAGAAGCTAACCACTGAGCAATGCCGGCCAGGCTGGACTCTGATCTTGACTTCAATCCATTTACTTGTTGTGAAGAGTATTTTTTATAGCTCATTAAGACACGTGGGCTGTTTAGATGCTAACAGTTATGCCTTGGGTTGGTATGATTGGCAAATTACCCAGCATTGGTGCTACAATACTACCTCCCCCCATGCCTGAGGCAGGTGCTGCTTCACAACCTCCCACTCTTTCCCACGGAGTTTGAACTTGCCTCTGAAACCTTCTCCTGACAGCCCAGGTATCACCATCGTCCAGGTTCCAGAAAGTCACTGCCAAGTCCTGGGAGCAAGCACACCCACGGAGCCACCCTCGGGTTCTAGCCAGTATAAGCCCTGTTTATGCCAATTTTGGAAGTAGGCTCTCTAGTCAAGAACTCTTACCTTATTATGTACATTTGGAAGTTAGGTGAAAACGTATCATAGCAATAAAGCTTGGATTTCTAACTATGATAAACATTTACTAACCAATAGACCTAATAATCTATACTAATAAAAGGGTAATATGCTAATTAGACCAAGAGACCTGGGAGATCTTCCAGACATCCTTCCGGACAAAGCCATGGTGGCAGGGCCAAGGCAGAGGCAGTTAGGGGTAAGTGGGACAGTGGGGGTGGGGGAGCAGTTGGGGGTGATCAGGCCAGCAGGGGGGCAGTTGGGGGAGATCAGGCCAGTAGGCAGGTGAGCAGTTAGGAGCCAGCGGTCCTGGATTGCGAGAGGGATGTCAGACTGCCGGTTTAGGCCCGACCCCAGGCAGTCAGACATCCCCCGAGGGGTCCCAGATTGGAGAGGGTGCAGGCTAGGCTGAGGGACAACACCCCCCCTGCAAGCCGCCGCCCCTGTGCACGAATTTTGTGCACCGGGCCATTAGTAATGAATACTTTTATTAAAGGTCTCTTTTTTTACATTAGCCAAAAACTTTTCATTCTAGATCAGCCGTGGGCAAACTACGGCCCGCGGGCCGAATCCGGCCCGTTTGGCTGTTCTATCCGGCCCGCGGAGCCGAAAGAGCGGAGGGTTCTCTTGCTCTCCCCTCCGCTCCTTTACTTTGAATTTATATTAGTTCACACAAACACTCCATCCATGCTTTTGTTCCGGCCCTCCGGTCCAGTTTAAGAACCCATTGTGGCCCTCGAGTCAAAAAGTTTGCCCACCCCTGTTCTAGATGCACCAATACTTCTTTTAATTTTTAAAAAGTCAAGTGGCCTCTGCTTTCTTTCAGCCTCGGGGCTTCTCACTTGATTGAATGACATCATGGATCAGTTTTCCAGAGCTCTGAAGCCGTCTTCTAGATGATGTTCATGATCCTGGCCTTTGGCAATGAACAGTTCATTCTGCTGCAATGACTAAATTGGGAAAGAATCTATAGGGGAAGCCCCAGAAGAATGATCCACGGCAGGGTTCAGGAGGAGCAGGAGGTGCAGAGGTTGTCTACACAAGGAAATGGTAGCAGCCAGGATGTGGAAGCCTCCCTACCTGGGGCTCCACTCACTGGGCCACGGGGTTAAGAACTGGTGTCAGCTGAATGCCCCATGTGCTCCTGGGTCACACCAGTCATTAGAACCAGGGGCCTGAAGCCGGGTCACAGTAGAGTTTGGCCCCATTCCCTACTCACTTTCGTTATTGGAGACTTAAAGAACTACCAACAGAACACCTTCGTGGGCCTCCAGCGAGCTCGGTGTCGCCCCAGCCTGTGGCATGGCCGTGTACCGTGTACCAGCTCTGCTGGGAGTCACCCACCTGCAGGACAAGGGGAAGGAGCTACTTCCTTCCTGCCGCAAAGGCGCCTGCAGGTGAGAGCTGGGTGGTTAGCTCTTCCTTTCCACTCTGCACTGGGACAACACGATGTCCCCTCCTGGTTTGACACCCTTCACCCTGCCATCCGCCCCAAAGTCCCCTTTACCATTTCTTCCAGAGCTGCTAGAAATGAGTGCAAATGAGGCTGATGGGACTACTTCCTACTCTAAACCATTGAGCTGAAACTTGCTAGTTTTCCGTGGTGGAGTGCGGGGCAGGAACGTCTTCCCCCTCCACTGCCTAGGTCTGCCTCTGCCCCCCACCCTCCCACTTCCTTCTGTTATGACCTGATTAGGCCCCCATTTGGCTGCCTGCCTGTACCCAAGCTTTCCCGTCCTCTGGAACTGGGGACGAGGGTGGAGTGGGAGTGAGGGAGCAAGTGAGGAAAAGAAAAAGGAATGGAGTGGCAGAATGGTAGGTGGTTCTAGTCAAAATGTTCTGTTAGCAGAGCCCAGCCTTGGCCTGACCCCTCCTCCCAGAGGCAGGGCTAGCAGGCAGGGTTGTTAGATAATAGTTTCAAGCATCATGTGCCGGGTCATGTACACAAGGCGGTTTAGGGGTGTTAATGAAATGGATGACAGTGCACCTGTCTGGACATCCTAGCACCGGAGGTAAGAGTGCTCAGCAGGCTGCTGCAGGGAGGGGATGGGAACTGTAGGTTGCCTTGGAGACAAAGATGTGAAATAATTACGATGTGACCCTAGTGACGATATGGCTTAACTGGTTTACCTGGTCTTGTAACCTAACGAAGAACAATTTCCATAACCCAATGAATGTTCTAATCATTAAAATGTTCATGTCTGATTATATTCCTCACCTCTTTTTAGGAAAGATTTGAGGCTAAGTACACAAATAATTGTGCTTAGTAACGAAGAATGAGCTAAGTGCTACAAGAGGGCTACACAGTGGCCAGAGAGAAAGTGTGCTAGAAGGAACTCTGGCCTTGGGTGGTCCCAGCACCTATCAGCTCGTGGCCTCCAGGAGGCATTAACCTCTTAGTTTCCTCATCAGTCAAGTGGGCTTCATTCACTGCCGCTCTTCAGAGTTTTTGTGAGGCTTAGAGACAATAAATGTAAAGTACCTACCACAATGTCCCAAATAGATGAGCCTTCATGAATAACAGCTACCACTACTACTGGAGTTTTTTTTTATTTTTTTAAAAATATCTGACTTCTAAAAAATGTTTTTATTGATTTTGAGAGAGAGGAAAGGAGAGGGATAGAGAGATAGAAACATGGGTGAGAGAGGAACATCATCAACCCGCTGCCTCCTGCATGCCCCCTAATGGTGATAGAGCCTGCAACCCGGGCAAGTGCCCTGACCAGGAGTGGAAACGGTGACCTCTTGGTTCCTGGGTCGATGCTCAACTGCTGAGCAACACCAGCTTGGCTACTACTAGAGTTTTAAAACAAGCCGTGATAAAACTTCTGTGTGCCATCTAAACATACCTTCCTGGATGTGAGCATCCACAGAGGAGTGGGATCAGGGAATCCTAATCCCAGCAGCTCCAAGAGTCTGGCTCAGCTTCTGGGAACATACTCTTCAGGAGACAGGGAGGAGGAGAGGGCACCTTGAACCCCTACGTGCCTCCTTTGCCCGGGTAACCATCACCGCTGCCATAGGGTGAGGCCCACTTTACATTCACTTTCCCATTTTATCCTCACGATGGTCCTATAAAGTGTGTACAGGTAAGAGAATGGCGGCCCAGCAGCTTGCCTAGGCCACGCCAGTGGTGGAGTTGGGATTTGGGTTCAAGTCCAAGCTCTCTGGCACTGCCCTACAGTGGGCCTCCAGCTACACTAAACAAAACAATGCCTGCCTCCTGGGATTCTCCACCACTGCCCGGTCCCCTCACCTTTACCTCACTCTTCTCACCCCCTTCACTCATCTCCAGGGTTGTGCTCTGTACTCTACTTCCTTCAAATCCCACATGCTTCTTCTGAAAGTGAAATTGCCTTCCTCCTAGGAGCACGCTTTCTTAGCCCTCTTACATGTGTCCAGTGTCTCCTTCCAAGGCCCTTGGGAACTTCCCCAAACCGGATCCATGGGTAGGCACCCTGCCTCTGTGTGTGATGAGAGAGAGAGAGAGAGAGAGAGAGAGAGAGAGAGAGAGAGAGAGAGCGCCCAATCCAGCCCCTGCACCACCCCCGCAGCTGTTGGGAAGAGGGCTCACTGGTGTTCCCTAGGGGAGAGCACTTCAGCCTTAGCCCCTTTGCTAAGCCCCTGATGTCCTGATGTTCCTGCCTTGCCTGCCAGGGCCCCATAGGATGTCTTGGCCTCACCCCACTCCCTGCCATCCTCCAACCCTAGGGCAGGAAGAGGCGATGGGAGAGCCAGGTGGCCGGCTGCCTTCCCCTGTTCTGTGCAGTTTGCCCCTGGTCCCTTTCGGAGGGAGAAGGCGAGAGTGCAGATGAGGCCAGGCTCCCGCAGGACCTCGAGCGCGGGCGGGCAGTGCCACCTGCTGAGAGCCCCGCTGGCCGGCCACCTGCTATAAATAGGCTGCTGAGGACAGAGTGTGCGGCCGCACATCCCGCCACGAGGGCCTTAATCTCGCGCGGGCTCTGCGTCCCGGGGCCCCAGGCGAACCGCAGGCCAGGACCCTGCGCTGGGACGGCGCCCCGACACCCTCCCCCGGGCCAGGGCTGGAGCCCCCGGGCGGCCGAGGATGCACCGCCCGGAAGACCAGAGGCAGCGAGGGGCGGGAGGCCGCGGCGGACCCGCACTGCAGCAGCTGTCGTCCGCGTGGGGTTCGCCTGTCCCGGCCGTGCCGCTCCGGCGGTCACACGGCGCAGCGTGGAGGGGGGCACCGCGTCCCCCTCGCAGGTCCCCGGGGACCGAGTCGGGAGATCCCCGCTCCTGCCCTCCCCTCGCCTCCCCCGCGCTCGCCCAGCCCGGGAGGAGGAAACGCGAGCCGCGCGCAGACACCTCCTCCTCCTCCTCCTCCTCCTCCTCCTCAGCCTCCGCTGCCGCCGCTGCCGTGCCTGTTGCTGCCGCCGCCGCGGACGCCAGACTCGCTGGATCCCCAGCCGGGCGAAGAGGCGGGAGCCGAGCCGAAGGCCCCCTCCCAGCCCTTGCGGCTGGAAGCACGCTGCCAGGGGGCACGATGGACGCCCCGCCCGCCCAGGCCGTCCCCAAGCTGCCCCCCAGCACCTGAGCGCCCCGGTCCGGCCCCGCGCCTGAGCGCGCCGCCGCACAGGTAGGCGCCTTCTCCGGCCGCGTCCGAGCCACGCGGCTGGTTCCTCCCGGGGCATCCCGGCCGCACCCCACCCCCAGCCCCAGAGCTCCCGGGCCCGCGGAGGAGCCGGATTCGGGCAGCCCAGGGGCGTTTCTGAGGTCCGGGAAACCCGGGGGCTCTCGGGGGAGGAAGTTCATTGCCACCTCCTTGCCCCCTCCTTGGACCAAATCGAAACCTTCTAGTTCTTAAGGACCTAGGAGCTCGGAGAGCCTCCCTCCGTCTTCCTCCCCACCCCTGCTCTAAGGTCCTCGCATCTCCCTCCTTCCCCTCCGCCTAATATATCTGGCTAATGTGTTTGTAAGGCGACCAGATTGGGGGATGGACGGTTAGAGTAATCCCATGCCACCCTTGAAAAGTTCAGGGTATTTCGCTGTAGTAACTTTGGCAGCTGCACCAGTGCGCTCAACATTTCTTTCTATGGGCACATCCTGTCCCGTCATTTTGAAACCCTGCTTAATTGTTTCTAGCAGTTTCCTGATTGGTCTGTGATTATGGGACCCCCCTCAAACTTGGAGACACGTTGTTGTTTTTACTTTAAAGAAAGAGGAGTCCTTTTCTTTGGAATCCACCTAGAGGCTGCTTTACCCGTTGTAAGTTTATTGATACAGCTTATTCTCGGCAAGTCTCTTAGAAAGGAAAAAAAAATGAAAGCGATAACTGTTCCTTCCACTAACCAGTTTTTACAGTGCCCCACATTAATGGACAGGCATTCACTTCATGTAGATCTCATGCCTCCTTTTGGATCATTTCATTGATTAATATAATCAGAAAGAGCATTTAAATATGACCTGGTTTATACGGATCACACCCAAGAAACTCAGCTATCTCTACAAGTCCAAACGTCTAAACGTTTTGCACTGTGCTTAAGCTGAGCTGCAGCGGCCCTGATAAAAAGCCCTTTTTAGGAAAGCAGAAATTCATTCTCTTCCCCAGATTCCAGATGGGATTGGTTGGAGTTGGGAATGGCCACCTGTGGGTTTTGTTGTGTGCTGAGAGCCTGCTCTGTGTGGGAGGGGTTGGGTGGAAGAATGAATGGGCGCTGTCTCAGGAGGCTGGGAATCCACCTTGCCCGACTCTTGATGTTTCTGAACAATTCCTGTTCTATCTCTCCCTTGGGTTAGGGAGCCCTGGGGCAGGTGAGTCCTGGAGTTGAGCTGGCTTCTCTTGTTGGGAGGAGCTCGTCCCTGGGAACCTTGAAGACATTCAGGAGTAAGGACATTGTATGAAAAAGTTTGTCAACAGAAAAGGGTTGACAACTATTGTAAACAGGTGTTTTGCATCTGTTGGGAATGGAATGCTATCACAGTCTCAAATCTATTTTTTCTAATCAAGTTATAGGGAAATAAGACTCTCAGAAGTGCTTTCTTGCCAGATTTATCTACAAGTAACCACTGACAAAATGAGCTACTGGATAGTGAGCATAGCTGTGAGTAAAAGGATGAAATGTGTTTTTTTTTTTTTAATATATTTTATTGATTTTTTTTTTTTTTTTTTTTACAGAGAGGAAGGGAGAGGGATAGAGGGTTAGAAACATAAACATCGATCAGCTACCTCCTGCACACCTCCTACTGGGGATGTGCCCACAACCAAGGTACATGCCTTTGACCAGGATTGAACCTGGGACCCTTCAGTCCACAGGCCAACGCTCTATCCACTGAGCCAAACCAGTTAGGCCCTAACTGTTAGGTCAAAGGATGAAATTTTGATGGGACATTTTCTTTTTTTTAAAAAGTTGTTTTATTGATTTTTTTTTTTTTTGAGAGGGAGAGAGAGAGGGGAAGGGAGTGGGAGAGAGAGAAGCACCCAATGTGAGAATGAAGTATCAATTGGCTGCCTCCTGCATGCCCCCTACTGGGGATTGAGTCCACAATCCCAGCATGTGCCCTGACTGGGAATTGAACTGGCAACTCTTCAGTGCCCTGGATGACACCCAGCCAATCAGATGATAATGAAAATAAATGCCTTTATGTGGATTTGTCTAGCTGTTTGCAAACCAATAAAATAGGAGGAAAATTCATTGATTTTATAAATTATTAATTTAAAAAGTAAAGTTTTGCAAATAGGACTGTGACATAGCCTACCATTATCTTTCCCACAGAGCACTCTGGGGATTTCCCCTTTCACTACGATAACATTTCTGGTTGGGTGCCATCATGTCAGTGCTACCCTCTTATCCCATTATGACATTGTTTGTCATAGTACCAGGGGGTATGAGGAAGAAGGGAAACTCTGAAGAAACATAGCTTGCCCCTTCTCTCTTGTTACCCAGCTATTGACAATCTCTGTCTCCTAGTTCACTAGAAAACAGCCTTTGCCCGGCCAGCGTAGCTCAGTGGTTGAGCTTTGACTAATGAACCAGAAGGTCATGGTTCGATTCTGGTCAGGGTACATGCCGGGGTTGCGGGCTTGATCCCCACTGGAGGGTGTGCAAAAGGCAGCTGATCAATGATTCTCTCTCATCATTGATGTTTCTCTCTCCTCTCTCCCTTCCTCTCTGAAATCAATAAAAAGATATATATTAAACACACACACACACACACACACACACACACACACAGCCTTTACCAGAAGGACTGCATTGACAATCAGATGTACCCCCATGGGGAGCCAGGTGTGGGTAGTCGGTTCCTTTCATGCCCAGATCTTCTTGGATGTACCCCTGGGAAACAACCAGGAGTGCTGTACTAAGCAGCACTGAGCTTACCTATTTCCCATTCACACCTACATCTCCAGTCATTATGGTGCCTGGAGTAGGGCTGCATGCTTGAGAGGATTTTGTTTCTGAATATGTTTTAATTGTATGTCACAAAATGACAACTCCCTCAAACATATTTTACTCCCTTCATAGCATTTCTCTGAAGGTCCCTAGTTTCCACTCTTCAGATTCCTCAGACCTAACATGTGTATCAGCCCATTTGGGGGCTTCTGTCTGCTTGTGTGTGGGTGCCTTGGCATAATTTGCTTTGCCCTTTTCCTTACCTTCTCAAGTTTAATGGCTGTGTTAGTTCCAGAGTGAAATGTTTCTCAGGCCTTCTCTTTTCTTGATCATTAAAAGCTGGAGAAGCAGAATCTGTTCATTAAAAATGACTGCGAGTCCACTGAGCAGAGTGTTGGTGATGGCAAAGGGTTACCTTACAATGGCCTTTGCTGACTTTTATCTTCAGTTCTTCCTTCCCAACCCCACACACTGATAAAAAATATTTTTAAACCAGATTCTTCACAAAAGATAGGAAGGTTTCCATTTTCAAGATTTTGACATTTTCAAGCCGTGATTTCCATTGGATGGATTCTTAGATGTAAGGGCAGTGTGTCTCTTTTCTTCAGGTTTCAGATATTCAGCAAAGATTAGTCAGATTTGGGCCACACGAAACAATCTCGGCACCTAGGCCTCAGTGAAGCTGTGCGGAACGCAGGGAGCATGCTCAGCGCCATCCGAGAGGCATTTAGGCTGGAGTGTGCCTGTTTCCTTGTGACAAGCAGCAGCCCTTTTTCTCTTAAAAAAAGAATAGACATATCTAACAACACATCATTTATGATCAGTGATACTACCCTGCCAGAATAGGTAAGCATTATGGGTTCATCGTCAAACTTAATTCAACTATGTGAAGTTCCTAGAACAGTGCCCGGTATGTAGTAATACTCAAATATTACTTATTGCTATTATTTAATTGTTTAAGAGTAGAGTATAACTTTGACATTAGATTTGGATTACTGAGGCCAAGAAAGATTTGTGTAGAAAAACAACCCAGCTAATCCACTAGAAAGAGGAATTTTAGAGTTATTCCCTTCTAGAGATATTCTTCTATCTCAAAGAACAGAAATTTGGGCATAAGACAGGTCTGGATTCAAATCCTGCCTTCACCATTTACTAGCCAGGGGACCCTTAGGTAAAATGGGGGTGATAAAACATGCTTCTCAGAGTTGTAAGACTACATATATGTAATATCCAAGAAGAGGCAATTAATCAACCTAGCAAAGTAGTTAAGCCCAAGTACAAACTCTGCCGAAGGACCTGGGTTCAAAACCTGGTTCTGCCACTTGCTACTCGTCTGACCTTGAGCAAGTGACTTCAGTTCTCTGTGCAGCAATTTTCTTCTCATTTTTCTTCTTTAAATCGGAGCTGATAATGATAGTATTTCATAATAGTCCTTATTCCAGTGTGATGATAATAATCTTTATTGTCCAAGGTGGTTGTGAGAGCTAAATTGGATAAGAGACACAAAAGTGCTATTATGTGTTAACAATTATTACTAATAGAGGAATGGATAAAGATGTGGTACATATATACAATTGGGATGATCACTTTGTAAGGTGTCTAAATGCCTGATCACTATGTTGTACACTTGAAACTAATATAATATTGTATGCCAACTGTAACTGAAAAATTAAAAATAATTAAATACTAAAAACATACTAGTATACAGGGTGTCCCAAAAAATATACATTTTGAATAATTATTAATTCCAACAGGTTAAATATGAAAAGAGAGAAACATCAATTGAGCTATCACCTGTTAAAGTGTGTATACATTTTTTTGGGGACAGCCTGTATATTACTATTCCTTTTAGGAGAATAAGTAACTTAAAGCAGCTATGCCAGGAGGGAGGGTTATACATAATCCCAGCTAGGACCCCACCCACCACCCCTTTATCCTGTGCAATACAGTAGAAGAGAGTACAGGAGGTGACAGTATAAGGACTAGCCTTAAATTGGCTCTGTTTTACATAGGAAGGAAATAAATGAAACATCATTTCTTATGTGTCAAATTAGAGAGGCGCACACTGGTGTGGGAGCAGTCTTCTTTTTTTAAAAATTTTTATTGTTGAGATGATTACAGATGTTCCTCTTTTTACCCCCCATTTTCCTCCTCCACCCCAGGCCTTCACCACCCTACTGTCTGTGTCCATAGGTAATGCATATATGCATATAAGATCTTTGTTTAATCACTTCTCACCCCCCACCCCCCTTCCCTCTGAGAATCATCAGTCTGTTCCATTTCCATGCCTCTGATTCTACTTTATTCTTTTCATTAGATTCCTTATTTATTTTGATTTTTAAATTTGTTGATAGGTATGCATTTGTTGCCATTTTGTTCATATTTTTTTTATCTTTTTCTTCTTTTTCCTCTTCCTAAAGAATACCTTTCAACATTTCATGTAATACTGGTTTGGTGGTGATGAATTCCTTTAGCTTTTTCTTGTCTGTGAAGCTCTTTATTATTCTTTATTTCAGTCAGTTTATGCTTAATTTCTGACTGGGCCTTTTCCATTTTTTTTTGGAGGTTTCGAAGATTTTTGAGTAACCTTATAACCTTGGTTTTGAACTCTATATCCAGTAGTTTGCTTTCTTCCATTTCTTTCATTTGTGACATGTTTCTTTGTCTCTGCATTTTGGCTGCTTCCCTATGTTTGTTTTAGAGCTGATATGTCTCCTTGAGTTGGTAGAGTGGCCTGTGTAGTAGGTGTTCTATAGGGCCCAGTGGCTCTGCCTCCCCAGTCAGTCACCTTAGCTGGGAGCTCTAGGTGCACCCATTTGTGGGCTGTGAGCACAGTCTTGTTGTGGTTGAGACTTGATTGCTGTTCGTGTCACTGGGAGGAATTGACCTCCAAGCCAATTGGCTGTGAGGACCAGCTGTGACTTCAGTGGGAGAGCTGCTGTGCAGGAGACACCCCTATGGAGCAGGACTTGCTTCATTAGGGCTTTGGTGCTCACTGAGTCTGCCCCTTGAGTGTGTGCTTATGGATGTGTAGAGTTGTAATCTGGTATGGTCTGACACTGACCACTGGGTACACTGGCTCTTGGGTCTCCAGGGAGGTGCAAAGTCAGCCACTGCCTGAGGCCACCCAGCAGGAGCTACAGGGAGATCTGCAGATTTCTCTTCTTTGTATTGGCCCAGACGAGGCCCAGCTATGAAGCAAAGGAGGCTGATGTTGGTGCTGGGTCTTGGACCTTTTATTGATAGGTTTGGAGCTCCCTGACTCAGCTGCAGCTTGTTTGATTTTAGCCTGAGCAAGGACAGGCCATGTATATGCAAAGCAGCTGCAAGCAGCTTGGGTGGAGTTGTAAATTGAGTGGGGCGGGGTCTCAGGGAATCACAAGGTGGAGCAAACAGAAATAGCTGTCCGTCAGCCCTGCAACTGGAAGTCCCAGCATAGGAACAGTGATTCCTGCCAGCACCTCCGTCTGGGAGAAAGCCATCCCAATATGAGTTCCTGCCCTGATGCTGGACAATCCAGTTCCTCCTTGTGTCTGTGTCCCGCCCCAACCAAAAAACAAAACAAAACAAAACCTCTTTGAGGTGCTGGAGCTCAGAGGAAGCAGGACCTTGTAAGTTCAGTTCGTGGTGCCGGCCTTTTAAGAGGAACAGCTGGGTCTCCAGCAGCCTCTGTGTCACTAAGCTCCAATGCACACTGGTTTTTACAGCCTGTAGTTCTTACTGCCTGTAGGGACTTCTTTTCCCAGCTCTGGGACCCTGGACTGGGGGGCTGGTGTGGGACCCCTGACTCCTCTGGGCTCCACAGAGACAGTCTCCCTCCTGATTAAAAAAGCAGCACACGTGGGTGCCGGACCAGCCCATTCAGGGCCTCCACACCTCTCACCAGTCTCAGTGTGCTTTCTTCTGTACTTCTATAGTTGTAGGAATTCCATTCAGGTAGCTTTCCAGTGGTTCTGGATGATGGTTGTTCTGTATTTTTGTTGTAATTTTGATGTGGTTGTGGGAGGCGGCGATTACAAGCGATTACCTATGCTGCCATCTTTAGACCATCATGGGAGCATTCTTGATGTTGAAAAGATTGGAAGCCCTGGCTCTAGGAGCTCCATATGATGGTGAAATAGACAACTGCTCCAAAGGGACCTGAGGATGATTCTGGAGTGAGCAACACACTGCTCTGATTGGGTGGCATGCTATGTAAAAATGGACATAGTTTAGCCAAGCCAGTGGTTTTAGAATAGACTGCTCAGGTGGCAGAATAATTCTGTTCAGCCACGTGACCGTGACCGACCGCTCTGTCTGGGTTAAACAACTGAAAAAATTAACCACTGATTTGCCAGGGACAGGGCTGGGGGTGGGGGTGGGGGGAAAGAATGAGCAGCCATCTGGGGACTCCCTGCCCCAGCCTGGAGCCAGAAGCTTCCAACATACCTCCCTTTATTCTTCTTTCTTCCCCTCTTCCCTCCAGTTCCGAGGAGGTGAGGGCAAAACCCGCAGAGGCAGCAACATTCTCAGCCACTGGAAAGTCCCCATCCTACTCCCTGTGGTTTGCTGGCAAAGAGTGGATGGGGGGCTGGGAAGAGAAAAGGTTCCCAGTAGTGGCTTTCTCCTAACCCCCACCATCACTTCCTGGCTTCCTGATCAGTCAATCCCATCCTTCCTTCATGTACCTCCTCCACATTTATGTTCTTGACAGGAAGATGAGAGCAGCTTTCCATCCCCACACAATGCTGAGGACATTTGGTATCATACATTATGAAATTAGATTCACCAGATTTTAGAGATATAAGAACATTTGGGGATGATCCTGTTCCATTATCTTATTGTGCTCCGCCTGCACGGCCATTGGTGAACCTGAGAGGGGGTGGTGAAGGATTTAGAAAAGACAGACAAGAGAAGAAAGCTGTGTCTAGGTGGGACGCTGCTCTCTCTGATGGAGAGACAGTGCCACAGCCTGTAAGCCGAGTCTTTATTTTATAGCCAGACTAGTGGCCCGATGCACGAATTTGTGCACATTAAAAGGGGATTAATTAGAGGAAATAATTTAATATTGCTCTTTGCCCTTTCTCTATAATAGAAGTGTCAGAGATGAAAGAAAATTAGTAAAATGTATATGAAAACCTTCCTCCTGTCAGAGTCTGGGGCACACCACGGGACCCAGAGTCAAGTCCCTGCCCACCCACATGTGCCTCAAAATGGCATGAGATCCAGACCCGGCCGCCCACCCCCCCATTGGGCTAGATCCAGACCCGGCCATTCCCACACTTGTCAAGCCCCGCTGGGCAGGGGACGTAGCCTCAGGTTCCCTGGCCCAGCGCCAGGACAGGGGGCGTGGCCTGAGGTCCCCCAGCCCAGACCAGGGCGGGGGGCGTGCCTTGAGGTCTCCCGTCAAGCCCTGCCAGGTGGGGGCCATGGCCTGAGGCCCCCCATCAAGCCCCACGGGGGTGGGGGAGGGCATAGCCTCAGATATGAGGCTGCACCGTCAGGCGGGGGTGCGCAGCCTCAGATCCCCCGGCCCAGCACTGGGAGGGGGGCACAGCCTCAGGTCCCCTGTCAAGCACCACCGGCAGGGGGGTGCAGCCTCAGGTCCCCCGTCAAGCCCCGCTGGGCGGGGGGGCGCGGCCTGAGTTCCCCCGACTCAGCACTGGGGGTGCACCTTGAGGTCCCCCATCAAGCCTTGCTGGGTGGGGAGCACGGCCTGAGGTCCCCTGTCAAGCCCCGCCAGGTAGGAGGGCGCAGCCTCAGGTCCCCTGGCCTGGTGCTGGGGCGGGGTGTGCGGCCTGAGGAGGGCGCAGCCTCAGGTCCCCCAGCCTGGTGCTGGGGTGGGGGGTGCAGCCTGAGGTCCCCTAGCCCAGCACCAGGATGGGAAGCACACCTTGAGGACCCCCATCAAGCCCCACCAGGCGGGGGGCGTGGCCTCAGCTTCCCTGGCTTGGCGCTGGGGCGGGGGTTGCGGCCTGAGGTCCCCATCAAGCCCCACTGGGTGGGGGTTTCGGGGTCCCCCAGCCTGGTGCCAAGGCGGGAGGCGTGGCCTGAGGTCCCCTATCAAGTCCTGCCGGGAGGGGGGTGCAGTCTGAGGTCCCCTAGCCCAGCACCAGGATAGGAAGCGCTCCTTGAGGTCCCCTGCCAAGCCCCACAGGGGTGGGGGAGGGTGTAGCCTCAGGTCCCTGCTGATTGCTCGTTAAGGCTCCTTATGGGAACTTGGCCTCAGCTGTGGGTGTAGCCATCTTTGTGATGGAGTGATGGTTAATTAGCATATTCCCTCTTTATTAGATAGGATTCCATGAGGCAAAGGAATGGCATGGTTACAACGTTCTTGCAGGTTTCAAATCTACTCAATTATATGCACCGGATCAAGCTTTGTTTACTTGCTGCACCTCCTGAGGCCCATATCACTTAGCCACATGGGACCACAGGTTCGGACCATAAGGTCAAGTTTACAACTATAGCCTTTGGCTATAATTGTGCTGGGACTTACACGTGGCTTTGCCACGAGAGGATTGTGCCCTCTCATTAGTCCCAGGCTTGAACCCGTCCAAACGCTGTAGCCGCTCTCCACACTTACGAGAATAAACTTGAACTTTGGAGAAGTTAAGTAACTTGCTTTCTTAACTGCACCCTTGAAATTGTTTTCTTTTGGAAACTGAGGTTCTTTGCAGCACTTGGAAGGGAGTCAGGGACTTGGATTGTCCTAATTCTGTCACCAAAGTTGGACAAGTCACTTATTCTCCAGAACCCAGTTTCCTCATTTCAAATATGAGGGGCATTTCTGAATGGCTTAAAAAGACCTTTCTAGCTTTAAAATGGTATGATTCTAAGTGCAGGCTTCCTGGAATATGTTTAGCAGGATCCACTAACAAGATTATTGAAGTTGTTTTAATGGAAAGCGTCGCTGTGTTTCGGATAGCTACCATGTTTATGGACTGTGGAAGGTAGGAGTTGTGTAGAACACAGACGATCTCTGTGAATGATGGGGCGTGTACACACAGGAACATAACGAGCTCACTGGGAGAGCAGATCATACTGAGAGGCCTCTTGGAATAGGTGGTTCAACCTGGGGCTTAAAGGTCAGGGGTTGTGTGCAAATGATGTGGGTTGAAATGGTTTAAAAAATAATCTAATGGTTTGTTAGTATTTTTTGAATAGTTCATCTGTTTCATGGAACTTTTTATTGAAAAGTAATACAAACAGTTACTTAGTCTGTTACTATGAATCTTATGTCAGCAAAATCTGAATTGCTTATAAATGATTATGACTGTGTCTGAGATAGAACTTATTTGATAGTTTATAAATAGTATTAAGGCCCAGTCCACTTTTTACAGAGATACTAAGAATGTGCCCCAGCTGGTTAAAAAGTGAAAACTTTAGGCCAGGGTGGGGAACCTTTTTTCTGCCAAGGGTCATCTGGATATTTATAACGTCATTCGAGGGCCATACAAAATTATCATCTTAAAAATTAGCCTGCTGTATTTGGTCAGACATTTAACGAACTCACCCCTAAGGTCTTGGCAGGGCCAGAGCAAATGATTTTGCACCCCTGCTTAGGCAATCAAATGAAATGGCAGAACTGATTAATGACTGATTATTTACCAAGTGATTTAAATGACTAAATTCTGCACTTTTTTTTTTTTTTGCACTAAGTACAGAAAACTAAATAAGAAAACTGAAAGTAGTTCTGAGATGCTGTTGCCATCAAATTAATAACTGCTTCATCTACACTGATTGACAGATCCTGGGTCTACCCTTTGTAATAATTCTAGTACTTCTTTAATCATGTCTTGGGATTAGCAGTTGTCAGCAGTTGAACTTGAAACAGATTCAGTTACCGGAGTGGACACTGACCTAGACATTTAATGCTACTTTCACCTGTAGGTTAGAGAGAGGAAAAAGGCGAGAGAGACCAATATTTATGGGGTTATATGAACTTCAAGTCTGTTCTCATCATCAAGAGAAGCTATACTTTAAAGGAAAGGAGACAGGGAATGAAATATGTTGAAACTCTAAATAGGGGCTTATTTCTGAACTTTTGAACATTTAAAAGAAAAATATTGCTCTAAGCTATGTTCAAAGTATATTATAAAAATCCACCCAGCATATGTGCATATATATATCATGTAGAAAAACATGGAGTAAAAAGAAGAGACTTCTAGTTCAGAAAAGGTTTAGAATAATATTGGTTTTAGAAATCCCAAACCTGAAGAGTTTAAGAAGCTTTCAGTCTTGTTGAGGGATACCTCTTTAAACTCTTAAAGTAAATGTGATGATTAGATACGAAGTGCAGAAGGTTGTGGTGACAGATGCCCCAAATCACCTTGCAGGAAAGAGGTGGTCGTTGCTTGACCTGTGACTTAAACGTGTGTTGGAATTAATTTAGAGGACCAGAGTGGGAACCATTGGGAGATGATTCTGCATGTGTCTCATGTTTCCACATGTGTCACATGTTGTGAGCAGAGGCCCGACCTGCCTTTGTTCTGAAGTACCTTTTCAGTCTTTTTTTAAAAAAAAAAAAAAAATAGCAAACAGCCATGGAAGACAGACTTAGTGTCTCCCTCTGGAGCAAAGGGCAGACATGCTTACTGCCCATTATAAAATATTTGGGCTCCCATAGCTCCTGTAACCCAGTGTGGATACAGGTGTTGCCTGGCCTGTGGGAATTGGGGGTTGGGGAACTAACACACATATGACTCCCTGGCTGCTGCTGTTGCTCTGAGTGATACTTGTCTTTTGTCTCAGACCCAGGAGTCTCCTGTCTCCTACCAGAAGGCTCACTGTGGCAGGCTAACTGTTAAAATCTCAGAGCCTTTACAGTTTGTGGCAGGAGTTGTGTTCCCGGGAGGGAGGAACAGTATGCACTATGGCACAGCGGCATGAGAAATCACATCTCCCATGGGGAGCCATAACTAGATCTCTATCTTCAGAGCCAAAAGGTGCATGAAGGAGGGTGCATGAGGGGAGCATGTAGTTGGACCGTATTCTGAAGAGACCTTGTATACCATGTAGAAGACTTTAGATGTTATGGGGCAATTATTAAGAAATGTTTAGCGGAGGAATGACATGATCAATTTTTTGTGTTTGTTAAATTACTCTAGGAAATATGTGAAGGATGGATTGAAGGTTGGGGCTCTTTTACTCCAGTTGAGAAAAGATAAGACATATTTAAATGTAGAGCCAGTTCAGAAGTAGTGGTAGGTGAAGAAGGGATCCGAATGATTCATCTTAGTCTATAACAGCGTACCGTAGACTGGGTGGTTTATAAACAACAGAAATTTATTCCTCACAGTTCTGGAGGCTGGGAACTTCAAGATCAAGGTGCTGGCAGATTCAGTGTCTGGTGATGGCCCATTCCTGGTTCATGCCATCTTTTTCTGTACCCTCACTTGGTGGAAGGGACAAAAGAGCTGTCTGGATCTCGGTTATAAGGGCACTAATTCCATTCATGGGGGTTCTTCCCTCATGATCTAATCACCCCAGAAAGGCCCAACCTTCTAAAATCAGCACATTGAAAATTAGGATTTCAACATATAAATTTGGGGAGAGAGGATAGCAACGACTCGTTGGCTGTGGCTTAGCCAATAAAATAAATATTGATGCTGGTCACAGAGACATAACTTATAGGAAGGAAGAGAAGTTTTGGGAAGGAGAAAGGGGAGAGGTGAGACTGAGTTAGTTTTAAAATAACTAAGTTGAGACTGAGGTGCCTACAGGCTACCCAGGTGGAACTATTTCATGGCTTGTACTGATCTGGAATTCTTTGAGGTTCAGCGGGAGATGAACACTGGGAATCCTCAGGGTGTGTGTGGTAGATGCATTTTTGTGCAGCACTCAAGAGGAGAGGTTGAGAATGAGGTGCAGACGCTCACTTCACCTGTGGCCAATGACTCAGGCTCTCTAGGCCTCAGTTTCCTAGGTCGTAAAAGTGGCAGTAATAGTAGTCTCTCACTGAGACGAGGGTTGGAGGTGAAGGGTGTTATGAAGATGAAATAACACATGCAGAGCACCGGTACTTAATAAAAGTAAGCTGTTAGCAGCAGCAGCAGCAGCAGCAGGATTATTGGAATGTGACACCAAGATATTAGGTGTCAACAACCAAGAGAATGCAGGTAGAATGAGGGGAACCGGGAAAGAAAGTCATCACAGAATCTGAAAAGAATCAACCCAGAGAGGTTAAGATAAGAGAACCACAAGTTTTAAGCAGGAAGGGGAGTGGTCAACATTGAGAAATTCATCAGAAAGGACAAGACAGTTAAGAACTAAAAAGCCCCCTTTGGATTTCACAACCAGAGCATGTGGGTGACCTTACCAGGAGCAATTGCAGTCGCTCCTTGGTGCTTCTAGTCACAGTCCAGATTGTGGGTGGACACTAGGAAGTAGAGACTGTGTAGATTTTATTTTGAAGAAATTTATGGAGAGAAGGAAGAGTTGTGGCTGGGGGAGGTTTGAGGTCAAGGGGAAATATCTTTATTTTTAAGATGGAAGAGTCTTCATTCACTACTTTAAAATATTGATTGAACCTATTCTGAGTCAGGCGCTGTGCCAGGCACCAGGCATAGAATGGTGAATCAGATAGATGTGACCCCCGTCTTTATCGAGTTCCTCCTCAGCATGTGTGTACATGCTCAGGAAATACACGGGAGAATGACTATCCAGGGGCAAAGCAGGGGTCCTCAAACTACGGCCCGCGGGCCACATGCGGCCCGCCGAGGACATTTATCCGGCCCGCCGGGTGCCGCTGCCTGTCCTGCTTAGCAGCCGACTCGTCCCGGGCCCACAGTGCGCATAGGAATTTGTTCATAGTTTGTTTTTTTTAAACTACAGTCCGGCCCTCCAATGGTCTGAGGGACAGTGAACTGGCCCCCTGTTTAAAAAGTTTGAGGACCCCTGGAGAGAATAGGGCTTGAGGTGCTGTAGACCACTCAGCTCTGAAAAGAAGAGTTTCATCATCCAATGGAACAAGCAGATGTTAGGATATATCAAATATGGTTGTTGTAAATCACTCGTATGGAGGAGAAGGCAGTTGAAAGTTTGGGTCTAGTAGAAGCCACATCCTCTACTGATAAGGACGGGCAAGATGCTGGGGTGATGGCTTACATGAATGAAACAAAACGATATTTATGACAGTGTTTGGAAAATAATGGGCACCAAGTACCTGTTAATAGAATTGAGTTTGTGATTCAGAATCTCTGAACTATGCCAGGGAGAGACTTTTAAACTTTAAGTGGTATCCTAAGCGATAGATAAGGTGTTAACACTGGTCTGGTTCAGCAGACTATGATAATGGATAGCTGATATTTTTTCTTTTGTGAGGGGTGGGGGTGTGTTACCAGGACTGAATATGATTATCTTAAAAAACTCCTTGAAGCATATGTTAAATAACATGACAGGGTTTCAGGCTGTCCTAGGAGCGTTATGTTGTTTTTCATAGTGCCTGCCTTTGTGGGCTCTGTGAAACTTAACTTTAATAGGAGTTTACCAGTGGGATCTTTGTAACCCGCCGTCAGTGTGACATTTAGGACATATTCAGATTTTATATGAAATGCAATTTCAAGAATGCTCTTTCTCCGCAGAGCAGCATATTTGAACGAATATCCATTTCTTCCTATGTTTGGGTTTTCAGGCTTTTAAAATTGAATTTATTGGGGTGACATTGGTTAATAAAATTATGTAGGTTTGAGGTGTACAATTCTATATAATACACCAACTGTATATTTTGTGTGTTCACCAGCCCACGTTGGGTTTCAGACTTTTAAGTTCCTCTGAAATAATAACTCTTTGAAAGTAGTTTTGCTGTAACTTCATCAAATTCGAATGCCTCTGTTTCTCCCCCAGGCTTCTGCACCAGGAGCAGGTCAAATAGGTTGCTGGGTCTACCATCGAGAAGAGTGGGAACGTGTTGCTGAGTTTCCAGACCTTTCCCAAGATGGAACCAATCACATTCACGGCGAGGAAGCATCCGTTCCCTAGCGAGGCCTGGGTGGCCTTCGGCCTCCAGCTGGTGGGCTCCTTGCCTGTGCATTCCCTGACCACCATGCCCATGCTGCCCTGGGTCGTGGCAGAGGTGCGCCGGCTCAGCAGGCAGTCCTCCAAAAAGGAACCCAGCACCAAGCAAGTCCGGCTTTGCGTCTCGCCCTCTGGACTGAGATGTGAACCTGAGCCCGAGAAGACTCAGCAGTGGGATCCGCTGATCTGTTCCAGCATCTTTGAGTGTAAGCCTCAGCACGCTCACAAACTGATCCACAACAGTCACGACCCGAGCTACTTCGCCTGTCTGATTAAGGATGATGCAGCCAGTAGGCAGAGTATCTGCTACGTGTTCAAAGCTGATGATCAAACAAAAGTAAGTGGAGGCGGGGATCAGAACTATTAAGGTGTGGCAGGATGGTTTTTATTGTATGGAAGCCTGGACATTTATTTTATGTACTAGAGGCCCAGTGCATGAATTCGTGCATGGGGGGGGTGGGTTCCGGGCAGCAGGAGAGGGGGGACATGGGAGGTTAGCCGACCCCACCCCCGACTGAGGTGGCGGGCGGGCCTATTGGGGGCAGGGCCAGCTGGGGGAGGGGCTGTGGGCTGTTGGCCAGCCAGCCCCACCCCCTGGTCAAACTCCTGGTCAAACTCTTGGTCAAGGGAACAATTTCCATATTAGCCTTTTATTATATAGGATACTGGCATTCCAGATAATGCTGCAGTTATATGCGTATTATTTCATTGGAGTTTTGGTGTATGGGGATAGTTTTTTTATAGTATTGGAGAACACTTTATATCAGATGTTAGAAATGGTAAGTTTATGAGGTAAAAAATGCAAAAGAGAAATCTGCCTAAACTTATCAGTAAGAGCTGAACTTTTGGGATTGAGATCATTGAAGAAGTGTGTTCTAAAGCCGCGCTACTCAAACAAAAACGTGCACGTAAATTGCTTAGGATTCTGGTAAAGGGCAAACCCTGGTTCAGTAGGTCTGTGGTGGCGCCTGGGACTCTGCATTTTTTGCCCACAGCCAGGTGATGCTGAGCGGGCTGCTCTGCAGGTTGGCTTTGAGTAGCAAAGTTCTGTATCAGTGAGCTCCCCATGTTTTATGCTGTGAATAAAAATATATTTACTTATAAACTGTGTGAGAACATTATTAGCCAGTTTCCAAGGCATGATGCTCACTTAGGCAAGGACCACAAGGATTGTGGGTATGAACCTTAAGTTTTGATACTTCCAGAGTGGGGGTTTTGTTGTTGTTTTGATTTTTTTTTTTTTTTTTGCCAACTTCATGTCAGATCTGATTAGCTTGCTGTGGTTATATCAAATGGTGTGTCTGAGAAAAATATTATATGAGAAATGGAAAAAACGCCATCAGTTCTACCATTTTCCTGTTCATCCGTGCTTCCATTGTTGTTGGCATGTTTTGCCGTTCTGTGTAAAACTCGTTTCAGGCCCATCCTGTGAGGGCTATTTCAGAAAACACTGAAAATGTAATCCCTACAGCCACTTTCTCAGGTGGGCCCAGGTAAGCTACAACTTGGTACAGACGCTGGAAAGCAAACAGGTGAGGGCCCCGGGGAACTGAGGAAAGCGTGCGAGGACCCTGTGTGCTGTCTGCCACAGGCATCAGTGAGGGTGCCAGTGTCAATCCACCTGGTAAATGTCAGTGACTAGGAACAGCACTGCTCAGGGGTTCTCCCTGCACCCCATTGGGTGTTTTGCTTATCCTCCAGGATGCACAGAACTCATTTGGAAATTAATGTGTTTGGAGAATAAGTAGATTGGTATTTGTTTCAAATTCTCTTTTGTTTGATCATTCCTTGGTTCTTTTACTCACTCATTCAGTGATTGCTGCTCCAGATACCATGGGAGGGGATATTAGTACAGGCTGGAAGGCAGACGCCTCAACAGGTAAATGCCATGTGGTTGTGGTGTGATGGGGAAGACAGAGAATGGAGCCTAACACATCAGAGTGTAAGGAAGTGTTTTTGAAATAAAGGCTAATCTGGAGCTTAAACCCTCTCTTTCCCCCATGAAAGTGGATATCTTCTTATTGTAAATCATTTCATGTTACCATCCATGCGTCTCAAATTGGTAGGGCGGCATCCTGGTTCGGAGGTTCCTGGATTCCAGTTGTCCACCAAGAGTCAATGAATCAAGAGGCTTTGGCTAGAAATAAATGATAAAGATTTATTCAAGGTCTTAGGGTTTGCAAACCGGAAACACTCCTAGGCAGTACCTATAGCGTTCTGCAGAAGAAAGAAAAGCGGGGGTTCTTCGATAAAAAGTATGTTCTCGAGAAGAATCAGTCCCGCATGCCTGGCCTCTGCATTGGTCTGCGAGGCTAAGTCTTTAGAGGATTGGTGGTCTAGGTACTGATGTCAGCAGTCTGAGTACACGAACAGGCTTTCCTTAGACCTTCAGGGGCGATCAGAGGGTCATCTGGAGGTTTGTATCTTCAGGCATTGACACAGGACTGCAAAGTTCAAAAGTTTTACTTTCCAGGCTAGTTAAAACAAGAGTAGCAGCTTAACTGGAGTGACTCCATTTTATTTGTTAGTCCTGTCTGCCACCTATAAACTGCGTGGCCTCAGGCACGGAGCCTGTTTCCTCATCTGTAAAATGGGGATAATTATAGTCTCTAGCTCGTGGAGTTGCTGCGAGGATTAAATGAGTAGAACAGGATCTGAAACTTACTAAGCATGGATGGCTCTAAACCAGTTTTCATCAAAGAAAGTTTTATTGGAAGCCAATTAGAGGCTAATTTAATTTTAGGTCCCCAGTCACAGATAAAGGAGATCAAGATGAGGGCCTTCCCCTTTCAGGGTGAGATCCTGGTCATCTTTAAAAAATTAAGCAAGGTTTTATAAACTAGACACTTACAAAGCTGCATAAATAAACTTAATGGTTTCTCTGCTATTTGGGCAAATTCCAGAAGGAAAATTAGAGAAATGAACAGCCTGTGCTCCAGGCCAGCTCTATATAAGGAGTGAGTTTCCTTGGGGAGAGAATACTTGTTCAGCACTTTACACTTTTGACTTTTTTCCCCAAAATCTTTTAGAGCCATCTAAGAATAGGCTTCTGGCCAGTCATTCAGACACCTGACAGGAAGAAGAGATTCATAACTCAATTTGTAATTGGGGCTTCCAGTCTTGCCAAAAAGCAGAGAATTGACCTTACCCTACGTATTCTAAAAAGCATGGCAGAAATATGAATTAGTTCCTAAGTTATTTTTGGCTTGTATACAGTGTTTTACAAATACAGATTGTCAGTACTTGGAGTAATAAATTGCTATCATCCTGCTCATTTTATAAAAGGGTAATTTGGAACATCGGTACTTCAGTCAGTGCTTCTGTTGTTGGAAACGGAATGCTACACCAAACTGGCCGTGTTTCTGACTGGTGTCATATTTCTTATGATCTTGGGATATCCCTGACACAGTATCTCATAACAGAGGATTATCTGGAGTAGAAGCATGTTCACCTATGTCATCATTTCTCTGGATATTTGTGGCATTTGCTCAGTGAAATAATTCTCTAGGTTAATACCTCTTCTAAATGGGTGAGGTCAGCATCAACTGTGTTTGCCAGAGGAGATTTATGCATCAACTGCCAGGGTCATGAGCACAAAACTACTGTTTGAGAGGAAACTCATAGATTAGAATGTAAATTAATTTACTGAGGAATGTCTAGGGAGAAGATGCACATAAAGGAATAATTTCATAAACACAGCATGAGATTGTGTTTCCTATTGTATGTCCCATAGGACATACTCAAGGTGTTCTCCAGAGAAAGGCTTTCATGATCAAAATGCATTGGGGCAGCATCTCAGACTTTTATTTTATTTTTAATATATTTTATTGATTTTTTTATAGAGAGGAAGGGAGAGGGATAGAGAGTTAGAAACATCGATGAGAGAGAAACATCAATCAGCTGCCTCCTGCACACACCCTACTGGGTATGTGCCCACAACCAAGGTACATGCCCTTGACTGGAATCGAGCCTGGGACCCTTCAGTCCGCAGGTCAACGCTCTATCCACTGAGCCAAACCAGTTAGGGCCATCTCAGACTTTTTAATCTGAGGACCTCTTTCCACTCTTAGAAATTATTGAGGATCCCAAATAGCATTAGTTTATGTGGGTTACATCTATTAATAATACCATTTTAGACATTAGAACTGAAAAATTATACAGGCATTAATTTATTTAAAATTTACTTAATTATTTAATTTTTTATTTTAACTATTATATATAATTAAGAATTTATTTAATTATTAAAATTATTTTAAAATAAACTTCTTACATGCTAGCATAAATACTATTTTTGTGAAAAAACAAAACAAAACAAAAACAAAACTATATTTTCCAAAACAATTTAGTGATGAGAGGCATCGTTTTGTTGGCAGTGATAATGACACCAGGTGTTAGGCTGGTGGAGTCAGATCCGACTTTGGTTCAGCACCTTGGTACCTGAGTTCTGGCTAAGAAAGAATTCAAAGTCAAGACTCAAACTATAAGAGAAACTTTATTTAGAAAGTCACAGAGGTGGAGAAGTGAGTCATAAAAGATATGGGCTTAGGAAACAAGTTACAGAGGCAAAGAAGGGTCCCTTGGAGCTTAGGAAAGAGAAGGGTAAAGATAACACGCTTGGAGGGAATGGGTGGGGCGGGGAAAGGCTCTGGCGCATACTCCAAAGAGGAAGAGTGCACAGGGTTCTCTGTCCTAGGGCTTTTAAGGGTGGGAATGTTAGAGGAGGTTTCAGGGCAGGATCTTAATAGAATATTCATCCGGTTTCCAGGTGTGTCCTTCCAGGGTCCTGGTCTCCACTGATTGGTCGGTCCCAGGGCAGGGAGTCATTGGTCAATGCAGCTGGTCCTGATGTCTGCCATGGCTTTGCTAATCTGGTTTTGCTGCTTGTCTGGGCCTGGAGCTGAAACACAACTGAGGCCTAGATGTTATCTCTAGGGGTTAATGCTTTAGGAAGTGGTTGTACAAGGGCCACTCTTTGGCCCCTTGTTTCTCCTCCAAGGGGGTCTACCACATGACTAGCAATGTGCCAGAGGAGGAAAGCTCAGGGGAGGGTCTGAACTGCATGACCAGTGAGTGATAGGCTAGGGGAGGAAAGATTACTCTGGGGGCAAGGTATTTATTTTCCCAGTTGCTAGGCACCCAGGGTTTTCTGTCCTGGTGACCTGTACCTGGCCTATCATCCTTGTGTTGCCGCTGGAAATAGGATTCTTCCACGGAGTTGAAGGACAAGCATTTCGGTGACCCACACATGGGAGGATATGAGCAATTGTGGTAAGGTTTATTGGAGCAAAAGCAAAGGACTGCCTCCAGGTGTCCAATGTCTCATTCACGACCAGGTGGCTCAGCTCCATCTCACTGTGGGAGAAGGCTAACCTCTGGGGCGGCAAGCCCACACTTGTCCTCACCAAGCCCAGGAGGACCAGGGCCCAGACATGCTGTGCCATTACCGGGCATTGGCACCCGAAGCTCTGGTAGTCTAGCTTCGTCTCTGTCCCCTGTCTGGCTAGCTTAGTCTCTGTTTTCATCCCGTGGTGCTGTGCTTTGGCTGGAGCTTGGGCCCGAGTGGCTGCCATGCCCGAGTGGCTGCCATACCCAGGCCTGCACTGCTGCTGTGGAGAGAGAGCATGCGAATGAACTAAGGAATGAACAAATCCAGAGCCTTTGTTAAGCTTTGTTTATATCTTCTTGGGGTTGGGAAGGGGTAAGCTTGCTTTTGCACTAGCCAGTCTCTTTCCTGGCTCTTTTCTGGCTTGTGTTGGGCCCTCCCCGTGCACCATCTTGGCTTCTATTGTGCGTGTGCCCAGCTAGAGGAATTTCCCTGTTGTTTTCTCCCTACCTCCCCACCCCCAATCCTGGCTACCCCGTCTGTTGTCCCCAGGGAGATGAGAAAGCTGATTCTTCCTGCCCTCTTGCAGAGGACACAGCTGTCCCCTGGGGAGACTGTGAATGCTACAGCTTCCTAGTTGATCAGGCTTAATGTTTGATTCTGTTTGCTCCATTTCTTTATTAATAACTGACTAGCTACCTACGCTCACACTTGCTCTGCTCATGCCTGTCTAACTGCCTACCACAGTTTTACTTTTTGGGGGCCATCGCTCTTTAATGTATAGATCAATAGACAACTAGTGGATTCTCAGCTACTGCTACATTCTTTGTGATAGGTTGTTTTGACTGAGTATATGAGTAAGTTTGGCATCACACAGATACATAGTAGGGAAATGGAGAAGTATTTTATAGCCTTTTTAGAAAATTGTGGATATTTTTCTTTAGCACTTGTCGCAAAACTCCACAAGTGGTAGTTTCTTAAAGGTTTGTTACAATATGAATTCTGCAACCGTATCTAAGTGTTACCGGAGAAAATAGGTTCTCCCGCGAAAGTACTTTTTGTTATTTTAAAACTCCTTAGTCTCTCTTGTACTTCAACGAATCTTTTAAGCACGTGAAGGAAACTAAAGTTTTGCTACCCTGCAATGGCCTTTTGGAGATATTTGTTTTAAGCTGTTTATTAAGAAACAAGATTCAGGAAAAACCTTTGACTCTCCCTGCTTTGCTGCCCAAGAGATTCAGACAGAAAAACCTATTTCAGGGAGGAGAGCTTAGGATGCCACCTTTGCCTAATTTGAATTATGTATGATAAATAAGAGGGCTTCAGGCCGGGGCCTGTTAGCTAGATACCCCTGTGTCCCATTGTTTCTGAGTTGCTAAGCAAGAATTTTCCTGCCATGTTTGTTTTGTTCCTCGGCAACTAACTGTAAATCACCCCTTCTCACTTCTTGAATCTAATACACTGCCCTCTTTCTCCTTTGTCCAAAAATGTCATATATACCTAACGATGCCTCCCTGTTTTTGGAATTTTCATGCTTCTGTGCATTCCCCATGTGCATGCGTCTTATCAGTGGGGAGCTCTCTAGTCCCCATCTATTGCTGGTGGAAATGGGGTTCTTGTGTTGTTACAAGAAAATGAATTTTCTGAGACTCTCACGGGAGAATGAGTGATATTTATTTGTGTGGGATTAGACCCCCGAGTTGCCAAGGTCCCATTTCCCTCTGCCCTGCCAAGGACGAAGTCCAGCTGTGCCTTCAGCAGAGCTAGGATTAAAGCCGTTGCCTAAAGTTTCTGTTCCATATTTGCATGGTCTAATCAAGCATCAGGCTAGTTTAGTTTGTGTTCCCAGCTATAGTCCTAAAGTCCATTCATTGCATGTGGGGTCCACAGGGACACATGGCTATGGAGGGAACACAGGCAGGAGCAAAGCCAGAGGAACAAGAGAGCCACATGAGCCAAAAGCGTGAGAATTCCTTTGTCTGGGGGATTATGTATTCCCAAATTTTCATGGGCTTGCAGTGGCCCCACCTCCTCTAGCCAGTTAGCTTTAGGTTAGACAGACAGGCATGTTCCCTATGTCACCCCAAATTTACTGTGCATGCGTCCATCTCCCCTTTATCCAGGCCCTTCCCCAGTGACCTGCAGGGATGGACTGGTGGTTCCCTGGGAGTGTGATATTGCAGCTCCCTGCTGAAGCTGCCCCGATGGCTATGCTTCTAATGTCTGCCTCCCTTTTGCTCCTTTCCTAGTATAAATAACTAGCTAATTACAACATTAACAATTGTACTAGACACTTTATTTTCTCTTGTTAGCTGTCTTTATTAATTTGATAATTAGCCGAGCTGAAAAAATTCAGAAGGTGGGAGAAAAAAATCGACTAGGGCGAACCAGTGCGTTCTTACACGAGGCCCTGTAAGTATGCCATGTCGTCTTTCTCAGCAACTGTACTAGCCTCTCTGGATTTGGTTACGTTGTGTATTAAACAAAAAGGTGGCCTAAAGTTATTTTCCTGTGATTAACAGAATTAATACTTCAGTCCCCTACTAATACATAAAAAGCAGAGTTGCTTTGGCTGAGTCTTATGATTTAACTTAAAAATTGCTTGGAATTTAATTGTAGATTGTAGCTTTGTTTCAGTTACATTTTACACGTTACTGATTTGTCTTTAATAATTCTCCATCTGCTTGGAATTTTAAGTTAGTGACTTAAAATATGCTCCACTTATTTTAGGGTTTTCAGTAGAGTCTGGCTTCAGTTGGGCCTCTTACTCGGCTGTTATATTTGCTGGCTCATTACTTTCTTTCTTTGCTGAAGTGAAATCGAGATTATAACACTGAGCCGGGGCGTTTTGTCCTTGAGGATGATGATTCGGAAGTACACAGTATTACTTTTAAGTTATTTTTATTTATTGCCCTTTCTGTATTTGGTCTTCATAATTTCTAAATACCAGACATTGTTATTATTATTATTGGGTACTCGGGCAGTGGTTTTGGGAAGGTTTGTTGTACTGGCTTTGGAAGACTTTTAAATCTGTGTTCAATTCCCACTGGGCATCTTGGACCCCATTCTGGTTTATTATGTTTTATGGGGTCCCAGCTATGACTCAGTGCACAGTTGCATGGGACAGTGTATCCGTGTCTGCTAATCAACACTTGACCGTGTATCGTGCTAGACAGAAGTCGGTTGCTGGTTACAAGGGTTGGCAGGCATTCTTCTCCATCTATAAAAAGAATGTCCTGAGCTGCATGAACTCTGAAGTATTTACTGGAAGGTTTGGGTTCGTGGCACTGGATGGATTATGTAATTTATTTTTGACTTTGAAAAATGAGTCTGAGGGCTTCAGAAGCATTCACCTAACATTAGGTGATTAGAAAAAAAAATTTAAAAGTCTTTATTTTTTCAATACCTATCATGTTAAATAGCTTTGCATTTTTTCATCAAATGCTTTGAGTTTGATAATTATTTTAAAATATAAATCTGTTCCTAAGAATAGACTTTATAAGTAGCTGGAATCTAGAGTTGATTTGTATCTTAAATGGATTGATTGGTGGCCTAGACCCTTGCAGTGGTGGCTGGTATGAGTTGAGATGGGCTGTAAGAGCCAAAACAGTGGGTTGAGAGGACTTAGTCGAAAAATAAAAAGTAAACTATCTCAGTAGTTTTTTTTTAAAAAAATATATTTTTATTGGTCTCAGAGTGGAAGGGAGAGGGGGAGAGAGAGAGAGAGAGAGAGAGAGAGAGAGAGAGAGAGAGAGAGAGAGAGAGAGAAAGAGAGAAAGAGAGAGAAACATCAATGATGAGAGAGAACCACCGACCAGCTGCCTCCCGCACACTCCCCACCAGGGATCGAGCCCGCAACCTGGGCATGTGTCCCCGACCAGAATCGAACCCGGGACCCTTCAGTCCGCAGGCCGACACTCTATCCACAGAGCCAAACCAGCCAGGGCAGTAGTTTTCTATATTGATTACATGTTGCAATGATAAGCTTTTGGCTATATTAGGCTAAATAAAATATAACACTAAAATTAATTTCACCTGTTTCATTTTACTTTCTCTAATGTGCCAAGTAGGACATTTTAAATTTCATATACAGTGTGTATCTTCTTCTTCTTCTTCTTTTTTTTTTTTTTTAAAATATATTTTATTGATATTTTACAGAGAGGAAGAGAGAGGGATAGAGAGCCAGAAACATCGATGAGAGAGAAACATCGATCAGCTGCCTCCTGCACACCTCCCCCTGGAGATGTGCCCGCAACCAAGGTACATGCCCTTGACCGGAATCGAACCCGGGACCCTTCAGTCCGCAGGCCGACGCTCCATCCACTGAGCCAAACCGGCCTCGGCTGTATCTTCTTTCTACCAATAGCCCTGGACGAGACTAGCTACCTAAGAAGTATTTCCGGAAATAATCTGAACATTCATCTGAGTGATTCCAGGTTTCTCCCTTTTCTTTGCTGTCTTCTATTTGTTAACGATAGAATTTTTTGCTCTAAGTTCCTCTGAAAAGATCGCGTGCAAAAGTTCAACCTGTTTTTAATTCCAGATGTGTAATGCAGTGGACAAGAGCCGTGAGGGCTGCTGGTTTGGGATATACTGAAGCAGATAAATTTCTTGTTTCCAGTTTTTCTCTTTTATAATACTTTTCCTCCCTTTGAATGCTCAGGCATCTAATCCCAAGAACTGTGGCCTGAGTCTGAACCCACAACTAGAGCAGGCCAAGCTGGGGCTGGCCTGGCTCTGAGAAGGCCTCAGAAGAGGCTGGATTGGGGGTAGCGCTAGGGGGAGGAGCCTGATGCAGGACACCCAAGAAAAGAGGTGGAGTGTGATCGCTGATGTGCTACTGTGTCTGATTTAGCACCTTAAATGTGACTTCATAGCAGCCGGGTCCTGCAGGAGCACTTTCCTGTTCGCTTCAGTGCCGGTGGTGCATGGGGAGCCGTCATTTCTGGTGGTTGAGTGATGTAGGTATTTGTAATGTTGCAGATTTTACATGAATTCCTTGTTGAAATGCTACCAATGTGTCACATGCATGGCTGAGCACCAGGGTACAAAATCAAATAAGGCATGATTGCCCCCTCTTAGAAGTGTTCCGATGTTTTATATGCTAAATATAGTTTCTGAATGCTGCACTGCAGGCGTTAGCAAACATCTGTAAGCTATGGAAGAGGAAATCTGGAGGAACGGGAGGAGGCATAGTGTGAGTGCTGCAGTTACTTAAAAAACTGCCATGTCAGATACATGCAAAAGAATGAAACTAGATCACCAACTTACACCATATGCAAAAATAAACTCAAAATGGATGAAGGACTTAAAACGTAAGACAGGAAACCATAAAAATCTTAGAAGAATCCATAGGCAACAAAATATCAGACATATGTCGTAGCAATATCTTTACTGATACAGCTACTAGGACAATAGAGACTAAGGAGAAAATAAGCAAATGGGACTACATCAAAATAAAAAGCTTCTGCACAGCAAAAGAAACCATCAACAAAACAACAAGAAAGCCCACTGCATGGGAGAACATATTTGCCAATGCTATTTCAGATAAGGGTTTCATCTCCAAAATTTATAGGGAACTCATACAACTTAACAAAAGGAAGATAAGTGATCCAATCAAAAAATGGGCAAAGGACCTAAATAGACACTTTTTGAAAGAGGACATACAGAAGGCCGAGAGACATATGAAAACATGCTCAAAGTCACTAATAATCTGAAAGATGCAAATCAAAGCAACAATGAGGTACCATCTCACACCTGTCAGAATGGCTGTCATCAACAAATCAATAAACGACAAGTGCTGGCTAGGATGTGGAGAAAAAGGAACCCTTCTGCATTGCTGGTGGGAATGCAGACTGGTGCAGCCACTGTGGAAAAGAGTATGGAGTTTTCTCAAAAAATTAAAGGTGGAACTCCCATTTGACTCAGTAATCCCACTTCTAGGAATATATCCTAGGAAATCAGAAACACCAATCAGAAAGGACATATACACCCCTATGTTCACAGCAGCACAATTTACAATAGCTAAGATTTGGAAACAGCCTAAATGCCCATCAGCAGATGAGTGGATTAAAAAACTGTGGTACAGCCCTAACCGGTTTAGCTCAGTGGATAGAGCTTCGGCCTGTGGACTGAAGGGTCCCAGGTTCAATTCCGGTCAAGGGCATGTACCTTGTTTGCGGGCACATCCCCAGTAGGAGGTGTGCAGAGGCAGCTGATAGATGTTTCTCTCCCATCGATGTTTCTAACTCTATATTCCTCTCCCTTCCTCTCTGTAAAAAATCAATAAAATATATTTAAAAAAAAAAAACCCTGGCACATCTACACCAAGCATGTCAAACTCAAAGGCTAACACAGGCCAAATAAACGAGGCATGTGGCCTGCAGGCCGCCAGTTTGACATGCTTGATACAATGGAATATTATGCTGCTGTAAAAAAGAAGAAATCTTAATTTGCAACAGCATGGAAGGACCTGGAGAGCATTATGCTAAGCGAAATAAGCCAGTTGCAGAAAGATAAATATCTCATGATTGCACTCATTTGTGGAATATAATGAACAACATAAACTGATGAACAAAAATAGATCCAGAGCCCTAACCGGTTTGGCCCAGTGGATAGAGCATCAGCCTGTGGACTCAAGGGTCCCAGGTTCGATTCTGGTCAAGGGCATGTACCTTGGTTGCGGGCACATCCCCAGTAGGGGGTGTGCAGGAAGCAGCTGATAGATGTTTCTCTCTCATCGATGTTTCTAACTCTCTCTTCCTCTCCCTTTCTCTCTGTAAAAAATCAATAAAATATATTTAAAAAAAATAGATCCAGAACATAGAAGCATCAAACAGACCAACCAACCTCAGAGGGAAGGCAGGGGAGTGGGGAGGCTAAGAGATAAAACAAAAACAAAAAACAAAAACAAAAACACTGCCATGTACAAAAAGTAATGGACAAATTATGAATTACTCCAGAGGGCAGACTCTTCTTAACAATGATTTGGGACTTTTCTTAACAATGATAGCC
Source organism: Plecotus auritus (assembly GCF_963455305.1). NCBI lineage: Eukaryota > Metazoa > Chordata > Mammalia > Chiroptera > Vespertilionidae > Plecotus > Plecotus auritus. Next base: position 224,657,183 of record NC_137770.1, on the reverse strand, counting down.
ATTTGGACAATGGACTTGGATGATCTTGTCTCAAGCTGGTTTTACCTGAAAATTCATCTTCCTTGTTTCCACATTTCCCACTATGAAGAACGAACTTCCTGACAACTGAGTTGCTCTTAATTCTATTTTACATTGAAGTGAAGTTGTTCCCTGTAATGTCTAGCTGTTTGTCATAGATCTGTCTTCTAGAGGACTGGCCCTGAATAAATGTAATGCATTTTCCACGGGACATCTGAGTGGGTTTTAAAGACCTGCTATGGGTTTTCCAGGCCAGTGAGTTGGGTGCAGATTGAACGGACGTACTAAGTAGAGGACATAGCACATGCTGAGCCATAGCAGGACAGGGGGTTTGGAGATGTCCACTGTGGCTGGGGATGCTGTGATTAAGGTTTTGCAAATTGTATGGTCAGAGATAAGACGGAAAGAAAAGGCGGGGACCAGAATTTAGAGGGCTTTGTATGCCTTGCTAAGGGGAGTAGGTATTCTCCGTAAGAAGGTTTCTATTAGAACCATTGATGAGGGAAGTGAAATAAGATTTATTTTTAGATTTTGGAGTGAAGGATGGAGTAGAAGAATGAGACACCGATGAGGCAGACCAGTTAGGAGGCTATAGAAGTAGCCAGGGTGAAAACTCAAGAAGCATCTTGATCCGAAGTATAATATGAAGTGGCTTATTCTCACTGAACCCATATGATGTCTTCTGACCACTTCCAGAGGGGTTTAAATAGTTTCTTTGTTGGTCTCTAATGGAAAAGAAAGTCAGTCAGATTTCAATTTCCTGTCCCATTGCTGCTGATCTAATTGGTTCCCAAGGAATGATCTGAAAAATAAAATAGAAACAAATTCTTAATCTGGTTCTGCCTTGTCTTCTAAAAAGTATATCCTCATACCTCCCATCTTAAACACAAATCCTTCCCTGACCCCATTTCCCATTCCAGCTCCCTTCCGGTACTGGACCGATTTTCTGCTCTATTTTTCAAGAGCTGCCACAGTGGTTACCTTCACTTGCACTCATCCATTTTCTCCTCGGTTTACCAGTTGGGCTTCTGTCCTGATCATTTCACTAAAATGGCTCCAGCTCGTGAGATCGGCGACCCCTTCTCTGCATTTCTCCCATCCAGTTTCCCAGCCGCTTTCGGCATAGTTGGAGAGAAAGTGTTTCTTCTATCTTAAAACACTCTCTTCTCCTGGCTTTTGGAAACCCACAGCCTCCTGCTTTCCCTTCTGTTTCAGTAGTGGTTTCTACCCAGTCTCCTTTATCTTTCCTCTTCTCAGTTCTGAGTTTTCTGTCCCCCAGGTATTGGTCTTCTGCATTTCTCGTTGAGATACCATTTCCAGAGGAACTTATATCATTACATACCAGCTACTCAACGGTGACTCCGAAAAGCTATCTATTACTTCGAACTCACCCAGGATTTCCAGACTTGTCTATCCAACTGCCAACCTGACTTTCTACTTGTTTGTTGAATAGGCATCTCAAAGTCAACATGGTTAAAATAGAACCCTCGGATTTACTCCCCATCAACCTGTTAGCTTTCCCAGTCTTTTGCATCTCTAATATGGCAGTGACAGTTGCTATAGCCAAAATCTAGGATCATCTTAGATATTTCACTTTTCTTCACACTCTCATTCAAATTATTCAAGACACTTTCCAAATCTGCCACTTCTCTTATTCCACTTCTAATCCTGAGTCCCCTCCTGGACTCTTCAGTACTTCCTGGCTGTTTTCCTTCTTCTTCTCTCCACTAAGAAAGCATCCAGAACCTTCTTTAGACACTTATCAATTCATGCCACTCCCCTGCTCAAAACCTCTCTAGTGACTTCCCCCTGTTCTTAGACTAAATTTCTGTGTCATTGCTGGGACTCGCCATGTGGACCTCGTTTCCACACATGCTTTCCCGTGCTCTGTGGACCTCAGTGCTCTGTGGTGTATCTATTACTAAAACATGACAACCTCGTTCTTCACACGGGTCTTTGCATTTGTTGTTGCCTCTGCCTGGAAGGCTCCGCTCCCAGCTCTTCAAGTGGCTCTTTCCTTAGATCGTTATGAACTCAGTTTGAACCTCATCTTCTGGCCACCAGTTAACAGTACCCTCACACCAATCACCCTCACTTCATCTGGTTTTAATTTCTTCATACCACTTACCACTATCTGAAGTTATCTTGTTTGTTCATATGCTTCCTTGTCTACCATCTCCCCTCCTGCCTGAGTAACAAGAGAGTAGGGCCCTTGCCTGTCTCGCTCATTGACAGACCTCGGTACCCAGAACATGCCTGGTGCATAGTGGGTGCTTCCTGAATGAGTAAATGTTACCTTTTGTATGCATTCTTAGGGATGTGTTTCTCCTCCTCCTACCCTCCAATCTCATCTAGAAACTCCCTATGCAGCCATATTAGTTTATTTTCTTGTTTGTCTTTTCCTTCCTCATCAGGACACATTTCTCTTGCTCTGGCAGGATTTTATTCTTAGATATCTCTCTTCTTCCCTCCCTCTTGAGCTTCTTTCCCCTTAAGAGTTTTTGTTCATAAGATAATATGCATTGGCTCTCATCTCTTTGAAATCTACACACTTCTCCTTGGTTTTTACGAACATAAAATTTTCCTGGAAGTTTTGGTGATAGTGGTGGGAAAGGTCTCATGAATGTTTGAGCAGCCTTTACTCTTGAGAATCTCTTTCATATGTATAAATTAAATTCTTTCAGCTGTGACATGAGTCCATTTTTTTGCATCTATCTTTTCTTTTTCCAAAACAAATACCTTTTCTCATTATAGAAGCATTTATGCTGAATGTAAAAAAATATTAGTACAAAGGTGTTAATATGAAAAGTTTTACCTTAATTCCTACTTCTAGAGAGAAACCAATATGAACAGAATGGTGTGTATCCTTACAGATTGTATTCTTTTATTATATAAACAAATGTTTCTATATATAATCAATTCATATATTCATTTCTACCATTTCTGTTTTAACTCAGCCCTATGCTTCTCAAAATTAAATATATATTTATATTATATAATAACTAGAGGCCCAGTGCATGAAAATTCATGCACTGGAGGGGGGGTCCCTCAGCCCGGCCTGCCCTCTCTCACAGTCCGGGAGCCCTCAGGGATGGAAGACGACCCGGCGATCAGGGTAAGGCAATGCCCTCATCACACCTCTGCTGCCGCCATCTTTGTGATGGTGTGACAGTCAATTTGCATATTCCCTCTTTATTAGATAGGATTGGTTAATATTAATATATAACATATTAATTAAATATATTAATGCAAATAAATATAGCCCTACATATTTATAAAGTAGAAATAAATACATATATAGATATAGTTATATGTATGGATATGTTTTAGACGTTCTTTATGGTAGTCAAGGTGTATCCTTTTGAGAAATTGCAATTATATGCAGCAGGGAGAAAGGAAGGGTGAGTTTCAGGATGACCTTAGAGCTGCTCTTGGATGGCAGCACCATCTTTGTTCAGCTTTGAACCATTTGGTTATGAAAAGAGAGGTTGGTCAAGATGGGTTGGAAGTGACTCAGGGATGTCCGATCTGTTTAGCAAAACAAACAAGCAAGATTTGAGAGCAACAAAAGCCAAAATAAGCAAGTGGGACTACATCAAACTAAAAATCTTCTGCAAAGCCAAGGGAACCATACACAAAATGAAAAGGCAACCTATGGAATGGGAGAAAATATTTGCAAATCATATATCAGATAGGGAGTGACTATTTAAAATTTATAAAGAACTCATACAACTCAATAGCCGAAAAATTTTTTTGATTTAAAGAATGGGCATTTAAATAGACACTTTTCCAAAGAAGTGATACAGATGGCCAACATATAAAAAAAAGGTGCTAAAAAAAAAGAAATGAAAACATGCTCAATATCACTGATCATAGGGACATGCAAATCAAACATGAGGTATCACTTCATACCTGTTAGAATGGCTGTTCTCAAAAAGACAAGATATAACAAGTGTTGGTGAGGATGTAGAGAAAAGGAAACCCTTATCCACTATTGGTAGGAAGTAAATTGGTGCCAACACTATGGAAAACAGTATAGAGTTTTCTCAAAAAAGTAGGAATAGAGCTACCAGATGATCCAGAATCCCATTTCTGATATACACTGAGTGGCCAGATTATTATGATCTCTGAACGCATAATAATCTGGCCACTCAGTGTGTGTGTGTGTGTGTGTGTGTGTGTGTGTGTGTGTGTGTGTGTGTGTGTATTAGAGGCCTGGTGCATGAATTCGTGCATCGGTGGGGTCCGGCCAGCCTGGCCAGGGGGAGGGGACATGGGCGGTTGGCTGGCCTGCCTGCTGGTTGAACTCCTGGTCGAGGGGACAATTTGCATATTAGCCTTTTATTATATAGGATATACACTGAGTGGCCAGATTATTATGCGTTCAGAGATCATAATAACCTGGCCACTCAATGTATATCCAAAAGAAATGACAACAGGATTTTGAAGAGATATCTGCACCCCCAGGATCATTGTAGCCAAGACAATAGCCAAGACATGGGAACAACCCAAGTATCTATCCATCACCAGATGAATGGACAAAGAAGTGGTATATGTATACAGTGGAATTCAGTTACAAGAAAGAAGAAAATGCTGCCATTTGTGACAGCATGGCTGGACTTTGAGGGTATGCTAAGTGAGATGTCAGACCCAGAAAGACAAATATCATATAATATCACTTCTATATGGAATCTTAAAAGCCAAAATCATAGAAACAGAGTAGAATGGTGGTTACCAGGGGCCGGGCGTGGGAGAAATGAGGAGGTGTTGGTCAAAGAGCATAAACTTTCACTTACAAGATGAATAAGTTCTGGGGACCTAGTATACTGCACGGTGATTAGAGTTAATTATACTGTATTATATACTTGAAAGGTGGTAAAGAGTGGATCTTAAATGTTCTCACCGCAAAAGAGCAATGTAATTATATGGTGAGTTGGAGGTGTTAACGACCACTAAGGTGGTAATCATTTCACAATACAGTATATAAGTGAGTCAAATCAACACCTTGTGCACCTTAATCTACGCAATGTTATATGTCAATTACATCTCAATAAGCTGGGGAAAAAATACAAGAACAATACAAAAATAAACAAAATAACAGCAACAAAAAATACTTTGGGGAAAGCCTGATTTCAACAGTATGGTGCGTGGAGGCCAAAGTGAAATGCCTATTTTTGATGGCAAACGAGGGAATGACTAATGTCGAAGCACAGGAGGCCTAATAGTTGTTTTTAGCTAGCTGCTATATTGTGTTATGTTGCAGTAGGATGCCTCGCTCCTCCCACCATGGCCTCCCCTTCCCGACATTCTCAAATAGCTGTTACAGTGTACTGCACCTGAGAGGTTGTGTGAATATTATTTGTAGACAACAAAGAAACGGGTCTATGTGGGATGTCTGCACACAGTGAACAGAGAAGGGACAAGTAATAAGAGCGATAAGAGGCAGGACAGGGAAGAGAGCCAGTATTCACTGGGGGCTGAACACGGAGGCAGAGGGAACAGGAGGAGCCATGACTCCCAAGAACCCCTGGAGAATTTGGGATGGATGCTGAGCTTCTCTTTTCCCATGAGAAGAGAGAAATTATTTTCTCATAATTTTGATCCAATTTTTTTTGTCTCTCAAATTACAGAAGGACCCCTGATGCTATCTGGACTATATATGGATGTACCAGAATTTAGCCAGCCCTTATTAATGGTCATTTAGATTTCCGCCACACACCCTTCTTTATTATAGTTTTCTCTGTAATGAGAATCTTGCATGGCTTTGTATCTGCTACAATGCTGCCCTCCTCACAGACTACGCTTATTTTGAAGCTGATCCCCTTGGCAGCAGGTGTGGCTTGGAGCCCATATTTGCCCAGTGCTACTTCCATGATGTTAAATTTCAAACCAGAGATTACACTTTAATTATGATGACATGCCTCAATGGAATTCACAGCTTAAAACAACAACTGGAGAGAAGTCGTACATGCAAGTGAATAAATGTCATTTCCATGGGATTTCCATTCTCCAAGCTTGATTTATGACACACAGACTTCTAAAAATCTGTTCTTGCTTTTCTCCTTCCATGATATTATGGATTTTCCCAGGACTGTTCCTAACAGATGAGGCAACTGCCACTGATTTTTACAATGAAGAATAGAAAAAGGAAGATGGCTTTTTGTTGCAAAGCTGTGATGGCATTTGTGCTTTATGAACAAAACAAAATGACACTAAATTAGATTTTAGGTTTTTCTGTCTTGGCTTTCATGTTTTAAATAGTGAACAAACCAATGTCACCATGGAGTGTTTCTGGCTTTATTTGATCAGTATCCAAAAACGGATGTACAAATGTACACTTTATCAACTAAAAATAAATTATGCTATTTTTTTAAAAAAGATATGCAACATATACTATCTAAATTTTTTTATTGCATTTCTGATATATACAACATTTAAACAGTGTTAATTAGCATACTTGGACGTAATTGTTGAATAACTTTTCCTTAGATGATATTTTACTTCTTTCAAGAAAATGTCAACAACAGGGAGAAAAGACGTGCAAGAAGATGACTCCTATCTGGAGGCTCGAAGACTTATCCCCTCCCCTTTTTTAAAAATTGGAAACGTGCATCTTGGAAATGAAGGGTTCAAAGAAGAAATAACCCAAAGAATTTTAAGATGATAGATTTTAATTTGATCATACAGTTTCTATGCAGTTAACTACTGGGAAAAGAACAACTGCTTATATTTAAGACTCATAAGGTGATCACGTTAAAAAATGCAAATGCAGCCCGGCCAGCGTTGCTCAGTGGTTGAGCAATGACCTATGAACCAGAAAGTCATGGTTTGATTCCTGGTCAGGGCACATGCCTGGGTTGTGGGCTTGATCCCCAGTGTGGGGTGTGCAGGAGGCAGCCAATCAGTGATTCTCTCTTATCACTGATGTTTCTATCTCTCTCTCCCTCTCCCTTCCTCTCTGAAAAAAAGAAAAAAATACACACACACACACACACACACACACTCACTGAGTGGCCAGATTATTATGATCTCTGAACGCATAATAATCTGGCCACTCATTGTATATCCTATATAATAAAAGGCTAATATGCAAATTGTCCCCTCAACCAGGAGTTCGACCATGTCCCCTCCCCCTGGCCAGGCTGGCTGGACCCCACCAATGCACGAATTCATGCACCGGGTCTCTAATATATTGCATGGCCAGATTATTATGCATTCAGAGATCATAATATATGAATGAGTTGGTTTCTGACCTTAACTGGCTGCCTGAGTTGGGAACCAATAGGATTAGGGGCAAACTTGAGGGAGAGGAGCGGATGACTTCCATTTGGGGTATTGGAGTTGTTTAGGGGATGTTCCCTGAGCTTCAGCTCAGATCAGTCAAGGCTGGAGGTATGTACAGAGCATGTACTTGGTGGTCAGAACTATGAGGGTGGTTGACAGTATCCATGGAGAAAGGAACATGAGCATTTGAGGAGCTGGGCAGGGACGGGGGAGTCCAAAGGAATATGGAGATAGAAGGAGACCCACAAGACAGCAGTGTCTCAGCATCCAAGGCACTACACAGTTTCAAGAATGAAGACAAGGATAGCAGTGTCAGGAGCAGTGATGACGCTTGTAAAAATCTAGCTGACAAATGCTCCTTACATTTGGCCCTGTGGGTGGTACTCACATGGGGACCTTTGTTTCAGGGGAGTAGCTGGGGGTGGATGCCGGATGTCATTGAGGAGTGAATGAACCGCAAAGCATAGAGATGCCATTGTGACTTCTAACCGGCCCCATTATATATACATATATAGGTAGATAACGTCTTCATGATGCCTGACTTAGTTTTTTCCTCTTTTTATTTCTATTCAAGCCCATCCATTTTCCGGTTTCTACCTCCCCTACTTTTTGACCTTAAACACAATAACTGCAGCTCATTTGCATGATTCTGTAATTTACAAAATGCTTTCGCATGTGTCACTGTCCTTAGTATGCTTATCCACGCACCCTTTGGTATTATAACTAATTGACAGTTGTTTAGAATAGCGGTTCAGACACATAGGATCTTAGGTGCATTGTAATGTAATTCCCCTTTTGATATTGAAGAAACTGAGGCTCAGAAAGAGAGGTAGTGTCTTATGTCAAATTTCACTGCTGTGTGGTGGACTGTATGGCGCCTGGTCCGTCTTTCCCACGTGGTGTCTTGTGTTCCCTGTTTGCACTGGGAGGCTTTATTCTTGCCCAAGCAGTGACCAGTTCTGACAGCCTCTTTCAGAGCTTGTATGTATAGATGCTTCTTGCATGAATCCAATCCTATCTGTAGGTGGAGGGAAAAAGAAACACTATTTAAAAATGTATATATTTCGCCGAAACCGGTTTGGCTCAGTGGATAGAGCGTCGGCCTGTGGACTGAAAGGTTTCAGGTTTGATTCCGGTCAAGGGCACATACCTTGGTTGCAGGCACATCCCCAGTAGGAGGTGTGCAGGAGGCAGCTGATCGATGTTTCTCTCTCATCAATGTTTCTCTCTATCCCTCTCCCTTCCTCTCTGTAAAATATCAATAAAATATATTAAAAAAAATAAAAATGTATATATTTCTTCTGATTATAAAAATGACATAATAATTGCAGACAGTTTGGAAATATATAGAAACAAATAGTAAAGAAGACAGAAACATCCTTTAATTATCCACTTGGAGATAATTATTTTTGTGAAAGTTTAAAATAAATGAACCAACTGCTATATTATTCTCTATTAGAAAAGATCAAAGTAGTTTGGTGTCAATCTAGTCTGTAAAACAAAAGGGAGAAATTGGCCCTAAAAGTCTCCCCATAAACATACCTCTAATATGTTTAAATTGCTCAATTTGATTACTGCAGATTTATGTCTTTCTGTCTGGAGGACATTTATCCTACAGAATTTGCCAGATGGTGCCCTGCGATGGCTCCTCTCATTATCCATCATCATTAGAAGGAAATGCTTCATAAATCTTCCTGCATTAAATTTAAATTACTTGGAAGGAATGTCTGTGCTTTGGAAGCAAGGTACCATGTGAGGAAACATACAGGGAGACCTCTCTAGGGAAGATGGTGAAATCTAGCAGTAAACACTATTATCTAAACTCTACTGCCAGAGGCAGAGGTGATGTAAGTGACATGGGGGTGGGGTGGGGGTGGGGTCTGTTCCAGGACATCGGTTCTCTCTCTTTGTGCCTCCAAAGGGTGCTCTCTTCTTCCCATCTCTGTAGGTCAGGTTGGCGTCTAAATGCGTTAGCACTGCTTTCCAGGGCTGCTAAAGTCATACAGCACTTGTGTCCAAGTTAGAAAAAGGTACCCCTTCCTTCCTCTGGGAGGAGAAGCCATGGTCTACAACAAGCATGTCAAACTCGTGGCCCGCAGGACGCATGTGGCCCACACGAATGTTTTTGCGGCCCAGCCAATAATAACGATAGATATGTAAGAAACGTTTTAGTCCTAACCGGTTTGGCTCAGTGGATAGAGCATCAGCCTGTGGACTGAAGTGTCCCAGGTTCGATTCCGGTCAAGGACATGTACCTTGGTTGCCAGCACATCCCAGTAGGAGGTGTGCAGGAGGCAGCTGATCGATGTTTCTCTCTCATCGATGTTTCTAACTCTCTATCCCTCTCTCTTCCTCTCTGTAAAAAAAAAATCAATAAAATATATTAAAAAAAAGAAACTTTTTAATAAAAGTTTTGTAACTTAATTTTTACAATATCCTGTTACACCTAATTATTAGTAACGGACTACAACGTTCGCTAATGACTGATTACTGTAATCGTGTTGCATTCATTTCCTTTACGCACCTTACATGCAGGCGCACCATTTCTCTCTAATACTAGCAGTGAATATTTTAGCAGCCGATTGCCAGGTCATTAGTTTTGTACTGATTTGTTTCGTTTGTGCAACAGGAGAACAAGAAAAATAGGTTTATTTGCGTTACGCTTATTAATTTGTGCAGTTATTCAGTGTCTGGTAAGTGAATGTTCAAGAAAAAATATTAGTTTTTATTAAAATGTTCTATTATTTTATGTGAACAATTACTCATTTATTTAAGCCCTTTGTATTCAGCATGTCTCTTTCGAAATAAACCTATGTTTCTATGAAAATTGAAGCTTTTTAAAAAAATATATTTTATTGATTTTTAACAGAGAGGAAGGGAGAGGGATAGAGAGTTATAAACATCCATGAGAGAGAAACATCGGTCAGCTGCCTCCTGTACACTCCCCACTGGGAATGTGCCTGCAACCAAGGTACATGCCCTTGACCAAAATCGAACCTGGGACCCTTGAGTCTGCAGGCCGACGCTCTATCCTCTGAGCCAAACCAGTTAGGGCGAAGCTGTTGGGGTTTTTTTGCGGCCCACATAAACTTAAATCTTGTTTATTTGGCCCATGTTAGCCTTCGAGTTTGACATGCTTGGTCTACAATTTGGCCAGCAGTTAGTTCATTCTTCACTTGCTTCCTTGGTCAAGCACCCTTGTTCAGTGAACAACACATCAAACTGTGTCATGGTCCTGGCTCTGCCTTTTTGAGGCTCACTCTTCTCTGGGGATGTGGAGCTGTAGGTATCCTGGATCTAGGTGATGTAGCCCCAATTCTAGGTTGACATGAACCCTGGTTAACGTGGTCCTCAATTCGACACATATTTATTGAGCTATTTCTATCCAAGCTTAGTCCTGATGGAAAGCTACCTGGACCTAGACCCTAGCCCTAGCTTCTCCTTGGCCACAGCCACCACCAGAGACTAGAACTTTCAACAAAGTCCTCTAAGACTCAACTGAATTTATTGGCAGTAATTTTGTCTACAGGTCCTTGAAATATCACTATGTAATTATTAGCAATTATTCAAATTAATACTCTCCTAATATAGTAGGGACACATACAGTCAAGAGACATATCAGCTAGATCTTGCAAAGTTATATGGCCTCATCTAAAACTCTTCTTATTTCTAGTTGTGTGTTGTTATTTTTTTTCATTGAAGTTAAGCTCTACTCTTCTGCTGCTAAAACACCAGTCTATTTTGTCTTTGAGTCTTGGTTTTTAAGCTTACCAGGGCTACTTTGTCTCAAGCTTTTCTTTCTCTTAAGCTATTCCTGAAAAATCTCTCTCTTATTACTATTAATATTTAATTCATATTTTCTTTGGTCTGAGAAGCCAGATTGATGGTGCCAGCTGTACTAGGCATCCCTGGTCTTTGCTTTACAATAATGATGTTTTACACGCAAAACCAGCAATTACATTGTTTTAGATGTGGTGCATGAATTTTTTCATGTTAGAAACAGTCGTGCAGTAGAAATGTAATTTTGTGGAAATAATGTGATGCAGCGTGAAGCTGAGCTGCTTAAATACAAGTTCTTATGTTTTTGTTCAGTTAATGCATCCTCAACAATATTGGTAGACTGAAATTCAGGTCATTATTGTGCTGTCACCAAAACAAAAATGATTGATAGATGGCAAATGAGATTCAAAGCTGTAGTTATAGAGTGACTTACTAGTTTAAGATCTTGGGAAAGGTGCTGAATTTCTCTGTGCCTTAGTTTCCTCATCTGGAAAATGGGGATATTAATAGTGTTACTATCCTGGGTTATTGCAAGGATTAAATAAATACATTAATATGCATAAAGTACTTGCAATAGGGCCTGGCACATAGTTGAAGCTACTAGTATATAAATGTTAGCTATCACAGTACTCTACTGTATGATTATCTTTTGGAAGTCAGACAGAATTTAGGTATGCATTTTTATCAAGTAGTGTTACTTTTTGTAATGCTTTGGCCAGGCTCATTGTGATGAAATCCAACAGTGATAAATACCAAATGTTTAAATGTTTTAAAACACAGTGGTGTTTTTGTTTTGTTTTACAAACTTTTGATAGCAAATTACCCTAGGAGTTTTCCTTCTCAGATGGGATATATCTGTTATCAGTCAAGACATGCTTACTAAATAGAACCTTAATTTTTCTTCCTCTTAGATCTTGTTGTTGGGTCTCTGAGTCTGTTACTCTTCCCCAGTCCCAGTGGAGAGCCCCTCTGCTCCGGTTGCTTTTCACAGTTTGTGTGGAGTCTGTTCTCTCTGTCTCTACTCACCGCAGGAAGGCAGCCAGCCCTCGCGGTGGGGATACCTTTGAAAACGTAGATCTTGATTTTGCAGCTTGTCTGTGTACAATAAGCAGCTAACCTGTGCCAGGTTTCTTCTAGGCTCTTCCTGGCTGAGGAATGACGGCTGACCGCTCTGGTCTGCTGTGTGTGCCTCAGTGGGTGGCCAGAATCTGAGCTAAAATACAGGAAATCCAGCCTTAAGTTACCCCAGTCTTTCCTGTTGCAGAAATAGATGCCGTTATAGCTGAGAGAGTTATGGAAGGGAGAGGGATAGAGAGTTATAAGTTAATTTTCCTTTTCACACCACAGTAGTCATTTTCACAGATAATTTCTTGAAATTCAAGGTTATACGAATTGTAGGCAGGATTATCTGACGCACAGCAAGCTCTTCCTGAAAGGCTTCTAGGCTTGGTTTTGGGAACTGTGGGGAGGAAACAAATTTACTTCTGGACCACTCATCTGAGGCCATCGTTGCCTCTCTTTATCCATCAGTGCTTTAAACTTGTCATGATGAAACTGTAAGATGGCTCAATGGAAAACCACATTCAGTAATTTGTATCTACTTCATCTCTTAAAAATGTTTTTATTAAAGCATCATTGGCATAACACACACTAGTATGTTAGTTTCAGGTGTACAACATAGTGATTCCACATTTATATACCTTACGATGTGATCACCACACAAAGTCTGCTAATCATCTGCCACTGCGCAGTTATGACAGTATTAGTGACTACTGAAGGCCCGATGCATGAAATTCGTGCAAGGGCTCAGCCCTCACAGCCTCGGCCGGCCCTCGCAGCCCTGGCTTCGTCCGGAAGGTCGTCCGGATGGTTGTTCTGCTGTTCAGTCTAGTTAGCATATTAGCTCTTTATTACATAGGATATTCCCTGTGCTGTATGCTACACCCTTGTGACTTACCTGTTTTATAACAGGCAGTTTGTATCTCTTAATCTTTTTTTGATACTTGAGCAATGAATGGTACCTATAGTTATGGGATGCCAGAGCAAACTTTTCTTTCTGTAGATCTAGCCTAGCATTCATCTGTTTATTTATCTACCAGTCCAGCTCTTGAACCAGAAACAACATAGGTAATTTATGTGTAGACACAAAATGCAACAACAATCTATGGATTAAAAATTGGGTAATGGAGGAAAGAAACACAATGATCAGGACATAATGAGTCAGAAAGGAAAGTGAAAATGCAGTACTGTGTAGGGTTTTGAAATTCAGCCTGCATTGGCCTCATGAGCGTATCTGTTAAAATTTCAGGTTGCTGGGCCTCCTGGGAACTCTGGCACCTACCCTGTTAACACGTGCCCCCAGGTGCTTCTCAGCCGCGGTGTAGGACTGCACGCTACAGGCACTGACCTATTTACTTGCTGCACGTGGGTAACTTTGACTCCATGCTTTTTGGCAGTCAGCATGAAAAGGGAAGACTGTCTATTCTTAGTGTGCAGAGATAACATCTTTGACATAAGGTGTAAATGAAGGTTTAACGATGCTTATATCAACTTTCATATCTGAATAAGATCTTGCATAGGAATTCAGGAAAAGAAATATCTTCTCTTGTCCTCCCTAACAGGAAATATGTCACTGAGTCTGTTACACTCCATTAAATGGCATTAACTGATCTTTTGAGGTATGTGCCAAAGTTCCTTAGGGAGAAAGGAAAAGAAGAAAAAAAGCGGAGGGAGAGGGGAGTGTGTGTGTATTGGGAAATTACAAAAAAGGAGGAAGCGTGAGAGAATGAAAAATGATATTGGCCATCGCTTTGGACAACAGTTTGCTGTTCTCTACAAAAGGTGAATATATTGCAAAACCCCTGACCCAGCAGTTCCATTCCTGAGAGTGTCCCCTATGGAATTTGTGACATTAATACCAGGAAATGGGAACAGAATGTTTAGAGCAGCATGGTTTGTGTCAGAGTATTGGAAACAACCCAAATGCCCATTAACAGTAGAAGGGATAAACTGTGGAATACGATGGCATACTAATCAGCCACAAAAGTGAATGAACTACAGTTATGAGCCATAACATGGATGAATTTTTAAACATACTGCTGACCAGAGGAAGCCAGGTGGAAGAAAATCGTTACGTGATTCCATTCCTGACAACTTCAAAGTGGATAAAGAGAGAACATACATTTTTAGGGATGCATACTCAAAAGTCGGGAATCACTGTCTTTCTAGGGAAGAAAGGGGTTGGAATCATGAAGGGAAACATGGGGATCTTTGGGGTGTTGACAGTCATTCATGTTTTTACTTGGGTGGTAGTTAAGTATGTGTCTGTTTTTAATATAATGTGGTTTTATGTACTTTTTTGTATGTGTGTTATTTTTCGCAATAAAAACGTTTCTTAAATGTTGAGGGAATGTTACCACCAGGTTCATGGATAAACAAATGGAAGTATATCCATACAATGGAATATTACTTTGCAATAAAAAGGAATAGACTATTGATACATGCAACAGATGGAGGATCCCAACATCATTCTGTTGAGTCAGCCACTCAGCAAAGGATATACTGTAGGATTCCATGTTTATAAAATTCTGGAGAGTACCAACTATTGTAGAGTGACAGGAAGTAGCTCAGTGACTGCCTGGGATTGGGCAGGGGAGAAGTGGGAGGGAGGGTTGACAAAGGGCACCAGGCAACTTTGGGGAGTGATGGAGATCTTTATTATTGTAATGGTGGTGATACCGTTGCAGGTGTATCTAAAAATGTCAGAATTTATCAAATTGTGTTCTTTAACTATATGCAGATTATTGCATGTTAATTATACCTCGATAAAGCTGTTAAATAAAAGTGTGTGTGTGTGTGTGTGTGTGTGTGTGTGTGTGGCGGGGGGGGGGGGTAGGGGGGTAGGGAATAAGGTATCAGAAATGCTAAAGAAATGGAACCATCCTAGCGTTCTCAGGATTAAGGGTGGAAACCATGCCAAAAGTGAGCGAGAGGCACTATGAACTTGGTTATGCCCGTAGGCCCAGCACCTCATTATGTATTGGGGATAACCATCCATTGACTCACTGTGTCTTCATTTGCAAATTGGACATAAATACCTTTCTTCTCATGATCTCTTACTGAGTAAGGGGGAAAGAGGAGAAATCTCACATGGACCAGTTTAGCTGCTCGCTCACAGCTGGCTCAGACAAGCCATCTTGATGGGGATTGAGTCAAGTCTCTGTGTTTACCTGTCTTCCATGTTTCCCTTCCATTAATGTACATCATTCTGAGGCGGCTAACAGTGTTTGGTTGTACAGTCTGATCCACTGAGCGGTTAGACAAAAGACATATTCTTATGTATACGTTTTTCAAAATACGAAGAGTTCAAGGCCGTGTATTATATTCTGTGTTAAATTTTAGAAATGCATTGAAATAACCTGTTTGGAAGGCAGATTTATCTGTGACACAGCATGAATGAACAGCAAAGATCATAGATGTTCATGGGCTCAACAAATTCAACTGCACTGTGTACTGGTTCCCTATTTGTGCTTAGCTATACTTGTTACTCAGAAAAATGTAAGTTACATCATGTTTTGAAAGCATATCTAACTCAGAGTGAAATACTAAATGTCAGCTATTTAAACAATTTACTAGATAGAGATTTGGAATAATTAAATATTTTAAAGGTAGGATAAACTATTAAGTCATTCACTTTTCTTTAAAATGCTGAGTTCTGTGGTTATAGATTTCTAGAAAGACAATATTTCTACTAGTAAACAAATCTGCTTTAGTCATCTGAAAATTTTATATTGAATGAAATAAGCACTACACGTATTTTTGTTTTGTGAAATATTAAAATAATAAATAATTACTTAAGACTGTAAGAAATGAAAAGATGAAGAATTAGGCACATTCATAAGATAAAAACTCTAACAAAACTAGAGAAAATCATTATAATTTGTCTACTCTCCCTTTCATATGGAGAAAAATGGATTAGGTTATTTTTTTAAAATATATGTGTTTTTATTGAGTTCAGAGGGGAAGGGAGAAGGAAAGAGAGATAGAAACATTAATGATGAGAGAGAATCTTCGATTGGCTGCTTCCTGCACATCCCCCACTGGGGACTGAGCCGGCAACCCGGGCCTGTGCCCTGACTGGGAATTGAACTGTGACTTCCTTGTTCATGGGTTGATGCTCAACCACTGAGCCACACTGGCTGGGAGGACTAGGGGACTTTTTGATACTGGATTTTCATAAGAATAATGAAATATACCATATCTTACATGCCTGCATGGCATAAACTATTTGCCACAATAGGTACTTATATTTGTTAATTACAATCATCACAGAATGAAGTACTGTTGTCCCAATATCCCCTAATCTTTTCCCACACCCCCTTATTCCTTTCTATTCAAAAACATTCACACCAAACATTTTTCAAATTCATCCTGCAATAGGAAATAACTTATTTTTTAAAAAAATACTTTTATTGATTTTACAGAGAGGAAGGTAGGATAGAGACTTAGAAACATTGATGAAAGAGAAACATTGATCAGCTGCCTCTGGCACACCCCCTGCTGGGGATTGAACCCCCAGCCAAGGTACATGCCCTTGACCAGAATCCAACCTGGGACCCTGCAGTCCCTGGCTGATGCTCTATCCACTGAGCCAAACTGGTTAGGGCGGAAAATAACTTTTACCCTTCCTTGTGCCTCACATCTAATTTACTTTGCCCTCATGTTGGTAACCGAGCAGAACTGAGAAATACATTTTGAAATCAAGAATGAGCCCTGACCGGTTTGGCTCAGTGGATAGAGCGTCAGCCTGCGGACTGAAAGGTCCCAGGTTCGATTCCGGTCAAGGGCATGTACCTTGGTTGTGGGCACATCCCCAGTAGGGGGTGTGCAGGAGGCAGCTGATTGATGTTTCTCTCTCATCAATGGTTCTAACTATCTCTCTCCCTTCCTCTCTCTGTAAAATCAATAAAGAAAAAAAAAAAAAAGAATTAGATTTCAAAACCCTGGATCTGTCCCAGTTTTTCCACATCAGCTTCAGTCAGTAGGATTTTGACTAATAAATTTGGAATCATCTGAGAACATCTTAAACTCAACTGTCACTGTTTTTCCCCTAGTGGCAGCTAAACACTGCGTTCGAGGGCTTTTGCCAGAATAAACAGTCTGAATCATTCGGGAGATCTCTGAAACCCAACTCCCAGTCATTGCTAAAGGATGTGTCAAGAGCGGGCTCTTTAGTTTGCCCTTTACTGAAATAGCGTCTGTCATTTTATGTGACCGATTCCTTTCACGGTGCCATTGTCCAGCCCCCTAAATGTAGTGAAAACATGCAATTTTTTTTTCCCACTTCTGAGTTTTTGAGGCAGGAAACAAAATTATCCACTAATGTTTTATAATTGTTCTGTTTTAATGCATTCATTAGACTGGAAGTCATATGAAATCAAGTTTTGTGTTTCTCACTGATACTTGGGAAAGTAATTTTACAAGGCTTTTCAGAATAGAAACGGTCACTAGAAAACCAAAAGTGTCAATGCTTGTAACTTAGGAGCAAGCATTAATCTACTTTAAATATAAGCTATTATTTTAAGAGGGATTTGGTTTTGACATGTTAGGGCCTATGAGTTGTGGCATTTCAGAGCAGGAAAGGCCCTGATGAGGCTTCAAGTCAAACTTGTACACACACATATTAATATCCATATATACTCACAAACACATATGCATACACACATATACTCACCTACATATATGCATATGCACACACACATATATATGCACTCGTATTTATATATACATACACATATGTTACCACATCCACTTGCATACATATGTGTGTACCCACACATATATGTATCTATACACATATACATATATATATAGCAGAATACTAGAAAATAAGGGCTCTGGAATGGGGCAAACCTATAACCCTATTGGTTCTGGTTATATTTCCTCAGGTAACTATGTGAACTTTTAAAATCTAAGTTTAAAAATATATATATATTTATTGATTTCAGAGAGGAAGGGAGAGGGAGAGAGAGAGATAGAAACATCAATGATAAGAGAGAATCATTGATCGACTGCCTCTTGCATGCCCCCTACTGGGGATTGAGCCCACAACCCAGGCATGGGCCCTTGACTGGAATTGAACCCAGGACCCTTCAGTCTGCAGGCTGATGCTCTGTCCACTGAGCCAAAGAGGCTAGGGCTAAAATCTAAGTTTCACCACTTGTAAAATGAGGAAAATACTACTAGTCTTAGACTGATTATGAGAAACAAAATGGATGGATTGTGTCTAGCACTTTAACTTCCATCTAATAAGCACACAATAAACATTAGTAGCTAACATTGTGAACAATATGTACAAAATGTGGACAAAGAGTAAACTTAAGATAGTTGTGTTCATTTTCTTGACTTCCATGCTGTTCATAATCATGGTAGGCTGGGTACCTCTGGTTTGGGAGCTGGGCCTAAACCAAGGGAAGTGGCATATTTGGAAAAGGGCTTTTAAACAGAGGGTGACAATCCAGTCCTGGTCGAGGGTGGAAGGAGAAAAGCATTCAGGGGCCTGGAAAGTGGGGGAGCCAGACAGCCTGTTGAATAGCCTTGTCTCACCTGAAGATGAGCAGAAGCTGCCTTTGCTGCGTGTGTTCAGTGTAATTCACACATGGCAGTTTCCACTGGGTGAGCAGTGATCGCCTGGATCAGCTGGGAAAAAAGCTGGTGGATGGGAAGCTTCGGCCACAGGCACCCAGTGTGGCACAGTCTGAATTCTGAGGCTGGGGGTGTGGGGTGGGCAGGGGTTGGCATGAGTTTGAAGGGAAGAGGAACCAGACCGACTGGCATCTGGAAAGGTCAACTGTGCGCACAGCTGTTGTCTGGGGCATAGCCAGGAGCCAAGGCCAGAAGCTTAGGGTGAGTCAGAATGGGCATGGGCACCACAGGTGCAGGGTGACCCAGAGGCTGTGCCAGGACCAAATGTTCATCAGGCTGCCCAGACAGCCCAGGCACCAGGTGGTTTCAAGACCAAGAACAAGGTTAGCCAGAAATGAATCCAAGGAACTGGCTGAGAACTGGAGGGAGTGCAGAGTAAGTCACCGGCTGGACCAGGGCGGGGACAGACTGGAGGGAGGGGGTGAAGTTTGTGTGGCTTCTGCTGTCATCTATCCCACTGGTTCTCTGTGCAGAGTTTGTGTCTCCGGGCCTGAAAGTTGATGCAATGGCTTCTGACGAAAGGAAAGGGAGCAGAGTGAGCATAAGAAGAAAAATCGTTTGCTTTTGGTAGGGTAGAAATCTGAGGTGGCCTGCAGAGAGGTGTCCCACAGAGGCAAATCTATGGAAGTTTCCGAGAATCAGGCTGGGGTCGGAGTGGGCTTTCTTTGCAGGCTCCACTTCATCTGCTGACGCTTAAATGTTGTTTTACCATGGGGTTCTGTCATAGACTTGTGTCCGAATAGGCTTGGTTTTGCTGCAGTAACAAATGACTCCCAACATTTGTCCCAACAAATGGCTCATAACAACATTTTTTTTTCTCGCTCTAGCTATGTGTTCATTGTGAATTGGCTACCACTCAGTTGCTTGCAGTCTTTATTCAGAGACCCAGGCTGACTAGCAATCTCTGGAATACTGCCGCTTGTCATAGCAGATGGCAAAGAGACTGTGGAGATCCTTGAGCTGACCTTAGAGCTTCTGCACAGGAGGGGACACATGTCATTTCTCTTCACATTTCATTGGTCAAAACATGTCATGTGGCCAAGCCTGACATCAACAAGGTGGCAAATGGAATCCTTCGCCAGGGAAGGGCAGTGAATCTGTAGCAGTAACACAGTCCATGCCATGACTGTACTGACCCCAGGGTCATCTCACTATTCCTATGTCTCAGTAGCTGTCCATCTAATTCTAGATCCCACCCCCTCGCTCAGATCTCTGCACTGAAATCCTGGGCCACCTAGGCAGATGCCAATCAGGCAGTTTTCCTTGGTTGCTATAAACTGAACGTGATCAAACTAAAGTCCTCTCCTCCTCAGCATTTTGTCTCTTTTTGATTGAAGGCCCACTGCTCACCAGGTTACCAAATCAGACCCCTAGGCGTCATATTTGACTTCTCTTTCTCCTTATTCGCTCTGTATCCAACCATCAGTCAGAAAGTTCTTTTGATTGTCCTCAGTAAATATCTCTTGAATATTTCTGCTTCTTTTAATCTCTCCTACCCCTGAGAGTTCAGGATGTAATCTTTTGGTGAACTCTTAATTCTGGGTGGATATTGTCCAATTTAGTTTCTTTTCCAGTCTGGCTCCAGGACAAGGTGCATGACACATCTGCCTATTCGGCTGCCATTTTCTAACCCCCTCCGTGAGCTCTTAAATAATCTCGATGCCACTATATTTCCCCTTTCAACTCATTCCACCTGGCGTCCAGAGTGGTCTTTCTGATTTGTAGATCTGATGACACATCCTTCTGTCACCACCTCTGCTTAAGCTCTTGCATGGCTTCTGATTGTTCTGAGAATAAAGCTGTGGAACACTAGTAAGATTCTCTGTCTGCCTCTCCAATCTCACCTTAACCATTGCCCCACCCTTACAATGGTTTCATGCCCCCTCCATACCGAACCCCATTCATTCTTTCTAACATGCTCTTATTCCTAGACTATTGTGTGTGTTGTTTCTTCTAACTGTTACGCTCTATATCCTCTTCAGCTGGCTAACATTTTTTAAAATTAAATTTATTGGGGTGACATTGGTTAATAAGATTATATAGGTTTCAAGTATACAACTCTATAGTACATCATCTGTATATTGCATCATCTATATACCCAAAGTCTAGTCTCCCTTCATCAAAATATATATGACACCCTTTAGCCTTTTCAACTTACCCCCAGCCCTCTTCCCCTCTGGTAAATCACCCTTCTGTTGTTTGTGTCTTTGAGTTTGTCTGTTCATCTGTTGCTTTCTGTTTTATACCCACATCTGAGTGAAATCTTGTCCTTTTCCATCTGACTTACCTCGCTTAGCATGATGCTCTCACTTTCAAGATCCATCCATGCTGTCACCGATGGCAGTAATTCATCCCTTCCTCTGGCTGAGTAGTATTCCATTGTATAGATGTAACACATCTTCTTCATCCAGTCATCCATCGAAGGACACTTGGGTTTTTTCCTCGTCTTAGTTATCATGAATAATTCAGCTGACGAACTTCAGCTCATCCTCATCTCAGCGTGAACATCACCTCCCCCAAGAAGGCCTCCCTGGCTCCCTTCTAAACTAAATGTACTTCCGTGGCCCCATACTTCTTTCCTGATGCCCAGAGCTCACTTAAATGTCTGTTCTCTGTTCCGCTGCTACACTGTAATATCTTTGAGGGCAGTGACTGGTTTCACATTATGTCTCTAACTCCTAGCAGAGTGCCTCACATGGTCTGGGTACTAGTAAGATTTATAGAATGATAATGAATGTCCATTTATGGTGTCAAACAATAGGGTTTAGCCTGAGCCCAGAGCAAAGCCAGAAGGACATAAAAATGTCCTTACTTCCTTAAAGTCAAGGGAAGTTGAGAAAGACTAGCTTGGCTTAGGGCTAGAGGGATAGTATCAAAACAAAACAGATTTCTGGACAAACGTTAGGAGAGACAGGGTCAGGAAGAAGTGAGATCCACTATAAGTTTTAAGAGAGAATGATTTTTTGTTGTTCTTTGCAGAATCCTTGTGCCTAGGACAGCCAGCATTCAATGCATATTAGGCAGTTTATAAATACTTCACTGAGTGAATGAATGAACAAATTGTGGGTCAAAGTTCTTGGCTCCAAGAACCAACCCTGGCTGACATCAGCAGAACAAGGATTTATTAGAAGGATGTGGGGTAGTTCACAGGATCAGCATAAAGACCAGAGAATCAAACTTTGCAAATAAACAGCAACCAAGGGCTGCCAGGCAGGTGGAACCATGGCCAAGGTTGCATCACAGGAATACCCTGCGAAGGACACCACCGCTGGCACCACTGCTGCCAGGGGCTGGTGTCCCTGGCATTGCCACCACTGGCCATTAGCTGCAGCGCCACTGTTCTCTAGTGCCACTGCTCTCCCTGACCCTGTGACCTGACTTTACTCCTTCAAGATTCAAAGTCCCAGACAGGAATGCCCGGCTGGCTGCCCCAGGGTCGATTGCCTGCCCAGGAGTTGCCAGAAAGCAGGAGAGAGTAGATATTTGTCCCCATCAGCAGAGGGCCATGCTGCCACCTGTTTTTATTTTATTATTTTATTTTTTAAAATATATTTTATTGATATTTTATAGAGAGGAAGGGAGAGGGATAGAGAGCTAGAAACATCGATGAGAGAGAAACATCGATCAGCTGCCTCCTGCACACCTCCCACTGGGGATGTGCCCGCAACCAAGGTACATGCCCTTGACCAGAATCGAACCCGGGACCCTTCAGTCCGCAGGCCGACGCTCTATCCACTGAGCCAAACCGGTTTTGGCCTGCCACCTGTTTTTAGATGAATCTCCTTCAATAAGATGGTCATTCAAGGCTGGGCAGCCTAACATGCTCTTAAGTGTCCACTCTGGGAGGACTAGACAAAAAATTGAGAACGAAGGAAAGTATTTTCTCATTTAAAATATTTTATCGTATATTCTCACTATTGAAAATACAATTAGTTCAGAAAATTGTAAGATATAAAATGTAAGTCCACCCCTTACTTCCCAATCCCTATTCTACCCCAAGATATAACCACTGTTCTCAGTTTTTATACACGCTTCAAAAAACTTTTTGGGTAAGAATTGTTGTTTCTTAAACTGCACCGGGCTGGGTTTCATAGCTATTACTGAGTGCTTATAATTTGTTGTCTCATACCTTTTCCTTGGAAATGAGGTGGCTGCTTGGAGGCCCAAGACGATGACATGGCACATGCCATTTTATGGGTGAGCACAATGTGGGCTCTGTTGGAGGAGGGACACTCACTCTGCCTTTGCCCTAATAGATCTGAGTTGCTGAGGGGACAGCCTCCTGCTCGAGAGTTCTGCTCTCAAACACACACACACACACACACACACACACACACACACACACACCACAACACAAAAATTATCTGGAACAATATTTTGCTGGAATTTTAAAGAAATAAAGTTCTAGTGGGAACCCATCCTCAACTGACCTCCAGCGAAGCTATTCTGGGTATGTAGCTATTAATTTTCCTGTGTTGACCTCTGGTCTGGAGTACTGGGAAGCAGTGCTCAGGTGCCCCCCAGTGGCTGGGCAGTGCAAACACAAGACTTCTTGATCTGGTAAGTTCTTGCTCAAATAAGCAATTTGGATTTTAACAACGTAGAACTAGTTGTTAAACATCTTATTTGTAAGAAATATATGACAAACCATATGTTAAAGTTGTAGACTGCAAAATATAGTTGAGTGAGGTCTGATAAATGCTTCTCAGGCTGTGACGTGGCTGACCCACACCGGTCACTGAGATTGGCCCCCACACAGGCCTTGAACTGCAATCCAATGTCTAAAAGCGAAAGCTGGCACTTCGAGCCAGTCTGCCTGGCTCTGTATTGTCACATGCTCATGTGTAAGTCAATGAAAGATGTTGCCACATGATTCTTCTTTACCAAATGATCAGCCCACAGTACTTCTACACAGAAGGGAGTAGATTCAGTAAGATTAAGAAGTGACATCCAGCTTTCCCATAAAAAAATCTTTACGTCTGAAATCAAAATCATATTTGTACCTACACCGGTAGCAGTTCCGTTTCATACTCACGAAATGGGATACACTTTAGGTCTTTATCATAGAATCTAAGGAACAAACATGGGTTGAAATTTTAAAATGTGAATTAACTGAGACAATTCTAGTTTGGAATCACAGCCAAAAGAAAAGGTAGCTGAGATTCATTTGAAAATATAAGGGCATTGTTGGGTGTTGATAACAGAGAAGGGTCTTCATTAAAAATACTATTTTACAACGTGTAATTATTGCAAAATTATAATGAATATGACAGGAAGCCATAGATTTGGCTTTTAAAAGGAGGTACCAGTTAAAAGATGAAAGCAATAAACCTGGCTGTCTTCATTGGAATTGAATTTGCTCTTGCCTTGGTGTCTTGACTGTTTCCCGCACAGTCCTCAGTAGGCCAGGAATGTTGGGAAACCCAGTACCATCTGAATCTGTTCAAATAATACCCTTGTTCTGTCTGAGCAGGAAGTGAACAACGCGGTCCTGTCTCCGAGGAGAGGCTAGACCGTGACAGGGCATTGCAGGGTCAGCAGGGTTAGCGGTGTCAGCTGCAGAAGGAGGAAGCTGAGCCGTGGCGGCCTCATGACGAGAAGTGGGAGCTGTGGCGGGAGCAGCAGGGACCGTGGTGTCTGGAGAGGGCCTGTCGCAGTGCAAGTCGTGGCCATGCCGAGCCCACAGGCCAGGAGCCGGGTGCTCAACTGGGCTTTACAGCCACAGGATTCTACACGGAAATGAAAATACATGTCCACACAAGTCTTGTACACCAATGCTCCCAGCAGCTTTATAGTCATTGCCCTAAATGGAAATAGCCCAGCAACTGAAACCAACCCAGATGACCACCTGTAGGTGGCAAGTAGAATGCTATTCACCAATAAAAAGAAGGCACATAGCTGTTTGGAAAATCTCAAAACTATTATGCTGATTGAAACACTCCCTTGCCCCAACAAAAACTTACATGTTATGTAATTTAGTTTACATAAAACTCTAGAGCATGCAAACTAATCTATAATGAAGTAAACAGATCAGTGGTTGCTTGGGGATGGGTGGAGGGAGGGATAGTTTGCAAAGTGGCACAAGAACTTTTTGTGGTGATGGAAATTTGGGGTAAGTTGTATTGGTTTTGCAGATATGGTCATATGTCAAAACACATCGCATTGTACACTTTAAATATGTGCAGTGTACTGTAAAAAATGCTAAACAAAAAACCTCCCTAAGAGAGAACAGGGCCTGTGAGACACTAACTGCTCAATAAATGTTAGTTAATAATAATAGTAATAATATGAGGTAGGCACTATTATCTGTTTCCCAGATGAGGAAACAAGCTCAGATAGGTTATGTAACTTGCCAAGGTCACAACAGCCAGCTGGTGGTCTGGGCAGAATGCAGTCTAACGCTAGGACCTGAACCCCACCGTGGGAAAGAGTGTAAAGGCAGAGCTAGACGAATGAGCTGGCCCAGAAAGAGGATCATAAGGGACAATGTGCCAGGGAGGCAGCAAGTTTGAAACAGAAGAGCGGGCATGGGAAGAGCTTCCACTGAGAACATTTTGTGGTCATTCTTTAAGTGCAAGAACTTGCCTGTTCTCTTTCAGTTTTAACTCACGTATTATAAAATTCACCCATTTAAAGTAGTATACAATTCAGTGGTTTTTAGTATGTTTATCACCACATTCTAATTCTGTAACCTTTTGGGCACCCCAAAAGGGCACACCAAAGAGGTGGCCCAAAAGGGCACCCCAAAAGGGCACCCCAAAGAGAAACACTATACCTAACAGCTATAACTCTTCATCTTCCCTCTCTCCCCCTCCCAGTTTCCCTGCTCAACCCCCAAGCCCTAGAAAACCAGGAATCAATTTTTTGTCTCTATAGATTTGCCTCTTTTGGTCATTTCATATAAATGGGATCATACATGTGGCCTTTCGTGTCTGGCATCTTTCACTTAGTATAATGTTTTCAAGGTTCATCCTTTTTATCACATATATTAGTACTTCATTCCTTTTAATGGCTGAATAATATTCCATTGCATGGATATACCACATTTCTTTATCTATTCATCACTTGATGGATACTTGGGTTGTTTCTACCTTTTGACTATTATGAATAGTGCTATTGTTCTCAATCAGTTTTATTTAAACAATTGATGGTTGTTTTACCTGGTAAAGAGATAGGCAGGTGTCAATCACAGGCACAAATACCATACCAGCAGAAGGCCCTTTATGTATCTGTAGGCCTTTTGGTTTATTTTGAATTTAACAAGAGATGTGGGGACTTTTGAAATACTTTCCTCTGAGGTAAAGAAGCTGGACTTAGGCTACAGGCACCAATAATTCTGTTTCCTAGTACTAGTGTTTAGGACAATTATTTGCAAAATAACTGATAACATTCATTGAGTACCTCCTATCTGCTTGGCACTTTCTATGAGGTTGGCATGTAGTCCTCAATATAATCTTTACACTAAATATAGTTGTTACCTTTGTTAGAGAAGAGGCTTCTCAGGCCCAGAGGGGTCCTTTGCAGCACACTGGCGGTGCATGGCTGTATCTCTGACCCACCTCTGAGTTCACCCACAGCTATGGGCAGACAGCTTCTCGTTTTAACCATCAGGCCTCTGTGCTTCTCAGCCTAAGGTTTCACAGGAGCCACCCAGGCTCTCACTCAGACTGCCCTTTAGCAGTGCTAGGGATCTAATGACCCCAGGGGAACCCTGAACTAGTGAGATAGATAAGTACTCAGCTTCCCTCTCTCCCCCCAGATGTTCTACATCAGGAGCCAGCAACTTTTCCTCTTAAGATTCAGATAGTAAACATTTTCAACTTTGCAGGTCATACAGTCATCTCTGTTGTAACTATTCAATTAAACAAGGGACCTGGCTGTGTGCCAATAAAACTTTATTTACAAAGAAAGCCAGTGGGTTGGATTTGACCCCAACAGCTGTGGTTTGCTGACCCCTATTCTCCATGATTCCTCAGAAGGTTCCCCAGGGGAGTTGAACCACGGTTGCCCTCAGAGGTAGTCCTTTTATTGCCACACCCTTCTTGGTTCTCCTTTCTTTCCTGTATCGTTGTTGGCACATCCTCACTTGAGCTTCCTGGGATCTCTCACCTGACACACTCCCTGCTCCCAGTTCCTTTTCTCAGGACCTGTTTTTGGGGGAACCAAATGGAGAAGCCAGGACAATGCTATTGAACACTATATGATGACTGGCTGATGACGTGACGAGGTCATGGGCTTGGTGTGATTCTGCGGTTCCGCTCCTCCATGGAACATGACTTCGCCTCTGTGTGCCTCATTTTCTTCATCTATAAAATGGGCATTAATGATCATGGAACCTACCACAAAGTGTTGTCATGAGCATTTTATGTTAATCTTTGTGAAAGAGTAGTGTGCCTGATATAGAGCATGTTGATACTTGCATAGTTGACCGTTTTTCCTCCATTCATGGAAAAGTGCCTTAATGCCTTCTTTGCAGGAAAACTTCATAATGAATTGATGATTTTTGTTATTTATTATAAGTGAGAAATATAAATGGCTGACCAATACTGTGCATTTCCCCCCAGTTTGAACCTTGATTTGAAATTCTGTTGTCTTTAATAGTTAAACAGCACAAAGTACAAAGAGTTCAGATCTTTTAGAGCTCTTTACTAAAATATTTATAAATGAGGTAATATGTTGAGGATTGTCTTTAAAATAATCTGGGACAGAGGTGGTTGTGGATATAAAGGAAGCAAAATTGGTACTGAGTTAACAATTGTTGAAGTTGGGTGATGGAACCTGGGAGTTCATTGTCATATTTTCTCTACTTTTCTATTTGTTTCAAAATTTCCATAATTAACAGTTTTATTTTTATTTTTTAATACATTTTTATTGATTTCTGAGAGGAAGGGAGGGGATAGGAGAAACATCAATGATGAGAGAGAATCATTGATCGGCTGCCTCCTGCATGCCCCACACCAGGGATTGAGCTCGCAACCTGGGCATGTGCCCTGTCTAGGAATTGAACCGTGACTTTCTGGTTCATAGGTTGATGCTCAACCACTGAGCCACAGTGGCCGGACCATAATTAAAAGTTAAAAAAAAAAAAACAGTTTCAAAAATTTGTAAGCAAAACTTTGCTGCTATAAGGACTGCTTTATAGAGTATGAGGACCACTACAACCTAATTCCTTAATGTATCAAGAATACAAGCTCTTTTTTATTCTTGAATATACCTAAGGCACCCTAAAAAAATTATTTTATATGGTCAGCTTGGGGGAATGACACTCAGCTGGGGAAGACAAGATACGGTGACACTCAGCAAAATGGGAAAGTGAATCTTATGTTCATAAGTCAGCAAACTTCAAAAAGAGTACTTGGAAAGGATGTTCAGAACAAACATTTGAAAGCCATCAGTGTATCTGTTCAGTAAAGCACTTGGGATCTATAAAGTAGTTAGAGTGTTTGTCCAGGAGAAGAAAACGCTGAAGATCTAGAAAGAGGTCACCGTGTTTGCTCAGAGGAGTAGGTCATTCTGCTAAGAGTTTTAGCTTGTAGAATGTCACGGCGAAGTTCATGTGACAATAGACATGTACTTCACAATGGCCCCTCCCCTCTGAGTATATAAATCTATACTTTAGTAGCTACGAGTCCTCAGGCTATGAGTAAAGTCTCTCCCTGGAATTGCTCATCATTTCCCTGGATTGCTCATCATTACTGTAGGAGATGATGGAAAACAGCAGTGAGGCCGAAACTGTCACAGAGCCTCTGGTCTGGCTCACTTCAGTTGACACCAGTGGCCCTGAGATTACTTACTCTGCATCTTCCTACTGTTCCTTGAGTTTTTTGTTGAGTTCTTCACTGAATCAGTTGTGCACGGCACAGGGCAGTTTTAGAGTTTTACTCTTACAGTATGTGACTTAGTGTTCTGTTCAGTTTGTGGGGAGGCTGATTTTCTTATGCAAAGTCATTGGTAAGATTTGAATTAAAACCCCCATCTCTGGAGCCCTGGTTTTCCTGTTGTTCCTTGTGTCCTTGTCCTTTGCACAGATCATGTGATGGTTTTGAGTTGAGTGGGGCTGCAGGTAAGTTGTGCTGATTTACAGTGGAAATCAAAGCGAATCAGCACATGTGATTGATGATTTGCAATCATCATGTTCAAGGTCTGTACAGGTCCAGGTGACCCACTCAGTTCTCCTCCATTCCTCTCCCACTCTGGCACACAGACACATCTCGAATTCACATCAAGTATCTGAGGCCCTTTCTGGCAAGTTGGGATTTAAAACTATAAATGTTAAAATTTGGAATAATATTAAAAAGATCCACGGGAATACAGTGTGGAATGAAAAGCATGTTGTTAATTAATAACATAGAATCAGGTGGGAATTTCTTGGATGGATAAGAGAGGATGGTGTTTATAATCTGAAAGTGATCGTGAATAATTCTTCTGAACTCAGTTTTAAGTTGATGCATATTAATAGCAGACTGTATAAAAAAAGTGTCAAAGTGTCATTGCAATTCAGGCTTAATCAAGGAGAGGAACACACATATCATTACTGCCAATAGAACACTGTTTTTAATGTGTTTAATGTAGTTTTTAATTTTCCCATCACTGAAACGGAACCCAGCCAGTTATATAACGTATTATATGAATCCTACTAAGGAATCCAATCATTTTGCAATTAAGTGATTTTGAGGTGTTTCAAAGTCATTTTGCCTATTGAACATGTCACTCTAATTGCATAGTAATTATTTGAATAAGAAGCTCCAGAGAAACATTTGGAAATAAGTACAAATAATAAGATTGATGAGTGAGAAAAGTGAGCGAAGCTGGTGTGTAGAACAGTGGTAAAATCTGCAGGCACTCCTTCAAGGGTGCGGGGGCACAAGCCAAGCCGGGGAGGTTGTTTGCATATGCTGAGAAGGTGGGAAGGTTAGTGTGGTTAGCTTGGTATGTGGGAGGGATGGTAGCCAGTAAAGGACGAGTTCAGTTAAAGGACTTGAATGCCTAACTTAGAGTGGCTTATATCCCCACTAGAGGCCCGGTGCACGAAATTCGTGCACGGGGGTGTGTGTCTCTCAGCCCAGCCTGCACCCTCTCCAATCTGGGACCCCTTGAGGGATGTCCGACTGCCCTACCTGGATCGGGCCTAAACGGGCAATTGGACATCCCTCTCACAATCCAGGACTGTTGGCTCCCAACTGCTCACCTGCCTGCCTTCCTGATTGCCTCTAACTGCTTCTGTCTGCCAGCCTGATCACCCCCTAACCACTCCCCTGCCAGCCTTTTTGCCCCTAACTTCCCCCCCCTGCAGGCCTGGTCACCCCTAACTGCCCTCCCCTGCAGGCCTGGTCACCCCTAACTGCCCTCCCCTGCAGACCTGGGCCCCCCACCCCAACTGCCCTCCCCTGCTGGCCATCTTGTGGGAGCCATCTTGTGTCCACATGGGGGCAGTCATCTTTGACCACATGGGGGCAGCCATCTTGTGTGTTGGAGTGATGGTCAGTTTGCATATTATCCTTTTACTAGAAAGGATTAGATAGGATAGAGGCCTGGTGCATGGGTGGGGGCTAGCTGGTTTGCCCTGAAGGGTGTCCTGGATCAGGGTGGGGTTCCCTTGGGGCATGGGGGGCGGCCTGGGCGAGGGGCCTGTGGTGGTTTGCAGTCCGACCACGTCCCTCAGCGACCCAAGCAGAGGCCCTGGTATCTGGGATTTATTTATCTTCTATAATTGAAACTTTGTAGCCTTGAGTGGAGCCAAGCCTCCTGCTTGCTCCGTGGCTGCTGCCATTTTTGTTGGGATTTATTTATCTTCTATAATTGAAACTTTGTAGCCTTGAGCGGAGGCCTGGGCCTGCCAGGGCAGGCGGAAAGCTTGGCTTCCTTCATTGTTGGGGGTAACCCAAGCCTCTTGCTCTCTCCGTGGCCGCAGCCATCTTGGTTGGGTTAATTTGCATACTTGCTCCTGATTGGCTGGTGGGCGTGGCCTGTGGGTGTAGTGGAGGTATGGTCAATTTGCATATTACTCTTTTATTAGATAGGATTCCTCCACGTGTGGTCCTCAGATGGCAACATTACCTGGGTGCCTGTTATTAATGTAGATTTATGAGCTCCACCTTGGACTTACTTGGTCAGAATTTCCTTTTTAATGAGATTTCCAAGTGACTTGTAGGCACATTAAAGCCCAGTTTAGGCAATAAAGATATTTTGACATCTCACTTAATAAGGATTTAGTAGGATTCAGAATGACTGTATCTAAATCATTAACATCACAGGCTTTTATCTCAGGATTTAGAAGTAAGCTGTTCCAGAGTGGCTGGATCTATATCATCAATAATACAAGCTTTCTTCTCCTTACACTCTGCCCTCTTTAGCATATTGATGTTGACCTTTTGGTTTGTGACCTCATGGCTTTAAGACGGCTGCTGTAGTTCCTTGCACAAGTGAGTTCCACTCTTCTACTATCTCATTGTCCAGGACTGAGACATGTGTTGACTTGTAGACAAATCATTTGGGAAGAGGAATGGTATAAACATGACTAATTTATACCATTCATTAATTTAGTTTTAAAAAGTGGATTGACTACTATGTGTCATCTCCTGAGTATCCTGAGTATCCCCTAACTGCCCTCCCCTGCTGGCCTGTTCACCCGTAACTGCCCTCCCCTGCCAGCCTGGTCCTCCTAACTGCCCTCCCCTGCTGGCCTGGTCCTCCCCAACTGCCCTCCCCTGCTGACCCGGTCACCCCTAACTGCCCTCCTTGCCAGCCTCATTGACCCTAACTGCTCTCCCCTGCTGGTCTGGTCCCCCCCCCCCCAACTGCCCTCCCCTGCAGGCCTGGTTCCCCCCAACTGCCCTCCCCTGCAGGCATGGTCACCCCTAACTGCCCTCCCCTGTAGGCCTGGTCCCCCCCAACTGCTCTCCCCTACAGGACTGGGTCCCCCCCAACTGCCCTTTCCTGCAGGCCTGGTCACCCCCAACTTCCCTCCCCTGCAGGTCTGGTCACCCCTAACTGCCCTCTCATGCAGGCCTGGTCCCCCACAACTTCTTTCCCCTGCAGGCCTGGTCACCCCCAACTGCTCTGCCCTGCAGGACTGGGTCCCCCCCAACTGCCCTTACCTGCAGGCCTGGTTCCCCCCAACTGCCCTCCCCTGCAGGCCCAGTCACCCCCAACTTCCCTTCTCTGCCAGCATGGTCACCCCTAACCGCCCTCCCCTGCAGGCTTGTTTGCCCCCAACTGCTCTCCCTTGCAGGCCTGGTCCCTCCCAACTGCCCTCCCCTGCTAGCCATCTTGTGGTGGCCATCTTGTGTCCACATGGGGGCAGCCACCTTGTGTGTTGGAGTGACAGTCAATTTGCATATTACTCTTTTATTAGACAGGATTATAATCTATGCAGCCACTTCTATGGCATGAAGCATTTTTTTTTTATTTTTTTTTTAAAATATATTTTATTGATATTTCGCAGAGAGGAAGGGAGAGGGATAGAAAGCTAGAAACATCGATGAGAGAGAAACATCGATCAGCTGCCGCCTGCACACCTCCCACTGGGGATGTGCCCGCAACCAAGGTACATGCCCTTGACCGGAATCGAACCCGGGACCTTTCAGTCCGCAGGCCGACGCTCTATCCACTGAGCCAAACCGGTTTCGGCGGCATGAAGCATTTTTTATGGTTGCCTCTCTCTTCACTAGGACGTCAGTTTTGTGAGGACAGGGATTTTTGTACGTTTTGTTAACAGATGTATCCCCACAGCCTACACAGTATCTGGCCCCAAATAGGTGTTCAGTAAATATTTGTGGGTAAATGAATGAATTTCCAGCTTATTAGCCTCATCATATTTTGCTTTAGCACATTTAAAATCTCCAAATGGCTTTTCCCTGTAATCCCGTTCTGTGTCTTTCCCTCTTGTCCTCATATGGTGTCAATTAATTTTAATATTAATCTAAAGAAAGGGAGTATAGGAATGCATTTCCCCAGAGAAGTCACTCGATGCATGCCACAGTGAAACATACAGGATTACTGTTATCTGATCTTCGGGGTTGTCTGTATCCCTGCCTCCCTTCCCTTTCATGAAGCCCCAAACTGACTACATACATCCACATAGATTCCCTTCATGGGTTAAGGGAATGGAAGCAGCTGAGGCGATGGTATAATGCCCATGGCCACACCAGCACAATGTGGCAGGCATATCCCTTCCTTTCCAAAGGAAGGAGAGAACTGAATATACACGAGACATAATTTTATGCAATGCTTTTATTCCTCACAACCATTAAAGGAACAAATATTATCACCCTTTTCGAGATAAGCCAATTTATCATCACAAGATTCTATAATAATAAAAGCGTAATATGCTAATTAGACCAGACAGCTGAACGACCTTCTGGACGTCATTCCAGACATCCTTCTTGATGAAGCCATGGTGGCGGGGGCCGAGGCAGAGGCAGTTAGGGGTGATCAGGCAGGCAGGCAGAGTGGTTATGGGTGATCAGGCAGAGGTGGTTAGGGGTGATCAGGCAGGCAGGCAGAGTGGTTAGGGGCTATCAGGCAGGCAGATGAGGGGTTAGGGGCGATGAGATAGGCAGGCAGAGTGGTTAGGGGCGATCAGGCAGGCAGGCAGGTGAGTGGTTAGGAGCCAGTGGTCCTGGATTGCAAGAGGGATGTCTGATTGCCGGTTTAGGCCCGATCCGCTGTGGGATCGGGCCTAAACTGGCAGTCGGACATCCCCCGAGGGGTCCTGGATTGTGAGAGGGCGCAGGCTGGGCTGAGGGCCCCCCTCCCTGTGTATGAATTTTGTGTCTATATATTTAAAAGAGTAATATGCAAATCGACTGAATGGCAGAACGACCAGAACGACCGCTTGACCAGTCACTATGAGGCGCACTGACCACCTCTTGGTCCCTCCCCTCAGCTGGCAGGCTCTGATCGCCTGATGGCAAACGGGGAACTGGGGGTGGGTGGCAGCGGGTAGCGGGGTCAGCTGCCCATAGTTGGGGAAGATTGCCCTGATCACAGGCCAGGCCTAGGGACCATACCCATGCACAGATTTCATGCACCGGGCTAGTACATAATAAAGGGAGAGAGTTGATATTGTAATGTAGCCTTTCTTTTACTCCAAGTTCTAATGTTTTTTACCCTCCACCACTTGTTCATAAAAGTTCAAAAGAGATTGATGTTTTTCTTTTTTCTTCATCATTGCTTTTGAAAAGGTCAATTCTGACATGTGATTTACATTTCCTGACAAGTGGCATAGCCTTTTCCTCCTCCTGCCTTCCTCTGTTTCTTCCTTTTTCATTCATACCATTTATAATCCAACAGATGATAACTGTTCGTGATGGCCTGTAGATGGTGTATTTTATTGAAAATGCCAGACAAGTAAATGATAAGTAGTCATTCGTGGAAACTTATCCTGGAAAATATGATTTTCAGCTATAGCCTCTATGCTTTTGAAAATGCCTTTTTTTTTTTTTTTCTAATCTCTCCTCAGAGCCACAGCAACAGATGGCCACATTAGTGGATTTGCTATTAATCTTAATGCCCCTTTTCTTGTATACATTTATGGTGACTAAGTTTACTTTTAAAAACACATGCTAAGAATAGTGGCATGATTTTTCAGGTTGAAATTCTCTAGGGAAAAAAATATGCTTAAGAAAAAGTCTGTGAGGTCAACATAGGAGATTTATCACCTGGAAAACCCATTCTCTGATTAGGCCATTTCATTTCCAAAGCTTTCTGGCCTGTCCACCTTCCAACCTCAACCAATACATGCCAAACACCTTAGCTTGGCAGTCCAGGGCCTGGACCATCTGGTCTCAGATAATTTTTCATACTTTTTCCTCTAAGTCCAAAATTATGTATCCCATTCTTCAACAAAATGGGACTGTTTACTAGTACTTTTCCAAGTTTTCTAAACTTTCTTCTTTTGCCCATTTCCATTTCTTTTATCTGGAGAGGTTTTTCTCTTCTTTGCTTAACTGAAGCATTTCATCTCTCGCAGTTCACAGCCACCTCCTCCAGAAAGCTCTCCTGGATTAGATGTGCTGTCACACCTCTAGACCTAACAAGTCCTTGTCTATTCCTTCGTTAGGAAGCTTTTCCTGTATCTTTTACTTTTCCAAATCAGAGAACCATTTTCAGGCCATTCATTTAGAAAATGAATGTGTCAAAACACTTTTAAAAGATGCTAATGGTATATTTGGAGCAAAGTAGCAGACAGGTGGCCTATACTAGTAGATATATTTTTATTTATCTTCCATAGTGTTTAAAGAAAAGCCACTCAATTTGAATGCCTGCAGCACAGTTTATTGCACCAGTCTCCCCAGCCCTATTGCCTTCCACCTGCCATCCACATATTTACATTTGCTGCTTGAGCCCTTTTGGCACTTGAGTTCTCAAGCTCCATGTAGCAGTTAAATGAATCACTTGATAAACCAGATCCAGTTAGGGCTCTGTCACAGACTAGCTTGCTGTTTAGAGTAAGAGTTCTAATGGTGTCTTTGAATGGCTTTTTGTTTTTGAGGTGGGCATAATGCAAATAAACAGGTGGGCTGTTTTTGCATATGAACTCAAATATAGGCACACAGATGGCCATGTTTCAGAGATTCCTGGAATGAATTAGAGAACAAGCATATTATCTTTGAATGGGAAGAACCCCTTGCAAAACTGCCTTCAGCTTATCTCGAGGCCTTAGAAAGAGAAGTGACACTTAGCTGCTGTCCATCAAGAGACTAGGCTGGCCCTAGTGGTGGATAGAGCATCGGCCTGCGGACTGAGGGGTCTCAGGTTTGATTCTGGTCAAGGGCACATGCCCGGGTTGCGGGCTCGATCCCCCAGTGGGGGGGCATGCAGGAGGCAGCCAGTCAATGATTCTCTCTCATCATTGATGTTTCTATCTCTCTCTCCCTCTTCCTTCCTCTCTGAAATCAATAAAAATATTTAAAAAAGAGAGAGAGACTAGGCTGGAGTAGGGTTGGGAGCTGTATGCAGTCCTTACAACACTCTTGTATCCATGGTACTCACATTACCTAGGACATCACCACTGAGCCCAGACAGGGTCTTGTGACTCTACTCATCACTGCGGCTCTACCAATGAGGGAAGTCATGGTGAGACATAGTTGACATCTTGTAGTAAGAAGAACTTTGGGGCGCTGTGTTAGTCAACAATGGAAGACTTGAATTTACTAAAGATTAGTAGGAAGTGAAACCATGTAGGCAAAAGTGTATTATAAGTTAGGAAATGCTATAAAGGCACCTGCTATTTCTTTATGGTTGCTCTTTACCTAAATGGTTTTTGATAATTTCAGAATGCCTGAAAGATGGGAGCTTAGAAGTTTTGTAAACTTGCCCGAGTCTCCCAGCTCTCAAGTGGTCCCACCAGCTCTGTCTGACCTAAGGCCTCTGCTCTTTGCATGAGGTCCTGTTGGCTCCCAGATTACAATCTAGGCATGTAAGTTAGCTATTCCAACAATGGTTTCTACTATAATTAACATTCTATTTCAATATAAAGTGGATCGTGTTCTTTCTTATTCTCCCAGGTTCCATACTCCTTCTAACCCAAGGCCTGTACTTTTGGGGATGTGTGAACAAGATTTGCTCTTGCAAAGAAAACAGGAGACAGGAAATAGCAAAGGATAAAGGAGAAAGGCCAGGGTCAGGTCAAGAGCTTCCCACGTCTTCTCGTCCCAGTCTGGCATCAACCAGATAGAAGCCTTAGGG
Organism: Plecotus auritus; assembly: GCF_963455305.1. NCBI lineage: Eukaryota > Metazoa > Chordata > Mammalia > Chiroptera > Vespertilionidae > Plecotus > Plecotus auritus. The sequence goes on along the minus strand of NC_137770.1, from coordinate 224,620,706 downwards.
AGGTCCCAGAAGCCAGGGGCCATAATCAAAAGATCGAAAGATAAGTGGAATCCTGAAAAAATGGGCAGCACCCTTGCAGCTCAGACTAACATTGATGATCTTGAACGTCTGCACAGTTAAATAATATACATGACTTTTCATTTTGCTTCTGATGTTTTATAACTTTAAGCAGCTTTGTGCCTATGCCTTGGATTCTGTACAAAGCTTAGATAGAGTCATATTTCTGATGTCTGTCTGCATCATCTGTGAGGCTTGAAGAGTTCCTCTGTGATTGCTGAATTCCAGGATGTAGTGAGTATGTATCATACATGTTAGTTTTGCTGCTGCTACTGAAAATGGGTGATAGTTACGTCTGAACGTCTTATTCCACAGGAAGCCAACTGGATGTGACTGGTTGAGAACCATCGAGGCAGCTAGATACCAAGGGTTCCAAATTCCTTCTCAATCAAAGGGTGCTGAGGACTGACCCCCAGAAAAGATACAAAATCTCAGTTCTGAGAGTCACGATTTCATGACCTTCTCTTTCCCTCACACTTCTCACTGGAGAGGGTTTAAGTTAAAAATTTAAAGGCAAATCATAAAAGGTTTGAGAAGTAATTGTAGCTGCTTTCTTATTCATATATTTTTTAACTTAAAGGTCATTCTTGATTCCTCTCTCTCTCATTATACCCTACTTTCCATCCAATTGCACATCCTGTTGGTTCTGTTTCCAAAATATATCTCAAATCCACTAGCTTCTATCTAATCTTCACTGCCAGCCGCCAGCCTAATCCAAGCCACCACCATTATAGCCTTCTAACTGGAGAATTGGCTTCTTGTTTCCATCCGGCCCCCCAATATTCCATTCTCCATATAGTGGTCAGAGTGAACTAAGAATTGAACCATGTAATTCCTCTCCTCCAACCACCAAGAATTCCCCCATTACGTTTAGGATAAAGTCCAACTCCTTACCACAGCCTTCCAGACCTTGTGTAATCTGTCCCTTGCTTTTATTTATAGCTCTAACTTAAAAAATTTTTTTTAAAATATATTTTTATTGATTTCAGAGAGAAAGGGAGAGGGAGAGATAGAAACATCAATGATGAGAGAGAATCATTGATTGGCTGCCCCCTGCATGCCCCCCACTAGGGATCGAGCCCGCAACCTGAACTGGTGACCTCTTGGTTCCTGGATTGATGCTCAACCGCTGAGCTACACCCGGCTGGGCAAAAATAAATTTTTTTTTAATTGATTTCAGAGAGGCAGGAAGTTGGAGAGAGAGATATAGAAACATCAATGATGAGAGAGAATTATTATTTGCCTCCTATATGCCCCCCCTCCTCCCCAACTGGGGATCGAGGTGGAAACCTGGGCATGTGCCCTGACCGGGAATCGAACTGTGAGCTCCTGGTTCATAGGTCGATGCTCAACCACTGAGCCATGCCAGCCAGTCTCCAGCTCTGTCTTGAGCCACTTTGTACCTCACTTTCTGGTACCCACAAAGATATTTTCCTCCTTCCATTCACAGAGCCTTTGCATCTGATTTTCTCCTAACTTGTGACATGGCTAACTCATTCGGGTCTCAGTTTTAGTATTAATAGAGGCCTATTGACTGTCATTCTATCAGAGGTCCCTTGCCCACAGCCTTTCTTTCTCACATTACCTTGTTCTCTTACTTCATAGCACTTACTGTCCTTTGTGGTTGTATATTTTACTAGTTTTCTTACTTGCTTATCGCCTGTTTCCTCCACCAGATTGTGAGCCCCCTGAGGGCAGGGACCGCATCTGTTTTGTTCACCGCGATGTCCCAAGTATGGGCATACCTCAGAGGTATTGCGGGTTTGGTTCCAGACTACCCCCAATAAAGTGAATATCAAAATAAAGTGAGTTACATGAATTTTTCGGCTTCCTAGTACATATAAAAGTTATTTTTACAATATAATGTAGTCTACTAAGTGTGCAATAGCATTATGTCTAAAAAAGCCCACTGTTGGTACCTTAATTAAAAAATACTCTATTGCTAAAAAATGCTAACCGTTATCTGAGCCTTTAGCCAGTTTTAATCTTTTTGCTGGTGGAGGGTCCTACCTTCAGGTTGTAAGGTAATTTGTAAGGTTAGCATACAAAAACAAGGGGAGATATACACCTAGCACAGTGGTAGTTCCTCTGGGGATGGAAGGAGAACACTTTAAGTAACAATTTACTTTTAAAAAAAAGTGCATATGTACAAATATTTAAAACTGTTAAAACTGGGTGGTAGCTACCTAGGTGTCTGTCCTATTCTATTTATTTTTTTCAAATATTCTTATTCTTATCTTATTCTTACTCTTACTCTTACTCTTACTCTTACTCTTACTCTTACTCTTATTCTTATTCTTATTCTTATTCTTATTCTTATTCTTATTCTTATTCTTATTCTTATTCTTTATCATCACCAAAGGATTTGTTTATTGATTTGAGGGAGGGAGGAAGAGAGAGAGAGAGAGAGAGAGAGAGAGAGAGAGAGAGAGAGAGAGAGAGAGAAACAATGATGTGAAACAGAAACATCAATTGGTTGCCTCCCATAGGCGCCCCGACCAGGGACCAAACCTACAGTCTAGGTATGTGCCCTGACTGGGAATTGAACCCCCAACCTTTTGGTGTATGGGATGATGCTCCAAGCAACTGAGCCATCCAGCCAATGTGAAATATTTTATAATAAAAAAAATTTAAGAAACAAGAACGCTGTATGTAGCGAAAAGCTCAGTGTCAGATTTGACTCCTTTGTAGATGAGGAATCAAATCTGGCTCCTCTTTTAACCTTTCGTGGGTAACTTCTACTTGGCCTTTGTGTGCATCCTTAAGTCTCACTTCCTCCAGGTGTCTAATAGGCCCCAGTGTTGGGCTAAAGGCCTTCTCTGTATCCTTTCATAGCATCCTCTCTTTTCCTTCTCAAAGCACTTCTCATCCAGTCGCATGGTTTCCTGTTTACTTGCTGTATGTGCCCACTGGACCCTAAGATGTTCCTCTGGGGGCAGGTGGCTGGTTCACTGTAGCATCCCCAGAGACTGGTGTGCAGTCGTGTGCCATAGACAGTTATTAAGTGACTGAATGAGTTAACGGATACTTCAGTGGCTCAAGGTCACTGCTGTGCTCACAGTGGACCACAATTGGATACTTGAAATCGTCAACTATATAAGCTATATATCAACTATGAAATGAAATGTAAAGCAGTATTTCTTGGCCCAGAGAAATGTGTGTCCCTTTCTTCGACTTGGCCAGCCTGTGGCCCTTGACACAACATCAGTGTGATTTGCTTCTTGTAAGGAAACATTGTCCCCTAGACGCACCGACTTATCTAACGCAGGAATCAAGCTCCCATTCAACCAAACTTCCTGGGCACTGGGAGGTCAGGGTCCTTCAGTCCATCAGCCAGGACAGCATTTCACCGGGAGGACCACTGTGTCCACCTCTCCCACACCTGCAGCCCAGCCCTGCTTTGTCCCAGGTTCAGGTAGGGTTTGCCAGCCCCTAGTGGGGCCTCCGTGGGGAGCCTGTTATAGGCCTCATTAGCCCTGGGGAGGCCCTGCTGCCTTAGACCCAAAGAGAACTAGCTTCTTTTCCCTTTCCTTCCTCACTCACTCATTTGACTATTCATTAGAATCTGCTGCCATTTCAGATGGCATGGAGTCTAGCTGGCATTGGCTTAGCCCCTGGCCCTACGAATGAGGTGAACTTCTTCCCTGATAAAGCCTGCAGTTGGCTGGGAGCTGGTGGTTGTCTTGAGAACCTCTCTTGACCAGACTAGATCCCTGAAATCTCAGAGCACAAAGTCCTGTGTTGATAGCAGTTTGGACCATTTGTTTTCCTGACATTTGCAGAGAGCGCCTCAGCTTATCCAGGTGCAACCTTGGCCCAGTTATGGTATTTTACCTTTCTGAACCTCAGCTTCTTTGTCTGTAAAACAGAATAAATAATACCTTGTAGTAGAGTTTGAGATAATAACTAGGGGCCATGTAGTAAAGTAGGTTAAGTTGACAGAGCGCTTAGGCCCAAATCCTGGTTCTGACCCTCCAGTTTCCCATCAGAAATAAGGTAATCCTAGTCCCCACCTCATACATTGTAGAAACTTTAGAACAATGCCTGGCCCACATGAGTGCTGTCCAGAGGTTTGCTGGTTTTAGCAGTATCGAAGGTAGTAAGCACTCAATACACATTATATTCTACTAGACCCTGGTGCATGAATTTGTGCATGGGTGGGGTCCAGCTGGCCAGCACCATGGGGGCCCATCGGGCTGGGCCAGCGGGGGCGGGGGGGGGGGGAGGGAGTGGCTGAGGGCAGTTGACAAGCCGACCCTGCCTGCCCCCCTGGCTGGGGGGAGGGGCCAATCAGGGCCGAATCAGGCTGGTTGGCTGCCGCAGTGCGTGTCATAGCCACCGGTCGTTCTGGTTGTTCTGGTCGTTCCACCGTTCCGGTTGCTGGGCTTTTACTAGCATCTATATAGATTAGGATTGTTATTACTTGTTTGGGTCCATTGGGTTGCTATAACAAAAACACCGTAGACAAAGTGGCTTATAAACAACAGACATTTATTGCTCACAGCTGTGGAGGCTGGGAAGTCCAAGATCAAGGTGCTGACCTATTCAGTGTCTGGTGGTGAAAGCCCACTGCCTCGTTCATAGATGGTCATCTTCTCGTGTGTCTTCACATGGTGGAAGGGGACAGAATATCTCTCTGGGGCCATTCACCTGTGAAATGGCATCTTGGATACTTCCAAGTTTTGGTAATTATAATAAAGCTGCTAAAGACATCCATGTGCGGGACTTTGTGTGGACATAAGTTTTCAATTGCTTTGGGTAAATATGGAGTGAGATTGCTGGATTGAAACTTGATCATTTTAAAGAACTAAATGAAGATGAGCAAATAGGAATTGTTTTAGAAGTGGGAAATAATTCTAATCAAAAGTAAACTGACTTTTTTAAAGAAAAGGAAATGATGATTTATTATAGGAAGAAAGTTAGATCTGATTTTTAAAACATCTTTTAAAAAATATTTTTATTGATTTCAGAGAGGAAGGGAGTGGGAGAGACAGAAACATCAATGATGAGAGAGAATCATTGATTGACTACCTCCTCCATGCCCCACCTTGGGGATTGAGCCCACAATGTGGGCATGTGCCCTGACCAGGAATCAAGCAGTGACCTCCTGGTTCATAGGTTGAGCCATACTGGCTGGGCTGATTTTTATTCACCGATATGTTTGATCAGGAGATAGGAATTGATATTTTTCAGTCTAATTTTTAAGGAGAAACCTAAACTTTCAGTTTAGAAAAAAAAAAGTTATTTTTTAGTGAAATTAGTGCTAAGTGGTGTTTTTAATGTTTCCATTATAAATTATAATGAAAATGCCTGAGTTTAAAGTTGAGCATTTATATTTAGTTATAACACAGGGTGAGGATGTCAAAACCTTTGACTAAATTTTCAGTGTTTTCTTTTATGAGCTCATTGCCGCTGGATTTTTCCATGAATTTGAAACATGTGTGTTCAGTACTTTGGAGAGAAGATTATTTGCTTAAACTTTATAGGCTGAGCTAAAAATAGAAAAACACTGTTTCTATTTTTGGAATGTCTTGCCAACTAAAAAGTGAACATGATTATATATATTAAGCAAAAATAGTGAGAGGGAAAGAGATGTTTAAATAGCAAAATATGTTAATTTAGCTGGTTTAGAAATGTCATAAGCATTTTCATGACGAGATAAATTTGTGTCAAAAAGTAAATTTCTTGTTTTAACAAGACTGGCGAGTGCAGAGACAAAGAAGGCATCTGAAACGGGTGTGAACTTTTTCCTTTAGGGGGTTGCTTGCTGTCTGGTTCCCTCTGGAGCTACAAGTTCAATGGCTCTCCTTCTCACACTGCAGTCTTAGTACTTCTATTGGGCTGCAGCCAGCGTTTAACTTTGCAAGGCTTTTGGATAAATACAGTGAAGCGAAGGTGGCTGGAACCACTGA